>NC_092508.1:2171065-2771065 GCF_047511675.1 Marmota flaviventris | reverse complement strand
TGGGCCTTTCCTGTCCTCATCTCCCGCATCTAACAGAACATCCAGTGCTGCCCTGGTCTAATCTCATGGCCCCCGGCCCTGGGCCAGGTCCTGCCTGCCGTCCCTGCACAGCAGCAGGAGAGATGTGGCCATCGGCCAGGTCACCTCGCCTCTGCCCCTGTGACGGCATTTGCCTGCAGCACTTCACTGGATCCAGCTCTTAGGGGCCCGTGAAGCCTGTCCCCTTGTCCACTGCTGCCCTCTCCTTTGGCACAACAGCCCTCCTAACTTAGGGCACACTCCTGCTCCCCACGGGGCTGTGGCTGGGGTGCTGCCCTCACAGCCATCTCCGTCCACCCCAAAGGCTGCGCGGTCCCTCCTGGGTTGCCTCCACACAGGTCTTTCCCGTTCTGTTCCTCTCAGGAACACACATTCCTTGGGGTTGGGACCCTTCGTGACCTGTCTGCTGGGGCGGATGGTGCCTGGCACCAGCAGGGGGCGGCTATGGAGAGTGTGGAGCAGCACCCTCTCAGGAGGCCAGCGTGGTGGGCACTGTGGAGCTGATCTGTGCCCTTGGGCTGGGAGGTGTCGCTGGGCTCTTTAAGCCTTCCTGCTGTCCTTGGCTTTGCAATGACTGGGCTTCTCCCCAGTGTCACCTGTCTGTGTCTCCAGGCTGCTGAGATGGTGACTGAGAACTGCGAAGCATACGAGGCGCACATGAGAGACATCCGCGACTACCTGGAGGAGAGACTGCAGGCGAGTGGGGCCACGCACAGTGCCGGGGGCTGCGGGAGGGGAGCATAGCAGGTCACGCGGAGAGAGGACTCAGAAGCAGAAAGCGAGCTCCAAGCAGAGGTCCCCAAAGAAGGACCCTGGCCAAGCAGACTGTCCTTAGGCAGAGGCACTCACACGTGCTCAGAGTAGTGCGGTGTCCACCTTGGCTTCCCGTGGACTGCCCTTTGTCTTGCCTCCCCTGTGGTCCTGGGGATGGAACCCAAGGCCCTGCGTGTGCTAGGCAGGTGCTCTGAGCCGGGATCAGACCCTCAGCTCTCACGGTGGTGTTCCCCAGTGAGGTGAGTGGTCACTCGCTGAGACAGCTGCTGCCGTGGAGGAGTCTTTAAAGCCATCACCAAATGCTAGATTCCTTTTTCTTTCAGGCTGAATTTGGTAAGAGAATTCATTTGAACAGCCGGTTTCCAGGAGTCGAACGTCTTCCCAACACCTGTAACTTTTCCATCCAGGGACACCAGCTTCAAGGTGACTACCTGTCTTGCCCTGGCCCTCTTGATGTGTGTGGCTCCCGCACAGTGGGGCCACATGGATTTGGATCCAGGACAGTGCCTCCCCTCTTGCTGTGTGCCTGGGTACCGCAGCTCGAGCTGTTAGCAGATTGCCAGGGGTGTGACTATCACGGGGCCAGGCTCTGAGAACCAGCCTGTCCCCTGGGTCAGCTTGTTGGTGGCTTCCTATGGCTCCAGACATTGGCAGCTTCGTTGCTGACCTTGCGCATTTTAGGAACACTGGGTGTGGATACTCTCAGTTCTCACATCAGCCATTAGCTGTTAGGGAAGCAAATAAAATCATCCATTGCTGAGAAAGCTCGTCTGTTTTGTTAGCGATTTTATAGAATAATTTGAGAGGAAGAGAAAATAGAGGCAGTCATTTTTAACACCTGGCTAAGTGAGGGCAAAGTGCCCCTCTATGGGATTTGTTTATTCCTGTGACCTTCTCCCCCAGCCAGGAAGCGGGTAGTGTCCCTGCCTCCCAGAGGTGTGTACATCCTGGCCTCAATTCCCTGAGGTCCCAGTCCAGGGCCTGAACTGCCATGTTTCATGGGTAGGGGGTATGGTGGCCCAGAGAGCATACCCGATCACACCTGCACACTCAGTTGGACTTCCCAGAAGGGCTGTGGGTCTCCGTGGATCACACAGGGAAACTGGCCCTCCTGTTGGACTCGCAGACTCCCTTGGGTGCCATCAGTGTGGCAGCATGACTGAGAACTTGGCATTCCCACAAGCAAGGACGCAGGAGGCCACTCACCCTCTGCCACACCCCTTACCCGGGAGAGTGCTGTTCCTGGCCACCTCTGGGGCACTTTGTGCAGCGACTCTCCTGCAGCCACCCAGTAGCCGGTGGCTCTGAAGTCCCATGCTGTGGAACAGAGGGAGGCACCTGCCACCTCATCAAGGGGCTCCCAGGTGCTTCTACCCAGAAAGGAGGTGAACAGGTGACAACCCAGCAACAAGCTGTAAAGTGAGGTCAGAATCCCAGGGGTCCTGGAGGTGAGGGTGTGAAAGGCCATTTCCAAAGCCAGGCTGATGGGGCAGGAGCCTGCCCTTCTGCAGCCAGGAGAGAGGGGAAATGTTTTCACTGGGTGTTGCTAAATTGCCTGGAGGGACCAGGCCTGAGTGGGGAGGACTGGGAGGAGTGGGGAGGGGTGGCACAAGCCCTGGGTCTCAGGCGCGTGCTGTCTTTGCAGGCTATGTGGTGCTTGCACAGTGCCGGACGCTGCTGGCCAGTGTGGGGGCTTCCTGCCACTCAGACCAAGGGGACCGGTGAGTGCTCGTGGCCACATCCAGTGCTCGGGTGGAGGCAGAGGGGACTGAGGGCTCTGGTCACCTGAGCAGCAGTCCTGCAGGGAGAAGGCCCATCCCTGGCTTGCTGTGGCTGTGGTGCTTGTAGGTAAGCGGAGCTGCATGAAGAGCCCAGACTTTCAGGAGAGCAGCCCTGTGGTGGCCACAAGTGGCCATTCAGGTCTGGAGCTAGTGGGACAGTATTAGAGAAGCAGCCCTGCCCCAACTGGCAGAGGAGGATGAGGACAGGAATCGGGTTAGCACCCAGCAGCAGGAAGGGCTACAGAGGGCTGGCATGGCCAGGAGGCTGGGGTGCAGCAGTCCAGAGCCTCCAGATCAGAGAGATGCAAGTGAGAGGGCAGGCACAGGGGCTGCCACTGATGGAGCCCTGAGGCGGCCTTGCTGTGGGTGCTCACCACAGCCCTGTGCTGAGAACCGTGGGAGCCTGTTTCTCAAATGAGGCAACTGAGGCCAGAGGCGGGGACAAGCTCAGGAGGAACAAGTGCCAGTGGTTCCTGAGAGGAGGCAAGAAGTAGGGTCCGCCCTCTGGTGACTTCTGTGTCCTGGCTCAGGAATTGAGGGTATCCCCCAGGAGGCAGTGGTGAGGTGGGGAAAGGGTTGGACTGACTGGGAGCCCCACAGCCCGCCAGGGCCTCGAGGGTCAGGGCGGGGATGCTGGTGGGGATAGCTGTGGAGGTGGCTTAGGGGCTGGCACTGTCCTTGGCTGACAGGAGGCAGGGGCCCAGCACACAGATGGACTCTTGTCCTGTCACTGTCCTCAGTGTGGTGCACGGAGAGGTTGGGGGAGGAGAGGCAGCCCTCGCCTGGGCCTGCGTGTGAGGACCTTGTTCCTGGGGCACTCGGCTGGTGCTGTCCTGGTGTGTGCGACCCATGAGGCGACCCTCAGTGCCCCTTGGTGGTCTTGAGGCACTGCACCCTGGAGCACTGGCGGGCTCTGGTGTGTGCAGAGCAGCGCCTTGGCCCAGGCGCCTGGGTTAGGCCTTTGCAGTCTCTGTCAGTACGGGACAGGGAAGCCTGGGGCCCTGGGGCTGCTCAAGGGGAGCCAGTGTGAGGGGCAGCACCACCACCCTCCTGCTGTGAGGGCTGTAGGGAGGCTCCTGGGGAGACCTTCACCACAGGTGGCTGGGGTGGGCTTGGTCCAGGGTGTCCCTAGCAGATGACGCTGAGGGCAAGGGGCGGGGGAACAGCCAGGCCATGGAGTGGGCATGGGGTTTACCCAGCCCGACCTGGGGGCTTGGCTGAGAGTAAAGGGCAGTGTGTCTTCCCTGAGTGACATGAGCAGGAGACTGTCCTCAGGGGCCGCTGACGCTGTCCTCCTCCCCAGGCCGTCCCCAGTGCTGCTCAGCTGTGGCATCCCCTTCGATGTGGCCAGGAACGCGCTCCGGCTCAGCGTGGGCCGCAGCACCACCAGGGCCGAGGTGGACCTCGTTGTGCAGGACCTGAAGCAGGCCGTGGCCCGGCTGGAAGGCCAGGCCTAGTGCTGGGGCCGCCCTTGCCCTCGGTGGCCAGGACAGGGCCGTGGTCACTGCGCCCATAGGAAGCCCGTTGCTGAGCGCTCGGTGTCTGACTGTGCCTCTCAGCTGCGCCAGGGCCACACTTACTTCCTTTGATCCTCGCTGTCATGGAGTACCCAGGCACAGGGGTGTCCGTCCGTGTGCCTCCTCTCCTGAATGTGGGCTGATGCAGAGATGTCCTGCCCAGCCCAGCTCCTGACAGGCCCAGGACACCAGCACCCACGTAGGACTGTCCCATGGCGCTGCCAGAGGCTGTGTGGAAATGGAAACGCTTCTCCCCTTGTCCCTCTGGGCACTCAGGACTCCCGCCCTCCGAAGGCTGGCTTTATCCAAAAGATAAAATCCACTGCCAGTAAGCTGCTGTCAAAGATAGGAAACTATGGCACCTGCACCATGTGATGTGGCCTCCCCTGACCTCCGTGTGCAGTGACCCCCAGATGGGTGGTAGCTGCTGCTCTCGCCTCCCTGGCCCCACCATCATCCTGACGATGCCTTGTCCCCGTGGGACACCTTCCTGGCAGACAAGCATGGTCTGCCCTCATGGTTCTGTGGGCCCCTGTCCACTGCCCTGCCCAGCCCCCCATTGTGCCCGCTTCCCCCTCTGCTGTCTTACTCAGGATTCAACTCCAGCGTCACTGCTGTGAGTGTGTGCAATTCCGGGTCACCCCGAGGTGGGGGCCAGGTCATCCCTGACTCTCCTTACTGTTTGCAAAAGATTTGTTCATCCTCACAGAATGTATGGCATACACATCAAATGCCAATATTTACATAGGAATAATTTTCAGAGAGTAACATTTTTAATGTGCTTTTAAGGTCCAAAGAACTATAGGATGATATTGAGGAAAGGATTATCAGAAATTAAATGAACTAATTAAAGATTTCCATGCCTACCTGGACATCTGTGGCTTCCTGTGTCTGTGACCTGTCCTCTGGCTACCCTCTGCCTGTGCCGTTCTCAGCGGCCGAGGGTGTCTGTCTGAGCCGACAGCAGGAACGTCATCCCAACCTATCATCTTAAAGTTGTGCTTTAGTCTAAGAAACGCAGCTTGGGATCCTGCTTCTGGGAGCCCTAGAAAGTAGATCCTGACCAGTGCCTGCCAACAGCCCTGCCAGGAAGAGACCTCGCTTGTCCTGACCTCCAGCAGAGACCCATGTAATGTCTAGACCCTTGATGAGAACACTCTGGAAAGAGGTGCTCATAATTAAGACTGCTGCCCCTGAAACTGGAGAGGGGCTGTGAGTCCCTCATTCTCACTTTGGAGACCCTCCCATCACAAAACCACCTGGACACACACTGAGTGTCACGGCCAAGGGCAGGACCTGTCTGTAGTGATGACATAGCACAGACACTTAGGCCCCAGGGGCAAATCACCCTTCCAGGAGAATTGGGAAGTGCCAGGGGGCCTGGCAGGGCAGGGCACAGCAGGTGCTCGGGAGCCCATGCTGTCTGTAACTGGAAACACCTCTAGATGCTGAGACTCGTCCTGCAGAGAAACCTGGTGTGCTTCCTCCTGCCTCACTGCAGGTGAGATGAAGGCCCTGGCAGGAGGAGGAGGTTCCAGCTGCTGGGCAGGACAGTGTCTGGGCTAGGGCCAGGCTTCCCCTCGCTGGATGGTGCCCACCCTGGGCAGCCCTTCTCCCACTCTGTGTGCCTTCCACGCTCTGCAGCCCCAGGCACCTGGCCCTGGGGGACTGTAGGAGTGGCTTGGAAAGAGCTGGTCCCCTGGGCCTGCCCCCACCCCTGCACCAGCCTGTTGCCGCCTCCCATCTGCCCTGTGCTCTGCTTATCATGTAACCAGAGCCGGCAGCCTCATTCACGCCTGAAACAGGAAGCCCCGCTGGGCCTGTTCAGGAGCTGCCCCAAGAGCCGGGCCAGAGGATGGAGGAGCAGCAGGCAATAGTGGCCGCCAAGGAAGGGGATGTGGCCACCTTGGAGCGGCTGCTGGAGGCTGGTGCCCTGGGCCCAGGCATCACTGATGCTCTGGGGGCTGGGCTAGTGCACCATGCCAGCCGGACAGGCCATCTGGACTGCGTCAAGTTCCTGGTGCAGCGAGCCCAGCTGCCCAGTAACCAGCGGGCCCACAACGGGGCCACACCGGCACACGATGCGGCTGCCACGGGCGGCCTGGCTGAGCTGCGCTGGCTGGTCCGAAATGGAGGCTGCGGGCTGCAGGTGAGCAGGAAGGGGACAGCCGGCAGCCCGTCTCCAGGAACCTTGCTGGGGTGGAACAAGAGCAAGAGCCCAGAAGGCCCCGTTCACCAGGCTCTGTGGCCCTGGGTTCTTTCTCAACCAGTGGCATCTGTCTGCCCTGTGCCCATCCCCCAAAACAGCAGAGAGCCCTCGAAGACAAGGCCACCTCCTAAACTGTACCAGCTCAGAGTAGCTCCTCAGGCTCTCCTGGCCATGTCTGGAGCACTTGGCCTGGCAGGGGAGGCTCCCCAGTGAGCAGGACCCCTGTCTGATCAGGCCTGAACAGCTGGGCTGTTTCTCAGAGGGCCAGAAACGGATCCAGGAAGAGGCACGGCAGAAACTTGGGCTCAGAGCTTCAGGCTCTGGTGGCATCTGCCAGGCTATAGGGGCAGTTTGAAGCTGTCATGGTGAGGAGAGGGCTCTCGAGTCTCAGGGACCATACTGTCCAGGCACTTCCACCAGGGCCCCACCCCTTCCCTGCCCGCCCTGCCCTCCTCTGTGCAGGGGAAGGACCTTAGACCCTGGCTGGGTTCTTGGGAGCAAGCCTTAGTGCCCCACCCAGTGGTCGGCAGTGGGTGGCCGGGAGCTCCTAGGACCTGGGGGAGGAAGACGTGTCAGGGCTCCTCTCGGCACCGAAGTCTGCTCCAGCCTCGGCACAGATTCTCCTCAGCTTCTGATAACCCAAGGGCAGCAGGCAGGAGCTGTGTCGATTCCAGATTCACTTCTGCTCACCCCCGGACACCCACGGCTGCCGAACGTGCCACACCTGAGGTGGAAAGGCTCCTTGGCCTTGGAGACCTATGGCAGGGCAGGGAGGGAGGAGCAGAGGCCCAGAGACAGGGGTCCTGGACACTCCCGGCAGGCATACTGGGCAAGTAGGCTGCTTCCTGACCTGGAGCAGAGGGCTCAACAGCCAAAAGGCGTACAGGGCCTGGACTGGGCAGGATCCCAGGATGTGACCCTCGAGCCTCGACTTGAGTCTGAACCCTGCCTCTCTGGGAGTAGGACCCCCTCAGTCCCAGCAGGGGACCCCTCCATGGAGGGGAACGGAGGAACGTGGGAGGAAACGGGCTCCTGGGCCAGGGCTGTGGGTGGTGTGGGGTCCTAGCAAGTCCAGCCTTGAGCAGCTGACTGGCCGTGTGGCACTGCCTGGCCGGGTTGGGTTGGGACTTGCCACCGGCCTGCTCCCTGCCTGTGCCTCGGTAGGACCAAGATGCCTCGGGCGTCTCCCCGCTGCACCTGGCTGCCCGCTTTGGACACCCGGCACTGGTGGAGTGGCTGTTGCAGGAGGGCCACGAAGCCACACTGGAGACTCTGGAGGGCGCGTTGCCGCTGCACCATGCCGCTGTCAGCGGGGACCTGACCTGCCTGAAGCTCCTGGTGGCCGTCCACCGCAGGTGAGGGCCTGGGACTGGAGATGAGCAGAGAGAGCACAGGGGGCTCAACAGGGCGTGGGCAGGACCTTCATCCTGAGGCACAGCAGGTCAGCAGCGCTGACGGGTCAGTGAAGACAGCCAGTTGCCTGAGCGGAAAACAAGCACCTGGTGTGGGCAGCTGGGCACCTTTGTGGGCACCTGAAGGGAGCAGAGGTTGTTTAACTAGGAGGCTGGCCTGGGTTTGCCTCTACACTGTCCATGCCAGACACTAGGAACCTCTCCTGCTGGTGGCCAGCTGGCCACCTCAGAGACCTGTGCCCACCTGCCAGGATTGGTGACTAGTTGGTGATGACCCTTTGCCCATCTTTGCCCAGCACGGAGGGTCACAGTTGTCATGGTGACGGGGCAGGAAAGAAAGAGGCACCCAGTGTGTCCCTTCCTTCCCAACCAAGAAGCCTGCCCTCTGCCTGTGCCCCCACCCCCGCCAGGAGCTTTCTGCTTGTCCATCTTGTTTCCCAGGGACAAGCCAGGATAGCGCAGCTGAGAACAGTGTCCTGTTTCTGTCCCATTGTGAACAACCTGGAGAGTCTGGGTGGGCTTCCAGCTGTTCTTCGGAGCACCCACATTGCCCCAGGCCTGCGCAGCTTTTAAAGCGGCTTCCAATATTGAGCTGGGTGACTTCACATCAGCACATACACGCATACCGGCATGCACACACACACATCACCACATACACACAACTGGGAGTGTCCTGTCCCACCGGGCACTCCCACTGGGTACTGACTGTGGGGGCAGATTTGCAGAACCAGGCCATGTGCACACTCCGGCAGCCCCAGACCCACTTTCTGCACCACCTGCCTGCTCCTCGGCCACCATGCTGGACACTGGCCTGTTCAGCCCTGGTGGGAGAGCTTGCCCCAGGAGGGCACCAGCGCACACTCAGCCCTTTGGAACTCCCCTCAAGTCACGCTCAGGCTCTGTAGTCCAAGGAAGGAGCCCTGGATGGGCTGAGCAGGTACACAGTGGGTCCAAGACCAGGGCTGTGCCCAGGGTCCTGGGCACCTTGCTAGGAGCTGAGGCTAGTCCTGGCAGGAACTTTACTAGGGGAAGGAGGTTCAGATCCCTAGGCTTTTCACTCAGCTGAAGGCTGTGACCAGACCCTCTGCCACTTAGGGGGAAGTGGCCCTCTGGGGTGGATCCCAAATTGCTCAAACTCATCCATTCTGCATGGGGCTGATGGTGGGCACTCTTGAGAGCGCCCCCTGTCCAGCAAGTGCCCTGGCTCAAGGCCCTAGAGGTGGAGGACCTAGGACAGAGCCAGGCTGGGACAGAGCTGGGGCTTGGGTGAGAGAAACAGAAGGAGAGCAGAGGAGCCCAGAGTCCCACGTCCAGGTCTCCTGCCCTCCACCAACCACTGTGGCCCTGGCAAGCACACTCCCAGGGCAGCGCGAGGCCCCCAGCTCAGCCTCAGCCCAGCTGCCTCACCCTCAGGGCTGCGCAGTGCAGGGTGCAGGTGCTCAGAGGCAGAGGGGAGCCCTTGGGGGGCTCGGGGGTTGACCGAGGGTTGATTCCATCTAAGACTTGACCACCTCGAGTCTAAAAAGATTGATTTTATAACCTGCCCCCAGGTGAGGAAAGAAGGGAAGGGGACAGCCATGCCCAGCCATCTGGGGAGCCCAGCCAGGGGCAAGGACCCCCAAACCCTGGGGCAGCAGCTGGAAGGAGTGTGGAAACTCAGTATGTAATGGCTAGGGCCAGAGGTCCAGGGGTGCAGTGTGTCACCAGAGGATGGGCTTGGCCTTGGTAGGGGACTGGCCCTCCCTGCAGCTGGCTGGGGGGGACGTGCAGTGTGGGGGCAGAGTGGGTTTAGGCGGATTCTAAGACGCTGCTCAGCCCATCCTCACTGGGGACAAATGTTGGTGCCAACCCTGGGTATGCAAGGCTCCTGTGCTATTCATGGTGGCCCTTGGCTCCCGTGGTAGCCCATGGCAGCTCATGGTTAAGGGGCTGCCAGCCTTAGGCCCCACTGTGCTAGCCAGGCCAGTATCGCCCCTGCCAGGGGTGAGGAGTGCAGCCGGGAGTGGGCTCAGCTGTACCCCATGAGCCAGCTCCCGGCCCTCCCCATCTTGGACAGCACAGCCTTGTAGCTCTACAGGTGATGGGGAGGAGATGGACACAAGCAGGTCAGAGGCTGGGCTTCGCCTCCTCTCCATCTTGCCCTGCCCACAGCCCCTGGCCAAGCTCCCTCTGAACCCTCCCTCCCTGCAGCAGCGTGAACCACAGGACTCGCAGTGGTGCCTCCCCCCTCTACCTGGCCTGCCAGGAGGGCCACCTGCACCTGGCCCAGTTCCTGGTGAAGGATTGCGGAGCCAACGTGCACCTGCGTGCCCTCGATGGCATGAGTGCGCTGCATGCCGCTGCTGCCCGCGGCCACTACTCGCTCGTTGTCTGGCTGGTAAGGGGGTGCAGGGCTGGGGAGGAGGACGTCCAAGTCCACGGGCCTGCAATAAACAGGGCCTGAGGCTCCACCGGGAACGGGGACCACAGGGCAGCGGGGCATCACACAGGCTCCACGGCTGTGACCACAGAGGCCTCCAGACCTGGGCACCAGCAGTGGGTCTCCAGGGTGCGCTGGGGTTGGTGGCACCCCAGGTGCTCTGTCACCAGTGCCACAGACAGTGCCTGGCCTGGGCACCTTATCTGTTAGTTCAGGCCCACTGCCTCCAATCCCTAGGCCAGTTCCCCTTCCTAGAAGGGAGCCCTGAGCCCCACAGCATGGAGACAGTGGGGATGACTCCTGCAGGGAGGGCAGGGACCTCCATGCCACAACAGAATACCAGCCTGGCAGGGTTGTCGGGGAGCTCTGAGGGTCTATGGGAGACCTGATGGATCTCAGGGGAGGGAGGGCCTCACCAGGGAGGTGGCAGTGGGGGCACAGCAGGAGGCAGCTGGGCTGGGCAGGGCCCAAAGCAGTTTCCTGGAGAAGGGAGCACCTTACCCGTGGGCTTGGAGATGGACTGGGAGGGCAGCCTGGGCTCCCCACTGAGGGTGCTAGAGAACATTGAGGTCTCTGAGCTGATCTGCTGGCGTTCCAGAAGGCCACTCTGGCTGCTGGTGGAGAGGGGAGAGCCTGCTGCTAAGACTTCCCACGCTCGCCCCTCCCACCCTCCTCCTCTGCTGCTCCTGCCCCAGCTGCCAGCTCAGGGCCTTTGACCAGGCTGCACCTTGTGCTTGTTCAAGTTGGCCTCGTGTCCCCCAGGTCATCAAGCCTGATCATGTAATGTCAGGGACCTTCTACCCCCTGGAGAGTACCCTCTGGGAGTCCTGGAGGGCCAGGCCTTTGTCCATCCCCTCATCCCCTGTGCCTGCAGCAGGAGGGCTGGGGCATGTGTACTGATCAGTGGACAGACCCGGGAAGGAGCAAGGATGGCCCCAGCCTCCCTGGCAGCCTGAGGCAGCCCTGGTGCCTCCCTGAGGGAGTGTCACCCTGGGGAGCGGGGGTGGGACCCGGGTTCTGCTGCACGGCTCTCCACACATGGCCCCCCTGGTGTCCCCGCCTGTGGCCTCACTCCATATGAAGAGCCCCAAACATGCTGTCCCCTCCCTGGGCCTGCTCCAGGCTCCCACAGCAAGCCTCAGGGCTGCCATGTCTGCCACATGGACGTGACCCGCAGGCTGTGGGGGAGAAGCAGCTGTGGTTGGGGTGGTGGGTGCCATGGGGGCAGGAGGGGGGCACTCACAGAGGCTCGCAGACTGTGCTGCTGGAGCAGCCGGTCCAGGGTAAGCAGTGGCCCGGGCCGCGGGGTTCTCCAGGTGGGAAAGTGGCTGGGCTCCGCCTCGCACGCTCTCCCTGGGTTGCGGGGACGGCCTTCAGGGTCCCTTTCTCTAACACACACTGGATTGTGGGGTCCGCCAGGAATGCCTGGGCTGCAGGCCTCCCACCCCATAGGGGGAAGCAGGGCAGGGACTGGCGGCCCTTCTTGGCCCTTTCCTCTCGGGGAAGTTGGCCACGTTCAAGGCAGGAGGAGGGTGGAAGGAGGCACCACGGCCTAAGGAGGCAGAACCTCCTGCGGCCCACCCTCTCTGGGCGTCTCCCCTGCCAGACATACATTCAGCATGTCACCCTGTAAAGGGCTGGCATGGCTGTCGGCTGGGACAACCCTGGGAGGCGCCTGGCTGGTGCTGTGGACCAGAACCCACGACACCCTTTCAGGGGACAGGCGAGGCTCCAGAGCAGGCCTGGCCTCAAGTCACCCGTGTGCTTGTCACCAGGCTCCAGGCCAGGCGGGGAGGGGTCCCAGCACCGGCTCACCTAGCAGCGTCCTCATGCTGGGCTGTGCCCGGGCTGCGAAGCCCGGAGGATGTGGTGCCGCCCTTACCTGAGGATGCCCTTCCTCGCTGCTCCCTTCACCAGCAGCCATTCACACATTGTCTGTCCCCTAGGGGCCAGATGTGGCACTTTTTCATGACATTTGGTTTAAGACCTGGGACTGTGGGGTCTCCAGATAAAACCACTGCAGCGCGTGTCCCCACCTCACCCTGGACGCCATGCTGCCCTAGGGTTGTGGCCATATGATATAAGCCAGCTTGTCCCAGGGCTTCCTGGGAAGTATTGCCCCCACCTCCAGGCCTAGCTGAAGGTCAGCTCCCACTTTAGCTCTGAGCTACCCCATGTCCCTCCTCTCTGGAAGTGGTCACTCCAGGCTGGCCTCTGCTGACCAGCCCATTCCCTATGGCACTTCTCTGCAGGTCACATTCACAGACATCAGCCTGACCACACGGGATAATGAGGGGGCCACCGCCCTGCACTTCGCTGCCCGCGGAGGCCACACACCCATCCTAGACCGGCTCCTGCTGATGGGTGCCCCGATCACGAGAGACTCTTGGGGTGGGACGCCCCTGCACGACGCAGCAGAGAATGGGCAGATGGAGGTACCACGTGTGGCAGGAGCTGGGGCTGGGGCGGTGCAGCGAGCACTCAGGAGGGCTTGCTGACACCTTCCCGAGTGTGTCACAGAGCCCTCTGAGCCCTGCGGAAGTGTCATCCTTGGCCTTTTGCAGATGGGTAAACCGAGGTTCAGGTATACAGCATGTGTGCAAAGCCACGTGCCCTGGTCTCCACACCTCCTGCACATGTGCCCTGCCCCTTGCACAGAAGTCCCCTGTGGCCTGTCCCAGGCTGCTTGGTGGCCTGCCTGGGGCAGCCCTCGGCCCACACCAGGTTGTGAGTGGTTAGAAGCCTGAAGCCAACTGCTTCCCTGGCTGGGTCTCAAGAAAACCACCTGGGGAACCCAGTGTTGCAGAGGGGTCACAATGTCCCTGCACTGGTACCTGCTGCAATGCCCTTTTTCCAACACAAGTCCACACCCAGGGCAAAGCACAGCTCCCTCCTGGTCCCATTGGGGCCCCAGCCACACCGTTGCCTGCTCAGATCTGATTACCGCCATGGTGTCACTTGGCTTCCGGGTCATTCTGAAGCCCTGTGGCTGGGGCAGCTGAGTGGAGAAATGTCAGATCCTCCAGTCCCTCCTCCAGCCCTGCCCTCTAGTCCCCCCTCCAGTCCCTCCCCTCCAGCCCTCCCCTTCAGTGCCCCCCACCAGCCCTCCCCTCCAGCCCTCCCTTTCTCCCCCCTCCAACCCCCCCTCAAACCTTCCCCTCCAGTTCCCCCATCCAGGCCCTCCCATCCAGGCCTCCACTCCAGCCCTCCCCTCTGCCCCCCATCCAGCCCCTCCCCTCCAGCCGTCCCTCCAGTCCCCCCCAGTCCCCTCCAGCCCTCCCCTCCAGCCCTCCCTCTTCCCAGCTCCCAGCAGCACTGCTCTCCACCCCTTGGGCCCCAGGCCTCCTCTCACTCCTCAGCCCTTCCCGACACACACAGCTGACCATCTCCCAGCTCTGTCCCTACCTAAGCAGGGACAGGAAGCAGGGCAGCTCTGGCCTGAGAAGAAGCCTGCACCTGCAGCAATCCTCCTCCTCCACCTGAGAAGACTCTGCAGGAGGGAAGGGGCCAGCTTAGAGGCTGGGGGAAGCAGAGGTTCTGTGGCAAGGGTCTCCACTCAGATCTGCTGGGGAGGGCCACGTGTCCCCTTCAGGCAGCTGAAGCAGGAAGGGCTCGGACTGAGCTCTGCTGTGTGGCCCCAGCCCCCACAAACCCGGCTGCTCACCAAGGGAAGGTGACCAGGACACTGGTGTCCAATTATTTCCCAAGCAGCCGATCTTTCTGCAAATGAAATAGTCACGGGGCGGCCAGGAGCCCTGCAGCTCCTGGGGGAAGAGGAGAAACCCGGGCTCAGAGCAGAGCACTCCTTCCTAAGACCTTCATGGTGGCACACAAGCCAGTGTCCTCAGCTCACCAAGCTCCTTCCCGCTCCGGCATTATCTGAGAGCAAATCAGGGACATCCCAGGGTTTCCTCCATAATACCAAAGCCCTGAGCCACGTGTACCTGTTGTTTAAAAATCACAACCTGGATTATTCTGTCTAAAATCTAGCAATAATTCAAGTATCATCTACTGCCCAGTCCAGCGTCTCATGCCCGCTCCCTGACTGTACAGCAGGGCCTACGCAGGGTGGCGTGTGTGGGTGGTCTCTCTTTGCTCCCTGGACCCTCTGTCCAGGATGGGGGGGTCATGCTCCTCCCCCACCTGCCAGGTGAAGCATGTTCTTACCTTAGAGCAGCTCAGCAGTTTCAGGTGTGCATAGGACGTGAGGAGACAGCACAGAATGCCCGCGCCCAGGCCATTCCCCAGTGCCACTGACTTCCATCCACACAGGACACTTGTCACAATTAGTGAACCGAAATTCATATGGTGTTATTAGCAAAGTCCACACCCAGATTTCCCCTCAGCTTTTATCTAATGTCCCTTTTCTGTACCAGCACCTCACCCAGGACGAAGGACATTGAGTCAAGCCTCCTTATCCCCCGGCCAACTGTGACTGTTTTTTCTTTTTTTTCCATTTAAAAAAAAACAAGACTTCAAAATAACGAGCTAATGTCCCTGCGACCATGCTGGGGACGGTGGTCTTTTTGATGTTTCACGATGTCGCTGTCTTTTTCCTTTGAGTGCTGCAGTTACCCTGACTACTCTTTACAAAATTTTTAATTGCAATTTAAAGATACTCTCGTCCACCATCTGGAGGTCCAGGGACACTAAACACGCTCTGGGGCAGTGCAGCAGATGGCCAGGGCCTCCTCCCCTTGCACGACCAAGGCTCTGTCCCGTGAAGCCCCTGCCCCTGCCCGGCAGGCCCGCCTCCCTTCCGGGTGCTCATCCTGGTGTCTGGTGTGCTTCACCCAGCATAATGTCCTCGAGGTCCCTACTGTGGATCGAAGGTCAGAGTGTCCTTTTCAAGGCTGAGCAGTGCTCCTCTGTGTGGTCTGCTGTTCCCTTGGTCAGCCATGGTGGAGCCGGAGCCCCCTCCTGACTGCTGTGGACGTGGGATGCAGGGTCTCCTGGGGACCTGTGCTGGAGCGGGCCGCACTGACGGCTTCCTCAGCTGAGGCCAGCCCTGGCTCCGGCGGTACGTCCACTGGTCGTGATGGTTGCTTGACTTGCAGCTAGCTTTCCTTTGCTGGTGTTTTCTTTAGGATTTTAGTCTTTGGGAAATTTGGGTTTTATTAGATTTATTTCTTCTTTAAATGTCTGGTAAAACTCGCTAGTGAAGCTATTTGGATCGGCATTTTCTTTGAAAGAAGGTTTTAAATAATTCTTTGTATTAATTATAAAATCCTAGGTTTTTCGTGTGTGTGTGTGTGTGTGTGTGTGTGTGTGTGTGTGTGTTTTGATTCAGTAAATTATATATTTTTTGGCTTTATTCCTAGAAATTTTTCTGGGAACTAATTTCATCTAAGTTGTCCGACGCAGAGGACAGAGCTGTTTGCGATGACCCTCCTCATCCTCTACTGCGGGAGGGGCTGCGGGTTCTTCTTTTTCCTTCCCGATGATCTGAGTTACTGCTTTTCTCATTTCTATCTTGTTCAGCCTCACCCAGAGACTAATCGGTGTTTAGTTCTTCAAACAGCCAGATTTGGCCCGTTCTGAGCCACTAAGGCACCGCTCCCTCTCCTGTGCATCTGTCCCCTGCCTGGCTGACACCCACACTCACCTTCAGCCCTCTGCCCCCAGGGCTGGGGCTGGGTGCTCCTTGTGTCTCCACGGTTCCCCTTTTCTATGTGCTTGCTTAAGGATGGGGACCTTGCTCTAAGTCCTGCTTGACTGCACCCCACAGTTTCGTAGTTTCTTGGTTAAGAATGTTTTCTAATTAATTCCCTTTTTGACTCTTCTTTGTCCCCAGGAATTACCCACCACTCTTTCTTAATTCCCAACCACAAGGGCTTTCCAGCTAGCGGTTTGCTATGGATTTCTTCTTTTTTAGTTGCAGATGGACACAATACCTTTATTTTATCTGTTTTTATGAGGTGCTGAGGATCAAACCCAGGGCCTCACACACGCTAAGCCAGCGCTCTACCACTGAGCCGCAGCCCCAGCCCCTGCTATGGAATTCATTCGGTTGCACTGTGGTCAGAAGGTGTACTCTACGGCCATCTGTTAAGGGTGTTCTTCAAATCTGTGTACACAAAAACTCGTGTGTGTTGGATCTCCAATGGGTTGAGGGAGATGTGTTGAAGTCTGGATTGTGAGTTTGTCTGGGTCCCCGAACCTGCCCTGTGTTGGGCATTTCCTGAAGCCCATCTCATCTGCCCTCCTGCTATGGCTCTGCGGGCTTCTCTGTCCCTCACTGGCCTGGTGAGCCTCGTTCCAGCCTTTCCTCTGGGCCTTCTGAACACCCGCCTTCCTCTTCTTCTCTAAGTGTCTGGCGCCTGTGCCCGGGCTGGACATGGGCAGCCTTCTCTGAGTTTCTTGCGGTTCTGACGTCCAGCTACTGTTCATCTCACCCACTCACAGTCAGTGAGTTACTAATATTTAGGGGTTAATTTTGTTCTCTCCTTTCTCCTTTCTCATTGATGGTCCTTTTCCTTCTGTGTGAGTTTGGAGAAGGCACTGGGAGGGGAGCTCGGGGGTTGGGGCTCCAGGGGCAAGCGAGGCCAGCAGGACGTCCTTGGTTGTGTTCCTGCAGGTAGGGACCCGCCGCTCCGTCTTCTCTGGATTTAAAAGACCATCTCGTGCTATTTCCCTCCACCACACTGACATTGAATCTCTTTGTGCTTTTCGTGACCGCCCTACCTCTCGACTGGAACCCTAGCCAACTGAATCTGAGGTGAGGGCTCTGCGGCCATCTCCACACCAGACTCCTCACAGTCAGGCTGGCGAGAACCGCAGGCTTTGCTTGGAGCGGGTGTTAAATGTATATTTGAGGTCAAGTTCATGCCAGGGAACTTACCATTTAAAGTGACATTCCACGGCCCTTCTCACAGGGACACTTGTGCAGCCAGTGCCTCTACCTAGTCCCCAAACATCTTCACCCAAAGGAACTTCTGTGTCCAGGAAGCAGGCTTCCCTCCCCCGCAGCCCTGCAGCGCTGCTGCCCTGCTCTGCTTCCCGTGTGTGGACTGACTTGTGATGTCTCCCACAAAGGGAATCCCACCATGCCTGGCTGTCGCGTGGCGTGTTTTCAAGGTTCACCCACGTCAGAGCAGGTGTCAGAACATCTTTCTTTTGGGGGGCTAAATAATACCCTATTTTTGTTACCCATTCATCTCTCTTTCTCTCTCTCTCTCTCTCTCTCTGGTACTGGGGATTGAACCCAGGGACACTCAACCACTGAGCCACATCCCTCAGCCCTTTTTATTTCTTATTTTGAGACAGTTTCTTGCTGAGTTGCTGAGGACCTCTCTAGTTACTGAGGCTGGCCTTGAACTTGCTATCTTTGTGCCTCGGCCTCCTGAGCCGAGCAGCTGGGAACTCAGGCATGGGCCCCGCACCGGGCTCCATTCATCTCCTGGTGGAATTTTAGGTGCTTCCTCTTTTCGACTGATGACAATACTACTGCTATGAATATTCATGGGCAAGCTGTTGCTTGAATCTTGAAGTTACACAGTTTGCCTGTTCTCAGTTCTTTGGGGTATGCGGGAGGAGCAGAATTGCTGGATCACGCAGTCATTTTTGAGTGATCTCCATGCAGCTGTGCCATCTTACATCCCCACAGTGCCGTAGAAGGGCTCCTATTTCTCCGTCTCGCCAGCACGTTTTATCTGTTTATTATTGAGCCCCTTGGTAGCTGGGAGGTTGTACCTCATTGCACTATAATACATTTTCAATAAAATCACGTATTAAGACAGAACTCAGTAAAAAATATTTGCCTGAGGCCCCAGATACCCAGGAAGGAGCGCCAAATGTGTCCAAGAACCAGTTCAAGGCCATCTCCCCCTTCTTGGTGCCTGTAGTTCAGAGGCACGAGTCAGTAACAGGGGCGAGGTCAGCTGAGCCTGTCAGGAGTGAGTCTCAGGCCCGTCGGGACCTGCTGGGTCGTGCGCCGCTGACACAAGGTCCCCCCAGGAGATCCGGAGGCAGCTGAAGGTGGCGAAGAGCACAGTGCTTCCACCTCAGGGGCGGAGAGTGAGTCCACCAGAGCCCACGGGGTGCAACAGGCCCAGGAGCAGCTGAGCGCTCCAGGAGAGCTCTGCCACCTCCAGAGAGCCGGCGGCCGGGGCCCTTGGTGGAGCCTGAGAAGGACTTGCCAGACTCCTCACGGGTTCTCACCCAATTCAGGGCCGTTTCTCAGGGCCGCTTCTCAGGGCCGTTTCTCAGGGCCGTTTCTCAGGGCCGTTTCTCAGGGTGGGTTTGGAGAGTGTGAAGAGCATTAGCTCGGTGACTCTAGTGACTTCACAGAGCTGGACAGAGGCAGCTGTGAGTGCGGGGAGCGAGCTCAGCCCACAGCTTCCTGCAGAGGGTGGGGGTGCCAGGCCTGCCGGGCTGAGCAGACGGGGCTGGGGGACAGGAGAGGAGCCTGGGCGGAGGTCTTGGAGCCCAACACTGGCTTGACTGTGGTGTAAAAGGGCCACTGGAAGCTGCTGTGGGATCCTGAGCAGGTGACTTTGACCTTGTTCCGAGGGGGCCAGCCACAGAGCCAGAAGCTGCTATGGGACAGGGCATGGTCCCCCAAGGTCCCTCATGGACAAGGTTTAAGTGGAAGTGCGGGAACACAGGTGGAGCCAGTGCCTCTGGGTTTGGTGTGTGGTTCTGACCCACCGGCAGCTCTCTACCCATCAATCCAAGGAAGGGCATGTACCGCTCATTCGGGGCCCATGACCACTGTCCATGGTGAGCTTCCCAGGACCACGAAGTTCTGGTTCCCCCAGGGTCAGCCCCTCCTCAGAGTCCCTGACTCCCACCGCCCTTCCCTGCTTTCCCTCCTTCAGATCCACCCAACAGTGTCACCGAGCACTTGCTTAGGATCCTACAGAGACTCAAGGGCCCAAGAGTGCCTGGCGTGGATCAGTGTTCTCATGGGGCGATGCACAGGGCTCTTGGAATCTGGGGGTTCCCTCGGGCTGTGGCATTGCCTGGGTGTACTCCTGGTTTGTGGTGGTGGCCAGGAGTGTCAGGGACCAGCACTCCCAGGCCAGTCCTGCCCGGTGAAGACTGTTCCCTCACCCCACATGGGTCCCTAATGGCTCGTTCAGCAGGGAGGGTAAAAACCCTACCTTTAATCATCTGAGCTGAGTACAAAACCTACTTCAAATACATTTAATCTTCTAAGTTTAGAACCTAACACACACCCCAGTGCGTCCTCCCAGGTAGGTGTGAGATACCATAGCCTCTCCCAAGTAAATATTGAGAGAAAATGGTATTTTGTTTCTCTCTGCCCCCTGAAAGTGACGTCAGCCACGGTGGTGCCAGCCTGCTGCCTGAGTCTCCAACAGTTCCCTGTCTGTTGCGCCAGCAGCAATTCTGCAAGTCAGAATGTCAAAGAGTGACGTCCAAAGTGTTGGGAATAGTGACTCCTTCCAACTACAAAATGAGATGGTGGCAAAGATTGCTACTGGACTCATCAGCTAACGAGGAACCCGTGGTCTGAAGTGGCTGAGCCGTGTGCTCAGAGGAGGGCTGACTGGAGGCAGCATGGGCCCCTGTGCACAGGTGGCCATGGGACTCCTCACGGTGGCCCTCCACGCTTTTTCTCTTGCCTTCCAGTGGGCAGGAGCCTTGTGCAGGGCTTTGGTCTCTACAACCTACAGAGTTGGTGGCTCAGAGGCAGTGGACGGAGCTGAACAGGATGCCAGGGTCCACCTGTCTGACCATTTCTCTTTCCCAGCTGATCCTGACGCAGCCATCTTTGTTCTCAGGGTAGAACTGTAATTATTTTAAAATTGTGTGCGCAGGTAGATGCGACCTCCTGTGGAATCCGTGTTGGAATGGTACACAGGTGTGGAAATGGTGGTGTGCAGGTGGGGCTGAGGGCCCTGCCCCGACTCACCTCCATGGGTCTGCGGCTCCTCTCTGTCCAGGGTGCCTTGGAAAACATGGCTCCTGGGAGCCCCAGGAGGTGGGAGCTGCACCATTGCCTGGCATTGTGACCTTGGGACCTTCTTTGCACATCTTTATCATCTGGTACGAAATTGTACAATAATAGACTCCCAGAGTGACGTGAGGATCAGACAGGTCTCTCCCATGGAACCAGGTGACGGCAGATCTCGTGGGAAGGTCTCGTCTCTCAGCATGGAAAACTTGTTCCAGATGTGGACACACTGGTCCCAGCAGCTCCAGATGCCCGCCAGAGGCCTTTGGCTTTCCACAACAAGGCCAAGGGCCGGGTGGGAGGGCAGGAGGGAGAGGGCAGGATGACAGGAGGTCTAACAGGTGTGGGAGGCCGTTCTTGATGGGTCTTATGTCTACAGCTTTTAAAATCCTGTAGGCATTATCGTCTTTATTCAGTCAATGAATACAACACTTTGTCTAAGTTTTCTGCAAATTCACTACTTCCCTCTTCCTTCTTGCAGGCTTTGCCCACGGAAGCTCTTCCGCTCAGCCTTCTCACCAACTATTTGTTTTCTTTCTTCTGGTTTGCCTCAAAATCTCTTTCTTTCACCTCCAGTACCGAGGAGCCTCTGTGCTGAGTGCAGGTGGCAGTGGGTGATTTCCCGTCGCTTCCTCTCGTGCCTGAGCACGCCACGCCTGCCCCCCATGTCCAGCACTGTGCCGAGGCGGCCGCCAGCCGCCTCCCTCCCGAGGTCACCCTTTCTCTTCTCCTGTGGGTTTCCTCAGTTTCAGTGGAAGAGGTCTGGAGAGGGATTGCCCTTTGTTATCCCACTTTAGGTTTTTGGAATTCTTGAATTTGTGCTCTGGTGTGTGCCCCGCTCTGTAGTCATCAGCCATTCTCTCTCAGCGATCGCCTCTGCCCACGGTCTCTCCTCTCCCGGGATTGGCACTACGTGCATGTTGGGCCTTGTTGTATCAGTTAGCCAGCTTTCCATTCCTGTCCCCTTGGCCACATCAGGCCACAGGCCAGAGAGCCTTCAGGACATCCTCTCATCCCTGCCCTAGCAACCCTGCAGGCTGGGGACAGACCACACCTACTGACCAATCCTGGCCCACTGCCTGATTTCCTATGGTCCACCAGCTAACAAATGGGCTCTCGTGTTTTTAAATGGCTGGGGACAGACGAAGAACGTCTCGTGGTACATGAGAGTTACACGCAGTCACCATCTCAGCAGTCACTAGTAAAGGTCCACGGGCGTGGTCACACGTTGGCTGTCAGCTGAGGTCACCTTTGCCCCACAATGAGAATGGAGAAGTCCTGCCGGAGTCAGGGGGAGGCTGCACAGCCCTGAGGAGTACAGCTGTCATGGAGGAGTGTACCCCGCAGCGGGACCAGAGCCCGACTCAGGGCCTCCACTCGGCATCCACTGCTCTTGCGCCTGGGAATCTGCAGAGGTGCCGGTGCCTGCGTTGCTCTTGTGGACAGGCAGGGCCACTGGGCCCAGCTCTTCCCACCCTGCCTGTCCTCCTCTGCCGGCACACTGGCCACCTCATGGCTTCTGGGCTGGCTCGGCTAACGGGTCTTGGGGAGCAGGCTTTCTCCCTGGGGCCACAGTGGCCCTCAGCTGCTGGCCGGCTGCCATGGGCACAGTGGGGCCAGGGAGGCTGGTGGTGTTCAGAGGCCCAGTATTGTGTCCGTTTTCACTGACCAGCAAGTGGTAGAGCCAGGACGAGGTCAAGTTCCACTGGCCCTTCTGCCAGGCACCTCTTCATGCCCACCTAGGTCAGCATTTATTCCCAGCGTGGTGCACCCAAGGCCTACCCTCCATCGCAGCTCACAGGGACCCTCTGCAGTCCCCAGAGGAGCGGTTCCTTTGGGATTTTGCCTTTTTAGTCCAATCCAGTTTAAGATGAACGAAGGAAGATGAGGCCCTGATGGGGTAGTCATAAAGCAGACTCTAGGTCAAGGGCACACAGTGTAGGAAACCAAAAACGTCACTCAGTTCAAGTGACATTCTGTATTTCTTCCACACACAAAGAGGACAAATACTTGCAGAATTCATATGGACAGAATAAATGCCAACTATTTCTTGAGGCTCCTATCTGAGTCCTTCACAAGCCCAAGTGTCCTATAGCCTTCTGCTCCTTCCAACCTCTCCTGCTTTCCTCCAGTGGGGGCCCCAGGGGATGCAGGCCCAGGCCCCTGGGCTGGCTGGGTGAGGTAGCATGGCCTGGGTTCAGGCCTGAGCCCTGCTCAGAGCCTGAGGGTCAAGGTTGGCACTGGAGGAGCTGGCCAGGGCCTGGGGCTGGGCAAGGGCTCTGGAAAGTGCAAGGCCACCTGGGGAAGGCACCTCCCTCACCTCCAGAAAGGAGCTAGCTGAGATGAAGGCCCTGAGTTCCAGGTGGCCGGTTCTAAGCTCCTGAGCCCCAGTATGTATAAATGGGACACACCCCTGAGGGTTGGTTGAAAAAATGAGACCCCATCTGCATCTCAGCCTGGGGCACAGTAGCTTTGGGCTGCATTTGGGCTGGCCACCTGGCTTGAGTCCAGCTTGGCCTGCTCACAGCTGTGCCCCAGAAGAGCGGCCTCTGCACCTTAGATTCCTCTCTTGCCCTGGCAGGGGCAACTGCTGCCTGCAGCCCAGGCCTCTGTTCTCTGTGGGCCCCAGCACTTAGCTCAGGCCAGGGCAGCTGTGGGGCGAGGCTCAGAGCTCCTCCCGCGGTGGCTGTGCGTCGAGCCGGTGAGCTGGCCCCGGGAGCTGTGCCAGCCAAGGTGCCCCATTTCCTTCAGTGCTGCCAGACCCTGCTCTCCCACCGCGCGGACCCCTCCCTGCGGGATGAAGACGGGTACACGGCGGCAGACCTGGCGGAGTACCATGGACACCAGGACTGCGCCCAGTACTTGCGGGAGATGGCCCGGCCAGTAAGTCCTTGGGGATCTGTCCTGGGGATCTGTCCTGGAGGCCTGTCCTGGAGGCCTGGGGGGTGGGACCCCGGTTACCTACCTGGATCTCACTGCACATACCTCATAGCCCATGGTTTTGTCAGGACAGGGCTGGTACAAGATACAGCCAGCTGGGACAGGGACTGTGACAGCAACCAGGCTTCGGTGAGGGCTGGAACTCAGCCAGCTGTGCCTTCCCTGGGAGCCACAGAAACCACGCCTGTGAGGTGGGGCCTCCTGGCTGGGCTCTGCTCGGGGGATGTTCTGTCAGCCTGAGGACACCCAGGGTGGGACCAGGGCCCAAGTCCTGGCCAAGGTGGCCCTGAAGCAGCCCAGAAGCAGCATGTCCCATCCCAGTGCCTGCTCATGTGTGACGCTCCGTCTCCCCACCTTCCAGAGCCAGTTTTCCCGTTCACAAGGACAGGGACCTTGTTGTCCTGCTGAGCCCGGCCCCAGCCCATGACAGGGCAGAGGAGCAGAGGGGCTGATAAGTGGGTCCCTCGGGCGCAGACAGGCCGGCGGGCAGTGGCGAGGGCTGGGCTGAGGAGGACCAGGGACCCGAGAGCACGGAGCTGCAGGCTCTTCCCCGGCACCTCCCTGTCCAGGCCTAGGGCAGACACTATGATGACCGAGTCCCAGCTGGCCAGTTTTCTGTTGTGGCCAGCGCTCCCTCCATGAAGATGCCCTAGGGTCACCTGACCCCACTGTCAGAGGAGGGCATTGAGGTCCCCTAACTGGGGTCTCATCAAGAGGTTTTAGTGCCTCCTCCTCCCTGGAGGGCATCACCTCCGAGCATTCAGGCCCAACCGTGGCAGTGTCCTCCCAGCCTCCAGGCCTGCCAGGCGGTCCTCACGTGGCCACCACCTGAAACCTGCCCTGCCTGCCACCCTCAGGGCAGCTGGGACAGGCTGCAGGGATTGCCTGCCCTGGTTTTTCCCGAGGTAGTAGTTTCAGAGTCGAGAATTCAGATACTGATGAGATACTTTGGGGGCTAAGTGTCTCACTGGCTGTTGTTTAGAGGAGGGTCCTCTTTCTGGCATGGGTGGAGAGTCGGGAGCTCAGCTGGTCTCGGGCGTGGTCAGGGCTGCATGTTCACAGGCCCATGGTGGTCTGTCCTGGCTTCTGCACCCTCCCTGGGCTCTGCCCCCCAGCCCTACCTGGACGGCAGTAGAGGTAGGCAGTGGGGAGGGCAGCCACACCGCTGGTGCCCCCCACCCTGCACAGCATCTGCTGTAAAGGGCAGGCCCTGCCTGGCCTCCGGGCTTCCTGCCCCTGTCCCCACCCCTGCCACACTGTGGAGCCCATGGCCTGAGATCTCTGTCCAAGCAAGGTCTCAGCCTTCCACCCCTAGGCCCCTTGTCACACTGGCCACCCTTCCTAGACCCGCTGCCCCACTGCTCAGGGGAGGGGTCCTGCCTGCTCTCCTGACACCTGGGCCGGTGGAGCTCAGTCCCTCTCAGGTTTCCTAGGGGTTTCTTCTGGTCCTGGCTGTACTATGGGATTCAAGGCAGCAACAGCGCCCAGAGCCCCTGAGCCCCCTGCATGTCCCCATCATGGAGTTGGAGGACATTGCCGTGTCCGGCATGTCCACCTGCAGCCCCGTCCTGCCCACACCTGCCTGGCTCCTGCACTCCAAGACCCGTGGCCTTGGGGGTCTCTGGTGTGTAACCAGAGTGTCTGGGAGCTCAGGATCAGGACTCAAGCTCCATCCCCGTCCTCTCCCTTGGAGAGTGGTGGCGACAGCAGAGGGTGCCAGGCTCTGCTGCCGGCAGGGACCGTCCCCAGGGCTCCCACTTCACCTTGGCAGCGCCATCTCTGCTCACTGGGGGGCAGGCCGGCAGCTGTGGGGCGAGAGCTGCGCCTGATGCAATATTGATGGAAATGCGATATGCAGAGGTGGCCTGCCCGCTGTCCCGCTGGCCAGGAACAGGTGGTGAAATCCTTCATTTTCCCCTGAGGGACAGCCCCAGTCTTCCTCCCAGGGGACTTGGGCAAGGCTGCCTGTCAGTGGTGAGACCTGCCCCATGGCAGACACCCCCTTCAGGACCTGCTGCCCAGTGCGAGGCTGGCACGTGGCACTCAGAAGCCCCTCTGCACAGGAGGGTTGATCTCACTCACCTGGATGGGCAGAGGCTGGGGAGCCTTGGAGGCACATCCCTGCTCCCCGTCCCCATCCCCTCAGTTGGGCAGCCTGGCCGTGGGAGCCGGAGGGTCATTCCTTCCGGGAGCTGCGGTCAGGAACAACCTGGACAGCGAGTGTGGCCCTCCACGAGCTGGAGGCAGAGCCCAGCGTCCAGGTGGGCCAGGCCAGCCTACTCTCTCCCTGTGTCACTCCCCTCACGGCTGGAGCAGCTCTTCCTGGGCATGGCCACTCCAGAGTCTGAGTGGCTCTGAGCCTCGAGTTCCTCGCCATGTACCAGGGCTCAAGGCTTGTTGGAGGACAGAGGTGGTGCTCATCTCTGCTGAGGTCACCTTGGCACAGGCCGACCTGCCCAGGTCCAGAAGGCCCAGAACCCCTTCATTTCACAGACGGGAAGACCGAGGCCCAGAGAGGGAGAGACTCCTCTGGGCAGCGTTTTGTCCAGGAAACAGTGGGGCCTGGATGCCTGGCCAGTAATCGAATCTCGGCTGTGGCGATCGGTGTCCAGCGCCCATCTGCAGGTCATGATTTTCTCAGCCTGGGTGGCGTTACAAGCCTGTAACCCAGCTCACCACACTGCCTCCATGTATAATGCATGGCCAGCTCAGCAGCGCTCAATCCTCACCAGAAACCCAGGAGAGAGGTGCAGGGCCTGGGGCCAGGGTGACCCCAACCTCGGGGACAAGGTTCAATGCTGGGACTCAGGGGCAGCATGTGCCCAACTCTCAGGACCCCAAAGGACGGGACACTGACCTTTTCCCTCCCTCCAATCCTTTTGGATTTTCTCAGTGTCAGGGCCTTAAAAGAGAGGTGTGGTGACTCTCATCACCTGGGGACACCACAACTGACTTTGTCTCAGCTGACATTCAGAGGACTGATAGGACGCAGGAAGGCCAATGGGCCAGGACCCTGCCAGAAGCACCCGAGTTCCTCTCCTTCCAGTGGCGGACTCACAGGTGACACGAGGCCCTGAGTGTCTTCCCAGGGCTTCTGGGTGGTAAGGAGTGCAGTAGGGCTCAGCCCAAGGAACCCAAGGTCCCCAGGCTGTAGGGAATGCACTGGAGCCAGGCAGTGCCCCTGTCAGGCCAACGTCCAGTCCAGTCTCTCCATCTTCCAGCATGAGGGGCTGCTGCCAGCCCAGCTGAACCCTCGCTCTTCTGTGGGTGAGGTAGGGAGGTGCTTTCTTGCCTTCCCGCTGACAGCAGGGTCCCCTGGCCCCTCCAGGCCCCAGAGGAAGCAACCTGCTGTGCCACAATGCGCTTGAGTCTCAGCTGAGGATGCTGTGTCCAGGACCCCGCCCCCTCTACCATGTTAGAGCGAGCAATGAGCAACCTGCCCCCCACCATGTTAGAGTGAGCAATGAGCAACCTGCCCCTGTCCCTCTGGGTTGCTCCCTGCAAACAGCCTGAGAGGTGCAGAGGAGGGCAGCCAGGGCTTTGCATAGGCCCTAATGCCACTCTCCCCAGAGCTGGCCCCCGCCTCTTCCTCCACGGCCAGAACTTCCACACCCAGGGAGCTCTGGGCCTGCAGGAGCAAAGGCTGGGCTCTCCAGGAAAACTTGACCCTCTGCTGTGTCCCAGCTGTGGGACCTTGGGTGGTCTCTCTTCTCATGGGCTCAAGGATTTCAGTGTTGCCTCCCATTTCCCCAGAGGGTCCACTCCCCAGCCCCTGCCATTTGGAGGGTTAAGGCCCTCTGGTAAGAGATCCCCACCCAGCCCCAGCCCTCCTGGCCACCTGACACCTCGGCTTTCAAATATTCATGTGCCACCTCCCACTCCTGGGGGCGGTGGCTGCACCAGCCCCTGAGAGCCCAGGGTGGCTGCAGCTTCCTGGGCTTCACAGCCCAGCTCCTCCTTCTAAGGTGCTCCCAGGCTGGGGCTTGGCAGACTCTCCCCAGCCACACGTGTGGAGGCTCCTGGGCTCCCTGCACAAATTCCTGGAGAGAGCAAGGTGCGTGGGGGCTGGGCAGATGGGGTCTCAGGCTTCGTCCCCTTCCCCATGACTTGTGAACTAAGGTCCTGGATGGCCTGTGACTAAGGGCTAGAACTGGGCCCACTATGGCGCCAAGACCATGCCAGTCTTCGACTCTCAGCTTTAAACCAACGGGCTGCAAAGCCTAGCTGGAGGTCCTGGGAGGACACGGGAGGCAGGGTCGCCCCCAGGCTAGTCTCCTTGAGAGGGCAGCTGGGCCCAGGGCCAAAAATTGGGGTTGGAGTCAGGCTCTGCTGGCCACCCTGCAGCATAACCTGTGCTCCAAGAACCAGTCTTTGCCTAGAAATGGACTGATGGGCACAGCAGGGACTCCTCCTGGCCCACTGCCCTCCCCGAGCCCTTGCCAGCTCTGACCAAGCCTCCCACCTGAGACACCAACAGACCGGTCGATAGGGTCCAGGCGGGTCTCAGGTAGGTCCAGACAGGGGTGTGTGTGTGTGTGTGTGTGCTCCTGGACCCAAGCCCTGACCCAGTGCCCTAACCCCAAGGTAAGCTGCTCTAGGCGGAGCCTCTGAGCCGGGCCTTGAGATGCAAGGTCACTCAGTGGAGGTGGTGTGGGGGATAGTCAAGGTGGAGGGCACAGTGAACCCCAGCTCCCAGACAGAGCTCAGGGTGTTTGGGGAGGGTGGTCACCTGGCACAGAGCAGGTAGAGAGCGGTGGGCGGCTCCTGGCCCTCCCTCCTGCACGCTCCCTTAACACTTCTCGGGGATGCATAGGCTCCAGGAAGGCCCAGGGCTGCCCACTGGATGCCGCATTCCTGCCTGGCAGATCTGGGTGAGTGCAAGTCAAGGCCCACCTGAGCCTCCACTGACCAGGCCTGTCCACCCCCAGGTGCCAGTCCTGATGACACCCCCGCCACCTCCATTCCCACCTCCTCCACTGTCAGCTGCAAGACTCTCCTTGGAGGACAGAAGTAGAGGTGGCTCGGGGCTCAGGAGCCACACAGGTGAGTACACACCTCAGGACCCACCAGGCCTGAGTGTAGAGGGGCCTGTGACCTTGCCTCAGGACCTCGAGGGCATGGGAGCTGTTGCATGCGTGTGTGTGTGTGTGTCTGCGTGCGCGTGTGCGTATGTGTGTGCGTGTGCGTATGTGTGTGCGTGTGCGTGTGTGTGTGTGTCTGCTTAGGCCACCATGCAGAGGTGTTTCTTACCCTGGGCTGGGGCACTGGTATGTGTGTGTAGTGGGGCGGGGCACTGGGGACAGTAAGTGGGCAGCTCTGGGGTCTGGCCGGGTTGCATTAGGTTGTTGGGCCTCCATGCATCATGCTCCATTGATGTCCCAGTGAGGAGTCCAGCGGTGTTGACCAGTGTGCCCAGGACCAAGGGGCATTTTGGGCAGGACTGGTGGTGTCCTTGGCTCCAAGCACATTGCTCCCTCAGGGGCTAGCCCTGTCCCTAGGTCCAGGGGCTCTGAGCTTCTCTCCACTCCCTGTGCCCCTGCCCTTTCTGTTCCCTTCTCAGCAGCAGCGACTCTCAGCCCTTCCTGGCCTGGCCAGCACAATCAGCCTGTCCCCAGTGAGCAGATGGCCCGCACAGTCCTCCCACAGATCACCACCAGTGCCCTGGCTGCTCCTGAGGTGCGTCCCTCCCCCCAGCATCCTCATCTCCCAAGGCCCCCAGCCAACCCAAGCCACCTCACTGTCCTCCCAGAGTGGCCAGGCTGCTCCTCCAAGAGCAGATGCCCCACCTGCCACCAGGTGCAACTCTGGCTGGCTATGGGCGCACTGAATTCTGAGGAGAGGGGAATTTCAGGGTGGCAGTGACTTGCCACCTCAACGTACAAAGCATAGGGACCCTTGGCTGTCATCCTAGAGTCCTGTAGCCCAGGCCCCTCAACCTGACCTTTGAACTCACAGATGCCTGTGCCCTCTTTGGAAGCTGCGACCACAGCACAGAGCAGCAGCCTGGCACCTGCCCCTCCTCAGGGCCTGGGCCAGCTCCCCTTCCCTGCTGCTCTTTCCTGGGCCCTCGGGGTCCCAACAGGTCCTGGTGGGACTGGGGATGCTCCCCTGTGCTGGGCTTGAGCCCTCGCAGCACATGAGGCAGGTTTTGCAGTGTGGGATTCAGCTGTTGCCCCCGCCACCCCACAGCCTGCTCTGGGCAACCTTCTCTCTGCCATTGCAGAGGTGGAGGGCCCTGGTAGCTGCTGGCGGCCAGCAGACCCTCCTGTACTGCCGGGGTTCCTGTCCTGGGAGTGGGATGCTGGTATGGCCGGAGGCCCCCACTGCCTGTCCTCC
This sequence comes from Marmota flaviventris, assembly GCF_047511675.1. Classification (NCBI taxonomy): domain Eukaryota; kingdom Metazoa; phylum Chordata; class Mammalia; order Rodentia; family Sciuridae; genus Marmota; species Marmota flaviventris. Next base: position 2,741,719 of record NC_092508.1, on the reverse strand, counting down.
AGGGGTGCCTGGGCGGGCAAGCTGGGTGTGTCCACAGTCCTGTCCCCTTACTCAGGGTCACCTTAGGGCCTGTGTGACCGTGACTGCACCCTCCTGTCTGCACAGGGAGCGGAGTCAGCAGTGGGTGACTCCCCCGATGGCCTGGCTGCGCTGCAGCTGGACGGTGTGCCATCAGGAGACCTGGACGGGCTGGTGCCCACGCGGGACGAGCGCGGCCGGCCCATCCCCGAGTGGAAGCGGCAGGTGATGGTGCGGAAGCTGCAGGCGCGCCTGGGCGCAGACCGTGCTCGCGAGGCCCAGGTGCGCCCCAAGGGGCAGGGAGGGGCCAGTGCACGGGGAGGGCGGGCTCCCTGTCCAGATGTGGAGGCCGAGACCAGGGTGTCCCCTGCAAACTGTCTGGGACTCAGCTTCCTCTTCAGAGTCAGCTCCAGGCGGAGGACGCAGAGCAGGGGCAGGCTGTGCTTCCTGCTCTCCCATTTGACTTAGTGCCCGCCCTGTCCTGTCAGGGACGGGCAAGCCCTGCCCCCTCCTTGCCGCCTGGACTCTCAGGGAGGTCACAGGGCAGGTGCACGCGGTGGCAGGGATGAGGTGATTCCCCCACCAAAGAGTCAAGCCCTGCAAGGGGAGCTCTACCTGTGGGTGTCCTCTCGGGGAAGGTGACCTTGAGCAGGGGCTGGGAGGGCGCTGAGGGAACGTGGGTCAAGCGCATTCTGCATTCTCGGCGATGGGAGCCAGAGTGAAGCCCTGGGTGGGAAAGGCTGGCTCAGGGGAGGAGCAGCGGGAGGCTGGGGCGCTGCTAGTCCACCCGGAGGGACGGAGAGGCAGTGGAATTGAGGCTCAAGGGGCAGATGTTACAGGCCTGGGAAGGTGTTTGGGGCCCTGCTGAGAGTCGGAGCAGAGGGCTGTGATCTCCCCGGATCTTTACAGGCTCCCCGACAGTGGTTCTGGGGTCTTGCTGAGTCCACAGTTTTGTCTGAACACTGTCTGGGGGCTCGGGCTGCACTGTCCTTCAAAGCAGCAGCCACTTGCGGCTAAATTCGTAAAAGCCCTGCCCCGAGTTGCACCCCTCATTTCACTCCTGCCACAGGTGCAGGCTCCAGAGCCCAGGAGAGTGGAGTCTAAGGCCCAGCCCATCCTAGCCTGTCAGGGTGCAGGGCCGAGCAAGGTGGCCAGGGGCAGGGGCCTTCCACCACAGCCAGGAAGCCCATCCAAGTCCTGGCCCCGGGCTGGGCCCCAGGGGCTCCACAGAGCAGAGAACTCAGGGAAATGGAGGGTGGGTGGGCTGAAGGGGCTGGGGGCTTAGTCCCAGCCTGACTGAAGGCTAGGAGTCCCTGCACAGGTCCTTGTGGGCTGGACAGTACTCAGGATAGTGGATGAGGAGGGGACAGAGCAGAAGACTGCAGCCACCTGTCCTGCTCTGCCCTGTCTGCCGTCCACATACAGAAGGCTCCTGGGTTTGTTGGGAAGGGTCTGGGGAGCTGCAGCATGAACCATGGTGATGTGGGAGAGACTAGGAGGACCCCGAAGGGCGCAGAGCAGGGGCACCTCCAACTGTGGGGGGGACCTGTGCCCTCCAGCTGCACCCCAAACTGTGCTAACCAGCACCTGGCTTACTTTCTGAGGTCAGATAAGGGCCAGGGGCTGGACTGGGTCTGTAGGGGGGCTGGGAACTGGGCCATGCCAGGGAACTTGTGACCCACAGGAGCAAACCTGCTCCCCAGTGCGCGGCAGAATGGGCCGTGGCCCTGCTAACTCCCCTTCCTGTGCCCAGGATGACAGTGGGAGCCCAGGCCTCCTGGAGCAGGCGGCCTGGCGGTACTCGCAGGCCCACCAAGCGGTCCTGGGCCCCTTTGGGGAGCTGCTGACCGAGGACGACCTGGTCTACCTGGAGAAGCAGATCGAAGACCTGCAGCTCCGGCGCCGCTGCCAGGAGTACGAGAGCGAGCTGGGCCGACTGGCTGCAGAGTTGCAGGCCCTGCTGCCTGAGCCCCTGGTCAGCATCACCGTCAACAGCCACTTCCTGCCCCGGGCGCCTGGGCTGGAGGAAGATCAGGCCCTGGCCCTGGTGGCTGAGCCCACGGACTCAGCAGAGACTGGGGAGGCCGTGCCTGGCGGGCAGCCTCTGCCCTTCTGGTGTAGCCACATCAGCCGCCTGGTGCGCAGCATGTCCCTGCTGCTGAAGGGTGTGAACGGGCTGGTGCAGAGCGAGGAGTCGGCCACCCAGGCCCTGCAGGATCCCCGCGGGGGTGCCGCAGTCAGGCCCCCTCGCAGCGAGGCCCAGCGTGAGATCCAGGAATGCGGGGTGTCTGTGCGAGTGCTGCGTGGCAACTTTGAGTTGGCCCCTGGACAGCCCTGTGCCTCAGACCTGAGCCCTTGTGAACTGGCCGCCCAGCCTGGGCAGTGCCTGAGAGGCTGCTGCCCGGCTCCCCTGCAGCCCCGAGCCAGCACAACGGGAGGGGGGCCTGGGCCAGGTGACACAGAGGAGGCCAGTGACTCAGGCATCAGCTGTGAGGAGGCCCCCTCGGAGGCGGGTGCCGTGCCCAGCCTGGACTCAGCCAGCCTGCGCAAGGAGCGCATCGTCATGCTGTTCCTCAGCCACTGGAAGAAGTCAGCCTATACACCTGCCCTCAAGACGGCGGCCTGCAGGACCCTGGAGGCCCGCAAAGCTGGGCCACGGGGACAGGAGGTGGCCAGGAGCCCTCGGGCGCCCTCCCTGCTGCCCAGTGAGGACCCCCGGCTCAGCCACCTGTGGCCGCAGCGGAGCATCATCACCCAGCTGCTGGGCAACTGGAAGGCCATCATGGCCCACGTGCCGGCCCGGCAGCTACGGCGGCTGAGCCGGCGGCCCCGCAGTCCCCTGTCCCCTGAGCAGTTCCTGCCCCACGTGAATGGGGCTCCTGTGCCCTACAGTAGCCTCCCACTGGACCTCTTCATGCTGGGCTACTTCCAGCTCCTGGAGTGCGACCTGCCGGCCGAGGAGCGCAAGATGCGTCACCTGCTGTGCTTCGAGGTCTTTGAGCACCTGGGTGCCCATGGCTGGGAGGCTGTGCGTGCCTTCCACAAGGCCGTGACTGATGAGGTGGCGGCTGGCCGCCGCACCTGGACTGATGGCTTTGAGGACATCAAAGCTCGCTTCTTTGGCTCCAGCCAGGGTGCCACTCGGGACACGGAGCCTGGTCGAAAGTCAGGCCTGACCCCCCTGGGGCCACTGCCTTCTGCCACCATCCCAAGCAGTGGCCCGGAGTCCCCTGCCCAGCGGCTGGGGTCTGGCTCCCAGCGGGGCAGCTTCAACAGCGAGGACATCTGTGGCTACATTGACCGGAGCTTTGCCTTCTGGAAGGAGAAGGAGGCTGAGATGTTTAACTTTGAGTGACAGAGAGTGGCTGGGAGGGAAGTGCCGTTTCCTCTCCTCCTGTCCTTTCCAGGCCACCTGGAGGCGAGGCAGGCCCAGGCCAGGCCACAGGTGTGCAGCACCAGCCTCCATCCCACTGTGGCCAGAGGTCCCTTCGGCTGAGGCCTGTGCTCCTCTGAGCAAGGACTGGACATCAGATCCTCTCCAGGAGCCCCGGCCCCTGTGGGCCCTGCAGGCAGGCTGCTTGCTGTCCGAGGGCCCTCGGCCTAGTTGTCCCCGAGCTCCTGTTCCCTGCTCCCCTCCTCTGGTGCTCCGAGCCACCTGGGAGCCCTCGTCCGTCCTTTGCCTGCTGCTCTGGTCCTAGCTCAGGTCTTGCCTCTTCTCTGGGGCGACCTCCCATCTGCCGAATGGGGGCGGGGCTGGCAGCTGGAGGGGGCGGGACAGGATGGGAAGGGGCCTCCCTAGGAGCAGACCATCCTCCGAGTCCTCAGGAGGTGGTCCACAGGGACTCACCAGGGCACTGCAGAGCACCTGGCCCCAGAGGGAAGGCTCCCTGTGTGGCCCTGTCTTCTGGCTGGCCAGACCCTCCCAGAGCCTCCCTCAGGGCCTGGGGCAGCAGCAGGGTTGGTCCTGGGCCACAGGGAGAAGAGCAGGCCTGTGCCCCTCTCAAAGGGAGCACACAGCAGCGGGTGTGGCCACTTCCAGGGGCCTTTGAGTGCCACAGGGCATCTCTTCTCCACAAGGTGGAAGGACAGGGGAGGGTCTCGAGTTGCTGCAGAGAACCTCCTGAACCAGGTGCTGGGGAGGGAGCCCTGAGGGCTGCCTGTGGGGTGCAGCTTGCCCCACTCCCAGTGACAGCCAGAAGGATGGGACACCACCTAGGCTGGGGGGCTGTGAGTCCAAGGAGGGCTGGGCTGGAGCCCAGGGGGCTCTGGGGTGGGGGCTTTGTGCGATAGCCCATCAGGTGGTGGAGGGGGAAGGTTCCGAGAATCTTACACCTACCACCACCTCCTCAGAGAGGCCCCTGGGGACAAAGGGGCCAGTGGGGACTGGCCACCTTCAGGGGTCTCCTGCAGTGCCTCCACCTCACCACTGGGGGCAGGGCACCTTGGACCCTGGGGCTTGGAGGGTGGAGCCGGAGTGGAGAGCCCCAGAGAGGCAGGGTCCCTGGGGGAGGGACGGAAGCCCCCTCCCCAGCCTCAGGCCTGGCCGCCCGGGGCCCGCTGCACCTTCCCTGGTGTCCCCCACTGCCAGGACCCTCACTGTGCCGCTGACCCTGAACCTCTGCCTGCTAAATACAGCTCCCTCTCCTGGCCAACCTTTGCCCTGGGCTTGTCGCCTCCTTGTCCAGCGGGCACTGAGGCCCAAGCCTCACTTAGTCCCACTGGGACCTGAGTGTCCACTGCACCAGAGGGATGGCATTCTGGAGGGGTAGACTGAGGCCAGGGGAGGGCCTCTGTCCAGGGCCATGGCCTCACGCTCGTCAGTCTGTGGTCAGTGCTATAGAGGGCTCTCACAGGCAGGGGCTGTGGGCGCCTTGAGCCAAGCACCAAGTGCTCTTTCTTGGCCAGTGAGGCCCTGGTGCTGGACCCCACGCACCCCACAGCCGTGGACGAGGCTGACAGAGGGCCAGGATAGGAGGGGGGACTGGGCCTGGAAAGGTCCTGCGCTCCTACCTCCTGCAGTTCCTTCATGACCACGCGTCAGGTGCTGTTGGTCCAAGGGCCTGACAAAGGAGGGCCTGGGGGCTGGGTGGTGGGCAGAAGACAGAGCCCGGCCTCAGGCCACGTCTGGGCAGGAGGTTGGTGCATCTGGCTCAGGGCATCGTACCTGCGTACGATGGCCTCAGAAAAGCCCCTGGTAGCCTCTGGACCTCAGTTTCTCAGCTAAGGGGCAGATTGAGGCTATTAGGGGGCACCTGACAAGCCCAGGGGTCCTCGGGTCAGGCGGGCTGTTGGACGAGGGAGGCAGTGGTAGCTCAGGGCCAGGCTTGTCGCCCAGAAGGAGGTGACCCCCAAGTGGCCTTCTGCAAACTCCCTGCTTCTGGGGGGAGCTGCCCCAGAGATCCTAGTGGCCTTGGCCTGATGTGGGCCTGGGGAGCTGGCTTTTAAAGACATCTCAGGGTTTCTGATACCATTGGCCTGGGAACCCCTGGCCACTCACAGCTCACCTGCGGGGAGTTCTGTTTGGTGCCTATAAATGTCTCCAGTCGGCAGAAGCTCACTGGAGACCCCGGAGGCCCTTCTCTGAATCCTGGAGGCTGCAGACTCAGGAGGAGGCCAGACAGGAACAAGGTCAGGAGGGGCCTCTGCCAGCCTGCCAGCGTGCGCCACGGGGAGAGGCAGGAAGCAGTCGCACCAAGGGCAGCGCAGGGGCCGCGCGTCTTCCCTCCTGGTGGGTTGAGCTTGGTGAGACGTCCGTGCTCCACACCACTGTGTGGGCTGGTGCACATCAACCTTTCCTTGTCCTTTTTCTTCTTTTCCTCCTTCTTCTGTTTTTGTTTTGTTTGAAACAAAAAATGAGCAAATGAACTCTGAGGCCAGGCTTCAAGAAGTCCCCTCGCCACCTGGTAGTCACAGCCCCAGGTGCCCCCCCAGAACACCACTGAAGCTGTGGTGTCCCTTCCACCTGGTTACAGAAGACACCGTGGCTCTGTCTCCTGTGTTCTCTCTGACTCTAGGGAAGCCCACTGCAGAACAGGGAAGAGTGCAGGACAGCCCAGCAGGCTCCCCAGAGCTGCCTTCAGATCACTACAGTATGGCCAGCTCCTAAGTGCAGCCTCAATTAGACATTCTGAGAGAACCACCCTGGAATAAAACCAGATTTGTTTGTTGTCCTGAAACACTAGGTGTGGGGCAATTTGTCATGCAGCAACAGCTGACTGATACAACAGGAGTGATGAGGAGATGCTGGTGTTCAGATCTAAAGGTCTCATGATCACAGAGCAGTAGTCCACTGCACTAGGTAGCCCTGAGCCAGGAGCATGGTCACTCGGGTAAGCAGATCAGAACAGACTGGGCTGACTTAACCTGGCTGGAGATAAAGGGGCATCGGCACATCCCCAGGGGAAGAAGTGTTGGTAACCGTGCCGAGATTGTTTAGAAAAGTATCTTGGAAGAAGAAGAAAGCAAAACTTCATGGCGTCCTAAGCACAAAATAAGTCTCGCTTGGAAGAAGAGACCCCATGGGCTGGCTGGCACAAAACCCAGGGGGGCTGGCCAGTGCGGCCTGCAGGGTCCTGTCTCGGGCCAACCATACAGTCTGCAGCCTGGCCGGGGCAGCCACGGAAAGAGCTGCACTTGAGGAGAGAGGGCACTGCCTCAGGCAGGCTGGTCACTCTGGTCTGTGCACAGGTGCTGACGAAGGCCACACACTAGAACTTGTGAGTTCACGCTCAGAATCTGTTCTGGGAGGTCACCACAGCCACATCCTCTCCTCCTAACAGTAGCGGGGGAAAACCGGACACCCACAGGGAGAAGAGGACACGGGGCTTCACTTCCCACTTCCTGCAGCGAGGCATCGCCCTGCTGAGATGGAATTCAAAACCATGTTTTCAAACCTGATCTCATCGGAAGTGCTGGCCATGTGTCATCCAGTGACGAGGACCACACAGACACACACACCCACTGTGAGACCAGCGAGGCCTGAAGGGAGGCCACCAGCGTGTGAAGGCCATAGTCTCTTTTCTGCTTTATGTTTTTCTGATTTCCAAAATGAATGCTTTGTTTTTATCATCATAAAAGGAAATGAGAGTGCTCGCCTGTAATCCCAGTGGCTCAGGAGGCCGAGGCAGGAGGATCATGAGTTCAAAGCCAGCCTCAGCAAAAGTGAGGTGCTGAGCAACTCAGCGAGATCCTGTCTCCAAATAAAATAAAAAAGGGCTGGGGATGTGTCTCCATGGTTAAGCGCCCCTGAGTTCGATCCCTGGTACAAATAAAAGGGTGGGGGATGAGCAGTGCACTTTCAAAGGCGGACCCTCCGTTGATGGGGATCCCCTTTGAGCCCCGTCATTGAGTCTCCCTGACTGGCCAGGTCTCCAATCCCCACTGTGAGGCCAGCACATTTGGCACACAGCACTGTCCCCAGGCAGAGCCAGCTCCCTGTGACAGCAGCCTGTCATCAGGATTCCTGTCCTCCTTCCCTCCAGCCTGAGCAGGGACAGACACCCTGAGCAAAGCCAGCCTCTCCACTCCCCCTCTAGCTCCCTCCCCGCGATGGCCTGACATATGACACTTGGGGACATCACGGGGCTCTCTCACCCCACGTGAGCGTGCAGAGCAGGGCTGGAGGAACAGAATGGGGAACAGAAGCAGAGAAGGGGCGGGGCGGGGGTAGGCTAGCTGAGGAGGGGCGCGTGGAAGGAGGGACCCCACGCGGGAGCCAGGAACGTTCTGTCCAGACTTGATGCCAGGCTCTGTGTGACCGCTGTCCCCTGCCTCCACACACTCATCCTGGGAGCAGGGGCTGTGGCCTTTAGCTTCAAACCAGGCCACAGCAGCTGGGTTGGCCAAGCAGGTGCCTCTCGTGCCCGGACACCCCACTACCTTGAGAGATCGCCTCGCTCTGATGGGAGGCTGTCACCGGGGCCACCTGGCCCCTCTGCTCTGTAAGACACTCCCTGACTCGGCACTGCCAACACACCAGAGATGGTCATTTTAGTAGGAAGAGCTGACCAGTGAGCCTCCAGCCTGACCGGCCCAGGCTCAGGACCAAGGGCTTCTCTCTGGTGCGTGGAAGCCCCTTGGCTGGGAAGACTGGTTCTGACCACTGGCATGAGAGACTCCCAGAGACCCCAGCCCCTGGGCTCAACCTCCTGAGCCTCATTCAGGCCCAGATGCGAGGGGCTCCCTGTGAGCCCTGTGTGTCTAGATGTCTTCGCTCTCTCGGGTGCTCAGGATGAAGGAAGAGACCAGGCAGCCCAAGGCCAAGGCCATGGCATGGCAGGGAGGGAGCCTGGCCTCTGGTTCCCTGCATCTGCTGGTGGGGCTTCCTCAGTACCCTGTCACCCTCTTTGCCACCAAAACCTCCCCACTGCCATTGCAGACCCCAACCTTTGAAAGGCCTGGCTGACCGACCCTGCTTGTTTGTGGAGAGACTTCACCACCCTACAGCAGAATCAGAGGGCTCCTGGGCCCTGTCAAGTAAACCAAAGCGTCCCCTCCCCCGGTCCAGCCACGAGCTGAGACTCTCCATGTGGCCCCTGGTCCCCAGCATAGGCTCCCACTGTCCCATCCTGCAGAGGAGCAAACTGGGGAGGGGGTTGCATTCCCACCCATCAAGTTAGCCCAAGGGCCCCTGGAGGGGTGAAAGTTCGTGGGTGCCCTGGAAGCTCCCCACTGTCTGTTCTGCCCTGGGGTCACCTGGAGGCCTCAGGCCCTCTGATGTGACATGGCCAGTTTGGGCTTTCACAGCAGACGTCTGTGAAAAGCTATCACCTCCCCTCTTCCTCCAGCCCATCCCGCCCCACCCTCCCTTCTATGTAGACAGAGGCTAAAAATATCCCGTCGTCCCCACGTGGCCACCCAGCCCAGACCGGGAGGCCTCCATGCCCCTCGCTGCGGCTGGGCCGTCCTGTCCTCAGCTCTGTGTTCTCAGCGACGGGCGCCAAGGCTGGCTGAACGGTAGGGGCAGGGGCTCTGAGGGGGCGGGCAGCAAGGGAGGGGCCAGGCAGGGGGCAGTGGGGGTGAGCAGGTAGGTTGTGCTGGTGTCCCGTTGTGCAGCCTGGGGGTCACGGAGCTGAGTGCTTGCGACAGAGGCCCCTCCACAGGCCGAGCCCAGTTCCTCAGGGTGAACTGGGGGCTCAGCCAACAGGCTTCCTCAGTGGGCGGGGGGCCAGGAGGCCCCCGAACCCCAGGACTGCAGCCAGGGCCACGCTGGCCCGCTCCCCGCAAGGCTGGGTTAAGGCTGCGAGCTGCCCGCCTGCTCACCCTCCCTCCTCCCTGGGCAGGTGCTGGGTGAGGCTCCGAGGCCCTGGGACCCCTGTCCCATGCTGGGATGGCAGCAGCATGTGCTCAGAGGCACCCCTGAGGTGGCTGGGACGTGCTGGGCGCTCCCGTCTAACAGCCACGGTGTCACCATCGCAGCAGCTGGCCAGGGGAAGGCAGCAATGACGGGAATGCAGAGCCTGTGGGCGGTGGCCCAGGACAGCCCCGCGCCTGCAGCTCGCTGTCTCTTGTGCTCACCCTGCCCGAGGGGGTGAGGGGGTCAAGCGTGTTGGATGGCCGGCCGGGTGCTGGCCCTGGCCTCCTGAGCTGTCCTGTCCCAGCATGAGCCCAGGCTGGCCCCCGGAAGGCCTGAGTGGGCTCCTTGGGAGCATTCGGCTCGGTAGGAAGGAGAAGGGCAGCGCAGGCCACGGAGTGGACAGGCCTCCAGCGCCTGCCCCGCGTCTCCGGCTCGGGCCTTGAGGCTGAGTACTCAACCTTTGGGTCTTTCTCGTGCTTATTCGGCTCTGTTTTATCTTGTTTTATTTCTAGAGCATTCCGTACCGCCTGGCCCTGGGGGCTGTGTGGGCGCCCCCTGGTGGATGGGATGCCTCTCTGCTGTGCAAGCCTCTGCCTTGGGGTGACTGGGGGCGAACCCTTGGTGCAAACTCTTGCTTTAGGATGTTTTCTGAGGGCAAAACACCAGAAGCCCATAAATTAACAGGCTCGTCCTTCAACGTGCCCAGGAGGAGCCTCTGGCTGAGCCACAGGGTCTTCAGTGGCCCAAGTTTGGCCGTAGCCCCAAACCTGGCTGAGTTCCAGGGTTGGCTCCCTCAGTTTCTGTGTGACCCTGGGCAAGTGACTCAGGCTCTCTGTGCCTCAGCTTCCCTGCTGTAAAATGACACCCTCACCTCCAGGATGGTGGGGCTGCGTGCCGAATGCAGAGCGAGGTGGGACCTGGAGACCCCCGTTTGGGCAGGGTAGACTTGGGAGGATGGTGGTCCAGGCCCTTCACCCCCAGCTTCTCCATTGGCAGATGAGGAAATGGGACCAGAGAGAGGAGCAGAGCCACCCAAGGCCACCAAGAAAAGGCCTGGCCGGCGGTGCGAATCGGGGGCAGGAGACCCTGAAATGCCCCCAACAGTCAATCAGTAACGCGGCCCTCAGGCAGAGGGGTAGGGGTAGGGCCGGCCTTTGGGGAGCTCGAGTGGCACAGGAGTCCTGTCCTCTGGGGGCTTGTGAACCCCAGAAGAGGAAGGGAGACCCAGGGCTGGGGTTCTTTCTTGGGCCTGTCCTTCCCCAGTGGCTTGGCCACCTCCCTCCCTGTGAAATGGGAGCTTTTCCCCTCCAAGGGCTGGGCCTGGGTCAAGGGAGGTGGCAGACGGGGCCCCGTGTCAGCCAGGCTCAGCCAGGGCTTGCTGGGGCAGGGAGGGTGTGCACCAATGGTCCCCAGAGGGAGTGAGCCTGTCACCCAGGCTGACCCTCTCCCCTTCCTAGGAACTCAGGTGGGCTCCAGGTGCCTCTACGGTGACAGGGTGGGCTGCAGAGTGTCCCTGCCCAGCTCTGGCATCATGGTGCGGAATGTGGACGACCTGGACTTCCAGCTGCCCTCGCACGCCCAGGACATGCTGGACGGCCTGCAGCAGCTTCGCTCTCTGCCCAAGCTGGCCGACGTCACCCTGCTGGTGGGCGGCCGGGAGCTGCCTTGCCACCGCAGCCTGCTGGCGCTCAGCAGCCCCTACTTCCACGCCATGTTTTCTGGTGACTTCGCTGAGAGCTTCTCTGCTCGTGTGGAGCTACCTGACGTGGAGCCGGCCGTGGTGGGACAGCTGCTGGACTTCGTGTACACGGGTCGGCTGACCATCACGCAGACCAACGTGGAGGCCCTGACGCGCACGGCCTCCCGCCTCCACTTCCCTGCCGTGCAGAAGGTCTGTGGCCGCTACCTCCAACAGCAGCTGGATGCCACCAACTGCCTGGGCATCTGCGAGTTCGGGGAGCAACAGGGGCTGCTGGGGGTGGCCGCCAAGGCCTGGGCCTTCCTGCGGGAGAACTTTGAGGCCGTGGCCCAGGAGGACGAGTTCCTGCAGCTGTCCCGAGAACGGTTGGCTGCCTGTCTGGCCAGTGACCTGCTGCAGATGCAGCCGGAGCAGAGCCGGCTAGAGGCCCTGCTGCGCTGGGTGCGCCATGACGCCCAGGCCCGGGCTGCCCACCTGCCCGAGCTGCTCAGCCTCGTGCACCTGGACGCTGTGCCCAGGCCCTGCATGCAGCAGCTGCTGGCCACGGAGCCGCTGATCCAGGAGTCAGAGGCCTGCCAGGAGGCTCTGTCCCAGGGCCACAGTGGGGTGAGTGAGGGCAGCCCTGAGACGCCACCTGCCCGGGGAGCAGGAACAAGAAAGGGGGGTCACCAAGGTGCCACCAGCTTTGCACTGCTCCTGCCTTGGGTTGGTCACCTGTGGGGGCATTACTCATCCCTCAAGTACAGATTGTGCCCTGAGAGCCACACCCTGGGTATCAGAGTGGGGAACCTAGAAGTGGCCCCATCCAGAAGGACCCCGTGGCTCCGCAGGAAGAGCCTGAAACAGACCCCAGGCAGAGGGGGAAGGCCAGGTGCTCAGGCACCCTCCAGGGGCTGGCGTCAGGAGCTCTCTGGAGGAGGGGGCATCAGAGCAGGGTCCTCGAGGAAGGAGCTCAGCGAAAAGGAATGGGGCGGGGGGTGTAGAGATCGTCCAGGGAGGTGGCCCAGGTGGTTCCTAGGCAGGGGGCACAGGCAGCCTGGCAGCCACCAGCATCTGCCCTTCGTTTTGTGCTGACTGCAGGTGGGGCAGGTCCTGGTGAAGTGACAGACCTGGACGTGGCTGAGTCAAGGAGCCACGTGGGTCAGCCTCCAGACAGCCTGGAGGGGCGTTGGGGGAGGCTTGGCCCAGCCTGGTGGCTCCTGGCAGTGTACAGGGGGCAGAATCCTGACCCCTGCCACCGCCGGGCCCTGGCCAATCACAGTGGGCCTGGCCTCATGCTGCAGCCAGCCTGGGAGCTGCCCGGCTGGCCATCACAGTGATCCTGGCGGTGGGAGGCTGGACATTCTGGAGAAGGTCCTGGTAGCCTGGGACAGTGGCTCCTTACTGAGACTGTATCTCCCAGAGCAGCCCAGCCAGGGGCAGGGGGCTGTGCGTGGCTGCTGAGCAGCCCTGGGCTCAGTGCTGGCCCTCGGCTCAGTGCTGGCCCTCACACACGCTGCCTCCTCAGCCGTCTGCACCCCACAGCCACTAAGGCAACCCGCACACGTGTGCACACATGTAAGCACACACACACACACACACACACACACGTGTGCACCCCTGCTGAGGCTGGCCCAGGTGTGGCACTGTCACAGGGACCTCCATGGGCCCCTGGCATGGGGAGATGGTGGCCAGATGCTCTGCCCCTGCTCCTGCCCACAGGTGATGCTGGGCCTCCCGCAGAAGATCGAGGAGGTGCTGGTGGTAGTGGGCGGGCGGGCACTGGAGGAGGACGAGGGTGGTGAGGAGCCCACTCCTCAGCCTGGGAACTTCGCCTTCTACAACACCAAGGCCCGTGAGTACCTCCCCACACCCCTTCAGGTGGCCCTGGTGTCACCTTGCAGATGCACAGGGAATAGGGCCCTTGCCCAAGTCCATGTACTGAGGGTGCTCGTCGGGCCTTCTTGGGGACTGCAGAGGAGCCCAGGCCATAGCAGGGGTGGGGACACATTCAGTCCCCTCTCCCTCCAGCCAGAGTCCCCATCTCTGGTCTTTATCAGGTTCTGGTGGCCAGAGTGAAGGTCCCACTGCCCAGGGAGAGCTGTGTGGGGTGGTGGCCTGGGTCACTGCTTCTTCTCAGTGCCCCTTCCCTGGCGCAGGGACAGAGGGGCGCAGGCTGCCTGGGTGAGCGCTCGGCCCACGGGCTCTGGCCCCAGCCTTGAGCAGGCTGCTCTGCCTCCCTGAGGGTCCTCAGCTTCCTCCTGGGTGCCCTGGGCACCTGGGGCCTCTCACAGTCACCAGGAGGCCAGGAGCCGAGGGCACACCGGGGACAGGCCTGCTGTTTGGGGGGGCCTCCCTGCCTTCCTGGGAAGGGGTGAGGGGCTCTGAGGGCTCCTCATGGCTCTGTTTGCCACTTCCTGGGAAAGTTCTGGGGCAGGTGGCCAGCCACCCGCAGGGCGGCAGCGGCTGGTCGGCTGGAGGAAGTCCGAGGCTGGCTGTCCAGGTCAGAGGCTGACGAGAGGGGATTTGGGGCTGACGTCAGGAGGGAGCAGCTGTCCCTCAGACCTGGCCAGGAGGTCAGCAGGGCAGGGTGGGGTGCTGGCATCCAAGGCCGGCTAACTACTGGGCAATCCCCACCCTGGGGTGACACAGGCATGAGTCAGGGGACACTCGGTCCCTGCCCACGGTGCCAGGCTCTGCTCACCAGGAGGCCCTGAATTCCAGGTCCTGAAACTCTCAGACAGTAAGCATTCCCAGGTGCTTCCCCGAGGGCTGGTCTCGCCCACAAACGCTTCCATTTCTAGGACCCCAGTGTCCCCAGACAGGCTCTTGCTGATTTTTTTTTCAACATCTTCTCATCTCTTGCCTCAGTTTACCCAAGAGCCCCAGGAAGGCAGGTCTGACTTGGCACATCACCCGCTCTCCCAGCAGTGAGAACACTCCCAACACCCACCACTGTGGAGCAGTCCCCGTGCCCCACCTGTCCTCCCATGCCCACCCCTCCCCAGGGAAGCAGGAGGACCCCCTTACACACAGAGGGAAACCAGGGCCAGGGCTCATCCACACGCTGGCGCATGAGAGCTGGGGTTTGGACCCGTTCTGCTTCCCATAGGGCCAGTGTCCGATGCCCCATGGGGCAAACAGGGGGCTCAGGGGGAAGGTTGGGTGGCTGGATGGTGAGTGAAGCTTTTATAACCCACTAGTGACACCCACAGATCAGGTAACTTAGCCCACACCCCATCTGACTAAGGGGAAACTGGACCTGGGACTGAATGGCCGCTTGGGGTCAGTGGGGTGAACCACGTGGCCTGGCCTGCAGAGCCTGACGGCCTTTGCTACTTCCCTGGGTGCCGCCCGTGTCCAGGCTGGGTGCCAGTCTCTGCGGTGCTGGAGGTGAGGTCATGATGAGCCGGAGCACGCAGGGCCAGGCTGGGTGTCGTCTCACCTCTGTGGCTGGCCGGGGCCCTCTGTGCCCCTTTGTCTACAGCGAGGGGTGCTTCCTCAGCATGCCCCTCTCTCCCCGCAGGGAGGTGGATGGCTCTCCCGGACTTCCCTGACTACCACAAGTGGGGCTTCTCCCTGGCAGCACTCAACAACGACGTCTATGTCACAGGTGGGCAGCCAGCTAGCCCCTTCCAGAGAGCCCTGCCCAGTGAGTGCCTGGCCTAGTACTGGCCCCAGATTAGCTCTCCCCTCTCACAGGGTCCCTCCAGGCCCGGCCAAGCTGTGAAAGCAAGGAGTTTGAGTCCAGGGGTGACCGGTAGGCGCTGGAGCCGGGCAGTGTTCACTGACTGCCCAGGGCCAACCTGCTGTGCTCCTGCAGCCAGCGTGTCCCCAGAAGGAGCTGGTGACAGGGTGGCCCCCTGTCCTTTCACATCTCAGGATTTGGGGTTCCTGATAGGATTTGGCTGGGGGAGAAATCTTCCCCTGTTGGGGGTTGGGAATCCTGATCTCCCCTTGTTGATGAGGAAGGAGGTCCACAACTCCATGCCACCCACAGTGCTGCCCGCAGCCCAGGACCTGGAGGCGCCACACACTCATGATCATGGCCTGGCACGGGGCAAGGGCATTTGTACCCAGTGGTTACCCATGTCACTAGTGGGACATTGGTACCCAGACCCCAGGGATCCAGAGGCCCCACACTGGTGGTACCTGTGTAGATAGAACCTCTCCTGGCAGGTGGCTCCCGGGGCTCCAAGACAGACACCTGGTCAACCACCCAGGCCTGGTGCTTCCCGCTGAAGGAGGCAGCCTGGAAGCCCGTGGCACCCATGCTGAAGGCCCGTACCAACCACGCCAGCGCCGCGCTCAACGGGGAGATCTACGCCATTGGCGGTGAGGCCTCCCTCCCCACTCCCCGCAGCCAGCCGCTGGAAGCCCCTCCTTCCTGCCCAGAGCTCGCCATCTGGGGGAGATCAGGGAAGTCCACAACAGGGCTTCCAGTGGGTGGCTCTCAAAACCCATGCCCTGGGAGACCTCAACAGCCAGCCCAGTGCTTCGGATGCCTTTGGGGACAGAGGAAGCAGGACGATGAGTCAGGAGGGGGCCGGCAGAAACTGAGGCCTTGATTTGCCAGCAGGGGTGACCAGGCCACCCCTGAAGCTTGGACTCAGCCTTTAGCTCAGGGTCACCGGGAAGTCTCAGAGTGAGGAACCCGCTGTGGCCCCTTTCTCATTGCCGTCAGGCCCACTGAGCCTCTAGCCTGAAACAGGACCAACTAGTCACGCAGGCACCCCAGTGCTAGAGCAAGCAGCCACCCCGGGAATTATCAATCCCAGTGTTGAACACGAAACGCATGCGACCCGCGAGCTCTGTAGGTAACCTGCCTGGCCCTACAGCCATTCCTAATGCCCACCTGTCCCCTGTTCTCTCAATGGCTGCTGTGTCCCTAGCCAGGAAGCAGAGAAACACATAACCCCCAGGGCATCTCCACCCCCAGGGTCACATGGTGGGGCACCGTGACACCCTGGGTGCCATCAAGACTGGGGCACTAGGAACGTGAGGCGCACCTCTTGCTCCACAGCCGGGCTCCCCTTCTTTATCACATCCAGACCCCACTGGGGACTGGGCACGGGCTGCCGATAGCTCCAGCGTCTTTCTTCTTGCAGTCCACCCTCTCAGGCCTGGCCGGGGACCCTTCAGGGTCTAAGTGACTGTCCATTCCCTGCCCGTTGTCGGTGGCAGGGCCTCGGGCAGGCAGCCCCAGCTCTCGGAGCCCCAGCCTCCCTGGATGTGGGAGGCTGGCTGCCTCTGGAGGCCACGCTCCCCACTTGCCCCCAACCCTGTGCAACCCTGAGAGCTCCAACCTGGGGTGCAGGCGCTCCCTCTGGAGGCCCTGCAGCCTCCCCTCACGTGGCTGAGCTGCCCCACAGGCACTGCCCTGGGTGTGGTGGAGGTGGAGAGCTACGACCCCTACACGGACAGCTGGACGCCCGTCAGCCCGGCCCTCAAGTACGTCAGCAACTTCTGTGCGGCCGGCTGCCGGGGCCGGCTCTACCTGGTGGGCTCCAGCGCCTGCAAGTACAACGCGCTGGCCCTGCAGTGCTACAACCCCGTCACAGGTGGGCAGACATGGGACCCGCCGCGCCCTGCGGCCCTCTGCAAGGCTCCCAACCCAGTCCCAGCACAGTGGGCCGAGGGTGGGGCCTCTAGGGCAGGTGGGGCCAAGAGGAGGGGAGAGGTGGCCTTGGACCTCTCATGAAGGGCCACGGCCCCTTTAGAGAGGGATGGGAAGGGCGGCGGGCAGTGCGGGGCCGGGTCGCCTCCCAGAGGGCAGAAGCCTGTCTGCGCTGCCCCAGCCCCTCGCCTGGTCCTGAAGCCTGCCTGGTTGCTTTGTGCACCTGGACTGGGCCTCACGGGCAGTGATCCTGGACCTCCGAGACCCAGTGAGTCTCAGCTGGGTATTCTCCAGCAGGGTGGCCTTCCCAGCCCTGGTCTCTGTCTCTTTATCCTCTGGACAGTGGAGATGAGAGGGACCATCTACCAGTGAGAGCCAGACTCCAGGTGGGGATGGGGCCCCTGGGGAGACCTGGGGGACAGGCCACTGCGAGCAGCATGGAGACAGGGAGGGTGGGGTGACCCGGCCGAAACCTCTCCTGAGGCGGAAAGGCCTCTGCAGTTCAGTGGGACTTGGCCTCGCAGGGCACGGGGACAGCCCCCTCCACAAGTGTCCAGTCTCAGTGAGGGTGCTCACGCTGTCCGCAGCAGAGAGCAGCAGGCTCCGAGCGGCGCCTGGCCTTGGCTGTGGACCGCGCCCGGCCCCTCTGGTGAAGGTGCCCGTTGCCTGCAGATGCGTGGAGTGTGATCGCCTCGCCCTTCCTGCCCAAGTACCTGTCCTCGCCCCGCTGTGCCGCGCTGCAGGGGGGGCTGTACCTCATCGGTGACAACACCAAGAAGGTCTACGTGTACGACCCGGGGGCCAACCTGTGGCAGAAGGTGGGCTCCCCGCCCCCCAGGCCCCTCCCCACCGATGGCCCTGCTGGACTCCTGGCCCGTGGGGCACAGAGAGGCCAACAGGGAAGTGAAGACAGGCTTCACTGTCCCCTGGATGCATCCCGCCACGCCAGCGCTGAGGTTACCACCGGCACCCTGTCCCTGGGGAGTGTCCCCAGGCTCAGGCAGTGGGAGTTTCAGAGGCAGCCACAGACTAAAAGGAAGCAGCTCCTCCCGCGGGCCACGAGGGAGTGAGCCTGGTTGGGCCAGGGAGCGGATTCCTGAGCTGCCCTCCTGTGGGCTCCCTAGATCCCCAGGCACCCCCCACTCTGCCACTGGCCCAGGGGAGGATGGAAGGTGGTCATTCCAGAGGCCAGCCTGGGGCCACTGGAGCCCCGGTTTTCTCCTCATTGGAGGCCACGATGGGTCTCAGCCCGCGCTGGACACTGGGCCTGCCCTCCAGAGGCTGAACTGAGGCTTCCCTCCCGCAGGCGCCCTGGGAGGCTGCAGCCGCTGTCCTGGCAACAGTGGGCCTCTGCATTCCTGTTGCCTGCAGCTGTCCCTTGGTGTCAGCCCTCTGCTGACCTGAGGCCCCCACCAGAGTGGCAAAACAGGTGCAGGACAGGCCCTGCCAGGGGCACTGCTTCCTGGGCCCGTCCTGCACCAGGCCTCTCCCGCCATGCTCACGGGCCAGGCTGGGGTCCCACCACCCCGGCTCTCCCAGGAGTGCCCACAGTCTCTCAGGCTATGTCCTGAGAGAAAGCTACGTCCTTGTCCCTCAACCCCTCTCCAGGGCACTCCTGAGGCCATATGCAGGGGCAAGGAGTGTGTGCAGGGGCAGGGGTCCCGGGGTGGCTCGCCCTCCGGGGTG
Source organism: Marmota flaviventris (assembly GCF_047511675.1). Classification (NCBI taxonomy): domain Eukaryota; kingdom Metazoa; phylum Chordata; class Mammalia; order Rodentia; family Sciuridae; genus Marmota; species Marmota flaviventris. Next base: position 2,723,425 of record NC_092508.1, on the reverse strand, counting down.
TCTGCAGGTGAGCACACCTGCCCCTCGTGCCCTCCAGACAGCCACTGTGAATGGAGGCTCAGTCCAGCCTCACTGGAGGCCCCTGGGCTCAGGCCTCAGGGTCCCCTCAGCCCCTCTGACACCAGGAGAGGTCATCCTCTGGGGAATCGCAGGGGCTCCCCCAGAGGGAGTCTGAGGAAGCCTGAGGGGTCCTGGTGACCTCCCCAGGAAGCTGGTACAAACTGCCCTGCCACCCTCCCCCACCCCGCTGACCCTGGTGAGGACGCTGTTGGCCAGAAGCCTCTGGCCTGCTGGATGCTGACCACTGACCATCCACAGGTGCAGTCCCAACACAGCCTGCATGAGAATGGTGCGCTGGTGCCTCTGGGTGATGCCCTGTACGTGACAGGTGGCCGCTGGCAGGGCATGGATGGCGACTACCGTGTGGAGATGGAGGCCTACGACACGGTGCGGGACTCCTGGACACGCCACGGGGCCCTGCCCCGCCTCTGGCTCTACCACAGTGCCTCCAGCATCTTCCTGGACGTCTCCAAGTGGACACGGCCCTTCAGCCCAGCCCAGGAGCACTAGGTGGGGAGCAGCTGGCGGGGCATCCCCATCAGGTCCTTGTCACCCTGTGGAATCCCCTGGGCTCTCACCAGTTCCACCAGAGCTGCTGTCTCCAGGGCTTTGGGCCACAGGGGACTTCAGAAGGCACACTGAGAGGACGTGGCCTGTGTCCACAGTTCTGGCAGCACGGCCTGATCTCCAGACACCTGTGTGGGAGGAGGGCTTTGCTGACCTGGGATGCCAACCTCAGAGGAAGGCACCGGGAATCAGGACACCCCAGAACTCAGGCCTCTCCTGGGGTCAGCTCCTAGGGCCTCTGTGCCCCACCTGGGCCCTCGGGAAGTTGCCTAAATGAGGAATGAACGTGGGCACTGAAGCAGGGCCCTGGGATGGATCAGCACCAGGCCCTCTCTGGCTTGCTCTGACCCACTGCTGTGTGACCACACCTGGCAGCCTGCTGGCTCTGGCCTTGGGCTCTGTGCTCACTGCAACAGGACCACAAGGTGGGCTTCGAGTCCCGCCCCCCACAGTGGCACTGTGCTGAGAGCCACAGGAATGACGCTTGGCATTTTTGCCAGAAGGAGTGGTTGAGAGGTGACGCCAGCGAGCCATTGAGATGATGATGGTTATGTTAAGCTGTGCATTCAATTGTATATTAGATCCCTGCTGTCCGCCTTGGGCGCCCCCTACTTTGGAGTTCTCGCGGGATTCCTGGAGAGTTCTCGTTGGTTGGGGAAGTTCCGGAGGAGGGATTTCCGGTTGGTGTGTGGTGTTCCTGGAAGCCCGCGAGGGAGTGCGATAATAAAGGAGTTCCGGTTTTGAACCTACAAGTGCCTCGTGGCGGCTCGGTTATTTTGTGCCCGGCCAGACTGCGGCAACACTGTGTTTCCAAATTTGCTTCTGGGGACAAAGGAGGCCTTGCTCAACCCTTTCTGTGCCCCCTCCAGGATGCCCTAGGAAAGAAGGGGGTGGGGCATGAGGCACAGAAGGGTCTGAAGGTGGGCGGCTGGAGAGGGCGCTTGGGGACAGGATTGCCCTGCTTCTTGGGACAGTGTTCATCAAAGAAAAGGCTCTGGAATGAAATTACCCACAGGGTGGGACCCACTGGAGTCTGTAGGGACTTTTGTGGCTCTGGGGTCTGAAGGGGGTCTTGCTTCCAGAACCCTCCTGAGAGAGGAAGCTTGGGGACATTGATGGCCTCCTGCTGGCTCAGGCCTGCCCCAGGGCCCTTGAGTATCACTGGGGCCCATGCAGGGTTGGCTCAGCCTCCTGCATGCTCCTCTCTCTCTCTCTCTCTCTCTCTCTCTCTCTCTCTCTCTTGTCCTGAATCAGGCACCATGTTTGTAACCAAGGACATATTTAAGGACTCTCACTGGGTCTGAGTGCCACACCCCCTCTGTCACAGGCTCCATCAGAAGATGAGCTGCAAGTTAGGAGTCAGCCCTAGCACTGGCCCTGCCCTGACCCTCCAAGGCCCCAGGTCCAGCCCATGGCACCTGGGCTTTTACCCCTGGGTTCTAGTTCATGTCAGGGTCCACTCTGCTCCCAGGCCTGACTTCCATGCCAGTTTTCTAGGGAGAACTGAGCTGACCTTGGGCCCAGGTAGAGCAGGTCCTCCAAGAAAAAGAGCCAGGGCCTGAGGGACCCAACTGCCTGATGGACAGGGTGAAAACAGGGCAAGGGTCTCTGGGACCCTTGACTCTTGCTGCACAGAAGTTTCCAGGAACCCTTTCTAGGCTGTTTAAAAACCGCGCCTTGAAGAGTGAGACCGACTTACGCTGGCGGGAAAGGTGGGGCGCTGGCCACAGCATGCATGGGAATGGGGGCCGTTCTGGGGTGGGGCACATGCCAACCGGTGCCCGACCTGCAGCTTCAAACCACACCTTGGCTGGTCCACGGAGCTGCCCAGTTCAGGACACACGCCGTGGTTGTGCGGGGAAGGCAGTGCCCTGAGGGAGGACGTGGAAGAACAGGTGCTTCTCACTCTCCTGTCTCCTCCTGTGAGTGCCGCACACCAGCCAAACCAACCAGAATCCAGAACAGAAGGAAGAGAGGCTGTGGCACCGTCCACAGGCCACTCTGGTGCGGAGCAGGTGGGGAAGGGGACAGGCCACTGGGATGGCACACAGGGACTCTCGGGCCTGTGACTCAAACCCTGGGTGATGGTGCTCATTCACACAGGACAGGGATGACCATGGGCAGCCTGGATATCCTCTTCTGTTACTGAAGACCTCAGGAACACAGGACTCAGAAGGATTGGGGCTCACGCGGGCTTCTAGAAGGGACAGGGGGCACTCCAGAACATGTGCCAGCCAAGCACCACCCCTACCCTGCTCTCAAGCTCCCCTCCCAACCATGGAGTGGGCGTCTGCCAAGCGGGTGCAGCATGTCCTCCGGCTGATGGTGCTGGGGGAAGAGAGTCCCTGCAGCCGCCCAGCCCCCAGGGTGTCCATAGAGCCTCAGCAGCCAGGCCCCGCACCACGAGTCAGGGCCCAGGGCGCTGCAGCCATTGCCACTGGGCTGGGGTCTGCCCGCACCGCCCTGCGTCACCCAGCCTCTTCATGGAGCCAGCTGCAGGCACCTCATGGAAGGAGCCGCAGGGACAGGCAGCCTGGAGGGCCTCTGTGGTCAGTGACCCCCACTCCTCGGCCCGTTAGGCGGAGCCTTCACCTTCACTCTGTCAGGAACTGAGGGGAGCGAGGACACAAACCCGCACAAGGGCCTGCGTATGGTCCCTGTTATGGTCTGGATGCGAGGTGTCCCCCAAAGGCTCCCGAGTGAGACAGTGAGAGGGTTCCGAGGGGAAGTGACTGGGCCTGAGAGCCTTAGCCCAGCCGGAGAACTGATCCCTGCGGGCACTGTCTGGGGTGCCTGAGGAGGTGGGCACTGGGGCGTGGCTGGGCATGAGGTCTGCATCTGGACAGTGGAGCTTGCTCTCTCTTCCTGACCATCCTGTGAGCGCTTCTCTCCGCCGCTCTTCCGCCATCGTGTTCTGCTCCCCTTGAGCCCTGAGGAATGGAGCCTGCTCAAACCCTGCGCTCCTCCCCTAAGACCGTTCTGCTCAGATCTTCTAGTCACAGCAGCGAAAACGCTGATGAAAACAGTCCCTGCTCCCAATGTGGCACCAGATGCCCAGCCTCCGGAGGGCCTGCGGTGGAGGTGAGCCACTCCTCGTCCCCAACCACCAGTAAAGGGGTCTTCCTGAAGGAAGGGTTCCTACGCGGAGGCAACGTGGCCTCCCAGGGCCCACAGAGTGCTCGGGGACTGCCAGGCTCACGGGTGAGGGTCGTTTCCATCACAATCACATTTAAGAATGGGAAACTTTTGGGGCTGGGGCTGGGGCTCAGTGGTAAAGCACTTGCCTAGCATGCATGAGGCACTGGGTTCAGTTCCTGGCACCACAATAAAATATGAACAAAATGAATAAAGGTGTTGTGTTCATCATCATCATCAACAACAAAGTGACCCTTCCCAGCTACTTGTGAGGCTGAGGCAGGAGGATCCCAAGTTTGAGGTAAGCCTGGGCAACTTCTAAGACCCTGTTTCAAAATAACAAATAGAAGGGCTGGGAACGTAGCTCAGCGGTAACGTGCTCCTGGGTTCCGTCCCCAGTGCTGGTTAATTGATAGATATCAATCCCGACCAGAATGCCAACAGGACCAGTATCTACCCTTTTGCATTATACTGTGAGCTAAAAGCTAATTCTTTAAGTTTTTAATCTATTGAAAACATGGAGGCCATTAGCAGATTATAACCCAAGAGGCCCCAGGGAGGAAGAACTCTTCCCTTGACCTGCCACAGCCTAGCCCCTGCCCAGACGCGCAAGGTTCCACCCCCACCTTGTGCCCAAAACTTGAGCAGGAACAGAGGGAACAATTCATGAATTGAATTCAGTCTGTGAGTCCGTCACAGCTGCTGGCCACAGGCCGTGGGGGCTGGACCTGGACACCATGTTGTTTGGTGACTTCATGACCTTGAGCCAAGATCCTGGGGTCCCAGGATCTGAGCCCGAGTTTCCTCATCCATGTGACGGGATGATCTTGGGATTCAAGCATTGGTGGCCCCATGTGCACGCTGATGGGGGGGGGGTGGCGGGGGCCACACAACAAGTTGACTGCAGACTCCCACTGTTTTCGGGGCAAAGGGAGCTTTTATTCCCATGACCTCATCGGCCAAGGGCCTTCCTTTGGAGAAAGAGAGGGGAGTGGGAATCACTTGGCTGCCTTAGGCTGCCGGGCAGCCAGGCTGAGGCCAGGGCGCCAGGGCCCGAGAGGGAGGGTGAGGTTCCAGCCAGGCGTGCAGGCTGGGGGGCCACCTCCTGCTCTGCAGGCCCATCCTGTGGCCACTCATTCAACTTAGGACTTCCACCCCAGGGGCCACCCCCACCTCTGAACCAGGGCCGCGCCTATGGGGTGGGCAGCAGGAGCGACCTTGCCTACCGCCTTCTCTGAGGGCAAGCTGCCATGAGGTGGGAGCCCAGGCCCAGGCCAGGCCCGTCACACGCCCAGGCTGGTGTTCCAGCAGGCCATCCCAGCACCATGACCGATGGGACTTGGGCCCTCTGGCAGAGCCCATGACATCACTAGGATTTTTCCCTGTTTGGGAAAATAACGGTTTTTTTCACAGGGCGATGGCTCTTGTCCCCAGTGCTGGCTCTTGTGCCCTCGGGCTCCACACTCTGAAAGGGAAAGAAGTCACCAAGCAGCTGAAGAGCCATGCTTCCCCTCTTCCCACGGAGCCCTTGTGCTGCCCAAGGGGACAGAGCTGGGAGCAGGTTGAGTCAAACCACCCACCTTGGGCCACTACGGGGAAGGCCCTGCAGGAAGTGCGCACGGGGGGCGGGGGGGCACAGGGAGAAGACAGGGCCACCGGCCTCCACAGCCCCAAACACACCGCAGGAGAACTCAGCGTCCCACAACTGGAGGAGGAAGACCCCCAAAGGGCTGTGAAGAACTGACCACACCCACTGGGGAAGTAGGCCTGCCCCCCACGGAAACCCAGCACTGCCTCCGGGCTGTGCATCCCTGGGCAAGCCGGCCACCTCTCTGGACTAGTCCATGAGCCGGGAAAAACTTTTCAGAAACAAGAAGGTACCTGCCCGCACAGAGCTGCACCCCCAGGCGGGGCCCTGCACAGCAGATTGCAGGTTCTGACAGGAACCCCTGGGGTCCTGGGGTCCGCAGGCTCCCTGAACAAGGGAACAGAACCAGCTTGACTTGCTTCACAGTGGGGCGCAGGCCCCAGCACCCCCGGACCTGATCTGGCAGAGTTCCACTGGCCAGGCTGCCAGCCGTCATGTCCCACCCCCAGCAGAAGTGCACACCTGCCAGGCAGTGCCCCATGCTCCGAGGGCACACAGCAGCACCCTCCGTCCCATGTGTGGATTTGGGAGCCAATGTCCTCATTGTGATTGATCTACCACAGTCTCCAGATAAAATAAATTCAGGCATTTTGCTGAGCACACGTTCATAGGTCAATGCTTCTCAGATGTGTTCTTAGAGATCTGTAGTTTCCACAGGAATTAATATTTTTTCATTCCATGGTAACATTTAAAGAAATTGGGTGTCAGTGTTAAAGGCAGAGCTTCCCTGTGTTCAGTCCTAACCTGCCAGGGACCTGAGACCCTCATGCTCAGGGCAGGCAGGGTGTTTTCTTGGAGCATTTCCCCAGGGAAGAGAGGCAGAATTCTTTTGGATGATTTACAACTAAAAGCGCCTCTTTTTGTGGGCTGGGGTTGTGGCTCAGTGGCAGAGCAGTTGCCTCAAACATGTGAGGCACTGAGTTCCATCCTCAGCACCACTCAAAAATATAAATAAGCAAAACAAAGATATCGTGTCCATCTATAACTAAAAAACAAAAACAACAACAAAATAATTTTTTAAGTGCCTTTTCTCACTCAGGGCAGTGTTTCCTGTTTGTCATCTCCTGGCACTAAGCCAGCCAGGTGGAATGTGGCGGGAGGGGCCCTTCCCCTTCCTGGTTCTCCGCATCCCGCGGTCCCGCGGTCCCTGGTCCACGCTCCCGCCATCCCTGGGGTGGATGGCGGAGGGAGCATGCCAGCTGTGCCGCCCCGACGATATCGAAAAGCGCCGTGTGCCCGCCAGGCGCACAGAGATCCAGGTGTGCGCTCTCCCCTCCTTTACGCCAGCCAAATAGGTCTGAAGGTAACCATCCCGAGGCCCGCAGGGCTGCTCCACCTGTCGGGGTGCGGTGCCCTGCGCTGACCCTGGGGGCTGATGGACAGAGGGCAGCTTGGTCCGGTCCGCCCCCAACACTGTCCATAGCAGCATAATATGGGGTCATTCCTCCCAGCCTGGGTCCCCACTAGTTCTGGGCAGCTGCCCGCTTGGCAGACTGGCCCCATGACCCTGGGCCTCCGGGTGCATCCGACGTGGGCACCACCGGAATTCAGGGCGCCCCGGATCTGGGAGGCGTCCTGGAGGGAGGGGCTCCCGACTGGGAAAAGGGGCCCAAGAGTCCACTTCGACGTGCTCAGCTGGGGTCTCCGAGGCCTAAGGGTGGGGGCGAGCAGAGGGACCGGACCGGGGCGGGAGCAGGGGCGGGGCGGGGCGGGCAGCGGCGGGGCTCGCGCGTTATAAGGCGCGGCCCAGGCCCGGCCCCGCGACGCCGCTCCGGAGCCGCCCTCCGCTCGCCGCGCGCATGGCCCCGTCCGGCCGCCCCGCCGGAGCGCGCCTGCTGCTCGTGTGCGCTGGCCTGCTGACCACCGCCGCCGGCCTCGGCAACCCGGAGCCCGGCGCGCCCGCAGGGAGCCCCGCGCGCCCGCCGCCCGGGGCCGCGCCGTCCGCCCGCCCGGTAAGACGCGCCAGCCCGGGCGGGGACGGGGCACGTCGGGCAGGCGCGCTCCGCACAGCCGCTGCCGCCCGCAGCCCCGACCTCGGTGTCGGGGGTTCTCCTAGTTAGGGCTGGGGTGTGGCTCGGTGGCAGAGCTCTGGCCCGGGGTTCCACCTGCACCACCGCCACCACCACCCCAAAGAAACGACCCACCAGCCACCAGGCGGGGAGGGAAGTGGGAGAGACCGTGCCCAGCGCTGCGGGCCAGTGACTAGCTTCTGGTGAAAGTGGGAAGAAAATCATTTTGAAAAGGGGTGAGCAATGACAGGAGTGCTTCCCCGCCGCTCTGAGGAAGGGACAGCAGGGTTGGGGGCCCAGAATGATCTCCTTCGTGCCTATGTTGCCTTTTGTCCATGACTTCTGGCCCGTTAGGGGCGATTGGAAGCCCTGCCCTGCTCCTTTCTCCCGGCTTTAGGGCTTGAAATGCTGGGGTGGTGAGCCGATGGGGGAGGGCGTGGCCATAGGCCTGGAAGGGAGGGTTGATGGCCCTTCACTGGTGTCCTCTGGGTGGATGGGGCCTTCCATTCAGGGCAGTGAGGGCACCCAGGGTCTCTGGACTGAAGGTGCTGTGGGCCTCACACAGGGAAGCCTCAGGCCAGATCCTCTGTCCTAAGTATCCACTTAGGACTATGCTTAGCCAAGAAGGGGTCAACTAAGGAAGGTTGGAGACTGCAGCCAGCTCTGGGGGGTCCCTCTGCAGGTACCTCTGCGGAGCCCTTCATCCCGGAATAAAGCCACATATGCTTAGGCATGGGCCAAGAACTCAAAGGGCCAGGCAGACAGATTCAGGGTCACTGGGAGGCAGAGAGAGGCTCAGGGCTTCTAAGTGGGATTTTGACCTTGGATCTCTGGAGGGTCTAGGTGTCAGCAGACCACCCTCCTCTCTTGCCCTGCTGAGGTTCCAAGGCTTCTTTCTGAGCAAGTCCTTACGGCTGGAGACCTTGGCCGGTCGGGGCAGCTGCCCAGCCCACACCAACACTGCTGCAGACCCAAATCCTTGGGCCCCAGACTATACACTGCAGCCCTTCCTCCAAACCAGCACAAGTCTAGTCTATCCACAGGCCACTGGCCCAGCAGGGAGGGTAAGCCCAACATCCCCCCTGGCCTGTGTGGGAAATCCTTGTGCCACTCAGGATACCATGAGGCTATGCAGAAGAATCACCAGCAACCATCAGCCCTGTAAGATGTGGGTGTCCTCTGTAAGCCCTGTAAGGTGGGGGTGCAGAGGGAGGCCCTCTGAGGACTGTCTGTCCACCTGACTTTCTTCCAACACCGAGCCTCTATCTTCTCAGCACAGCAGCCTGGCCTGTGGGTGGTTGGCAAGCTCCCAGAGGAAGGCCCTGAGTCCCTGCAGAGCATTGGGAACCCATAAGGCCAGGACTTGGTGGCTGGGTCTGTCCTTGACAAAAGGGCCTGGCCAACTCCGACACCTGGGGTCTTGTCACCAACCACTGGAGCCCCATGACCTCATCTGAGCCTTCTTAGGCCATTTCCTTCCCAGCTGGCATCCCTGCCTGGAACCCAGCAGGCCAGAGGCCTTTCCCAGGAAGCAGGTTCTACCAGAGCTTTGCTCCACATTGAGACTTGTCAGATGCTGCACTTGCAGGAATGGACATTTCTGGAAGTGCCATGTCCTTGCTTGGGTCAGAGGCAGATAGGATAGCCCCTGCCCCTGTGCCTCATGCCCGGCAGCAGCCCTGGTGGCATTGCTTTGCTGGAACTTGTGCCAGTGGAGGAGAGATAGCAGGGTCTGTGGCAGTCGAGGTCTCATGATCAGCTGCCTCTTCCTGAGCACCAGTGGGTGCTGGTGCTGTGATCCTCCTGGTGACTGTCAAGAGGACAGTATGACTGTCCCAGTGCATCCTGAGGAAGCCCTGGACAGGCTGGGCAGCCTGCAGTGCTGATGCACATGTGCAGCAGACCCTGTGCCCCACCTTCCTCTATCCGCAGCAGGGCCTGCTTCTCGCACCGGTGCAGTCTGGGCTGTGGTGTGACATGTTCCCCAGGAGTTGTCCTCCATGGGCCAGAAGGAGAGGGGCAGGGGCTGTGCTGCATTTGAGAGCACATGTACAGGGCCAGGGTGCTAAAGGAAGTGCTGCACATGGTCACACCTGTAAGGCACGCCCGAGCAGGCACCAGGTGAGGGGGACCAACCTGCCGGGCTGGCTGTGTTCCAGGAGCCCACCACGGAGCCAGCGCACAGTGTCGACCCCAGGGATGCCTGGATGCTCTTTGTCAGGCAGAGTGACAAGGGTATCAATGGTAAGAGGAGGAGCAAGGGCAAGGCCAGGAGGCCAAAGGTGAGTAGCCTGGACCCCTTGCCTCTGGTGTACGCACTCAGCTCTGAGACCTCACACCTGGGGCAGGGATGCAGAGGAACTGGCCAGGCCCGGGAGCCCTGAGTTAGGGCCTGGTCCTCACCACTCACCCACACCCTTGGTGTGCCAGGCCCTCTTCTCTCCCCTCTGTGTCCTGGAGAGGGGCCTTGCCCAACTGTGTGGAGCGTGCTGGAGAGGCCTCTGCTGGGCCCTGCTCTCACTCAGCCCTGGGCCTGGCCTAGGCTGGGACTCGGTGCTTGGCTTAGTGGCTAACTCCTGCTTTGAGCCCCAGTGAGGGCTGTGTCCTCTGAGACAGGAGCTTCGGGACAGGGCTGTGCTGCCCATACTGAGCGTTGGGCTTCTCTATCCATGGAGAGCCAGTCTCACTGTTCCAAGTGTGGAATGCCAGCTCTGAGCCTGGTGTGCAGAGAGGTGCTGCGCTGTTACTGTGGCTCGCCCACCCGCTCTCCTTCTGAACCACCTGACCCTGCCCCAAGCTGCTCCATGCAGCAAACTTCCTCCCTTCTGTGTTGGGTCCTGACCCAGGCCAGTGTGGGCTCCTGGAAGGCCCTGGACACTAGTACTAGCCAGATGCATACTAATGTCTTGACTGACTTGAGGTGCAAGTCCCTAGAAGCTGCCTGTAGTCCCCCTCCCTCCAGGAACACCAGGGAGGGGTAGGCCACAGCCGGCCACAGGCCTACCCACAGCCAGTCCCACATTCCTGTCCAAACCCAGCCTTGAAGTTGCCCAGGGCCAATAGCTTTCACTGACTGCAAGGGGTTGAGATCCCACGGCTCACCTGGGAGGTCAGAGCCCATAGCTACTGGGTGCTCTCCTGCCTGTGTGTGGCAGGAGCTGGCAGAGGGAATGCCCCTGGCACCCAGCTGCCTCTTCATATGTCCTCACAGCCAAGGTTCCCTTCCAGCTTGGCCTGCCAGGGCCCCCGGGACCACCTGGCCCCCAGGGCCCCCCAGGGCCCCTCATCCTACCCGAGACACTGCTGAAGGAGTTCCAGCTGCTGCTGAAAGGTAGGGTTACCACCCTGGCTATCTTGTGCACCAGGGTTTGGGCATCCATGTTTGGGCAGAACTTAGCAACTCAGTTCCTGAGGTGGCACCTGACTGGCCCAGCCTAGGTATGCCAAAGGTAGGGTCTGGGGGTGGGGGCATGGTGAGGAAAAGGCTTCACAGAGGAAGAGAGGCATACCACCAAGTGCTCTAGCTGGGAGTCCAGAGTCCTGCCCCGGGGTTGTGGGCTGCAGCCAGCCTGGCCATATCACTTACCGGCTCTGGATGTGTTATGATGAACTGGGCCATTTCAGACCCCTCCTGTTCAGAGTGCTGGTTTTATGTTTTTGTACCAGGGATTGTACTCAGGACCGCTGGACCACTGAGCCACATCCCAGCCCTATTTTGTATTTTACTTAGAGACAGGGTCTCACTGAGTTGCTAAGTATCTTGCCGTTGCTGAGGCTGGCTTTGAACTTGCCATTCTCCTGTCTCAGCCTCTGGAGACGCTGGGATATCAGGCGTGAGCCACTGCACCTGGCTGTGCTGTTTGTTTTTAATACCACCTCGGTGCCTAGAGAACTCTGCGTGATTGCCAATATAGCTGCAGTAGTAACTTACACGCATCTGCTTTCCAAAAGAGGCCTGGCTGGGGGAAAGGGTGCTGGTGTAGGACACACCTGCCCCAGAGAGGGGGCTGTATCCCCTGTGACCAGGAGCTGGAGGGAAACTGCAGCTGCAGAATGGGAAGCCAAGACTCCCCAGGCCTTGCAGTCGAGTAGGGAACTCCAACCTTTGGGGTGGGCAGGTGAGGCAGCCCCCCATGAGCCCACCTCACTCTGTGCCAGGCGCAGTGCAGCAGCGTGAGTGCACGAAGCCTGAGCCCTGCATTCGGTGTTCGGCTGAAACCACGGGCTCAAGCCCCGCCCCGGGCTCCATTGAGGATGAGGCAGCGGCCGGGGACATGCTGGCGCTGCTGGCTGCGCCCCTGGTTCCAGGCCCACTGGCTAGGCGTGTGGAGGCGGCCTTCCTCTGTCGCCTGCGCAGGGACGCACCTGTGGAGCGCCGCACACTGCACGAGCTCGGCATCTACTACGTGGTGAGTCAGGTGCGTGGGCCCAGTGGGTACACAGGACCAAGCACCTGGGATGACCGGCCTTGCACCCCACAGCCTGACTCCGAGGGTGCCTTCCGCCGCGGCCTGGGCCTGAACCTGACCAGCGGCCAATACACAGCGCCTGTGGCTGGCTTCTACCTTCTGGCTGCCACGCTGCACGTGGGTGAGGCCCGGGGCGTGGGGGGCCGCCCACCGCCCTGGCTCCTGCCGCTGTCACGTGACCACCACCTGTCCTCCCCGCAGCACTCGCCGAGCAGCCAAGGCACGGGCCTCTGCGCCCCGGGGACCGCTTGCGCCTGCTCATCTGCATCCAGTCTCGCTGCCAGCACAACGTGTGAGTGGGCCCTGCCCAAGCTCTGGGCGCACACTTGGCCTCCCCAGCCCACCTGGCGGCCCCCTACCTCCGTGCCCACTGCCACTCTATCCTGCCCACTTCAGGGTACACCCGGGAGACCTGGTCCTTCCCAGCCTCTGCCTCCTTGAGCCCCCTAACAGGGAACTCTCATCCAGGGGCCAGAGGGAGGCAATAGCGCCACCTCCTGAGTGGCATTTCCTGGCCACCCCTACCCTGTGAACTTTCTTTCCCATGATGACATCCATTCCTTATGGCTAGTGTCCCCATCTGTACTGCATCTGGACCATGAGGGCAGCCTCTACCAGCTCCCTGTCTCCCTGGCACCCGGACTAAGCCCAGGCACACCACAGGTGCTCTGCATGTGGGGAGGAGAAGGTGCAGATGAACAGGTGACACTGAGAAGGAATGGCTCTGGGAACCCTGGAGTGACTGGCCTGACCTGGCTGTGTATCACCTCTGCCACACTCCCACCTCCATCTGCACCAGCAGTGTCCTGTCTGTCCTCAGAGCCAGGCCTCTGCTGCCCTTGCTCAGCCCAGCCCAGCCATGCCCTTGGTGGGTGTGCATGTGGCGCTGGCTTTCCCCCCGCCCCGAGACCCCTTCAGAACCTGCCCACCGTGAACAGGCCAGGACCAAGCACTTTGCTGGGAATGGTGACAGTTGCTGGGTGACTGTGTCCTGTGGGGACACTGGGGCCTGGAGCAGGCTGTCTGTCTGTCTTGGCCACAGCTCCCTGGAGGCTGTCGTGGGCCTGGAGAGCAGCAGTGAGCTTCTCACCATCTCAGTGAACGGGGTCCTGTATCTGCAGGTGCGTGGGGCCAGCTGGTCTGTGGGGAGCGCTGCCTGGGCTGGAGCCATAGGTGAGGGGTCCCGTACTGTGGTGGGTAGGTACTCCCAGCCACCTAGGCCCTCTGTGGGGCCTGGTGAAGCGTGAGCCTGGCGCTTCATGACACCTGGCCCACTGCCACAGCGGAAGCCTGTGATGTGGCCGTTTTCTCCAGAAAACCCCGAGTCCTGAGGGGATCTGCCAAGTGGTAGGGATCTATGGTGAAGGTGGATTCATTCAAAAGGAGGTGGTGTGTGGAGTGACAGCGCTGGTGGTCCTCAGCGCTCTGAGTGCCACGGTGCTGCCGACAGCGCCAGGCCAGGCCTGAGACCAGCCCTGCATCACACAAGCCTGTCAGACTCTTGATCCCACTCTGGCCTGGGCGGGGGCTGGCTCCCATATTCCTGAACTGTAGGACACTGGGGAGAGCTCTAGACTAGGTGCCAGAGGTGCTGGGTTCAAGTCCAAGGCCTACAAATGCTTGCTCTGTGCCTGGGCCCTCTTGCTGCCCAGGCAGAGTGGGCAGGGGCAAGGGCATTGGCCCCAGACATCCTGCAGGCTGTCCTGGCCTCAACCTGACCGGCACCCTTCCTGCAGATGGGGCAGTATGCTTCTGTCTTCCTGGACAACGCCAGCGGCTCCTCCCTCACGGTGCGGGGTGGCTCCCACTTCAGTGCTGTCCTCCTGGGTGTGTGAATGGCCACAGGCCCTGCTCTCACCAGGCAACATCTAGACAATTGGAAGGACAGCCACCCAGGTAAAAGGAAGCCCACCTGGAACTCTGCCCACACTGGTCACTGCAGTTGGGCCCAGAGCTGGCCACTACAGGTGGCCCTACAGAGGTGACACACACCAGTGGTTCCAGGACCAGCAGTGATGTTTTGAAAGTGGAAGATCCCTCTGGGCTTCACCTTGGAACCGTCCAGCATGGCCAGTGGCACTGTGTCCTCGGCTGCGAGCTAGCTCCCACATGGCCCCACACAGCTCAGCTTTCCTGGGGCCCATCTTTTTTGGCCTTCTCATGGGCTACAGAGAGCCCTCTGCACAGGGCTGATGGGCACCACCGAGAAGTCAACCACACGTCCTCACTGCATACTGGGGAGCCAGGCTGTCTGGGGCAGCGGCCTTGCCCACCACTCACCTGCTGACTTGGGCTTCCAAGCCTCTGTGCCTCTCCCCAGCCTTGCTTCTACCTGCCGTGAGCTTCAGGGACCTGCTTGGCCCCCAGTGACCACTGAACTCAAGACCTGATGTGGACTCTTGGCACAACTGCTTCAGGAACCAGAGGACGGCTGGACAGGGAATTCCTTCTGGAGGACAGCAGCTCCCAGAGGCCTGGCTCCCAGCAGCTGTTTCCCTGCCATGTGTGCCAAGCTCAACTCCCAAGTCCTCCTCGCAGGTGCCTCGGCAAATGAAACCACACTCCCCCCAGTGACCCTTCAGACAAGGCCTCCTGGGCCCACTCCAGAGGCCAGCTGGTCAATAAGACCCTTTCCCATCCCCTACCAGTTGACAGATGGGAGACAGCCTGCCAGCCCAGGCAGCCAAAGCAATGGTACAGGTGAACTGACCACTATGGGCCCCATGGGCAGGCCTGGTCTGATTCTCGGTAGGACTTGTATCCACCCTACCAAGAAGCACCAGGCTGGCCTGGGTCCCAACTCCCGTGTACTTTGATAAGGGGGTGATGTGGCCACACCCATCCTGGATTTCAGTTTGTTAACACAGTTATCTTTTCCCTTGAAAGAGCTGCACACGCACATATTTGCCCAATGTAAGCATGTTACATAGTATAATGTTGCCAGGAAGGAGATATTTATATAACTGACATGTGTTACTGTGTGATGTGACCACACAAAGCTATTTTAAAAAAAGGGGGTGGATCTGAGAGTCAGAATCTTGACCCTTTAGCCCTAACCACCAGGAGCGCTGAACACCAAGGAGATGCAGGTAGTCCCCAGCTGCAGGGTGGGAGGGGACTCCCCCTGCATGGGCAGGGGGGACCTTGCCAAGGATGCCAGGGCCAAGCCTCACCCAGAAGGGAATGGGCACTTAAGAGAGACACAAACCACAGCCTTCAAGACACAGAATGACACCTGGTTCGCTGTAGGAAGACATCTACCAAATAAACTGACAGACTCGAAGGAGTCTGTTCTGTTCTGGAGTTCTGTTCTTCCTGGATGCCACAATCCAGTGTCCCAGTCCCCAAGCAGAAATGGATACCTACCTTTTGACACTGTGGGGAGGGGTGGCTCCGTCAGCTCTTTGTTCTATTTATGGTCTTCCCACGGCAGACCCCAGGTTTACATGAAAGGTTCACACTGAAGAGCCAGCTCACCACCAGGACTGATGGCTGATAAGCCGTGTGCAGTGGGTGGGGCCAGCGAGTACCACAGACCATGCAAACCATCCTAGGCCCAACACACAGAGGAGCCAAGAGCTGCTTTTAAAAAATGACAGTTCTGGGGACTGGGGTTGTGGCTCAGCGGTAGAGCCCTTGCCTAGCATGGGCGGGACCCGGGTTCAATCCTCAGCACCACATAAAAATAAAATGCATTGTGTTGTGTCCATCTACACCAAAAAATACATATTAAAAAAATAAAAAATGACAGTTCTGTGTGAGCACAGGCTGACATTTGACCCATCCCTCACCTTACACAGCAGGGCCCTCTGGGCTGATATTTTGAGGGTCCACCTTGGCTACAAACAGACCTGCCAGGGGCCTGCCAAAGTCGTATTGGATGGCACATGATGAGCCATGCCCTTTGAAGACCCAGGGGAGCCAGACTAAGACCTGCTAAGCCAGCATTCCAGAACCCTTCAGCCAGATTGCAGTGCACAGGAGATGGAATGGGCCAAACTGTTGCCGGGGCCTGGCAGGGCAGGCCCCTGAGGGAGAGCCTGGTATATGGGCCTAGCTCTGGCCAAGCCCTGGGCTCCTGTAACAATTTTTAACGCTATTTCTGTACAGAAAATTGAATGGAGCCACAGGATTCCAAAAGCCTGGTTCTGACCTAGCCTCATCCCTAACCAGTACAACTGGCCCTGTGGAGGTCATCACGAGGCTGAAAGAGCATGTGGTCTTGGAGAGCTAGCCTACGATGCCCACAGTGGTCCTACCAGGAAAAGATGCAGAGTGCACACCGGGGCAAGCACACGCAGCCTGATGGGTAATATGAGGACTCAAAAGACTAGGAAAAAAAAAAAGAAACCTTTATTTACAACCATGGAGCCCCACAGGAGTACACAAAACACAGAGTGTGCACACGTGAATGAACCTGCAAGCCAACACCTGCGGGTAGCGCCTCATTGACCTATCCGCACCACCATCACTGTGACGTTGTCCGCCGAGCCCCGCTGCACCGCCTTGTTGGCTAGCCTGTTACAGGCAGCTTCGTAGCGGGCATCTATAGCGGGCTTCCCTTCCCGGGTCTGGATCTTCTCATCCTACCAGATGAGAAAGGGGCCTGAGTGAGCAGGGGCTCTGTCTGCTCCCTGTCATCCTCCTGAGACTGCTCTGTGCCTATCAGGGTGCAGGGCAAAGTGACCAGTGAGTCCCCCAGGCAGAGCTCATGTTGAATAAGGAATACAAGGGCTGCCCCTGACACTGACGTAGGGCCTTGGGACTTCCACTTCTCTAGAAATGGAGGTGCAGCTGGGACAACTGGCACACCCTTGTGAAATTGCTCACCTCCAGGCAGGACAAGATGAAGTTCACGGCTTCTTCTGGGGTAAAGACCTTGAAGAGCCCATCACAGGCCAGTAAAATGAACCTACAACACCAGGAAGAAACATAAATGGGTTTTAGCAGCCAACTACTTACAAACAATTGGAGGTGGACTTGGTACATCAAGAGTGGAGCTGCCGTTCTCTGTCCATGACCGACACCCTGATGCTAGGTGCCGCTCTTCTGTAGAAGCACTGTCACCTGCAGCACCAGGTACGAGGTGTACACACTGGGATTAACCAAGTATGTGAAGCCAAGCGTGAGCTCAGACCTGAGGGATATCCTGGGTGTAACCTTCACACTAGAAGGCCCAAGATCTCAAAGAGGGCCACCCCACTGTTTTGGTTTGAAAGCAGCACACTCTCCCTTTCAGGACCCCTTCCTCAAGAGCAGTCTCTGAGCTCCCCTGGGCTCAGCAAGGCAGCGCTCACTCTCCTGGCACTGCTTGGGTCGCCACCTTGCTCTGCTGCTGCACTGTCCAGTCTGTTTTCCTCTTCTGACTGGACATTCACATATCCAGTATTTTCTGAGCTCCTGGTCTGTGCTAGGGACACCTTCCAGTGTCCTGAGAGTCAGACCTGGAACCATCACCCATGCACACCCATGATAAAGGGAAGCTGCGACAGCAACGCAGGGCTGGGGAGGCAGACGGGCCTGGCCTAGTCTGAGGCAGAGAGGGGGCTGCTGGAAACACACCCCAAGGCCTAGGGTGGTCACAGCATGGCACACAAAGGCAGGCGTGGGCAACGGGAGAGGCTGTGAGGAGAGTGAGGCAGCGTGTGCTCTTCCTCTGCAGCCCTGAGGTGGGACCCAGGCTGTGCCTACGAAGACTGTTGGGTTGCAGTGGCCCCCCTCCCTAGGGTCACGCTTGTGGGCTCAGTCTGGGGGTCCCATTTTCCTGTGCTCCTCTCCATTCCTTCCTGCGGACATACTGCAGCCTCTCCATCATGCCAGGCTCCTTGGCTCTGGAATCCATTCCCCCCCCCGAACCTTTTTTTTTTTTTTACTTAAAATTTATTTATTGTAATTTGTTATACATGACCGCAGAATGCATTACAATTCTTATTACACATACAGAGCACAATTTTCACTTCTCTGGTTGTACACAAAGTAGAGTCATACCATTCGTGTCTTCATACATGCACTTAGGTAATGATGACCATCTCATTCCACCCTCTTTCCTACCCCCTTGACAACTACTTGAGAGGTTTCCTCAGGGGCACCTGCCTTGTCTGCAGGCCCTCCAATGGGAGGTGCCCAATTTGGTAGTGTTTCTCAATCGATCCTGGTTCTGCTTAAAAACGTCCCTGATTCTCCACCAACTATGAACCAAAATTCAAATACCTCAGTGGAACTGAGGGCCCTAGGCAGTCTACTCTGAATCCTCAGCACTGCTTTACCTTCCCAGCCCTCCCGTCCTCCAAATCCCTACTGTCATGGCCGGCACCTGCCTGGCTAGGCTTCCACACTGCCACTTGAATGCCCTGTGTGTGCTGCTGTCCTCCACTGCCAAAGCCTCCCAGAGCACCCCACAGGCCCATGACACACTGTGCGCAACTGCCCGCTGTGGACCCATCTCTTTCTTTAGGCCTAGCACAGTGTCTGAGACCTTGCCAGTCACTCACACCCTTCCCCCAGCAAAGGCTGGATACAAACTGGAAGGAATCCGGGAGGCTCAGCCCCACATGCACACCTGTGCCTGCAGGGCAGTTTACCTGTCGTTGGGGGTCAACTGGCAGCGTCTGATGTCAGGCACGGAGGTGACCCCGCAGCGCTTGTACTGCCCGTCCCCAATGGAGCGGGACACCTCCAGCACACCCAAGACACGTCCATCCCTAAGACAAGAGAGACATTTTCAGACTCCATCCGAGAATCTGATCCTAAAAGCAGAATACAGAAGAGAAAGCTACGGACTATGGAATCCACATTATAGTACTGACACTTTTTTTTAACTAACTTTATTTATTTTTATGTGGTGCTGAGGATCAAACCCAGTGCCTCACATGTGCTAGGCGAGCACTCTACCACTGAGTCACAATCCCAGCCCAAGTACTGACACTTCTTGATCTCAACTAACATGCAGTTCTGTGGGTCATTAACATCCGGGGCCCTAAGCTGAGCCCAGATCAGACCCCTGTCGCAGCTCATGGTGCTGCGCCTGACCTCCTAGGAGCTTGACAGTGGTTAATACCACAGTGCCAGGCTTCCCAAGTCACCAACAAGCTCTGAAGAACTGTGTGTGTGAACATGCAGCAAACTCTTCCTGGGCTCAGCCACTGTCTCTTGGAGGCAGAACTCAGCCTGGCCCTCTCTGTATCCGTCACCCCTGCCTGGTGGCTCACAGCCCGGTCATCCATACAAAAGCCAAGACTTCTGCTGGCCATCTCCTGGGATACAAAAAAAAAAAAAAAAAAAAATTACAGAGCCAGAGGAACTCGAGTGAGCAGGACCCACAGCTGAGAGTGCAGGTGCAGCGGGGACCCGCAGTCTTAAGAGCCCCAGCTGAAGAGGTGCTTCAGAGGTTCAAGAACTGTGAGAGGCCAACAAAGTGCTTCTGCAACTGAGTGACAAGGTGCCTGGTGTGGCCCCCCCATCACAAACCCATCCTGTGCAATGACCTCTGCAATACATGCTCCTGGAGGACCCAACCTCTGCCAGCTTCTGTGCAGCACAGCTCAGTGCACAGCACCAAGGCCCATCTAAGGAAGCTGAGCCTGCGGCGGCTGCTGCCTCTCCTGCCCGCCTGCTGCAGTGGTACACTCCTGAAGTGCTGCTGCCACGGCAGAGAGCAACGACAGATGAGCTTTGGCTCCAGAGAAGCCTGTGCATCCCAGGAAACACTAGGAGGGACCCGCAACCAGCACCCACTGTAATCCCTTGCGTGGGATGCGATATGCAAATGCCAGGCCACCCCACAGAGACAGGTCAGTACTTCCCCAGGCGGAGACTGCACTGTGCCTGGGGAAGCCCCACCCTTTATGCTTTAGGAACTTGTGGTCAAGCTCAAGACCACTGCTGACCAGCTTTGTCAAGATCCAGCCAAACAGGCCACAGGCGTCCTAGTCCCCAGCAGCTTCTTCCTTCTCACTGAGACCATGACACAAACCACATGTGACGGTTCCCAGGATGCCTGTGCCGCTCAGGGCGGTTAAATTTCATAGCAGGTCCTCCCCCAGGAGCTGCTGAAAATTCATTCTTCCTCCAGGTCTGCAAGGCTTAGGGGAGTGGCTTCCAGGTCTCACCTACCACGTCATGCCTGTCCGTTGGTGCCGGCCCTCCTTAGGAGACCTGTTCTGAGACATGTCTCCTGCCCTTACACACTTCTAACTTTTGCTTCAAGTGGCTTCCTTTCTGTTTCCCACCTGCCAACCAGCCAGAGAAGCCTCTTCCTATTAGGCGAGGGGCTGCTCAACAGCTCTTGGATCTTAGCTGAGCCTGCTGGACTCGGTTCCAGTTCTTCCTTCATAACCAAAGAGGAGACTTCTACTCCTTGTGGGCTTCAGACTAACTAGGCTAAGGAAAGTGGAGACAGCTCTGACCTCAGGTCCTCTACGTGTGTACAAACGTAGGGACACAAGCAGTCTCAATGCAGCCTATCTGTGACTGACGAGTGCAAAGCACTAGGAGGTGACAGCTGCACTTCCTCACCATCCAAGGAATGGCAGACGCCCAAAACCAGGGTTAACACGACCAGTGCCACAGAGACCATGAGGTCTCCACTTCAGGCCTATTTCTCTCATCTTTCCCAAGACAGGTCTCACTAAGTTGCCCACACAGGACTTGAACCTGGGGACCTCCTGCCTCAGCCTCCTGAGCTGGGATCAAGTAGTGTGCCACCAAACCTGGCTCCAGCACCGTCTCTTCAATCAGGAAAGATCAGAACTTGCCTGGATTCTGGGCACATGGTACTGACAATAACCTGTCCTGATGCCTTCCTTGTGAGATGAAAACCACTGTCTCAGAGAAACTCCCTGCTGCATAACTACCTTCAGTGTGAGGAAGTAGGAGAACTAAGAACACAGGCACAGGTTTTGCTTACTTTTGTAGTAAATACCAGGAAAAAACGGGAAATAGAGTGAAGGGAACAGAGAACAAAGCATGACATTCTTGAACATGTCTTTTCACTCAGTGTAGATTGTGAACCAGGAAACGAAAACTTTTTATTTTGGGGGCCTTTTCCCCCTTGTTAATGGAAAATTGAAACCTCTGTGCACTGCGGGTGGGAAGGTGTGTGTGGTGTTGAGGATGGAACCCAGGATCTTGTGCATGCAGGTGAGGAAAAAAAGGAAATCTTTTCCTTCTTTTTTTTTTTTTTGGTACTGGGGATTGAACTCAGGGGAACTCAGCCACTGAGCCACATCCCCTACCCTATTTTTATATTTTATTTAGAGACTGGGTCTCACTGAGTTGCTTATTGCCTCGTCCTTGCTGAGCTTGGCCTTGAACTCATGATCTTCCTGTCTGAGCTGCCCAAGCTGCTGGGAATACAGGCGCGTGCCACCGTGCCCCACTCTTTTATTACTGTGGTAAAATACATATCATATGAAGTTGATCATAGTAACCACTTTCAAGTGCAGTCTGATAGAAGTACACTCACACTGTCCTCAACATCACCACCACCCACCTCTAGAACTTCCTCAGTCTTCCTAAACTGAACCTCCATCTCCATTAAGCACTAGCTTCTGCACCTCTCCAGCCCAATACTCCCATTCTGCTATCTCTGGAGTGGACCCCAAGCACCCTGATGGAATCACAGTGCTTGTCCCTATGACTGGTTTGCTTCACTCAGTGCAGTGTCTTCAAGCTCGTCCATGCTGCCGCGTGGCCGGCACACCATTCCTTCCTGTACACTGTGTTTTGCTTATCTGTTCACTTGTCCCCAGACACATGGACTGCTTCCCGTTTCTACTGTGAACGATGCTGTGAACACAGTGTACAAATACCTGATTGAGTCTCTGCTTGTAATTTCCTTGGGGTACATGCCTAGATGTGAAGTTGCTAGATCCTGTGGTGACTCTCCTTAGTTGCTAAGAAGTGCACACTCTTTTCCATAGTGGCTGCACCACCTTTCACCCCTGGGTGGAGTTGCTCACCTGCATGCACAAGATCCTGGGTTCCATCCTCAGCACCACACATACCTTCCCACCCGCAGTGCACAGAGGTTCCAATTTTCCATTAACAAGGGGGAAAAGGCCCCCAAAATAAAAAGAAACTGAAACTAATGATCATAATAACCAAATAACAAAACCACAGTGAATGATGACTTCACTTTATAGGCAGAGTTCTGACAGCTCCTCTGCAGTCAAAGTCATTCCCAGGACAAGAGAACAGCAGGGACGCTGAAACCTCATAACAGTGGTAACTTCCATACTATGATTCTGAAGTTGTTTTGACAAATAAATATACTAGTATTAGAAACCAAGATTTTCAGCATAAAAGAGCAAGCTGTAAATATTAAAGAAGTTAAGAGAAAAGCCTACCTTGTTACATTTGAGTAAGAAACAGCAATGTAAGTTCCTAATCTTATTTATTCTGTTTTTTTGGTTTTAATGCTGGGATTGAACCCAGGGCCTTGTGCATGCAAGGCAAGCACTCTACCAACTAAGCTACGTCCCCAGCCTCTTAAACTCCTCATTTTAAACGTGTTGCTTCCTAGCTCTGCCAGTCCTTAAACAGACTCAAGACTTAAGTGACACTACCCAGAAATGTGGACCTTGGTTCTTAAAAGACTAAAGTCAATGTGTGAAGAGGACTCAGAGCCCCTGAAGGAGCTTCCACTGTGGTGCTCGGGTAAAGCAGGAGAAAGCACCACTCAACACACAGAACTAGGCATGTGCATCAGCACACAGTGATCCACAAGGTGAGGGAGATGTGAGATGCAGAGGGACAGGCAAGACACTCACCCTGACTGCAGTCACTGTCTCACTCTGAAAACTGTTAACAAGGACAGAATTAAACACTCACCCCACTCTTTTTCCCCCCCATGTACTATAATTTCTTTCTTTCTTGTACCCCACCCTTTAGAAGACACTGTATGACCTCCTACTGATGAGGGAGAGCGCCTTTCCTTATAAGATGTGTGCCGACAAAGTGGAAGAGTCACAGGACAGGGTCACCTCTGCCATCTAATGAAACACAGGCCCACACAGGGGTCCCCAAGGACAGCTAAAACTGAAAGGCCCACAGGAAAGAGAACAGTACCCCCAGACCTCCTGCTGCTCACGCATGGGAACCTGGAGCCTTAGAACTGGCTATCAGCACGTAGCCAGGTGTGGGACATGGCCTCACTGGAGAACAGCAATATGCCCAGCGAAGGAAGGGGCTGTTGTGTACAGAGCACCCCCATAAGATGCCTTTGTTAAAAACACTCAATTTGAACCTAAAGGCTTTATATCTAACTTCCAGAAAAAATCCAGAAATGACACAAAAATGAAACAAGCAGGTTCAGAACACAGGTGACTCCCCCCACATAGCTGCTGTCCTGGACCAGCATGGTCCAAGTCCTAGCAGGAAGCCAAGGCACTTAGGACATCTAGAGAGTTCTGCATACAGAGAGGATTCAGACAACCAAGATGACCAAAGGGAGTGCTCTACTGTCTTAGGTGTGACCCGGTCAGTGATTATGTCCAGAATATCCGTACACTGAGGGTTTCAGGGTGTTAAATCATCACATCTACAACTATCTTTCCAACAGTTCAGCCTGGCACACAGACAAACACAACCAAAACCAAATGCTAACTGCTGAATCCAAGTGCTAAAGTCTTGTTCAGCATGGAAATGCCAGGTGGGTGGCAGGCGAGCAGGTCATAGAGCTCCACTGCTTGGAGACAGAGCTACCGCCTGGCTCTGGCCTCTCACCCCACTTCTCTAAAATGAGGGGCTCACTCAAGCCCGTGCTATCAATGTACTGCTAAGGTGTCTGAACATCTGTGCTGAATTAAATGGGATGGAAAACAGGAAGCTCCTCCTCACAACTGGCTTTACATTCTGCCCCAGGACTGTTAATATCAAAATCTTTCTAAGAAGCTAGCCAAAAGAATAGAAGTCATACGAAAGTGCAGAGGAGGAGGTGAGGACACCAACGTTAGGGTCACAGCCTCAGGCGTTAACTTCCACAGCAGGCACCAGGATAGCAGTGGTGGTGGCAAACATCAAGCAAACAGCAATGTTGAAGCCTAAAACCAGGACTGTGACCCCATCATGGCTCCTGAAAATTGCAGAGACGGTGGCCACAATTCCCCCTCGCAGCCCAGCAGGCTGAACACGCCGCAGGAGCTCCCACCCCCTCCAAGGGCCCTCAGCACTGGCCACACTCAGCCGGAGCAGCGCAGGCTTCCTGAGCCAACAGAGAGAAAACTGCATTCAGAGACAAACTGCTCCCGGCTACACTGACAGGATTACTTCTTTCTTGCCTACAACAGAAAACAAATGTGATGTCAATGCAAAACGCAGGGTCCTTTAAGTGGCGTTCTCTTAGCACACAGTGCAGACTATAAAGCCCTCTTCTGGCCTCCTGGAAGGGATGGCAGATGAGAAACCATCAGATACATGGTCTTCAGTGATTTAGGGTTGAAAAGAATTGCTTAAGACAGAGCCAGATAACATGTAGTACTCTGTGCCTGAGAAGTTGTTCCCAGCAACCCAGAGACAGCAGCTCTGTGATGATGCCAGCTGTCTGAAGACAGCAATGGGTGGGTTTTTGTTTTTGAGATGGGTCACACTATGTCACCCAGGGTGGTCTCAACCTCCTGAACTTAAAACAATCCTCCTGCCTTTAGCTTCCCAGGTAGCCAGCACTACATGTGCTGGTTCCACACTGGCCCTGCCTTGGAATTCTCCTATCTTAACCACTTAAGATGTTCTTTCTGGAGAACTCACCTAAAACTGTTAATTTACTCAATACAACAAATATTTTTTAAGTATTTAAAACATATTTCCCAGGCAGAGAGAGAATGCTGCAGATAATGACCATCACTCTGTCCCTTTGCAAGTGTAGGGAGACATGTTTTCTATGCACTCTGCTTCCCCTGGACACGTGAAATCCTACAGCAGTCATCCACGTGCTCCCCAGTGGCAGCCAAGAGAAGGTCTCGTCATGGTGGAGGACCATGATGTGGAAAGGCCCCCGCCAAGGTCTGGTGGCTCTTGTGCAACCAGTGGCCTGCTCTCGCTAGCACTCAGGTCCCTGCTTACCTGACGTTGCCTCCAGCCTTCTGTATTCTCATCCGCTCTTCATACTGGGTTGGGTTATGCTCTTTGCTGAGGCTTAAGGCTGCATGTCTTTGACTTTCCTCGTTATAACGACACAGGATTGCCTGCGAAGATGGAGATTATGAGAGAATCTAGAGTTACCAGTGGAAGAGGAAGGTCAACAATCGCATTTCACTTTCATCTACCAGCTGCCAAACAGAAGTTCAGAGAATCAAGCATCCACAAATTGTCAAATAGAAAAGTCACAGAACTGCAGGCTGAACTTAGGGGCACTGCACCACTGAGCCACATCCCCAGGCCTTTTCTTTATTTTTAAATTCTGAGATTGGGTTTCACCAAGTTGCCCATGCTGACTCTGCTGCTTTAACCTCCTGAGTATCTGGGATTCCTGGGGGGTGCCACAACGCCTGGCCCTTTCCCAGCCAGCCCCTGTACTCCTTCAGTTGTCACAGAGTAGCCCTGCCACACTCAAGCAGCCTCTTCATGGGGGAAGCAAAGCAGTCAGGGTGAGCAGCCTCCAGCTTTGGTTTCAGCTCTGGTGCAAACTTTGCTGGATGACCACAGCTGAATGCTCACTGTGGACACTGTCACCAACACAGAAGAGAAGCACTGTTACCAAAGGTAGGCTGTCAACAGTATTAAGGCCACAATCAAAGTCCATGTTCTCTTCTCTTGCTTCATTACAGAGGGTGCTGCTAAGGCTTGGAGCAGAGGTAACAGAGCTAGGATTTGAACTGGGTTTTTTTGTACCATTGAATCCAAGGATGCTTAACAACTGAGCCACACCCCCAGCCCTTTTTATTTTATTTTTTGGGACAGGGTCTTGCTAAGTTACTGAGCCTGGCTTTGAACTTGCGATCCTCCTGCCTCATCAGCCTCCTGAGCTGCTGGGATTATAGGTATGCACCACCATGCCCAGCTCAAAAAAAAATTGGGGGCTGCTTTTCCTTCTGTTATTTGGAGTCAACTGATACAAATATGAGCATGCTAGAGAGCCAGTCTAGCAAAGGGGCACAGAACATTCCCACCAGGCAGGGACTTCCATGTTCCCTGTGGCACCAGCTCAGAAGTACCAGGACATGGATATGAAGCGGGTGCCTGCGTGTCAGTCTGTGACAACTGAAGAAGTGCAGGGGCTGGCTGGCAAAGGGGCAATGAACTTGCACACAGGCTGGGCATGGCAGCTGCTGTAATCCCAGTGACTTGGGAGGCTGAGGCAGCGAATCCCAAGTTCAAGGCCAGCCCAGGCAACTTCGGGAGAACCTCGTAGAGGTTCGTAGCTCATTGGTAGATGGCTTGCCTATCACAAGCGAAGCCCTGGCTTCAATCCCCAGTATTGTAAAACAGAAACTAAACACCAGATCCTGATGGAGCAGGGAGGGACCGTCCGCAGCCAGCCCTCAGAGCCTTGCATCCATCCCACAACTTCACCTCACTGGCTTCTCTCCCTCACCAGGCAGACTGGGACTGTGGCTGAGCGGAGCCTCACCTGGTACTTCTTTAGCTACAACTTCAAGTTATTCCAAAATCACAAGGACTTTAGAGATGCAGGGGTTAATGCTTTCGTTCATTACCATCTGAGGTCAGAAAAATGTTTAAGGATTTGCGAACAGATGAAATTCTGAACCACGGTATCAGAGTGCGCTGTCTGCATGCACACCCACAGGAGGTAGGTGGGAGGGAGGGGAGGAAGGACGGTGTAAAGGCAAAACTGCTGTGAGGCACAAGTCTCCCCAAGGAACAGACTGCCTTGACTTTAGCTGCTGGTCCCCTCCCAGGAGTCACACTGTGGCAGAGCCTGCTGCAGCAACCCCACCAGAAGGTCTGACCCAGCCACTGCCACTTAAAAAAAAAAAATTATTTTGTAGTTATAGTTGGATACCTTTATTTATTTTCATGTGGTGCTGAGGATCAAACCCAGGGCCTCACATGTGCTAGGTGAGCGCTCTACCCCTGAGCCACAATCCCAGCCTGCCACTGCCACTTTGACCTCACTTAGCCAGTGCTCGCTAAGGGCCCCCATAAGATGTGGGTGGCTCAGAGCCACATACCCGACTATCTCCGAGGTTGGCAATGTACAGGATGTTGTCTACGGCCAGGACACACGTGGCAGTGGACCCGTCCTTCCAGGCAGGCTTCCTGGAGAAACATCAGATATGCCGTCACCACCACAGGCAAACACCCAGAGGTCAAGTTCCAGAGAAGAAGTTGCTCAGACTCTAAAGCGACCATTTTCATGATGCTGCACGGTTTGAACAGGGTTAGTGGCTCCCGAATGCCCACATCAAAGGCTTGAGCCAGGATGACACCACTGGGGGTACAGTGATCTTTGCAAGGTGGGCCAGTATGTTGCTGCAAGCATTCACTTGAGGGTACTGTCAAAGCATGCCCTTGAAGAGGCTGTGGGACCCGGCTGTTGCTCCTCCTCTTTGCTTCCTGGTCCAAGATGTCAGCACTGATTCTGACATGTTCCTACCCTGATGTGCTACTCTGGCCAGAGGACCAATCCAATGGGCCACTCTATCTTGGATTTGAAGTCCAGACTGTGAGCTAAAATAAAACTCTTTACTTCATAAGAAGCCTGGGTCAGGCATTTCATTATGGGATGCAAAGCTGACTAACCCATTGCTTTTTTATTGTTTCAAGTTTATCTAGTGGTTGTAAGGGTTTACTTGGTGCTGGGCACTTTTCGGACATGAGCACTAGTATTAATCTGTATCGGAAGGCCTGACGCACGTTCAGGAAAACAGTGCCCCATTCTTCTGCACAGAGTTATACTTACTGGCTCGAAGCCTGTTTAAGGAACTCCTCGTCAGTATGCTTGAAAGTGTCCAAAAGGCATCTCTTCACGGTCTTCTCCACACTGATCACATCTCCTATTACAGATGGTCCAAGAAAGCAACAACCTCTCAAGGCATGAAGCCTGCCTCCCCCTGCTCATACTGGCTTTGTACTTTGCATACATCGACTGACGTCCTCCCATGACAAAGAGCCACCTCCACTTCCTCACCTACGGAACAGTGCCCGCCATATGTGCGCTCGCCATTTCCCCAGGTGAAGGCAGGTGAGACACTCGACACCCTCGAAGTTCAAGACACAAGGAGCACAACCGCCCCCGGGGGTGGCCTCAGCGCCCCCGCTTGCCTTCAACCCACTTTTTAAAAAATTTAAAAATTTTTAATTGTACAAAGATATGAAAAACTGTGCTCTATATGTGTAATAAGAATTGCAGTGACGTGTATTTAAAAAAAATAAAATCAATTAAATAATTAAAAAAAATTTTAGTTGTAGATAAGACACAACACCTTCATTTTGTTTTGAGTTTTTTAATGTGGTGCTGGGGATCAAACCCAGTGCCTCATGAGTGGTAGGCAAGAGCTCTACCACTGAGCCACAACCCCAGCCCTTTTTTAAATATTTTTTAGTTGTCAATGGACTTTTACTTTTTTATTTAAATGTTGTACTGAGAATCAAACCCAGTGCCTCACACATGCTAGGCAAGCGCTCTACCACTGAACCACAACTCCAGCCCCCACACTCTTAATTTTAAGAGCCATTAATCACTTTCTGCCAAAACAAACCAGCACACCAACTACCCAACAGACAGCAAAACCAAAATAAACACTGATTTATTTTTTCATCTCACCTTTAGGAAATTTCCTGATTAAGTTCTGATGCAAATTCTGTGCAGCAAATTTTGAGGCTCGAATTCCTCCATGTCCATCAAAAACAGCAAAATACGAAACCCGAGTGCTGGAAGAACAAACCAAGTATCAGTGGGGTTCTCACTGCAGAGATGGCACCTCCTCAGTGAAACTCCACATCTGGTCTCCAACAGTGAGCACAGAGACAAGGAAGCTGGGCAACCCAGAGGAATGAGGCGAAAACAGTACCCAAGACAGGCATTTAAGTAACTCTCGGCATTTTAGTTAAATGTTAAAAACCCACACTTGCTTAAAAAAAAATCAAAATCTGTTAACTGATGAAATTAAATTGACAATGAAATTAAAACTCACAGCTCCTTTCCTATTTAACTTGAACTTGTTTTTCTCTTTTCTTTTTCTTTGGTGCTAGGCATCAAACCCAGGGCCACACACATGCTAGGCACCCACTCCATCACTGAGCCACACCCCAACCTCAGGTTTGGTTTTAAACATTAACGCATACTGATCCACTGATCCAATAGTCAAACATGTCTATGAGAGCTGGGAAGAGTCAGGTGTGAGGCCAGCCTGGGCAGCTGAGCAAGACTATCTCCAAATAAAAATAAAAAGCACAATGGAATATTACTCAGCAATAAAAGAGAATAAAAACATGGCATTGCAGGTAAATGGACGGAGTAATGCTGAGTGAAGTTAGCCAATCCCCAAAAAATAAATGCTGAATGTTTTCTCTGATATAAGGAGGCTGATTCATATTGGGATAGGGAGCGCGAGCATGGGAGGAATAGACGAACTCTAGATAGGGCAGAGGGGTAGGAGGGGAAGAATGGGGGCATGGGGTTATTAATGATGGTGGAATGTGAGAATCATTATTATCCAAAGTACAGGTATGAAGCACGAATTGGTGTGAATATACTGTATACAACCAGTGATATGAAAAATTGTGCTCTATATGTGTAATTAAGAACTGTAATGCATTCCCCTGTCATATATAAATAAAAAACTAAGGAAAAAAAGGGCTAGGGACTGGGGATATAGCTCAGTTTATAGAGTGCTTGTCTCGCATGTACAAAGCCCTGGGTTCAATCCCAGCACCACAAAAACAAACAAACAAAAAAATTGCTGGGGATGCAGCTCAGTGATAGTGCATCCCTGGTTTCAATCCCAGTGAGGGTCTGGGGAGAACTGAGGGAAATTCCAGAACTATTATAGAAAAAAATTAATATCTAACTTTAAAAGCATAATACTAGTATTATTCCTTCTTCCCTTTCAAGTCTTACCAAAACCCCACACATGTGGAACACAAGAAATCAAGAAAACCGTCAGGGAGAGATCAAAGATGCCGTGAGAAAGCCGCCTGCCTGTGCAGCCACTCTTCTCTCCAGGTCTGGGGTTCCATTTCTGCTCAGGGACATGAGCCATGAGAGACTAGCCTGTCTAGCTCAGAGCTAGGGGCTGCTGCCATGCAGCTGGCATCTCTGGGCGGCAGGGCTACAAGATCTGCCTGCTGCCCCCAGGTCTTCCCTCCTGGGGAAGGGAGTGGGATCCCACAGGCCCCACTGGTGCAATCCTGGCATGCTCCCAGGCACACCATGACCTAGGCGAGCAGCGGTAGTGAGCATACACCTGGCCTGCCCCCGTGACAGCCGCCTGCAGCAAACGTCCCCCCATCTTCACCACCAAGCACAGTGTGTGTTGATGGCCATCTGGTGTTAGTCAAAGTATGAAGTGCACACATCATGTAATTCTGGATTATGGAAATTGCACATGTAATATACATAGCTGTGATTATTCAATACACCATTATATGTGTAGTGAAATGTTGTTAATGCCCCTTATCTCCAAACTTGTGGTTGCTGAGTGCTTATCAGAAGGCTTCCCTTCAGTTTTCACAGCTGCAGGAAAAGTCTCATTGTCTTTCTTCTCCTCAAGGTCATGGTCTTTCTGGGTCCTGGTTATCTGTACTGCCTCTCCCTGATCCTATTCAATCAGAAATTAGTGGCTCCCAACTCTGTCCTCCAGGATGCAGAATAAAAATATTCTGCCAGGCCTCTGACCGAGCATCCCTGAGCAGTGGAGCTCTGTGTGCTGGGACCACGGCCGGGCCCTGGAGGCAGTGGTGACCAACGGGGTGTCTGGCAGGCTACAGCAGTGAGGCTAGCCTTAGGCGTTTAGATTTTTCTTTTTTTATAGTAGGGAAGGTTCAGCCATCACTGGGGTATTTTAGAATCCCAGGACATCAGAGTGAAATTATCAGTTGTCAGTGTTTGCTTTAACATCTGAAAAAGGTTCCTGTTCTACATCACTTCAGACCATTAGGTACTGTGGGTGAGGCGACACGCTCCTCTGCCATGGCCCCCTAGGAAGCTGTCTTTCTGTTGAATACTGTACCTTCGCTCTCTCTCAATTCGAGTGGACTATGCTTTAGTGTATTTATAAATGATGAATTCAGTTTCTGAAATTAAACTTTTTATTTGCGGTTAAAAAAAAATATTCTGCCAAAGCTGCTCAGCTTCTGGTAAGAGTAACATACCCTGAAGTCCATAACATGGGAGTCACTTCCCACTCAGCGGCACCTGGCTGTAGCCCTGTGATGTTGCAGCCTGGGCAGCTGAGGGCTGGCCTGTGCCTATAAGATGTTCATCAGCATCCTGGCCTCTATGAGGCCAGTAGCACCCCCTCCCCCAACCCTGACAACAAAAATGTCCCCAGACACTGAGAAATGCCCCTGGGGGACAAAAAATAACCCCAGCTAAGAAGCACTGATACAGAAGCAAGCAATCCAAACCGCACGTCAGAAACTGGATTCAGTCCAAAATGCCAGGCAGAACAGAGGAGAGCTTCACATGAGCAGGCTTGCTGGAACACAGCACTCACATGAGGGAGGATGGGGGCCTACACTCGTCAGTGATGTCATTCAGGATGACGTGCGCGTCCTGCATCTCCTCCCTCTCACCCTTCCGCTCAGCCACATAGCCTTTGAGACCAAAGATCACCGAAGAGGCTGGGGAAGAGAACAAAAAGCCAATACAAAACTGTGCCCTGCCCTCTGGAAGCCCCCATCCCAGAGCAATGAGAGAAGGCTCAGCAGCTTTACTCAGTAGTGCCCTAAAGACACAAACAAGCCAATGACAGTCCTCAAGACTGCTCCCAGCTGCAAGTCTTAACCACAACCAGAGCACTGTTGGCTAGGCTGGGCTGAGAGGCTGCACGTGGGGCAGGAGCAGGGACGGGGGGTGGGAAGATGGTCAGTAAGCACAGACATACTCTGCCTAAGGAGGTCAGAGAGAGAGCAGCAGGAGGTCAAGGGAAGTACTGTTATACTGCAGAGATGGAACTGCACCAGGGAAAGGGATCCTACGCAAATCCAGTCTTGTGATAATTTAATGAGGACATAAAAACTCCCAGTTTGGGAAAACTGTAGCGTACACCCCAAATACCTTGAAAATATGTATCCAAGTGAGGCTGGTAAAGAATGTCAATGAGTGATAAGATTGCTGCTTTTGCTTCAACAAGGACACAAGGAGAAACAAGGCTTTCAGAGGCACAGAATCTGGTTACCTTAAAGGCTAGGCTGGTTTAAGCTCACATGTGCCACCTGGCGCCAGGTAACTAATAAACTGGCACTGAGAAAAGCTGTCCTCTGGAAAGCTACAGGCTGAGTTGAGGCCGTGGGCTCACAACGGCCTCTCCCACAACTCTGACTGAGGACTTTTGTGCCAAGGACAGAGCAGGACAGG
Organism: Marmota flaviventris; assembly: GCF_047511675.1. NCBI lineage: Eukaryota > Metazoa > Chordata > Mammalia > Rodentia > Sciuridae > Marmota > Marmota flaviventris. The sequence continues at coordinate 2,691,058 of NC_092508.1, read as the reverse complement.
AAATGAAAGCCCACAGCTACTTCCCATTACTCTATGCTAAGTAACAGCTGTAAACAAAGACTGGGGCGTCAGCAGTAGCCGGAGTGGCCAACACACTAACCATCCCAGCAGAAGAGGAAAGCAGGGCACCAGTGCTCCTTACTCCTGAGGAGATGTTCCCCTGGGACCTAAGGCAGGGTCCCAGGAGAAAGCAAGGTCCTCCTGGGAGCTGTCCACAGAGGGAGCCCCACCCACTCCTCAAGTGCACAGGCAGAAGGAAGCATTCTAACTAGAAAGCCGAGATGGGTTTTGCTCTGGGCTAGTTTAAAAGATGAAGTCTAATACATTTGTTTTCAAACTGTCTGAAAACCTTTACAAACTTTCTTTTCCACAAGCTCTTCATTGCCATTCTCCTCCTCAGAAGTTTTCCTTTTTGCTCCTTTTCCTTCATTCTTTATGGTCTGGGAGATTGACACAGCAAGAGAACCTGGAAATAAAGCAAAAGTCAAGACAGAAACACAGCTGTAGACCATCAGAAAGAGTTACCTGCGGACGAGGCTCCACCCCACCCTAGAGACAGAATGATCTCTCCAGCAAGGACAGTCAGAAGTAGTTAGGCCCAGGACCTCGAGGAGCTGGGGTGCACAGGCGGTGCTGTGGACCTACAATGGAGAACACCAAGCGATATCCAGGCCCCGAATCATCCTGGCCCTGAAAGAGGTTGTATAAGAGGCTTCTTGGTAGCAAAAATGCACATGTTCTTGGCCTACAGCATACACGTGTTTTATATCCACAGATCCACACTGATAAATAGGGACTCTGCAAAACCTGCAAGCACACTGCCACATCCAGAATCAGCTCACAGAGTAACATGCCCCAGACCCTCGCTATAAAAGTCTGCTTTTCCCACTTGAGGGGGACGGACGTGAGCTTCAAGACACACCTAATGGCCCCTGCAGTGCTTGTGTGCTGGGAATGAGGGACACCTAGGTTTCCTCATCTGCTACATAGCTGAGAACTCTGTCCCCTCAGAGGGCTGTCTGAAAGTCAATGAGGACAAGGTACATGAGCCTGCTATACCAAATGTCCAACACATGAAAGTGCTGTCCAAATAAATGGTCTGCCTTTAGGTCTGAAGTATGCAGCCATTCATTCAGCATATGCTTTACCAGATAACTGAATCCTGAGGAAAAATAAAAAGATCCTTAGCTGGGTGCGGTGGTGCACACCTATAATCCCAGCTACTTAGGAGGCTGAGGCAAAAGGATCACAACTTTGAAGCCAGCTTTAGTAACCTGGTGAGACTCTGTGTGTCAAAATAAAAATTAAAAAGGACTGGGGATGTAGCTCAGTGGCAGAGTGCTTGCCTAGCAGGCGTGAGGCCCCAGGTCCCACCCCCAGCACCACAAAAAAGAAACAGATCCTTTATGGGGTGTATTTCATGGCCTAGCACTTGGTCAATTTTCATAAATGGTTCTTTGCTGCTTCAGAAGAATGTGTGGTCTTCTCAAGAAATCCAAAATATTTGATGCAAGATTCTCTCTCCAAAAAATCAGGCTTGTTAATGGTGGTGGTTAAATCTAGTAATAGTTTATTTACCTACTAATTTGTTGTCTTTTATTAATTTACTAGTTCGTGGTCTTCTGCACTATGAACAACTAAGAGACAGCTGAGTTTACTCTTCCCTTCTACGTAACAGGGACAAAAAAGAAACATTGCTGAGAGGGGGACCGCACAATAGTACCAACAGGCCCGACACACGTGGGTCTGGCAAGAACATAGGCAAACCAAAGTAACAGACTACAAAGAATGTGTAAATGGTTAACAACTAAGTTAAGAGTAAACTGTTAGCTCCAACAGGCCGAGCCCCAATAAGTTAGTCCCCACAGTGACACAGCACAGAAGCACCTAGTTTCTGCTCCACGTGAGGGTGCTGTGCACTCTACCACACCTGGGCTGCACTGCGACGCCACACCATCCCAAACCCCAGTCACGCCTACACAGGACATCCACCCTTACCTGACTCGCCACTGCCGGCAGGTGGGAGATCATCAAAGAGCAAAGGTCCCCCTGGTCCTGAAACACAGCAAAACACCCAGTGAGCTCACAAAGGAGGACAGGCTTGAATTTCAGAATCCATCCCACCAGGACACTATGTAGGTACTGGAATAAACTCAAAGCTCTCGTGTCAATCCAGTGGCAACTCACTGCAACAAACAACATCTTGAACCTATTTTAAAGTCCTATCATTGCAAAGGAAATAAAAATTCTGCCTTAAAAAGTTGAACTTTTTTCAACTAATAGAATAAGCACTCAAATGACCCAGAGGAAACTGCGACATTTTTACGCAGTACTTCTCAGGGCTAGCGACTAGCAGATTTTTCTGCCTTACCTGATGCCATGGATTCAAAACTTAAGACAGTCCAACACCTAAAACATCTGTGTGTTGAAAATGGGGGAAAGGGAGAAAGATTGAGACAACTACAATCCCAGGATGAGTAGAGACGTTGACACACACCTGGGAGAGCCTGAAGACTGTACCTGAGTCAGTACTGCTGGCCGGAGGGAGGTCCTCAAAAAGAAGGGATCCTTTCTGAGCTTCCTTCCCTGAAACACAGAACACCTGTTTAGAGCAGAGGACGGTCATCCAGGACGGACTTTCAAAGGGGACAGCAGTGTGCTCTCCCCCACTTTGAGACAAGTTCAAATTCCTCCTTTCTGTTTGACAAACTTATTTTTAAAAATACTTCCTGGACAGTTGTTTAACATAGAGCTTTGTTTCCAGCAGTTACAGTCAACATAAAAGCAATGAATGATGCCCCAGAGGGCACTTTAAGGCCACTAGGTATTTGAGGAAAACAAGGTTTTTTCCCCTGATAATTTCATTACTAAAAGCATCAAGTACTTAAGACACCTTCTCTAAAGAAGAATCTTGGGAAGAAAAAAAAAACTGATTTTAGACCAAAACAAGAAGAACGAACTTCAGAAATAGTAAGCTTTCAAAGGCTCCATGTGTTAATAACCTATCACAACAAGACTGCAACAGAAGAAAATCCCTGCAACTTGGGGCCACCAGCCCCAACACAGTCCCCGAGTCAATAAACATTTACAGAGAAGCCTAGACATTTTAGACAGTGGAAGACAACTGGCCTCAGGAGAAAGCCAGCAAAATGTTTTATCTGAACTCTGAAAATTTACACTCCAAAAGTATGTCCTAAATTTTCATGTCCCACTATCCCTGTCTTCATAAAAGTCAACTGCCACTGCTTTCTCTCCAGCTTTTCTCCAAAATTCTATTTAAGCTATCACATATATGAACTAGCACATGAAAACATGGGGGAAACATAAGATGGAAGAAGAGCAGTCCCCCTACCCTCAGCCTCACCTTCTAGTTTCAATTAACTGAGGTCAAACACAGTCCATAAGGATTAAATGAGAAATTACAGAAGTAAACAATTTCTGTTTTTAATTGTGTACCATTCTGAGTAGAAGAATGGAATCTTACGCCACCCTGCTCTTTCCTACCAGAGTTATGACTCATCCCTTTATCCAGTGTCTCCATGATCTATATGCTACCTACCTATGAGTTACTTAGTCATGATTGTCACATAGTAGCCATCCTGGTTATCAAATAAATGACTGCTGCAGTATCACACTGCTTGGGTTCGAGTAACCCTTATTTTACTTAATAATGTCTCCAAAGCACAAAGTTTTATTATAATATATTGTTATAATTGTTCTATTTTATTTTAAGTTGTTGTTAATCTCTTACTGTGCCCAATTTATAAATTCAACTGTATTATAGACACATATTATAGGGAAAAACAACGTACACAGTTCAGGACCACCTGAGGTTTTAAGCATCAACAGGGGCTCTTGGAACACACTCCCTAGATAAGAGGGGTCTTCAGTACAGCACACTGACCTCCTATGAAGTTTGAGATGCACACCAAACACACAGTGTTTGTCTTGCTTCTTAATCTTCAGAGATGAATTATAAAAACACACTCATTTAAAACTGATTCACTCTAAGTTTGTATTCAAGATTTTCATCATATTATCTTTTTGCCTCCAAATAGAAATCAACTGAGTGTTAATTCTCTTTTAAAAACAAAAATTTCAAGTAAAATTCTCTAAACTCCAAGGAAAGAAAATTCTCAAGGGGTCTTTAGGTTATAAGTATCAAACGCATGGATTCAAACCCATGCTCTTCATGAGGTGTACTACGCGCCAGGACCTTTGTAGGGATTGTACAAAGATCCTCTCATCTTACCCCTGCATCGATCCAAAATGATAACCTGGAGGCTCTACAAAATCTTTTGTATCATCAAGATAGTCAAACCAGCTAGGCAGGTGGTACATGCCTGTAATCCCAGAAGCTCAGGAGGCTGAGGCAGGTGAATTTTGAGTTCAAAGCCAGCCTCAGCAACTCAGGGAGGCTATAAGCAACTCAGTGAGACCCTGTCTCTGAATAAAATATAAAAAAGGGCTGGGGATGTTAAGCACCCCTGGGTTCAATTCCAAGTACCAAAAATAAACAAACAAATAAAATAAAAATGATCAAACCAGAAGTTAGTATCTGGACTATTTAAAAGAAAGAAGATCTGTTACAGATACATAAAGGGAACTTCTGATTAGTCAAAATCTTACATTCTATTTTGGATACACGGAATTGGGGAATGCTATCATTGGACAAAATGTGACCTTGTCCCAAAACTTTGAAAGAGCACCCCCAGATCTGAATATAACAACCCTAATAAAGAATGAAACAAAACTGAAAATGTTTTTCATTACAATTAATCTCACCTAATTTTTTGTTACTGACAATCTGATGCTAAGTCTACTGGAAGTTATATGAGACTGCTGTGCAAAGCTACTCTAGGGTTGGTCATATTCAGTTAGTTAAAGGTTGCTATATACAAAAAGATATTTTAAAATTTGCCTAAATTGTGTTTTTCTTTTCTTTATATATCAGAATTTTCTTTCCAACTACAAAAAGCAACATAGGTGTGTTTCCTAAATACCACAGAGGCACTACCAAAGGGGGAGGGAAAGGTGGGGAGTAAGGGTCTGGCTCCACCACAATCCCAGCCACAGCAACACCTCAGAGCTCACTCCCACTCCCCTGTGCTCCATCCCACATCGATCACTCAGGTACCCATTAGGGAATGCCCAGAAGCCAGCACACCTGTGTCTAACTCACTCTGACAGCTGCATGCTATTCCACATGGGAAGTAGCTGTATTCATTTGTCAAGTTCCCTTACTGATGGGCATTCAGGCCATTTTCTAGTTCTTCACATGACAAATGATGCCATGACAGTGCCAATAACATGATACATGCCTGCTGTCCCAACTACTTGGGAGGCTGAGGCAAGAGGACCACAAGTTTTAGGCCAGTCTGAATAATGTAGTGAGACCATGCCTCAAAAATTTCAAAATAGGGGTGAGGATGAACTCAGTGGTAGGGCTCTTGCACAGCATGTGATAGGCACTGGGTTCAATTCCCAGTACGGGGGGAGGGGGGGAAGCCACACAATCTTACACATATAAACTTACTTAATCTGGTCAAAGGGTATGAGGGAATTGAACCAAGGGGTGCTCTATCATTGAGCTATATTCCCAAACCCTTTTTATTTTTGAGACAGGGTCTCATTAAGTTACTGAACCTAGCCTCGAACCTGTGATCCTTTTGCCCCAGCCTCCCAAGTCACTGAAATTATAGGCATGTGCCACCATGCCTGGCTGAGTAGTTTAAATTTGACAGCCACCAAAGTGTGTCCCCAAAAAAGTTGCAGTAACTTCCACTCCCAGAATACATTTTATGAGAAAGGCCATTTACTAACACCTCCATGAGTGCTACCAATTTTTGCTAAGCTGTAGGTGGAGAAATATACCATATCAGTGATGTGACCTCTCCTTCCTCAGTGCCCAGAGAAACAGCACTCTTATAGGAACAGGACATGTCCTCTGACTATTTTCGTAATGGGATATCTTTGTCTTCTTTAACTCCTTTTCTTCTTAATCCTTTCACTTATTGAGTATATTGATTTTATAATGTACACTATAGTTATTTCCTTGAGTTTGCCTTTTGCCTTTGTGGTATATTCTGTCCTGCAAAAATTTTAACTTCACACTGTCATTTTATTTTTTTATAACTTGAATTTTTTCCCTGCAGTTTTACAATTCATCTGTTTTATTCTAATATCTTCACTTTTTTAAAAAAAATTAGTTTTTAGTTATATGGAGACAATATCTTTATTCTATTTTTATATGGTGCTGAGAATCGAACCCAGTGCCTCATGCATGCTAGGCGAGCACTCTACCTCTAAGCCACAACCCCAGCCCTAATATTTTCACCTTTATATTGATATATCCAATTGTTTTAAAGAAGTATTTTTAAGATGGTCTGCCAAGCAAATACTTTGTCCTCCACAGATGACCCTCAGTTTTGTTTTGGGTGCTAGGGATGGAACCCAGGGCCTCAGCATGCTAAACATGTACTCTACCACTGAGCTACACCTAGCCTGACCATCAGTTTCAAACTTGCTGGTGTAACAACAAAGTCAACCTCCATTCCTATAAAACTGAAACTGAGTTATTACCAAAACAATTTTAAGTCAACATTTTTATGAGTATGGCACAGAAAAATTCCATTTCTGTCTCACATAAATATCTTTCTGTTAGGTAACAGATCAAGTTTTAAAAAACTCAATTTAATGAGCAATCAAAACCTTTTAAGGACAGGGATGAAAACTATTAATTTAGCACATTATCTGAAAACATTTAGTGCACTCTTTCTACATTCTTTCTCAAGATCATTAAAACTTAAATTTTGTAGTAGAAACATTAGAAGCGATGCTGAAAACAAAACCAAAATCAAAAGAACACAACACACTTGGTGTGAGCTGAGCAGTGTATAACATTCTACCTTTGGACACTTAGTGCTTTTACAAAAGCCATTTAAGATTGCTCCCCCAGCTTTAAGCAGCTGAGGTTAATAGCTCATGTGACAATGGCTAACATCTGCAAAGCACTTTCCGCTCCATCCTGCACCATGAGTGCCACACACTTTTACCTACACGATGACAGAAGTTGTCATTCCTGAGCTAGGGCTGTAGCTCAGTGGTACAGCGCTTGCCTAGCATGCATGAAGCATTAGATTTGATTCTCAGCACCACATATAAATAAATAAAATAAAGGTCCATCAACAACTAACATTAAAAAAATAGTGAAGGTGTCACCCCCTTTTATAGATGCAGGAACAGCCATAGAAAGCATAGGGTTAGTAAGTGAAAAGTGGGATTTGAAACCAGTCTGGTTACACCTCCCAAACATTACTTCTGGGGACTGTGAGAATAACCAGGTTTTTCACACTGCCTGCATCATCCACATATCAGGTGTGAGGTCATGAAACAGTACAGCCTCATCCTTCACCCACATTAGCAGTCAATATGATTTACTGAAACAAAGTGTGATTTGTAATTAATTTATTTTAAAAAACAAGTATTTTTCCAAGAATGTGAAATCTGATTCTGTTCTCAAATGATTTTTTTTAAAGTCAAATCTTATCTTTTGGTTTTTAACCATCAAGATTACTGGGTTCCAATTCTGTCACTCACTTTAAAACTTATCCCCTAGCTTCCTACAACCTAGGAATTCTGAAAGTATGACTTCTTGGTTTTAAAGCTATTTGTAAAAACAGTCACAGAGTCTGTGATGGCGACAGTGTCCTGGCAGAAGGGACTACTTCACTAATGCACACCCAGGGGAGGAGGCTGAAACACCTGCAGCCCCTCTGCCACCTTGTCAGCAAGGTCTGGAAGCAGAATTTTGGGGGAAAAAAATCAGTGGCAGGTTGCGCCCTCCTCACTATATCTAACAGGCTGCTAAGTGACAACTTGTAAGACTTCGAGTGGTCAGGTTTTGTCACATCATGGGGCCTTCCTCTGAGAACAGACCCAAACTAATTTCGGGTAAAAAGTAGTAGAGACTAAAAAAGGTCCCAGCTTGACAGCCACACCTAGGCATCTAACTGCCCCAAACACATTCGGATACAAATCACGCTCCACCGACGGCAAGGGCCTGCCTGCCAGAAGCCGGTTTGCCCTCCTCTGTAACTGCAGCTGTCCCAAGAACAGACGCGGAGCCCGGTTCGCAGCCGCAGGGAACAGTCATTCAGACTCCACTGCATCTCCGGAACGGCCGGCCGGAAGGACGGTGCCATTACCAGGTGCGACAGCAGACAACTTCTCGCGCCGCGGCGAGGAGACGGACCCAAGCCCGCCGGCCGCCCCGGGCACGCTCCGCCCCGCAGGCCGCCGGTCCGCCCCCGCCCCCTCGCTCGCCCCCGCAGCCACTCGCGTTCAACGACAGCCACCTGCGCGAGGGACGCAGCTCCGGAGCACCTGGCGCAGGAGGCCAGGGCGCAGGAGGCCAGGCCCGCACGCCCACAGGCTCCGGAGAGGAGCTCGAGCCGGGCTCAGGTAACAAAGGCGCGAACCTCCGCACCCTCAGCCCCGGCGCGTGGGCGCGGGTGCTGCGACTCGGGCCGGCGCGTCCGCCGCGCCACACCGGCCCGGGCAGCTGCGGCCGTCGCGCCGGGGCAGCAGGCCGGGTGGCCAGGCGCGGCCTCCGCTGCCAGGACCAGCGGCGCCGTCCCTTCTGCGCAGCGAAGATGGCGCAGGCGCGCCGGCCGCTCCGCGGGGTCGACAGTCAGGGCAGGCCGTGCAGCCCGCCTCGGCCGCCGCCGCCCTCCCGCGCCGCGCCGCTTACCCGCAGCCGGGCGCGGCGAGCGCTCGGGCTCGGGTAGGTCCCCGAAGAGGTCCATGGCGGAGGCTGGCAGCGGCGGACGCGCAGCCCGAGCAGCGGCCGCGCTCCACACCCCGGCGGCGGCGGCGCCGTCTGTCACCCGGCGGCGGCGCGGGGCGCCACCAATCGGCGCGCGGCGCGGCCGGCCGTCCCAGAGTGCCGCGCGCGAGTGGGGCGGGGCACCGCAGCGAGGAGGCGGGGCGTCCCCCGCGCAGGCGCACGCTCACAGGGTCCCGCCGAGCTTGTCCCCGCCTGCCGCGGTACCCCTGTGCCTGTCGTGAGCGCGAGCCCTGCTGCGTCCCGCTGGCGTTCCTTCGGCTTGTGTTGAGCTCCCGGCCGGGAACGCCAGTCCAGCGTGGAGTGCGTGACCCCCGGTGTCCGGAGGGCTTTCCGGATCTTCGGCGTCACCGCAGCGCTGCCTCGATGGCACCGCCACGGCCCGCCTGGGCTCCAGGCCGATTTTCGAGACCGGAGGCCTAGGCTTGGCCGGAGCGGCCCGGTGCGTCCCCGCAGCGCCTGCACCCTACGGCCTGGCACGTGCTGGCCTTCGTGTCCTGTTGAAGCCAAGCCACTTGGTGCGACGTCGTCTTCAGACTGTGATAGGGTAAACCAGACCTCTCTCTAAGTCCGAACAGAAAATGTGAACTTAGTCCAGGCCGCAAAAATGACCCAGTGTCCCCCTCCTGGGCGGATGAGAGGCAGTTCTTCTTCTGTCTAGTCTTCCTATTAGACTACCATACCCAGTCATGGAAGTAACCTCTTCTTCCTGACACCGTCCAGAGCAAAGCTCCACGTCCTTAAAGGCCACCCAAAAGAAACCGACACAGACCCAAACCTGACAAGTCCTTTCCAACACCTCTTTTTTTTTTTTTTTTTTAACATTTATTTATTTATTTTAGTTGTAGATAGACACATCCTTTATTTTTTATGTAGTACTGAGGATCGAACCCAGGGCCTTGCATGTGCTAGGTGAGCACTCAACCGCTGAGCCACAACCGAAGCCCCCCAACAACCTCTTATCTGAGTTTCCCAGTTAGGTATTCTCCCTCCATGCAATGAGTGAGAAGACCAGATGTGACCCAGCTGCTCTCCGCCTGTAGGACATTGACTGGGTCCCCCAAGCCTCCATGCTGCTCATCTAGCTGCAGCAGATGAAATGCCTCCTCGCTTACAGCAGAAATACTTGGAAGTAACAACAATCAGTCTCCATTTCCTTGCCTCCTACCCACTCCTCAGTCCACCCCAATCTAGTTTCTCCCCATCACTTATCCAAAAGAGGCTCTTGCTAAACTCACCAGGACTTTCCACTTGAGCTAAGTGGAACCAACCTTTTTGGTCATCATCTTACTGCCATCTCAGCAATGTCTGTCTCTTGGCCTCTCTTTCCCTTTGGTTTGTAGAATTCATCACTCTTCTATTTTTATTTCTGTTCTCTGGCTTCTCCATCTCTGTCTCCTTTACAGGCTCTTCTGTCTTGCTATTAGATGAAATTCTTTAAGTCTTGATCTGAGTCCTCATTCCATACTCTGTCCCTTGGTAATCTCATGCTCGTCTGGTTGAATTACCACCCAAATGAACATAGTTTGCTAATTTACATTTACTGCTATACCAGATCTGTGTTCATGTAAGTATCCATGTGATATCTCCTGGATGACTCAAAAGTACCTCAACCTGTCCCCAGCTGAATTCACTTTCTCTGCCCCCCCCTCTTTCCTTCAACCTATTCCCCTTCCAGAGTTGACACCACCCTCAATTCCCACTACAGACACTTCCATAGAAGACAGATTAAAAGGTACCCCCAATGCCCCCATCTCCTAATACTCAGATTTAGTGCAGACCCCTTGCTTTGTTTGTGGTAATGTGTGATTCCTTTACACATGTTGGTAACACCCACCCTGCTAGGAGGCTCAGAGGAAGCTTCTGTCCCAGCCTACCTGGTTGCAGCCTTGCAAGGGCTCAGCTGGGACTGAAAACTGGGGAGTTGGTGCATGGACTCCAGGCAGAGGGATGTGGTGCTGTGCCCTGCAGCGGTGGGTATGAATACACTCTCCATCACAGGTTCTGTCTGCTTACCTCCCAAACGCCTTGCCTTGCAGCCCACCCCCGCCAAGTCTGTGTACCAGAACAGCCTCCTTTCAGCCTTCTCCCTCGCCCTCAATCCCTTCTGCTTCACTTTCTTTCCCTTGTCCCAGGACGTTTTCTCCTGTGGGGTCCTTGGCTTGTATAACAGCATCAAAAACAAACATTTGTTTGTTTGTTCATTCATCCAATTTTTGGTGTCAGGTGCTGAGAGTACAAGAACGAGCAGAGCAAAGCCAGGCACGATTCCTGACCTCCAGCAACTTCCATTCTGACCGAAGACTGTCATTACAGAACTAACTGCATGTAAGTGTAAAATGGCAACCATGACAAAGTGGCAATGGGACAGGAGTCCAGAGGAACTGATGACCCAGCTGAAATCTGAGGGACAAAGGGAACTTACCCTGGGAAAGGGAGGACACTCCAAGCCACAAGGAATCACCAGATGGCATTCCAAAGTGGCTGTCCCATCTTGCATTCCCACCAGCAATGGATAAGAGTTCTTGTTTCATATTCTCATGAGCATTTGGTGTTGTCAGTGTTCTGGATTTTGGCCATTCTAATAGGTGTATAATTAACTAGCTTTTTATTGAAAAGAGATGAATCCCTAAAAGGATGGATTTTCTTCCTTCCTTCCTTCTTTCCTCATTCCCTCCCTCCCTCTTCTCTTTCTCTTTTTTCTTTTTGTACCAGGGATTGAACCTAGGGCGCTTTACCACTGAACTACATCCCCAGCCCCTTTTATATTTTATTTTGAGACAGTCTGGCTAAGTTGCTAAGGTTGCTGAACTTGGTCTTGAACTTGAGATCCTCCTGCCTCAATTTGGGATTAGGGGTATGTGCCACTGTGCTGGGCCTGGGTGAATTTTCACAAAGTAAGCACACCGGTATAACAAGGACCTAGATTAAAAAACAACATGCACCCCAGAAGCCACTTCTGGTTGTGACCTCCCAAGATCAGCACTCTGCCATAGAAGAGTTTTGTTGGGGTGTGATCTTTATGGAAGTGAGACCATACAGTGTGTGTTTTCAAATCTTTTCACTCAACTTTGCATTTATGAAATTGATCTTCATTGTTAAGAGTCATAGTGCACTCCCTCTTATTGCTATGACATAAGCATTTTTATTTGCATGTACCACTACTTATTTATCCATTCTCATTTATCTGAGTTGTGGCCAGTCAGGCAGTTACAAGTACTGCTACTAAGAACATTTATCTCATTTGGTTGGCACAGATCCTTATTTCTGCTAGGATATGCCCAGGGGTGGGGTGATCATAAGGTATGTTTATGTTCAGCTTAATGCTCTCTATAGTATGTGTTTTATTGTGGTAAAATATGCATAATAGAAGCTTTACCAGTCTCCAAAACCTTTCATCAGTTCTTCTTTCACTATCTGTCTCCAAAACCTTTCATCAGGTCTTTTTTGTTGTTGTTGTTCCTTGTGTATGTGAGGCAAGCACCCTACCAACTGAGCTATACACAGCCCTGTCATCTCAGATTTTAATGAAACTTCATCCTCATTAAAAGCTCACTCTCCCTCCCTGCAGCCCTATAACTTTCATTGTTTCCTCTGCTGTCTTAGGCACCTCACAAACGTGGATTCCTACACTACTTGTTCTTTTCTCCTAGCATAATGTTTTCAAGATTCATCCATGTTGTCACATGTATCAGGACTTAATTACTTTTTAATGGCTGAACGATATTCCATTGAATGGATAGACCATATTTGTTTAAACATTCATTTGTTGATGAACACTTGACTTGTTTCCACCTTTTGGCTGTTGCTATGAATTTTGGTGTACAAGTATCTGTTTGAATCCCTGCTTTCAAGTCTTTGGGGTATATAACCACAAGTGGAATTGCTGGGTCACATGAGGATTCCACGTGTAGTTTTTTGTAAGAACCACTGTCCTGTTTTCTACAATGACTATACCATTTTATGTTCCCACCAACAACTGATTGTTTTATTTTTGATGACTGCTGGGCACAGTGGGACCCACCTGTTATCCCAGCTACTTGGAAGGCTGAGGCAGTAGGATCATGAGTTCAAAGCCAGCCTTAGCAACTTAAAGGCCTCTAAGCAAATTAGCGAGACCCTGTCTCAACATATAAAAAATAAAAGGGCTGGTGATGTGGCTTAGTTGTTAAATGCCGCTGGGCTTAATCCCCGGTAACAAATATGTGTGTATGTATATATATATATATATATATATATATATATATATATATATATATGATCTTTAAAGATTATATTCATATTCATGTAAATCAATTTTTATAATTTCTATAATTAAAAAATAGTTAAATTCATTAAAAGTTATTAATATGGTATCTAAAAAGCCAAGTGGTACAATGTTCAGGGAAAGAAGAAAAGTCAATGCAGACTTGAATTGCCATTGTGGGAGACAATTATGTTTGGCTAGAAAAAAATGTATTCTAGCTATTGAAATGACTGAGCCTCTTGATACTGAAATCATTAGAGCAAAATTTGCCATCAATTCAGAGCTAAAGAAGTCTCCTCTTCAAAAAAATGAAAAGAAATAAATAGAAAATTTAGAAACAAGTTATTATTAATATGAGCAAAAAAACTAAGGAAATGAATTTTTCTTTTAAATATTTTTTTAGTTGTAGATGGGTACAATACCTTTATTATTTATTTTTATATGGTGCTGAGGATTAAGCCCAGTGCCTCACACATGCTAGGCAAGTACTCCACCACTAGCCACAACCCCAGCCCCCTAAGGAAATGCCTTTGAAATTAATTTTTTGAGTCTTCATTGTGGCTACTTTGTGATAATGTAAAAATGACTTTGATAGAACAGCAACTTGGTGAATGCAAGAAGCAGGTTCTGGAATATCTGTCCCACAGTGGGCAAAGATTTTCTCAACATTTATTTTAAATGTTTTAAGACAGAGTGAATTAATTGTGACTGACTCATTAATTCCATGTAATTTTTTTTCCTTTTCATGCATACCTTTCTGCAGGAATACAACAGAATCAATTACTTGCAATTTGAAAAAGGTGTCGAAGATTGGAAAAATTAAGCAGAATTTGTGACCATGAACGCTTTGTTTCAGTGTGATGCTTTTCTAAAATTAAAGTATCTTTCTAAAAATATTCAACTGATAATTTAAAAAATGATGCTTTGCATTATGAAAAAGTTAGATAAGCAAAAGTTCACCATTGAGGGTAGTTTAAATGTTACAAATAAGAAATCATTAGAAATCCAAGTGGTGCAATGTTTCCAGCCTTAGCTGATTTTATAGCTATTCGTAAAAGAGGATGTCTTATTTGTATAGTAAAATTCACAACAAATGTAAAATGACTTAATTGCCTTAGAGCTGAAATACTATCAAGAAAAAAAGAAACAAATGCTTCTGATTACTTTTTTTTTTTTTTTGTACCAGGGATTGAACTCCGGGGCACTCGACCACTGAGCCACATCCCCAGCCCTATTTTGTATTTTATTTAGAGACAGGGTCTCACTGAGTTGCTTAGCACCTCCCTGTTGCTGAGGCTGGCTCTGAACTCGTGATTCTCCTGCCTCCTGAGCCGCTGGGCTTACAGGCATGCACCATGGAACCCCACCCTGATTACTTTTTGATGGTGCCCCAGGTACAGACCATGTGAGCACAAGATACACTCATACTGAGAACGGTGTCATAATGATAAAAGGTACATGGATTAGATCGAAATGTCAGAAAAGACAGGCAGGTCTAGCACATGAAGTTAGGGGCTAGAGAAGATACTGACATGAAAACTTCTTGTGGCCAGGTATAGGATGGTGGAGCAAACAGGACAGGCTGTACAACAGTTTGGCTAGAAAAACTGTGTTCAAGCTATTGAAATGACTGAGCCAGTGAAAGCTATTTCCCCCTGAAATAGCTTTGTGCCTTCCTCAGCTCACTATCTCAATATATACAAATGGTACTTTTGCGAAATGAAATTGAATAATCTTTCTTAGCATTACATATTTGTTTGTGTGTATATGAATTCAGTAAGCAGATAGACTATTCTCTGTTTTAAAAACAAAAAATACGTATGGACCCCATGGGAATCAAGGCCAAATACAATCAAGGTACTTTACAAAGAATGGATAAATATGCATGAATAGCGAAAGCATTTTGTTGTGACCAGATAATAAATTATTATGTAATCTACCTGTGTAGGATGATTTGAGCAAAGTAGAAAAGTTAATAAAGCTATACTGCAAAAAATTATAAAGCTGCATGCTTAGTAGGCCCATCCCCTTGCTTACAACAAATAAAAGTAAACTTGAGGGCTGGGGCTGTAGCTCAGTGGTGGAGCACTTGTCTAGCATGTGTGAGGCACTGGGTTTGACCCTCAGCACCACATAAAAAATATAAAAAGTATTGTGTCCATCTACAACTAAAAAAAATAAAAAGTAAACTTGGAAGTATGTTTATCAGTTAAATTTTAGCAAAAGATATTAATATACTGCCTAAATTTTAAAATTTAAAAAGCATAGAAATTGGAAGTGAACCATCATTGGATGATAATGTTAATTATCATGGGAAAAGTGCTTATCAAATAGCAATTAAGTAGATGCCCTGGGATGGGGTTGTGGCTCAGTGGTAGAGTGCTTGCCTAGGAAGTATGAGGCACTGGGTTCAATCCTCAGCACCACATAAATGTAAAATAAAGATATTATGTCTAACCAAAACTTAAAAATAAATATTTTTTAAAAAGTAGATTCCCTAATTTTACATTTAAAATGGAGGTATAAAAAAATTAAAATATCTTTAGATTTTGAATTTTTCATTGGAAAATTTATATCCTTTTAATATATCTGATTCCCACAAGGCAACCACTTATTTGACATGTGTTCTGATGATTTAAGTCCTGCAGCAATTTTATCCAAAATAGTTTTAATCAGTAATTTGTAATAAAAAATGGATGTCTTATTTGGATCTTGTACCAATTCACAAATTTTGCTTAGTGCAATCTTATTGAACTTCAGAAATGGCCTTCTATCAGTCACAGCGTCATCTTTACAATAAATTTCAGCAAGCTGAAGTTAATAGAAAATTATTTAAGATTGAGAAACCAGCCTCTACCTCAGAGCAAAGCCTGTTCAAGGAAGGGGGCGTGACCTTGTCCTTGGAAAGACCCACAGAGCACTCCTAGGCACATACCCACCCTGCTGAGTTGTTTATCTACAAATAATAGGAGAGATCTGCTGCACCTGGTGTCCCTGACTCAGTCAGGCTAGGTGAGGACCCATAGCAACCCCCTAGCAGCCACCAATCAGCATGAGACAGAGAAAATACCTGGGGTGCCAGATGACCCCCCAGTAGTTTATGGTGTTGTGAAACCACGTAGTTCAGCATTACTCCCCTCGTGGCTTAAACCAATCAGTTCAAACGAATCCCCCTCTTGTACTAACCCATCACCCCAACCCAACTTGTTCCCGCCAGTGAATGTGCTAATCATGTTTTAGAGTTGTGTTATGATTTTCCCGCAGTGTGTGATGATTTGCTAAGAGATGCTAGGATATATGTGGGGTCCCTGCCTTCCCCAAAGAGTGTATAAAACTGCTGCAAACCCTGGGCTCGGGGCCTCAGCGTCACCAGTTGCTATGTGCGCGGAGGACCGAGCTAGCTCGCAATAAACACCTCTTTGCTGCTTACATCAATCTTGGTCTCTGGTGATCTTTTGGGGGTCTCGAATTCGAGCATAACAAGATCATCCCTTGATCAAAAGAAACTCACATGACATTTGTCTCAGTTGAAAATGAGGACTGGGGCTATGGCTCAATGACAGAGCACTTGCCGAATATGCACAGGCCTTGGTTTCAATCCCCAGCCCTGGAAAGAAGACAAGAGTGCTTGCCTAGCATGTGTGAGGCACTGGGTCGAATCGTCAGCACCACATGAAAATAAAAATAAATGTATCCACACACACACAAAAATAATTTTACCAAAATTGATGAGTTTGTTTCCATTAAAGTGAGGAAAATAAAATTCCAATTTTTAAAAACAAACATAAATTGGTGGTACTGGGGACTGAGCTCACTGAGTTACATCCCCAGTTCTTTTTATTTTTAGAGACAGGCTCTCCCGGACTGCCTTGAACTTTGGATCCTCCTGCCTCAGCCTCCCAGGAAACTGGAGTTGTAGGTGTGTGCTATCATGCCCAACCTACACAAATTTTCCGCTTTTCCCCCAATGTTTTTTTTGCCCACTTTTCTTCAGAGAGAAAAAAAAATTAAAAAATAAAAATTTCTACGAGGTGCAGTGGCACACACCTGTAATCCCAGGTAGGGAATCAGGAGGCTGAGGCAGAAGGATTACATCCTAGGCCAGCCTAGGTATTGAGGTTTCAGAAAAATAAGAAGAGCTGGAGATGTAGCTCAGTGGTAGAGAACCCAGGGTTCAGTCCCCTGTACTGCTAAAAAAAAAACAAAAACAAAAAACCCAAACACATTTTTCCTTTGCTTAAGCCGCAGCGATGCTCAGCAGGGTAGTGAGACTGAGATAACTGGGAAGCAGAGTGAGGGAACCTTTGGGGTGACAGTACTGTCCAGTGTCCTGAGAAAGGTCTGAGTCACAAAGGTGTCTGCATTTGTCAAAACTCAGCCAACGTGCACCTACCAGCCAGGCATTTCATTGTTAAATTTTACATGAGAAAAAAACTGGGAGTAATGACCTCCAGTTAAGGACAGATATTCGGAAGCTTTTAGAACAACATGGATTCATGACGTGATGACGTGCTGCCTCACCAAAAGTGAGCCACAGAAGGGCGAGGCAGGGGACCCTGCTGTATACACACCTATTACACCACAACGCAGGAGAAGACCACCCACTCCAATTATAAATCAAATTATAGCAAGACTGTAATTCTGACCAGCTGGGATTCTCTCTCCTGAAATCCGTGGGTTAGAGGACAGGACCCCGGCTCTCTAGGAGCATGGCTTTGTAGCGCAAAAAGGGGGGTGTTTTGAGAACTTACAGATAACAGGATTTTGACAACCATAATACAAAGGCAAAGAGTATGTTAATGATGTAAATGGTTCAACATTTCAAGTTAGGGAGTTAATTTAGATCCCAACACCAGAATTTATGAGGCACCGCTAAGGTTTCAGAGAGGGCTGTTATCTGGTCAGGCATGGGGGAGTTCAAGGCACGGGCAGGCATTCCAAGCAAGTTTAGAAATCGCAATAATTTATAGTGAAGCAGAAATTAACTTTTCATGACTTTGTGACAAGATGGCTCCCAATCTTAAGAGAGAATTAGGCTGGGCTCCTCATCAACACCCTCGTGGTGGAGTGGGGCGGGGCGGAGGGTGGTGGTGGTGCTGGTCCTCCACAGGCTGCCTTAATTGCTGGTCCATCTGAGAGTTGGTGAGGTCCAGGACCAGCTCCCACTAGCCTGCTGAGTCTCTCCAGGTGGGACATCAGGGCAGACCTGGCACTGGGAGAGGGGAGTATAGAATACACACCAAGAGCAGGTGAGGCCTAGGCTTCTTCCTCTCACCTCATTTTCCTTTCACTCTGCCAAGTGCAAGGTAAGGCCGAGGCTGACAGATTCACCAGAAAAGAAACAGGAGTCCAGGGCTGGGCACAGCTCAGTGGTAGAGAGTGCTCTTGCATGCACACACACTGAAGACAGGCAAGTGCTTCTTAGATTCAGTTTATTACTTGCACAAACAGGAAGAGTAGTCAAAGGGCCAGCTCCCTGTCAGATCGCTGGCGGTGACTTAGGAACAAAGCACCAAGCGTGCATGAAAGAAACATCAATCAGGAGCCATTGGAAACGCCTGCCAATCAGCAAGGTCTCCCGACAAATCCTGGATTTCAACTCCAGCTGGACCAGAGACTCTAAAAACACCTTTTCCTGTCCCAAGCCCTTCCCTTCCTGCTGTGAGCCCCGTAAAATCCCAGTCTGGTCAAGCTCCCACACGGTTTCTCCTCAGCCCCTCTCTGTCCACTCTGTGGGTCTGATCAAGTTCCCCCAGGAACTGAGTCTCAATAAAGCCTCGTTCAGCGGACTTTTAACTCTGCCTCCTTTAGTTGCCGCCACTGCCTGACCTTACATTCCCCATGGACCTTGAGCAGGGAGACATTGAAAAAGTGACCAGAGACTATGCCATGTGCATGACAGGGCACCCTGCTGCAGTGGAGTAATGCCACTGGAGGGGGTGAGCAGGAAGCCAGGGACCTGGTCAGAGACTGGAGGCCATGAGGGGACACAAGGGGGCAAGTGGAGCTGGCCTTGTCTGGGAGGACCTATGGGTGCTTGCGCCGGGGCTGTGCGGCCTATATGGACACAGGCGAGGGTGCCAGGGGCAAGCTCTCCCCCACTCCTGTGTCATTCTCCCCAGTGTCCCTCCACTCCCAAGACTACACCACCAGGCATTTTGGAAATACACACTGGGGCCCAATCCAGCCCCGAGGGAAAGAAAGATAACTCAGGAGCTTAAGAAAAGAGGCTCACGTTACTCGGGTAGGGGGACAGGATAATTAGAGGCCCCTGGAAGGTGTCAACAGGAAAAGGTGGCCAGTGCTCTACATGGTCTGCACTGAGCGTGGGGCTCTCTGGGTAAGTCTATCTCAGAAAGAGGCAACTTGGGGTCCAACAATTACACAGGGAACCCCAGAGTGACAACATGCTGAACGCAGCCCTGCAGGCCTGGTCTGCGAGGCTGGTGACTACAGGAGGAAGAGCAGAGGTGCAGGTGGCCTGAGGTGACCTCCATGTCCCCCCTTCCTGGTGTGCATACCCTAACTTGTACAAGCAGAGTTAGCAAAAAGTAACAGGATATCATTTTTGAAACCAGGTTAAAAGACTGTTGTCCTCTCTTGCTGCACGTTGAAATGGAGGCCACCTGCCATCCTGGGAACTGCACTATGGAAGACCCACATGGCAGGCCATGAGTGAGGCCCCAGCTGAAGCCAGAATGAGACAGGCAGTCAGTGTAGACAGGTAGATCCAGTCAGGTGGATCAAGGAGGCCAATTTTGAGTCTGGGATGTTGGGGACTGTCCCCTGAGGGACTGAAATGTGAGTTCCTTCAGAGCCCTTCCTCCTCCCTGATCAAGAACCTGCCCTGCTCCAGCCTGTTGCCAAGGTGACCTGTCCCAGGAACTGCCCCTCCCTACAGGGAGCTTTAAAGTGGCTAATGTGTCCTGGGCTGCCCCATCTTCCCCCTTCAGCCCACCTGTGTCCCACCTTTGGGCATCCCACCAGCAGTTCCTGGGCCTAGTCACGTGCGCAGGAAGGAGAAAGGTAAGGGGAAGAGGAGGAGAACAAAGGAAGCCAGGACACATAAAAAGGGCTGAACGCCTTGCTTCTCGGGATACCAGGACACCAGCTATGGCCTCCTTCTCCCTCCCGGGAGAAGTCTGTTACCCTTTGTCACGATGGCAAAAGGTGCAACTTACGCAGTCGAGGGGGAGAAATAAAGAATGCCCACAGCTTCTGCCCTTTTCAATGCTTTATTCACTTAAATCACTCAGTACAATTTCACTCTATAGGCTCTTATGAAGAAAATGACAATCCTTAATGCTGGGCACTGCAATAGACATAATCAATCCACAGCAAACAATTCTAGATTAATTCTAAGCACTGCAAACACCTGACTCATGACAGGCTCAAGACAGACATTCCCTCTGCAGGCTCAGCTCAAGTGTCAGAAGTCTCAGCCTTAGGCTCTGAGTCCAGCAGATGCCCACTCACTCAGACCTCGGTGATCAGATCAGGGACCAAGGCAGGCTTCTCCTGGGGTGGAGCCGATGGCCAGCCGAGGAGAGGGTGGTAGGGAGAAGTCATGGCTCTCACCAGGGTCAGGGTGTGGCTGTAGAGTTTGAGAGAGGTGAGGAAGACACAGAGGGTCAGGCAAACGATGAGAGGAGCTGAGAGGTCAGTCCGGGTCCCCATCAGGCTCTCAGTGTGAGGGCATCAGTGTCGGCTGGCTGAATGTCTGTCCATTTGCTCCATCACTTATACTAAATTTTGGGGTCTGCTGACCCCGCTTTCAATCCCTATCAGCTGCCACGGGGTTTCTCAGTGACGTCATTTGCCCTGGGTTAAAGCATCTGGTCTGGTGGTCTCCACCCTGATTTTCTTGCCTCCCCCCTTATCGGGTGAGGACAACATGACAGAGACTTCACTCTGAGCTTGTTAGGGTGGGGGGAAGTGACTTGCTTGTGCCTGAGGGCCACACTGGAGGTCTCCCGTAGGTGTGCCTGGTGGGACTGCAGGTTTCAAACTGGAGTTGCTTAGGCTCAGGACTCAGGCCATCCTCACACCCTTTAAAATAAACCCTGCTTTATGTGCATGCTTCTTTAATGTTCCAACTTCAACATGTGAAGGAGCAGAACTTGTCACTGGTAACCGGAGGTATCATATTTGGAGGTCCCACCAAAATCTACACAGAGGTAAGTTCCTCTCCATGCACCCTACATCTGTTTGAAGTGCATCTTTCTGTCTCTTTCATTTTGGAGGATGATGGGCACCTGTCGGCTACTTAAATGCAGTTAGTGCAGCTGCCACTCCTGAAGACTTGGGTGAGAGGTTTCCCGGCCTAGGAACTCTCAATCACCTGTTCAATACAGAGCTGGCATGTTGGGTTCTGCCGAAGCCGCTTCCTGCTTTTCTGTCTAGGCCTAGAGAGCAATTGGTGTGAGTACAGTGTCCCTAGTCCTGATCTGCCTTGGATGTGAGGAGCTGGAGTGTTAGATAGGTTTGAGGTGGCTTAGGGAACAAAGCACCAGGCAACTCGTGCACATGTGAAAGAACAACCAATCAGGCACCTCATAACCACCTGTCAATCAGCAGGGTCTCCTGACCAATCCTGGAAGGACACTGATCTCAGCAAGATCACCCTCTCAACTCCTTTCCTGTCCCAAGCCCTCCCTTTCCGCCCTAAGCCCAATAAAATTCCAATCCGGCTGAGCCTGGGTGCGAATCCCCAGACTCCCTCTTTTGGACTGGAGGGTCTCACCCAGGAGCAAATTTCAATAAAGCCTTGTTCAGCTGCTTTTAATCTGCCTCCTTTTGATCACCGGTGCCTGACCTTACATGGAAGAAGGAGTTTGGAACAACTTTGGAATTTCTCGCCTGGGCAACATGCAGGTGAAAATCCTAAGTTCCTTCTCTTGAACCCCCTCCCGACCACCCTAAGGGGTATCTAGGTGATCGGTAGATGAATGGCATTGAGGGAAAGCCCCAGTTACATTTGCCTCCATGCGGGCTACGCAACACTCCCCATCCCAGCATCCATTCCCTCCTGGATACTCCCCTTCCTTCACTCATCAGAAACACTAGCAATTCAGATTGTAGGACTGAGAAAGACATGGGATGATTAATAAGAAAATATTCAGGTTCCTGTTGTTCGCATAGTTAGCCTCCACAAGCCACTTTAAAATCTCCCATTACTGTTCCTGTGCTCAAATGTACTCAATATATTTTTTTAATGCTGCAAGAGGGAGGCATTCTATTTTAACTAACCCCTCCATTAAACTCCTCCAGAAAAGGGTGTTTGTTATGTGCCTAACAGCCAGTACATGTTCCCCCTACCCTCAGGAGATTCCTTTGGTCTACAGGACAACAGTTAGGCACAAAAGGTTAAGACATACACAAGTATCCTCTTTTTCATGGGTTTTTTGTAATCAGGAGTTATAGTGGCAGGGAGGAAAGCAGTAATGCTCTTAAGTCTGAATCCTTCCAGGGTCTCTAGCACAGGGCAAACTGGGACCTAGCTAGCACTTTGCCAAAGGAGGCCAGAAATAACTTTGGCAAAGCCAGGTGATGAGAGACGGGTTTTCTGGACTGTAATGAAGATCAGGTTTAGGGAGCCGTTCCTGATACTTCAGATAAACAGTTTTCTCTGATAAGGGAGAAAACTTGAATTTTTCCATCACTCAGGTGGGAACTTCTCTCTCAAGTCAGTGTGTAGATTGACCACTAGTCTACCCACTGGGAAATTACAGATGATCAGGAAAGTGCCTCGTTTTCATGTGTTGTCAGCCTAACCTCAATGTCTACCAGGAGAGAAGGCCTTAAGGGATCACCTACTGAGGAAGGGAAATCAAGGGGACTCTCCCCAACTTAAAACAAATAACACAAATTCTTATTTGATTTGTTCTTATTTGTTTTAAGATTTTCGGGGGACCTAAATAAATACATTGGGATGTTTCAGAACTTATGCCAGGTGTTTGACCTCACCTGGAAAGATATTATGTTATTACTTAGCCAGATTTTGGCCCCCAATAAGAAGGAGGCCACCCTAAAGCAAGCAGCTACAGAATTTGGGGATGGACCTACATCTTGCCCATGCCCAGCATCACAAACCTGAAACAAACCTAATTATTCATCTAGAACACAGGCAATTCCCAGAAACGACCCTGACCGGGACACAATGACGGATAGGATGCTTAGAAGATCACACATTTCCAAATGTTGGTCCTTGAAGCCCTTAGGAAGATCAGGCAAAACCCCATTAACTATTCCAAGGTCTCTGAAATTACTCAGGGCCCCCAGGAAAGCCCTGCTATTTTCATGGAGAAATTCAGGAAGACAATACAAACACAACCCTAAATCCTGACTCCATAAAGGGCCACCTACTTTTACAGGATAAATTTACCAAAAAAGTTTACTCCCCCTCTGAGTTATGAACAGGTTTTGGAAGTCTTCAAGACATTAAAACAGGGCCTTATTTTGAGCCCTTGTCCTCTTGATTTAACCTGTTTGTCACTGAGAGAGGAAGAATACCCCTAGAAATGGCCATACATAATAATGGACCTGTTCAACAGCCAGTAGCTTATCTCAGTAAGGAGCTTAACATCGTAGCTTTGTTCTCAACATCAAGATTTTCAACATCCAAATCTGTCCAATTACCAACTAGAAAAAAAAAAAAAGTGGTTAAGGCACCTTAGACATGAAGTTTCTGCTCAGAATAGCAGTTTTCCCAGCTCCTTCCAGACCTCAGCCAGGACTTACATGGAAATGCCAGTGGAAAAATCCTGCAAGCTCCAGAGACTGATCTCAGGCCCAAGAAAAAAAAGTAAAAGTTTCTTTTACAGGAACTCAAAGGAGACTAAACCAAAAAGTAAATTGTATGGTACTTTACTAATTACTGGCCAGTCATTTTTTCTAGAACTCTTGCTTTTTCTTAGATTCTGTATTTAGCTCATGATTTTGGTCCTATGCATCTAGGTTAATGTTTTTCTGATCAGTCCTATTTTTTATTCAACTGTGGAGGTTTTAAACATGTGTAACATTGCGATGGAGATTCACATGCGAAAAGCTACAAGGCCTTTGCTATTGTGTTATGTGTGCACACTTGTGTTATGTGTTGTATGTCTATATGTGCATATGTCCATATGTCATATACATGATATAAAAATTGGCAGATATATAGGGAGTGCTCATAAATTAAAAAAAGATCAAATACCTTTCATGTGATTTAAAATGGTTCAATTTAAATTGGGTAAACACATGGAAATAAAGATGTCTTTAAAATTAAACTTAAGTCTCTAGGTGGTCAAAGAACTAATAAAATGTTGATGTCTATAAACTGTCTAAGATCCCTTGGTTTTAGGACTTTTCTTCAACAAGGAAGAAATGGCTAATACTATTCAATACACTTTCCGGTAAAATAAGTAGATTTGACATAGGATTACTCATTATTTATGAGTAATTTTGTTCGTTAGACATCTGGTTAATTTACAAGGTTAAAATGCTAACCATCAAGTACTCTTCACTCCTTGAATTACATTGGGTAACATTATTGTTGTTTTCATAAATTGGTAAGTGAAGAAAAAAAGGGTTTAAAGTTCCTTTGTCTTTTTTTTTTTTTTTAATATTTATTTTTTAGTTTTTGGCGGACACAACATCTTTGTTGGTATGTGGTGCTGAGGATCGAATCCGGGCCGCACGCATGCCAGGCGAGCGCGCTACCGCTTGAGCCATATCCCCAGCCCCTAAAGTTCCTTTGTCTTCACTGAAAAAGTTTACTAAGAATTTAAAGTCCCAACAGGTATAATTCTATATACTTAAATATTGTGTTTTCATGAAATGGTAAACAGATGTGGTTCTATATTCAAAGGTTTATAGAAGATTTCTATACACAAAGGCCCAAAAGTCTCAACTGTTCTAATTAAGAGTAAATAACATAAAGTATTTCTTTTTATTAAAATAAGATAATTTGCCTGTATTCAGAAATTTACAAGGATTGTTTCAGACTATGAACAGAAAAGGGGGTTAAGAGATGGGAAGGAGGAATTAGAAGGCTCTAGTTATGGAAACCATATTTAATAGGAGGAAAAGAAAGTGTTTCTGGATAAGCAAGTCTTTATGTGATGAAGTAAATAAGAGGATTTGGTAAGTAATAAAGAAAGCCTCTGTAAGTTGATTATATATGTAGGTGAAACAATCAAAGCTATTTAAGGTTTCATCCCTAAGGTCAAATGTTAATGTACTGATATAAACCAAAGTTTAATCTATGTGTAAAAAGGACAAAGATTTCTTAAAACATTAATTTACCCATAACATTGTGTTTATTAAGTTTTGTGGGTTTTTTTTAGAGCAAGTAATCTTAAAATTAAACAACAACTGGTTAAACAGCAACTGTTATTTTAGAGCATTGTACTATTATTTCTTTAAAAGCTAAACTTGGTTAATATAAAAACATCCATGTAGTTGTGGTGCTATTACTCTTCTCTGTATATTAAATGTATTCATATCTTCCAGGTATACATAAGGTAGAAGCTTTAAATGAGCATTATATTAAGCTGATGTTCTCCAAACTAAAGTTGTATGGTAATTTTAGGCTTATAAGAACAACATATCGGAGATTTATTTATATCATTTAATGTTTTATAATTGGACCTGTTATCAATAAGATACATAAAGTTTTATGTCACTTCTTAAACTGGGATACAATTTAAATGCATTTTTTAAGTTAAAGAGAGCTTAATCTATGTAAAGATTTATATTGTAAAACACAGGGCCTGGGGTTGTGGCTCAGTGGCAGAGCACTTGCCTGGTATGTGTGAGGCCCTGGGTTCAATCCTCAGCACCACATATAAATACATAAATACAATAAAAGATCCATTTACAACAAAAAGATTTTTTAAATATTGTAAAACACAAAAGCATTTTGCTACTTGAGGTTGAAAGCTCTCAACCTTTCTTTAATTCATGTTTTAAATGTAATATCATATTGTGTTAGCTAATATTCATATGACCTCAAGCAACAATACATGTAAATTTTGTAAAATGATATTTAAGAACAAAGATCAGCTTCAGATCTAGAATAGTTTACCTAAGATTTATAAAGAGCCCCACCTTACCTGAGATAAGGCTCTATCTGCCACCTTTCTACAAGTCAGAATGACTCCAAAGTAGGCCAGACTGCAGTTCATTAAATGTTATGTTCAAAAGATTGATTTTTGTTGTTAAGATTACTAGGATCTCAAACAGGGGATATAATATATAACTGAGTAAAAATTCAAGCTAGTTATTATATAAACTAAATATGTTTTTACTCTTGTGAATTTTATTTTGTATTTTCCTTATAAACTGTCTAAATGTTGCCTGTTAATGTTTTGCAGAGATATTGCTTCAAGAACACACAACCTGGTTAATTTAAAATAATAAGCCATCACCTACAGGACAGATAGGATAATACAAACCCCAATTAATAAACGGGTAAATGATTATAAGGTTATAGACATTAAAGTTAAAGCCCATGGGGCTGGGATTGTGGCTCAACAGTAGAGCGCTCGCCTAGCACATGGAAGGCCCTGGGTTCAATCCTCAGCACCACATAAAATAGATAAATAAAATAAAAATGTTGTGTCCAACTACAACTAAAAAATAAATATTAAAAAAAAAGTCAAAGCCCAATATTCCTTAATTCAAGACTGGTGAGACTGATTTGTAGATGTTTAGATCAAGACTTAAAAATTAAAGTTTTATTAAAAGGGCCAAGAAAACCAATATTTGGCTCTTGCCCTCTGAATTAGTCTGAATCTAGGGAACAGAAAACTTCTCTAAAGAGCTTTGCAACTCTGAGCCACATAACTTCCCAATCAGGGAGATTAATGAGACCCCTGGAGAACAGAAATCCAATCACTGCACTTGCTATGAAGAAGAGGGTCACTGGAGAAGGGAGATATCCCTGATGGTTTCAAGGGACACCACATGGTCAAGCAAGACCTGGACCCATTGTAGCACAAGTGGCAGTAACAGAACTAGGAAGCTGCTCTCAAGTTACCCCAAGAGTGACTCCCATGGAAACTCCACTTACTCCTAACAATAGATAGAAACAAAGTCAGTTTGACCTGCTTCATCTTAAACACCTAGTAAAAATAGTTAAAACAAAACATAGCCATTCATGAGCATTTAGAAATAATAATAATAGTTGATGTAACTTAGGATACATTTGTGTTAGCCCCCCAAAATAAGTGAGACAGGAGGCTACAAAAGAGACTCTTAGGAAGGAATGCCTAATAACTTCAAGTGAAACTGCGGAATCAGAAGTTTTTAGTCAGTGAAGGCCTACAGATCTTTCTAACCTCCTATACAGGTAGAATTGATATTTGCTAACATGATTATCTAGCCCCTAGTAACAGAAATAAAGGGTTCTCTACTAGACACAGAGTTCATACCAATAGAAAGGTTTTACAAGATTAGATGACATTAAGTAGCTTAACTACATCTTATGGACATCTATAACATGTTAAATGTTGTGTTTACATTCCTGATAACTCTGGGGATGTTAAAGATTTACATTCCCAAATAAAGGCCTTGTTCACTCTGGCCTTATTATGGGGACAACTTCTCAGCCCTCACACCTCCTGGTGAGAGATTATTGACTGCTCTCATCTTCATGGTATACATTGACATGACCCAGATGCTCCAGTATTTATTCAGTACTCATGTTTTTGTTTCTCTGTCTTAGAGCCATCCATCCTCCCATGACTTTACAACCTGTTTTCCCCAAACCATACTTCCGACCTGACTAATAAAAAGGGGACTCCAAAGCTGCTTGCCCCACCTCACACTGCCCCCTCTCAGCTCTGAAGCAGCCAGAGAGGTCATTGCCCCTTTTCCTTATAGCAATAAGGAGTTCCTAAAATTGGGGAAAATGAAGCCAAAATTAGGCCATCAGTATAGATAGGTAAATCGAGTCAGGTTGGATAAGGAGGCCAATTTTTAGTGAATCAGGGAAGTTGGAGACTGTCCCCTGGGGGATTGAAATGTTAGTTCCTTGAGAGCCCTTCCTCCACCCTTATCAAGAACCTGCCCCTGCTCCAATCTGTTGCCAAGGTAACCTGTCCCAGGAATTGCCCCACCCTACAGGGAGCTATAAGGTTGTTCATTCATGTGTCCTGGGCTGCTCCATCCTGCCCTTGCCCCTTCAGCCCACCTGTTTCCCACCTCTTGGCATCCCACCAGTTTCCTAGGCCTAGTCAAATGGCTAGTCAAGTATTCAGGAAGGAGAAAGATAAGGGGAAGAGGGCAGAAGAACCAAGAAAGCCTAGGACATATAAAAAGGGCAGAACACCTCACTT
Organism: Marmota flaviventris; assembly: GCF_047511675.1. NCBI lineage: Eukaryota > Metazoa > Chordata > Mammalia > Rodentia > Sciuridae > Marmota > Marmota flaviventris. The sequence continues at coordinate 2,662,647 of NC_092508.1, read as the reverse complement.
CTTGGAATACCAGGATACCAGCTATGGCCCCCTTCTCTCTCCCAGGAGAAGTCTTCGTTGCCCCCTTTTTTGAATAAACCCTGCTTTATATGCTTGCCTCAGCATGCTTCTCTAATGTTCAGACTTCAACATGTGAGGGAGCAGCAGAACTCGTCACTGGTAACTGGCGGTATCACAACCATAAAGCAGAGAGAATGAGGGACAGGAGGCATTCTGCCCATCTGCCTGTGAGGATCTGAATCCTGCCCACCACCTTGTAGCTTGTGGTGAGAAGACCACGACAGCTTCTCTGCTTCTCAGGAACCTGTGCCATGCCTAGAGGCAGAGGGCCTTCTAGCCTCAATTCTTGACCCACAGAACCTGTGAGTGACATTTGTGTTAAGCTGCTAGGTTGTGGGGTTATTTGTCAGCAAGAGCTAACTCTCTATTTTCTATATTAACTCTTCTATTTTAGGAGCCTGGCCTGGTTAACCCCTGCTGGCCAGGTCTGCCACACCTTTATAGGGTATGCGGGCACCATTCCTTTTGCCCCCTCTCACTGTCCCCCTGCCCCAGCTCAGGGAGGCCAGAGTCTGGATGGGGTGATGGAGTCTGATTAGCCTTCTAGTTCCAATTGCTAGGAAGCTGCTGCCCAGGAATCTGGTGGGGAACTAGACCCAGAGTGAGCAGGCTCTGCCCCCAATAGGAAGAAAGAGGGAGAAGGGAAAGAGGTGGAGCCACAGGGCAGCACCCCTCCCCTCCAGGGCCACTCCTAAACACAGTCCAGTCCCTCTAAGGAAGAGAACCCTGAGCTTCACTCATACCCTCTGTACCCTCCTGGTTGCTCTGCCAGTTCTGATGTATTGAGGTACTTTACTTAATCAGAGATTCCTACAGGAATTTCGCAAGTCAAAGTTGGGAGCATGGTAACCTCTGGAGTTTGAAAGGCACGTCCCCTCCTGCCTTCTAAGCTCCATCTGTCCTACAGAACTCACATGCCACCTTCCCCAGGAAGCCTTCCTCAGGGCCTGTGGGTCTCAGTCTCATCTGTTTTTCCAGCCTCCCTGACCTTTTGACCATTCTTCTGAATTAGCCTTATGCCCTATACACTAATGATTGGCAACTGTTGGACTCTCTAAATTTACATTTTCTATTATTTTGTTTTTGAAGCACTGGGGAGTGAACTGGAATTAAATTTTCAAAGGAGAGGCCCTGCTGGGTGCAGTGGTGCATACAAATGTGTGCACCTCCCAGTGGCTTGGGAGGCTGAGGCAGGAGGATCGTGAGCAACAGTGATGCTCTAAACAACTCAGTGAGATCTTCTCTCTAAAGAAAATACAAAATAGGGCTGGGGATGTGGCTCAGTGGTCAAATGTCCCTAAGTTCAATCCACAGTACCAAAGAAAAAAAAAGAAAGAGGCTCTGTTCCACCAAGTGTTTCCTATTGAAACTCATCCTGGTTACAGGAGATGCAGGGATCTGTTCTCAGTGTCCCTAAGTAGGGTGTGCCTCCTTTCCTGGCCTTCCCCCTCCCAAGGCTGCAGAGGCTGTGCAGGGTCTAATAAGGCCCCACCTATTCTGTTCTTACAGAGTACACTGACAGCTGAGCCCTAAAAGTCCCAGGTCTCAGGGCATCCGTGTGGTAGTGTCTGAGGCCAAGGTACAGCCAAAGGAAAAAAAGCAAGAGCCTGGTGCCCTCAGGACCTGTGGGGACTCTGGATGAGGAGAGAGCAGCTGGCTCCTGTGGAATTCTCCAGGTTTGGGTGTCCTCACCAGATCCTTAGATAGAAGAAGGCCAGCCCCAGAGCTATTCCATTCCATCCCACGAGTCACTTCAACTGGGCAAGGTACTGCTCCCTCCTGGCTCTGTCCTGGCATCCCCAAACATACCCATGGTCCTTTAAGGAAGTCTCCAGGCTGATTCAAGAGCCCTTCCACCACTGGCTCTCAGTTATGTGAACTGAGTGGTCCCTTTTCAACTACCAGAGGTAGGATCAGGAGGGGCTGTCTGCAAGCACTGGGGGGAGGGGGAAGGAGAACAGGAAGGTCAGCTCTGGACTCCCATTACCAGGTTCTTCCCCAGCTGCAGCATGCTGCCCCAAAGCACTCACTTGGTGAGCAGACACATTCCTGGGACCCAGTCCGCAGGCCTCTTTCAGTGTGGTAAATATGGTGGCCAAGGTACTGCCCTGATAAGCAAGAGCTGAAACCCTGCACTGGGGTAACAGGGTAGGAAGTCACTGGTTCTGTGGGTGCTAGCCTAACACCCCCTCCACACCACTGCCAGAGGGGCAGGAGGTAGCCAAGGGAGCAGGCCTGCTCTCCCTGGGAGGGAGGCTGCAACAAATAAGAAAGTCCAGAGGTGAAGGACAGGCTGGGAAACGCAAAGGTGGGGATGGATGGAGAGACAGAAAGGGGTAAGAGAAGGAAGGAGGCAGAGGAAGGGGAAAGGGAGGGGGACAGAGATGGAGAAATAAGGAAAGGGAAAGACTGACACCAATAGTGAAGAAGGAGAGAGGATGTGGAGCCAGCACCAGCACTGGCCAGACGACTTCTAGGTGGACTTGTCCAGAACTTACAGAACTCAGCACAGAGGAACCGCCAGGCTCCCAGGCTGTTCAGAAAGGCAGCAAGACACTGGCATCAAGCCAGACAAAGACAGCACAAATAAAACTGTGGAATAACATCCCTTAGAAACACTGATGTGAAGATCCCACAGAATATTCTGGAAAAGGCAGGACTATGGAGATGGCAACAAGTTCAGAGTTTGCTAGCAGCTGGGGAGACAGGCAAAGCACAAAGAGTGATAGGGCGGTGAAACAGCTTCTTTTGATACTGTACTGGAGGACCCACGGACCCAGCACTAAGAGTGCACCTTAAGGTAACTATGGGCGGTAAGATAAGGGTGTGTCCTTGCAGGAGGTCAGGGGTGGGCCAGGACAAATGGAAGTCTCTGCACCTTCTGCTCAATTTCCCTGTGAACCTGAGACTGTTGCAAAGAAGTCTGCTTTTTAAAAATCCTACAGAAAATCAGACACAGATTCAGTAGGACCTTGATCCCACCATCTGCACAGGGGTTCATAACAAAAATACAAGCAAGGCTCAACATTGTGAATCTAGTCACAAAACACCCCATATTGATAGGTTGAAGGACAAACATATGAAAATATGTAATTATCTCAAAATATGTTGGGAGGTACCCCCAAACTCAGAATCCTTCCCTATGTTTTAAAAAACATTTAATAATGGTAATCAGCAAAGCAAGAATGCAGGCTGCTCATGAGGATGTTGAAGCTGCCTCGCATTCTGGTGGCATATATAAAGTGCCTCTTGGTTGCAAAGTACAGGATGTTCACTGAGTACTGATCTCAGCAGAATTTGAAAATCCCTTTCTGTATCATCCAGGGGGATGCTCATACAGTGGGACACTCCCTAGGGTTAAAGTGAGTGAGAAGGATCTGTGTCTGGTAGAGGCAATGTCAGGTAAGTCCCTCAATCAAGGGGCTTTGTCTCCTCATGACTGTGTCCCATCCCCCAAGACATGCGTGGTACAAAGGAGCTTGGTCTATGTTGTTAAATCAATGAAATATGTTGAAGAATGGTCTCATTTATATAAAAAGGTAAAAGACCTTGATCCTATATAAATATCCTTGCAAATGCAAACACCAAAAAGACACTGAAGAAATTGTTAATGGTGGAGCGTACCAAGAGGGAGGAGGCCTGGTGCAGGAGGAGGAGGGATACCCTTCTGGGAGGCCTGACAGCTTCTGGGATTGTGTATTGCTTTTCTAATAAAACCTAGTTTAAGGCTACTTAATCCACTAGAGCCTCAGTTTCCCTATCAGTGATATGAAGAATAGTAATAATTGAGGGTTATTATAGCATTTAGAAAACAGATAAAATCCTGCAGATAGGCACTTCATGCACAGTTCCCTGGCACACACTATGTACATAGTAAACATGTTATTGCATATATATGTGTGTGTGTGTATAATATATATATATATATATATATATATATATATATTCCATATATATGTATATGTGTATATAAAACACACACACACACACACATATATATATATATATATATATATATATATATAGAGAGAGAGAGAGAGAGAGAGAGAGAGAGAGAATTTTTTAAAGACTATGGGGATCCAGCTCCAGTCTCATCCTCTGAACCTGTTTATTTTATCTAGAGCTTTCTTTCCCAGGACAGCTGCTGGGCTCATTCCCTCATATAATTACACTCTGCTCAAGTAAAATCTGGCAGCAAAGTCATCTCCCATCAATCTCATGGGAAACGCACCCTGTTTCCACCCCACCTTGCCTGTGCCCTTGACGGTACTGATATTCCTCCCGGCAGGTAAAGACAGCCTGCCGTATTGTGTGTTTCTTGCCCGTCTCCTCTCACTACAGAATAAGCTTGAGAAGAAACATTGTTTTGTCTCCAGCAACTAGAACACTGCCTGACGTGCAGTGGGCATCCGATAGACAGTTGTGGAATGAATAAACATTTGAAACATGCCATCAGGGAAACCAAAGAAACCTTGGAAACGACAGGGTGACCAGAAAGGACTTCCCACAGAAGGTGCTCTCTGGCCGGACTTGAAGGCCACAGGGAGAAAGAACAGCCGGTTGGTAAATCCACAGAAGCAGAGGGCGTAGATGGTGGGAAGGGGGCCCAGAAGCAAAGCGAAGAAGTCCTGAGACCACCCGCGGAGAACGGGCCTTGGGTGCCTGGTGGACCCACAGGGTTGGCCTTTGGAAGGGACCCAGCCAGGAGCTCACGTCTGAAGCAGGGAGTGTTTTGAGGACCCTTCTCCAGGTGAGGGGGAGAACCTGAGCTAAGATGCAGGTGTGAAGGGACAGGTGTGGGATATGGGGTCACTCGCTCGCCTAAGGAGGGAGAATGGACAATCACAATGGACTCTGCCTGCAGGGTGCCCCCGGGGAGGAGGGTGGCACCGGAAGCGGGCAGACGGGGGCAGCCAGAGCCTGCGTCTTCAGTGAAGGCAAGGCCTCCCCGCGGGCTGGAAGGGCCCACCGCCCGGCGCTGCGGCTCGCTCACCTGGGCCGAGGTCGGGGGCAGCCGGTCCCGTCGGGGGAGCTCGCGTCGCCGCACGCGTCCCTCGGGATCCCAGGGAGGGCGGCGGCCGCAGCAGCCTGCCTGCCGTACCCTGGCGCTACCGGTGAGCTGGGGACGTTGGCTTCGCCCGCAGGGTTGGCACGCGGGGCGCGCGCGGGCCACACAAGTGCCCGGGAATGGCACCTCCCAGGAGCCTCGGCGGCTGGCCTCGGCGGGAGCGGGGGTCCAGGCCTGGGCTCCTCGTCGCCTCGGAGCGGCTCCTTCTGGACCCCTCGGAGCCCTAGCTGCCGCCAGGTCCGCGATCCCGGTGACCTGCGGAGCTCGGGCCCCGGGCTCGTGAGCTCCGGGTTCCCCCAGCGCCCAGGCGACCCTGAAGGGCTGAGTGCAGAGTCGAGCGCAGGGGGAGCCTTGAAGGCCGCGGCGAGCAGCCTGGGGGACTAGGCGGAGTAGTCAGTGGCCTGCTGTGGCGCCGGCTGGAGAGGGGCGAGGAAGGCCAGGTGCAGACAGGATTGAGAAGTCATGCTCACGGGCTGGGTTGATTGGCAGTGGGACGATAGGAAAGAAATCGAGGGAAACTCGGCATTTTTTGCCTCCTCAGTGGGGTGCCCAGAAGTGCCTAGGATGCCTGCGGAGGGGTGGTGGCAAGTTTGTGATGTTATCAGACATCAGGGCGGAGAAACTTTGAGTGGACAGGAGCATCCGGGAGCCAGCGAGCTGGAGAGGGCACAGGCCAGGTAGACTGGTATGGGGGATGACCTCGAGGTGGGACGGAGATCAGAGCCCTGGGCCTGACATGCCCACATTCAGAGATCAGCAGAGAGGAGCGTCCACAAGGAGACCATCATGGCCAGTGAGGTGGAAGATTGTGGGAAGTGTGATGTTCTGGAGGTTGGAAGAAATTTGCCGATGGAGGGAGGAAGGACCTGGGGAGAAGCTGGACTGGGAAACATGCACACCAGGGCGGTCTCCACCCGGCTTGCAGCAAGAGGGTGGGCAGTACCTGATCGGAAAGGAGTGAGGAATGAGGTGCTGAAGTGGGGGTCATTAATGTGGGCCATGCCTGAGCAGGGAAAGGAGGCAGAGGCCAATAGCGCACATCAGATGGGAGAACCTGTTTCTCCTTCCTCCAGATGTAAGTACTACAAATTGTTGTAGGTTGAAAAGAACAATCCAGCAGGGAGACAAAATGGATGATGCAGTGGAGAGCAGAGGCACTGAACAGGTAAAAGGGAGGGACCCAGTGTCCATGTGGGAAATTGGCCCCCTGTGCCTAGTGATGGAAAGCAGAGTGCCTGTTCCAAGGCACAGGTGGATATGGGGGACAGAATAATGCCCCTGCCATGCCCACATCCTAATCCCTAGAATTTTTGAATGTGTTAGTTTATATGGTAGAAGAAACTGCAAATGTGATTGAAGATAAAAGTCCTCGATATTAGGGAGATTATCCTGGGCTCTCCAGATGGGCTCCAAGGAAGGCACAGGAGTCCTTAAAAGTATAAGGAAAGAGGGGGCAGAAGAGGAGGATCAGAAGACCCATGACTATGGAGGGTCAGACAGGGTGCAACACACTGCTGACTTTGAAGATGGAGAAGGGGGCCATGGACCCAGAATTGTGGGTGGAGGAAATGGATTGTCCTCCAGCTTCTAGACAGGAATGCACACCAGCCTGCCAACACCTAATCTGAGCCCAACAAATCCTGTGGGGGACCCCTAACCTAAAGAACTTCTGGATAATAAACATGTTTTGGGAATACTGGGGATTTAACCCAGGAGTAATTTACCACTAAGCTACATCCCCAGCCCTTTATTTTTTTATTTTGAGACACCATACCCAGCTACCATGTGGTGTTTTAAATCAAGTTCATCGTCATTGGTTGTGACAGCCGTAGATGACTAATACACAGGGCCAGGGATTTGAGACAAGGAGGTAATTCTCAGAGAAGGAGGAAGCCAGGCCATCGACTGCTTAGCAGGAGGCCTGTGAGGGAACCCAGGGGCCGTGGAGTGAGGAGGCCACAGGAGATAGTTGTCTGGCGGAGCGTAAAGCCTGCAGTCCCAGGTTCTAGGCTGTGCCCTGGGCAAAAGCGGCTCTCACCCTAGGAAACTTGGTGGTCATGGCTGTGGGAGTCATTCCTATTTCAGAGAAAGCAAAAGTTGCTTCTAAAGATTAGAGAGGCTGACTCTGGACTGGAGAAGCACAGGGCCTGACTTCTGGGTCAGCAGCTTTTGACCTTGGGCAGGTCCTGGCCCTTTTACCCCAGGTCAGCCTCTTGCACCTTGCATCCTCATTGACCAACCTTCCAGGGCCTCTGGGAAGATGGGGTGAGAGTGATGTCAGAGTAGAGTTGTTCCAAGCAATTCCAGCACCAGAGCTCATCCCAGTGGATGTTGTTGGGAGCCTCACAAGGTAGGGCTAACAGGAAGGCGTGTTACCTATTTGTGTCCCTGTGCATCACTCTCTGGGGCTATGAAAATAACCCCAGGAGTAACATTTCCACTCCTCCAGTCCTCCTGGTGGGCCCAACCCTCTCGACAGCTCAGCCCCAGTTACTAAAATGAAGCTGCATCTGGTTATAGCCCAGGGCCAGAGGTCTAGGATTGAACTATAGGGAAACTAGGGTGAACCCCTGGTGGCCAGGACCTGCTGAGAGACTTTGGTAAAGGGGCTGTTGGGAAAGATTCTCTTAAAGACAAATGGCCCAAGAGGAGACCCATATGTCAATCCTAAATCCTTACATCTCAACCTTACCCAACCCTCAGTGAGAACAAGCTGCTTTGGGGTCTTGGAGCAGGAGGGGGCTTGGCTGTGGCAGTGATTGCTGTCGACTGACCCTGTGCTATCTGCAGGCCTTCCCCAGCTTGAAAGGGCAGGTTTCTACATCACAGCTGCCCATCCCTAGGGGTTCTAACTTCCTGGGTCCACTTTGACCTCAAGTTCAAGGTGCTTGCGGCCACAGCACTGCAAGCCATAAACTAGGTGGGTCTCCTTGTCCCCCAAAATCAATGGCACCCGGGGAAAGCTTCTTATCAAAAAGTGATAATGCAAGTAGCTTGACATCTGCATTGTGCTCGTGGATCCTAAGCCAGGTCTTTGACACTTCAAGCCAGATGGCCAGCAATTAGCATTAGTGTTTATTCCTGGAAGCTCATAAACAATAGAAGGATACAAAGAAGGGCCATTTCCCTATGGCTGAGCTACCCTGGAGACAAACCCCATGCCCATGAACTCTTTCCTCAGGAAAAGGAGGCCAGGCCTCAGGACCTGCCAGGCAGTGGAGGTGTCTCCACCTCCATCACATTAACTTACTTTGCTAACAAACGGTGAGAAATTTTAAAAGACATTCACTAGTGTCGGAGAAAAAAAAAATGTGCTTACTTTAGTATCCACATCTCTGACACATTAATGACACATCAGTAATACTTCAAGGGTAGCTAACTCCAAAATTCTTTATTAATTCAACTGGAACCCTTGATGGCAACCACAATCACAAACTCAGGTGTGCTACCAACAAGTTGTACAGAGAGTAGCTCAGAGCAACACTGCAGAACTACTAGCCTCTCCCTAGGATCTTGGCAGAAGTGGCAAATTCAAGCTTCTGTTCAGGGGGCCGTGGCCTGAGTGTCCAGCCCTGGGGAGGCTCAGCATCACTCTGTCACTTCTACCCCCGTCACTAGACTGCCAGAAAGGGCTAGCGCAGGTGAATGTGTGAGAGCCCTGGTAGCCTACCAAATTCTTCTTCCTGCCTGTAGCTCCCTCCCTCTACCCATCCCAGAGCTGTAGGTTCCGGGAAAGTAACTCCCTCAAGATACAGGACTAGGGCCTGACTGGGCTGGTCATCAGGGGCTGCCTTGCAAGCCATCCACTGGAGGAAGGGGAAGGGCAGACCTAGGAGATGTCTTGCAAACTTACTCCACATCTGAACCCCAAGGATGAGGGAGTAGAGTTCAGGCAGGCCTAGCCAGTGCCTGCAGGTCCCTGGCTGGCATTTGTCACCAAGGCCTCCAGACGCTCTGGGGTAATCGGGCCACAGTCAGGCTACCTAGGGCTGGAGGCATGAAGTCCCTTCCCTCAGCAGGCACCCGACTCAGTTCAGCCTCTGGAACCTCCTCTAGGTCAGAGCACAGGTCGTCCCCCAGGCCTGGAGGGCTGGGCAGTGGGGACCCAGGGACCCCTCCGGGGGGCCAGCCACTTCCCCAAGGGGCTCCAGGTGGCCCTGCCAAGGTGTCCCCCAGCAGATCCCGGAAGCTGCTCCCCTCGCGCAGCGGCATGGACTCAAGCAGGTGGTTCAGGAGCTCCGCTGCTACCGTGGCGTCGATGGCCTGGCATGTGGACACGAATGTGTGCACCTCGTGCATGCACTGGATGTAGCCAGCAGCAAAACGCTCACTCGCTTCCGCTTGCAGCTGTTCACGCTCTGTGAGTGGGAGGAAGAGAGCAGCGCCCAACGCCATGAGCTGCGACGCTGGTGGCCAGGTCCACCCTGGCCATGGGTACCAAGTTCACCCAGGAGAGGGAGGGGGCGTGAACCCTGCTTTTGGGAGCCCTAGCTACCGACAGGGCAGGGACGTCGCTGGGAGAGAGGTATTTTTTCAGGGCAATGACATCCTGGGAGAAGGCACCCGCGCCGGGTCCACGCGCCCCGCTGCCACTCACCACGCGCTCGGCCCCGTAGCGCGCCCTGCACGCGCCGCACTGTCAGCTCCAGCACCTCGGCGTTCTCCAGCTTAGCTTGCACCTGCGCGGGCAGGAAGAGCGGTGAGCCTGGCCGCGCGCTCCGGGACCCACCCCGCCCTCCCCGCAGCCACGGGCGCCCGCCGGGCCGCCGCACCTCGGCGCCAGCCAGCAACAGCCGCAACTCCTGCAGGCTCTCGTTGATCCGCGCACGCCGCTTCTTCTCCACCAGAGGCTTCCGGGCCTGCGGGAAGCGGGTCACTGAACCCCAGCCCCGCCAAGCCTCCCACTCGCCCTTCCGCCGGCGGGCCCCACCCGCACCTTGCGGTCCCCGCGGGCCTCCCAGCAGTCCTCGTCCTCGCGGCCCGCACAGTCCCTGCCGGGAACCAGGGGCGGAGCCATGCCCTCACCGCCAGGAGCGCGGCTAGGGCGGCGAGCCCCCGCGCCCCTCGCAGCACCGGGGGAGTCCCGCGGTCCCGCTCAGTTCCTCGCGTCTTCCGGCTCGCAGCGGCCCCGCCCCTTTTATAGCCACTTATTTGCATCTCAATGCGCCAATTGGCAGTGCGGACTCTAGCGGGCAGCCTCGAGGCGCGCTTCGGCCAATGGAAGCGGCGTGCTTTGTCCGGCGCGGCCGCCCCAGCCGGTCGGCAGCTGGCGGGGCGGGGCCCCCAGCCCCGCCTCCAACGACCTCCGCGGGGGCTGCACCCGGGGGGCGGTGACCCGGGGGCAGCGGCCTTGAGCAAGCTTGTTTCCTGCTCTCGGCTGCCATAGGACCCCCGGGGTCTGCTGTGTCTGCGAGAGGGGGCTGACCCATTCATGCCGTCCTTCCTCCTTTCTTCCCTCCCACCATCCATCCATCTATCCCTCCATCCATCCTTGCGTTAGCTCCTCCCTTGGTTCCCTAAACGTGCCTCCCAAGAGTAGCGCTCCAGCCAGTCGCCAGTGGCCGGGTTCTGGAGAAGCAGAACCAAAGTCAAGTCCGTGGACTCCGGATCTGGAGGGGACTTCGTGTCCAGGCTGGGGTGGGTGCGAAGCCCCAGGGAAGTGGGGATCAGTTGTGCAGCCAGTGTAGGGTTGCCCTGCGATCCCCTCATGTTTACTGCGGACTCTGTGGACACCCAAGCTTGCCACTTTGCACCGGAATCCTAGTATGGGGAGGTCCGCGGGAGCTCCTTCCCAAACCGATCTTCCTTTAGGTTCTTTTCTCTTGGTCACCTACCCACCCCCCGCAGCCCCCACCTCCCCGCACACTGCCAGTCCTGCCCTGGCTCCCCCACCGGATGTCCGTAGGTCCCTGGTCACATCCCTCTTTCCCCCAGAGCTCCCCTCATTTCCCCCACAGTTCCCTTCGATTTCAACCTCCCCCAATACACACACCTCCTTCTTCCTCTCGCCTTCACCCCGCACAGCCCTTCCTTGTTCTCTCCCGCACCCCATGAGCCCACCCTTCCCTGGCCCCCACCGCTTCCATCGCCCCTCCTCCTTTGCTCCAAATCCCTTCCGTGCTGTCCCCCCAAGTCCCGCCTCGCTCCTGGCCCCCGCATCCTCCCGCCCGGCCCGCCAGAACTGCCGTCTGGCCGCCGTAACTTGATGCCCGTGACAGTTGGCAGCTGCAGCCGCTTCAGCGGAGAAAAGCGGCGGCAGCGCCAAGAGCGACAGGTGTTGGCCGCGCCTTTGTCTCGCCCGCTTTGTCCCGCGGGCCTCAGCTGACACGCTTGTGTTGGCCAGACGCCCGCGACCCCCACAGCTCGCCGCCCATCTGGCCGCCCAGCCTCTCCGTGGGGTGCATGGGCCGCGGGACCGCGCCCCTGGGCAGCGCCCTGGGGACCCTGACCTGTCCTCTCATGCCCCTCGCAGCCTGTCAGAGCCTGTGCACCCAGATGGCTTCTTGGCCCCCCGGCCTCTGCACTCAACCAGCCTTCTTCCTGAACAGGCTCTGAACCCACCTTCAGCAAGGGCCTCCTCACTGTTCAGGTCTCAGTTTCCTCTCCATGTCCTTGGGAGATGCCTGCCCCGTCCAGCTGGGTCTAGCCCAACACCCATCCCCGCAGCAGCACCTAACCTAGTCCTGCACTACTTTCCCTTGCTGGGATTGTCAGCTCCTCCAGGCTGTGAGCAACCCTGCTCAAGGGCCCAGTGCTGGCCTAGGACTCCTCTCCACGTCCCAGCACTCCAGCACAGAACTTGACCCCATGAACAGTGAGTAGGGAAGGGCCAGCGTTGGTAGCCTGGCTGGAAGGCTGTTGGAAGAGGAGAGCCCCAGGACACCACAGCTGGGCAAGAAGATCCTCACCCTCCATTCTCCCGAAGGCAGGTCCGGCAAACCTGTAGCTCCCCAACAGAAGAACCATCACAGGTTACAGATATGATTTGGGTCAAAAGATTTGAAAGTCCCCAAAGTCACCTCGTTGACCTCTCATCACCTGGTAGCCCCTCTGGCCCACTCTTATCTATTCCTACTCTGCCTCTGGGTTACTCCTGAATGTGCAGGCCCCTGAGATTTCCCCTAGCCTATCATTTATCCAGCATGTGCACGCACGCACGCACACACACACACACACACACAAGTTCCAAAGCCTGGCTCTATTCCATGTACCCTCCAGGGAGGCTGCTCAGACACCCAGTCAGTCTTCCCCCAACTCCTAATAGTGAGACTGATGGGGGATGGTGCTGAATGGTGGATCCTAATGGAGCCTGTAGATGGCCTGTGACCTTAAAGTCCTTTACCACTTAGACATCACCTCTCAGGGAAGGAGACTCCCACGTGAGTACAATTAAGTTTCAACTAGTTTAAGAAACAGGAAAAAATAAACTCAGTAATGATTTTTGCACTCCCATGTTTGCAAACTTGTATTTCTCCCATTATCTAAGTGAACCAGGCCAAAAATGTTTTAGGATGCTCTCCATGAAAGTGTTCCCACTGGGATAGCATGATCCGGGAACTGGGGGAGCCTCTAGGAAGACACTGAGATTGACTGGGGAATTAGGTATGAGGGGCAGAAAAGGATATGATAAAGCCCAGTGGTACAAGTGAAAATAAAGGCGATAAGGAACTCCAGGAAAAACGCAGCCCGAGAAAAGAAATGGTCTCTTAGTACAATTTGGGCTTATGGAGCAACAATTCTCTTATAGTCACAGCAATGTAATGCTGTTTATAGGGTTTCAAGATTTAAAATCCATCTACAGAGAAGGCAAGGAAGGCTTATTTATAGTTGTTACTGACAGCCAATCCAGACTGGCCAGATTCAGCTGCCAGCCCAAATAAGAAATCAATCAACAATGGAAAAAGGAAAAAGGGATTTTCAGCAGTTTGATCAAACTAGGGAGAAGAGGTAGATGATTGAGTCTCTGCCAGTCTTACAGAGGAAAGGACAATTTCTAGAACCAAATACCAGGTGGTGATATACATATGTAGACATAACTGCCCAGTGACATATTAGTTTGAGCTCCTTGGCATCTGTGCAGGCCCAGATGTAGTTTTTATTCTCAATGTGAGGAAATTCAGGAACTCTGTTTTGGTTACAGGTCATGATGTCTTCACTTTGACTTTAAAAGCATACTAACAGAAGTGAGGGCTGGGGACCTGGGTGCTGAAGAGTCCTGAAGAATACTGCCTAGAGTTGAGGAAAGAGGACTGAGACATGCCTCCGTGTGACCAAGTACCCCTGAGAAGGAAAAGGGTAAGGACTGGCCAGTGCTGGAGTTAGCAGAGTCCTTCTGTGTTGGACTGAAGTCGCTTGAGGCCCTCCTGCAGAGTCAATCTCAATTTCCTTTAGTGGGTCTGTTGTCGGGTGGCTTGGACTTTGTCCCAGAAACCTGGCTACCTCATCTTGGGGCCACCAAGCCTTGTCTCCTTCCTTCTTCAGGCCTCCCCTAGCCAACCCACTTCCTGCCATTTGTCCTTTGGACAGATTCTGCCTTCAAAGTTTGCCTGAGCACAGACTTCCTGAGCATTTGGGCCCTTTGATCCCCCTAGAGCCAGGGACAGAGCTCAGCAGAGGCTGAGCAGCGCCATGGTGGCCACAGGCTGACCAGTTAGCAGCAGGAGTGACAGGCCATAAATTCCCAGGGGAACAAAGGCAGTGACCAGCCTGCAGATGTCCAGGCCCTTGTGAGCAGTCTGCCCAGGAGACTCCGAGAGTCTCCTTTTGGTTTAGAAATAGAGAGGGTTTTTATGGTTGAGAAAAATGCGGTCACAGATCTTCCAGAGGTGCTCAGGATTCGGTGAAGCAGCTATCGGGCAGTTCAGAGGTTTGCAGCCACTTTGGTGTTACTAGGACTCTGCCTTAGGTCCCTCCATCAGCACTGGTAGTCAGACAGCCAGGCCAGGAGCCAGAGTTCAGCCCACCTCCTGCCCAGGCAGCTCCGGGAAGGCTGAGCATTGGGCCCAGGATCCATTTACCCCTCTGTATAAGAAGTGGGAGGAAGAGGGGAGCAGGCCTCCTCACACCTCCCCTCCGCGGACAGGTTCCACAAGACTTCCCCCCAGCAGGTGGGGAGGCAGGAGGTGTGTCAGGAGTGCCCTGCCTGTCTTGTTCCCAAGGGGACAGCATCTTGACTTCCTGGCCTTCAGCTCCATGGCGGAGCAATCAGTCCAGCTGGAACTGACGACGGGGGTGGGGGCTGACCGAGCGGGGCCTGGGGTCTAGCAGAGTGGAGAGGGGCTCTGGCGCTGAGCCAGGCAGCACACCCCGGGACGGGCGAGTGAAAAGGCTGCAGGAGGGAGGACGGGACTGCGTGAGTCCACGTTCATCAGGAGTTCACTCCATGGCCTGTTGTGAAGGGGTCAGGGAGGTGAGAGTGCTGGAGAGAGGCAGAGCAGACTGGAAAGGGACCAGCAAGGGGGCCACAGGAGGGAAGCAACAACGTGACCCCTGGGGTCCAAGATTCCCTGATTCAGAATTGCTGGAGTGTTGCATAAAAAAAACAAACAAAAATACCCAAACACCTCTTGATCATCTTTTACCACAAAACAAAACAAACATGCAACTTAAAATAAAAATATATTTGCTTTATTTACCAATTTTCTAAAAGGCAAAAACATGATAAAAAGACACAAGCAGTCACACAGATATATTGCACTGGGTGAGGAGAGTTTGGTTTGTGCATGAACAAACCACTTGTCCGGCAAGGCTCAACAAATCATCACGTAAACTCTGACAGCTTATTTACACATCTTCTCATGAATATATTAAAAAGAAGGCTCAGTTTAAAACAGAGAAAAGGTTTTCTGACACCCGTGTAAGCACACACACTAGAGAGACAGGACTCGATGCTTGGCATCATGTAAACAAATTCACAAAATCACCCTATGAAGTCAACTTCTGAGCAGTTAACAACCAGTGAGCAAGTAGTAAATACAATAATGCTGATGGAAAACATTCACAGCAGGAGAGAGAGCATTTTGGCAGTTTTGTGTTTGGAACCCTAAGTGTAACCTTAGTCTACCATCTGTCCCTTAGGATCTGAGGCGGAGGCAGCCAGCCGCCCACCATGCTCGTGAACACACAGACTACCACCATAGCTTGGGCAACTGCAGGTGCTGTTGCTTTGTAAATTAAAAAAAAAAAAAAAGTGTTCTTGTATTAATAAAAAATAGTATTAACATTCAGGCATAAAATGGTTTTATGAGGAGATGCCACCTTTCTTGTAGCTGTTTCTTTTCCAAAGAACAGGGAAACCTGCTTCCTATCAAGCATCACGGTCTCATTCCAATTTTAAGGGAACAGATTCACCAGCTGCAACTTCTTATTCACAACAGGGACGAACATTACACTTTCCCAGCAGCCTTTGGGATATCTGGTGCCACGTGAGGTGTTATAAAGTCGGACAGACAGATTGGTCTTCTTCCCCAAGAGTTCAGATAATCTGGAAGTGCTGGCAGTGCTGGCAGATGTCACAGCAGAGACCTGAAGCTGTACCAAGAGAGGACAGGCACATGAAATAGGGCCAGGCAGCCCCAGGGTGTAGGGGGAGGGGAGCCCACCGTCCTGGAACACGCGATGGAGTCAGCAGCGGTGGGCCGCCAGCTCCCAGTCGCCAAGGCTGTTCTCTGCCAGGAGCTGGCACTGGCTTTGCTGGGTCAGAGCTGATGTCTGAGAGGCTCCAACCAAAGCCCAGACATGACTGGGTCCCCTGCAAAGTGGTCAAGGCTTGGTTTGCAGAGGGAGGTCACCATGAAGATATGACGACATGACTGGGTCACGTATTTCTCTCTGCTATTGACCATCTGGTCAGAAGGGGTGTGAGGACGATGTGGAAATGCTCCCAGGATCTGGGCGGGCATCAGTCTGATGAAGCCGGTCACATAAACCACTGGGCTCTATTCAAAGCTGAAGCGAGCATTTCAACTTTGTTCTCTACAAACAGGAGCACGTCAGACCAAAACGTCCACCACCGCGGTCCTGGAAGCCAAGCGGCGAGTTAGGTGCACACCACCTCATGTGAAGCCTTTGAAGAACACGAGGAGAGGCTGTTACCTCTGCAGTATATGAACCAACACCTGGCTGGACTAATGACCACTGGGGACAATCCCCTGAGGACAGAAGTTGATCCAATCTAAAGACACCCTGGGAAAGCTCCAGAACACGGGAGTCCTCAGCTCAGAGCCACTCATGGCTTCCTGGCCATTTGTCACAGCCTGCCATGATGTCTTGGGTCAACCCACAGGGGCCAGTGGATGCTGGTGAACTGGACCAGAGGTCTTACTGTGGTTGAAGAACTTCCAAGGGCACTGCGGCAACTTCCCTGAAACGTCCACGGATGGGTCTCCATCTTCTTCAAGTCCAGCAACAACCAAAATCTCTGCTCCACCCCCAAACTCCATGTTTATATTTTAAATATGAAAACATATTTCTTCCTAAGCCCTTCCTACTCTCCAGTTTTAAATCACCGCTTCAGACAAAAAGCAATGTAAGCATCTATGTCCATTTCGTTAGAAGCAAATGTGAAGACCTTTGTCTCTTCCAGGCACCGTCTACGCAGGTCCCTGCCGCTGGCCGGGGTTACGTCTGCCCCTCCTCCCTGGGCCTCGGGACTTGCCCACTTTCCTCTTCTTTGGTGTCGGACACATCGCTGAGTCCCAGGGAAGGAATGTCCCCCTCATATGGCACACAGATGCTGCCCTTCTCTTCACTTTCACAGTAAACACATTCCTTAAAGGAAGAAAGGTGACAGGTGAGAAGCTTGGGGCTGGGCCTTGGCTGCAGAGGCTCCAACTGAGTGGGATGCAGGTGACCAGGTGTGGGCGTCTGCCTGCGCCTGGAGCTGGACTCTGGTCTGGAGGGTGGGCCACAGCACGCTAAGGGTGAAAGTGCCAGGCCGCAGTGGGCGGGCCTGGGGACGGTGCGGCATGCTGCGGCGCTGGACAGACGTCCACGAGAGCCACAGGAAAGGGCTGCAGGGGCTTCACGTTCCTCCCACCTTTCTCTCCAGAGGTGGTGCCTCACCCCCCTCAAGCCCGGCTGCACTCAGGAAGAGCGTGGGGCTCTTCAGGAAGTGCGCACTTCCCCGGTTCTCCTGGGGGGACAGCTGCACGTCATGCCCTCACATCACCCTGGCTCCCCTGTGAGGAACCAGGCCCCTGCCGACAGCTAGCACCAGCTCGCCTGTGGCCTTCAAGGCAGGGGTCAAGTGACAGGAGCCTCAGCGGAACCTTCCTTCACCCTCATGAGACCCTGGGCCAGAACCGCCCAGCGAAGCTGCTCTCAGTTCGTGACCCCAGGAGGCTGCCCAAGGGGCTGCACCAGCCCCAGGAGGCCTCGGGGTCCTGGGGTCATGTGCTACGCAACAAGGGATACGAGGCTCAAAGGCAGCCAGAGCCAGCGCCAGGCGGGCCACCCGAGGAGAGGGTTCCTGGCAGAGGGAGGGGGCGAGGATCCTGCGGCAGTACCTGTCGGGGGACCCTGGGAACAGCCAAGAGGCCAGAGCAGCTGGAGGGGAGGGAAACTGGAGAGGAGACGAGATGGTGGCAGGTCTGGATGGCAGAGATGGGAGGGACCTGAGCTCTGAGCTGGTGACCTGACTCTGGGAAACAAGGAGGTGCACTGACCACAATTGGGAAGCCACCTCAACATGCAGGTGCAGTGCCACTGTGTGGGGGGGGGGACAGTGGAGGGGTGAGGAGCATCTGGCTTCTATCCACTGCAAAGCCAGTGACAGGATCTTCTGGTGGCTGGCGGGAGTGACTGGAGCCCAGCATGTGCCCGAGGAGTGAGATGGGGGAGAGGGCAGAACGGCTCTTTCTGAGGGTGATCAGGAGCTTGATTTTGGACATGTCAAGCTCCAGAAGACTAGACTGCCTAGGGACCCACTGTCCCCCGCTGGTGCAGGGAGGCCAACCTAGAGGAAGGAGCCTCACACAGAAGGGAGGCCAGGGGAGGCAGCGCCAAGGCCAGAGGCCAGTGTGGCAGGGGTGAGGCTGGGGAGAGGGACTGGAGTGCACGCGTGGCTTTGAAACCCTGGGACCAGGATGCGCGGGGGTGGAATTGAGGGTGCAGGAGAGGCGCTTTGCTTGTTAAATACAGACAGAACCGAAGGGGAAGCACTCCCAGGTCAGCCCAAGGCTGAGAGCCGCCACCAGACCCCAGGAGACCATGCTGAAGAGCCAGCGGCAGGGAGCCCCTCCAGGCAGGCTCGGCAGAGTTGGAGAAGCTTTTCCTTTTTCAAAAAATAAACTTATTTTCAGATTTTTTAATTTACAGAAAAGTTGCAGAGATAGCACAGTGAGTGTCCTTTGGTGAACTTTTGGGACCTGATGAAGAGTGGGTCTGTGAGCTTACCGCCACATTGATGGCTGCGGGCAGGCCCCCTGTCTGGACCCATGGGTGGACCTCACGCAGCTCCTGCCTCTGGCCCTCGGTGAACCAGGGCTGGGACCTCTGCAGCAGCTTCAGCTTCTCTCTGTCTTCCTTCAGGACTGACTCCAGATCCCTTCAGGAGGATTGGAAATAAGATCGCTTCAGAATGGACCGGTCGGGTTTGTTTCAAAGAACATGCTCATTTCTACCTACTCTTCCAATGTTCGTGACAGTTTTAGATCATTTTGTTTAGTGCAAATTTCCTTTTATTTAAGATAAATTCCTTCATTTATAGTAACGATCTCATTAGCAGACAATCTGTGGTCGTTCTATTAAAATGGTGATCTGGGTCAGACTGAGAGGGAGCCAGTATGTGCAGGGGCAGCCTGGTCCTCTGGGCTGGGCGCTGCAGGGGCGTGGCTACCTGGGAGAGTCCTACACCTGGGCCACAGGCAGCATGACCTTCCCCTGCACCTGGCCAGTGCTGCCCTGGACTGCAGCTCTCAGAGATGGAACCGACCCCCGGCCCACCAGAGGCTCAGCTCTCCTCACCATGGAACTGACCTTTCCTTCCCACCGTCCCTTACCCCAGCCTCCCCTACTCAGCGGTGCTCTCCAAGGACAGGGACCACATCCAGGTCCAAGAGCAGCCTGACGTGGACTCGGTGCCTAAGCACAGACCCAGGTCACCACAGAGCAGCAGACGGCCTACCTTGACCCTTGGTTTCAACTCTCAGACAAGACACACATCTAGCCCACAGGCTGACTGGGTAACAGGGCACAAATGTGTCATAAAAGTTGAGCATGGCACCAGGGGAGGCTACCCTTTCCCAGCGGGTACCTGGAGGGGAGCCCTGCTTCTCTCTTCTACCCTCGCGGGGTCCAGGACAGGGCCTGCTGACGGGTGTCAGCCGGTCACCTGTAGGCATGGCCTGCTGTTTCTGTGAGTAGCGGGCCAGCCCTCCAAGCACAGGAGGCTCTGAGTGTTTACCGGGAAGGCAGCTGGTAGGTCATCATGATGCTGTCGTCCGCGTCCGCCATCAACAGCCAGATGGGGTCCTGCAGGACGTACTTGATGAAGTGCTCACTCTGCCCCTTGCTCCTGTCCATTTCTGCTTTGTGATGATTCTCTGAAGAGTCAATGCTTCCAAAATATTTGCTGGTACGACTGGTGTCACTACTGCCTTTAAAAAAACATGATATGGGGAGTCGAAACCTTGAAGCATGGGCCATGTCAGTGCTGGAGAGCTGGGCTGGCGGAGCTGGGAGGGGGGCTGTGCTGGTGGGGCGCAGCTGTCCAGGTCGTGACTGACCTGGACGATGGATGGAATGAGGGCCCTACTAGCCCCGTGGAGGGCCGCTTGCCTGGGGAGGCTCTGTTAACCATGGACATCCAGAGACAGGCAGTGTCCTGCGGGGGAGGAGCTGGCCCACAGTGCCCTCAGCCAGCGCACGTGGGCAGAGGTGACGGTGCACCTCTCTACAAGCCAAGGGCCAAGGAACGCTCACTCAGGGGAGAAGGGGCTCCAGTCCTGGGGACAGTGTGGGCCACCAAGTCATCATGGTTCCAGTCATTTGAATGATCCTGCTCTGTACAGGTTTGTAGCTGAGAAGAATAAACTGCTACCAAGGGAGACGGAGGTGGCCCAGCAGGGACCTGGTGGGGGTGAGGCCTACAGAGGAAACGGAAGCAAGCAGGCAAGGTATGGCATTCCGACTGGCCCGGGCCTGCCGCGTCACCAGGCTGGGAGAGGGTGGTAGGCAGGCAGTGCACACGTCTACACTAGTGGACCCCTGGGGGTCTGTGGGCCTCTGGGGGCAGGCAGGGTGATTCTGGCCCTGAGCCTACGATTCTGGTAGAGGCCCTCCTGTGTGAGTCCTCCAGGTGTGCCACACACCCACGCGTCCACACACACCCACGTGTCCACACACACCCACGCGTCCACATACACTGTGTCCACACACACCCACGCATCCACACCCACCCACGTGTCCACACACACTTACATGTCCACACACACCCACGCGTCCACACCCACCCACGTGTCCACACACACTTACATGTCCACACACACCCACGCGTCCACACACACCCACTTGTCCACACGTATCCACACACACTCACGCATCCACACACACCCACCTGTCCACATACACCCACCTGTCCACACGCGCCCACCTATCCACACGCGCCCACCTGTCCACACGCGCCCACGCCCCCAGGGAAGCATACCAGCCCCACTTTGGGACGCGCTGCAGCCTGGCGAGCTGGAGGCCAGAGAACCCGAGGTGGCCGAGGCCCCACTCCCAGACAGGGCTGACCCCGTGGCAGAGCGGAGGTCCTCACTCAGCAGCAGGTGGAGCAGCTCGCTGGACACAGACAGGGCGTCGCTCTCCTGTGCATCTGAGGGCTCTTCTCGCTTTAGGGACAAGGAGAAGACAGCGTTGTTCATGGGGCTCGGCCACCCACAGAGCACAGTGAGGCTGGGGGGAGTGGGCTGGGCTGGAGGGGCACTGCGGGGGCTCGGACACGAGCCAGCCTCCACCGGCCACATGGGCAGACGGTCCTTCTACTGGGGCTACAGGAGAACTGGGCTGTGCTCCATGACAGCCACTGAATCGGACGTGACTTCAGGAGTCACCCAAGACCACAGGCGGCAGACGTGGAGCGAGGGCCCCCCAGGCCCACCACCCGCGTGGTGAGGCTCTACACTTGAGAGCACTGTCCGCGAGAGCACTGTCCGCGAGAGCACCCGGCCCTGGGCCTTGAAACCCAGAAGGCAGGCCAGCACCCCGCAGCACACTCAGGAGGCAGGAGACACCCTGAAGGACCCACTGCTCTGTAGAGCCCTGTGCCCCTGCCAAAGCAGGGGACCCCAAGAGAGCTCCTCCCCTGAGCACAGCAAATGAACTGTGGCGGTCATTTCTACAATCCTGGAGGTGGAAACCGGTGGCACTGGCTTCAGGGTGGGAAGGCATGGGTCCCCTTCCTCCTCCTCCACCACTGTCCCTCAGGGGGTGGCAGAGGTGTCGTGTTTAAACTGATTGGGCGTCATCTTAGGAAACTCACTGAGAAATCTGAGGCCCACAGACGCTCTTCACGAGTCACATGCGGCTATTTGGACTCTGTATTCACCACAGACAGTCCGTCACCCTTCCCTCAGACTCCAAGACACTGAAAAGCTCCGAGTCGGCGACTCGACAGGACGGAGCCCCTGGGAAGTGCTGACTCCAGCTTGGTGGGACCCCCCCGCGCTCACGGCCACCAAAGCTGAGACCCGGGGGCACTGGCCTGCCTGGAGAAGGGCATCGGGGAGGCCTTACTGTGGGGGGCGCCTTTGCCTGCTGGTCCCGAGGAGCGCCAGGTGTGCAGTCGGGCCTGGCAGCTGCCGTCCCAGGGTGGGCCCAGGTCGCCGTGGCCCCAGCGCTGCCCTCGGGCGGCTCCTCCATCTGTAGCAGGTTCAGCTGCAAGGGCGAGCTGCCTCGGGACTGGAAGAGCGGCGGGGAGGCCCTGCCTGCGGCCACTGTGGCTGACGGGGGGGTGGCTGGGCGAGTGCAGGGCCGCCTGGGGAGTGGGGTCTGCTGGGGGACCTCGGGCTGGGAGCCAGGAGTCACTCCAGAGGGGAGCCGGGGCTGGCCGGGGAAGAAGGCCTGGGGCAGGTTTGGGGCCACTGGTGGGAAGGGATAGGTGGGGAGCATGAGGGCCATGACGGGGGCCACAGGGGCGCTGAAGGGCAGGGGCTGGACTGCCAACTCGTGCCGGGGACCCACAGGCAGGGCGGGCACCGCAAAGCTGGTGTGGGGAGCTGCAGGCGGTGACACCACGGTGCCCGGCGCTGGGAACACAGGCAGGGGGTACGTGGGCACCGCAGGGGGGAAGGCCAGAGCAGGGCAGCTGGACTGGGTCGTGTCTGAGGGTGACCAGGCCGTGGCGCTCAGGCTGGCCAGTGGGCGGCGGTGGGGCTCCAGCCCTCCAGGCCCTGCGCTCTGGGAGGGTCCCCGAGGCCTGGCCCTTCTGGACTTGAGTTTTCTGTTCTTTCCTATTTTTTTCCAAGATGAGTCTATCCCAGAAGTACTTCTTAGTCCAGGAGCAGCTACAATAACAAAAGCAACCAGAGGTAAGTATTACAAGTGTGTGGCTCCCGTGGTTCAACCCTGACACCTGAGGGTTCAGACATCTGCGTCCCAGCCCTGTGCTCCCGAATGCCAGCCCTGGGTCCACCATAGGGTGTCCCTGGCCCTTGGTAAAGAGAAAACCAAGGCAAAATGTTAGATTTTTCATACGACTAAAGTCATTTGAAGGACCACCCTGAGTTGCACGACCACCCTCCTTCTCTTCTTCTGATATTACCAGGCCCTTTCTATGAAAAGTGGTACGAAAAACTTCTATTTCTCAAAATAAATAAATAAAAAGTTGGCAAGCCTCTGCTGTTCCCAGTATTTGGGGGAAAAAAAAATACACTGGTTTGTGAAAGTGGAAGGCAGAACCGCTGACCTCATCCACCGTGTCTCTAACTTTATGAGCTTTTCCCTGTTATTCCTAAAAAGGAGAGGTCTCCTGCTTCACCTGTCAACACCTGTGCCAAAGCCAGAAGATCAGAGGGAGGTGGCTATGGTTTGGCTCCTGGGAGTCCCCAAAGGCCAACAACTGGGAGGTGGGAGAACTTGTAGGAATGAGGAGGACGTGAGGCCACTGGCCTGTGCCCTGTGCCTGAGGTCCCTGCCCTTGGCCTGGGACCTCAGCCGCTCCTCTTCCTCTCGGCTTCCCCTAAGCCCTCTGGCCATGATACGCCGGGCCACTGCAGGCCCACAGCACAGGGACAAGCGATCATGGACTGAACCCTCTGAACCCTCAGGTAACTGTCCCAGTGACAGAAAGCTGGATGACAGTCCCATGTGCCCCGGGAACCACGCTCCTCCTCTGCCACGGCAGGCGCTGCTGGCACAAGGCCCTCTTCAAGAGGATGAGGGCTCAGTGGGCTCCAGTGCCCTCCTGGCCGTGGGGGAGGTTGTCCCAGGAATCTGTTTCCCTCCCACTTCATGCCAGCAACGTGGGGCTCTGGCAGACAGCGTGTGGGGACACCTCCTGTCAGCTGGGTCCAGGGGTTCCACACCTTTGTTTGAAGCCAGCCCAAGCAAATTGCTTTTGCGATTCAGACTCCATGTGGTCTACTGGAGGTCTGTTCCCTTGGGGGGAAGAGTGGCTAAAGCATTGGGCTCCTCGGATAGCACATCCAGGCCTGTGCAAAACGCTCCGGGCAGCTCTGTAAGCTGTGCACTGCACAAACTGCTAGGGAAAGGGGACAAGTGGGAGCTGGAATTCTGGATAAGCTGGGCTCATAGGGTAGATCTGTTCAGGATCAGGGAGGGCAATCCTGAGTGTGGCGATGAAGGTGAGAAGGAAGAGTGAAAAACCATCCCTGGTTGAGGAGTGGCTCATGGTGGAGCACGTGCTCAGTTACCCGGGCAAGGAAGGCCTGGGTACGGCGCAGCAGCAGCAGCCGGCTCCGTTCCACAGGGGCTGGCCCGCACTGCGCCGCTGCTCACAGCGCTATTTCCTTGGGAACGCGGCCAGTCCTTGAGATTTGACCTGCGGGCTGTGAGGCCCCCGCAGCTGCTCTCCCCCGACCCTTCCTGGGACACACTGCGTTCTGAAGCCAGCACTGAGCTCCACCACCAAGAGTCAAGGCCACAAGCCCACGTCTAGTGGGGCGCCCGCACTTACTGCTCTCACTCGAGGGCCCCCCAGATCTTTCTCGTGAGTAGTAATGGCAGTGAGCCGGGAGCACCCCGAGTCTCCTGGCTCCGCGGAACTTCTGCAGGAAGCTCTGCTCCTCTCTCTGCGTGTGCGCGGCCAGCACTTCCTTGGTGAGGCCCAGGTTCTGCAGGGGCCCCTTCTCCTGGCCGAGGCTGTGGGGCAGGCAGTCCAGGGACTCGGGTCCACTCGCTGCGTCCTCCACCATCTCTGAAACAGGACAGGCCTCTGGTCTGCACGAGCCCCCCCACTCCGTCCCACATCACCCCAGCGACGCACAGGTCATTGGCGAGTGGCTACTTCCCGACGCCCATGGCACAAGATGGAGTTCCCAGTGTCTTCCTTTAGCCCGCTGGGAAGGTCACCGTGAAGGGCACAGAGCAGCGCCAGGGGCGCCCGCGCCAGGTGGCTCAGGAGTCAGAGCCTCTTCCCATGGACCCTGGGGAACCTCAGGCCTCGCCTTGTGTTGAGGACGCTCTACAGCTGTCCCTAGCCTTTATTACTTATTTTTATTGTTTTAAAAATATATATTTTTGTAGTCGTGGATGTACCTTTATTTATTCATGATCAAACGTGGGGCTGAGGTCAAACCCAGAGGTTCACACGTGCCAGGCGGGCGCCCTGCCTCTGAGCCTAGCCCCAGCCCCAGCCCTGGTCCTCAGCCTTTAGACACAGGAGGCGGCCGAGGTGCTGCGCCTTCCACGCAGGGGCAGGGAGGACGGGCGGGCGGCACCGACTGCCCTGAAAGGGACACTTAGGGACAGAATCTCTCAGATCCTCATTGTCCCTCTCACTTCTGCTACATCACGGGTCCTGCCCTGAAGTGGGGAGGGCGAGGAGGGCGCGGCAGAGGCGGGCGTCCAGGGGGTGAGAAGGCGGGCTCGTTCCAGTGCTGCCTCAGCACCCAGGAGGGGTACTCCTCTCCCTGTCCACAGCCAACCAGAGCAGAGGGCTGCCACCACGGGCTAACGCGGCAGGGTCGGAGTGGCTGTGGGCTAGACCTGGGGGCCACACCCCACGTGAGCACTGTGCGCAACAGGATTTCCTGGAACCCTCACTGGGCTGAGGCAGGGTCTTCTGATAAGCTGAGCTAGACTTGAGGTGGACATCAAGGGCCTCCCTATTTTTAAGATCAGACTGCTTGGCATGTCCTCAAAGAACCCACAGACGCACCTGACTCAGGCTGCGGCTTTTTGTCCCCAACGTGGACGATGGTGCTGCTGTAGCTGCACTGACTGGTGAGGGACACCACGCTCTCAGCCTTGCCAGGCAGTGCCAGCGAGCTCAGGCGGGCACTGACTTCCCTGCGGCTGCTCACCTTGGCGGGTGACGCTGCCCCTGCAGAGACAATGGAAGGAATAGGCTCAGGCTACGCGGGACTTTGTGGACTGCGTGTCAGCCACACACGTGCGTGCCACAGACGGCTGGCCCTGGTGCCTGTGCTCAGTGCCCTTCACAGGAGAAAGGTGAGAAGAGGGAGTTCCACAGCAGGATGGCCTCATGCGTTAATCTCAGTCCTCTGCAGGTGTACTGCTGCTAGGTGGCTGTGGGGCCTGGGTCAGAGGCGCAGGCTGCAGCCCGTGGCCCTCTGGGGGTCTGTGGGGAGGGGCTCCTGAATCTGACCAGCAATGGCAAGCAGTCCCCACCCTGTGTGTCGTGAACAATGGGACACCCCGTGGGACCCTGCTGGTGATCATCAGCAGCACCATGGCACCCAGCAGTCTGGGCGGAGTCCACTTCAGGGTGACAAACCAGGAGACACAGCCCTCTGCAGGGGGCTCCTGGGCTGTCTCTGGGCCTCTGACAGCACTGATGGGTCCTGTTCTCAAAGCCCAGCATCCCAAGACCTGGGTCACCTTGAACTTTAGCTTTTGCACAAAGGTTGCTGACTTTCTAGCCACTTTGATAATTTTGAAGATAGCCCTGGCTTCATATCCATGAAACCACTCCCAATAAGTGAGGGGGAAAGACGGGCGCTGCAGGGCTTCAGGTGCATGGGGTTCAGCACGGAGGGCTCAGGTGCTCACACAACACACAGCTCTGAACAGACGGGGTACCTCCTGCGTGCAGCCCAGGGCTGGCTGTGGCCTTTGGTGACGGGATGTTGGCTGGGGACGCACACTTCCTCTTCAGGGTGGCAGCCTCGCTGCAGCTCTCCAGGTACCTGGGTGATGGCCAGAGGGTCCATGTGGGCAGGCAGCACGGCCACCAGGAGGCCAGGGTGGACGTCAGTCAGGAGGGCCTGTGTACCTGATGACGCTGTCCAGGCAGCTGATCTGCTGGTAGGAGCAGGTGGGCTGTTCCTTGCAAGCCAGCTCCTCGGGGACACTAGCCCTGGGCATGCAGGCTCCCCGGCTGCCCTCTTCTGTGGCAGGAGCAGCTTGCGCCTGAGCTGGAGGACTAGTCTGCATTTCTGAAAAATTGACAAAATTGTTCTTTCATCTGACATTTTCCCCCCAAAGACACTTTATGCTTATAAAGCATTTTAATTCTTCCCAAAGATAGGCCAACGACTCCATATGTCTCACAGACGTGGAAACCCCGTGATGGCTTGACGTCCAGCAGCCAGTAGGTGCACATCCCAGGGCGCTGCAGAGGGGCTCAGAGGCACCATCGCCTGCATGAGGGCCAGGCTTGAGCGGGATTCAGGCACTGGGCCCTGGCTGTCCCTGCGGCCCAGTAGCAGGACAGGCAGTTCTTACTTGGACTGCTGACTTTGGGGACCAGTGAGACCCCAGGTGCCTTTAGCTTCTCCGGAGCAGGACAGTGTTTTCAAGTGACCATAATGGCCTCTTGCCTCTCATACTGTGGTTCTGTTTGGCTCTCAGCACAGACATGACATCTGCTCCCTTGGAGCCTCGTGCCAACATCCTAGCATGGGTTCCTCTGCGGACAGGTCTGGTTTTGAGAATCGTGGCAGCTGGGCGGATTCTCTAGGGCAGTGGTGTGTGGTGTGAGGGCTGAGTGTGAGCATGTGGCTGCAGGACCACCCTGCAGGCAAGGAGGCAAGCCATGCCACCATGGACAGGCACAGCCCCCAGCAGGGCCTGGGCAGCAGAAACACGCCTGGCGTCCCACCCGACAGGCCTGCAGGCCACCAGTACTGCTGGGACACCAGTGTCTGTCCTGGGTGATGGAGGTGGCTACAGGGGCCTTGCTCTCACTGCAGGGGTACAGCACACACCAAGATGCAGCAAGAGCCCTTTGCTCTGCCATAGCTCAGTGCTACTAAGGAAAGAGAGAGTTGTCCTCTTTGCTTTTACCTGTAACAGATTTTTTCTTTTGTTCTCCAGATTCATGAGAAAAATGAGTTTTGGTTTTGGTCTTGTTGTTACCATTTTTACAAATTTCCTTGAGAAAAACAAAACAGACATGTTATTCATTCTAGGAGACCTCCTGCAGTCTGTCCCCACAGTGGGGCCAGAGAGCAGCTCTAACAGTCCCACGACCCAGGGTGGGCTGGGTAAGTTCTGAAGGAGGGGTCTGAGAGGCAGAGCCTGAGGGGGCTTATGTGTCAGCCCTCAAGGAAGGGGAGAAAGTGCCCTGGCCCATGAGGTCCTCCCAGCCTCCAGGGAGGCCTTCACCGCTATCCTGCTGCCCTAACGAAGTGCACCGGGAAGACCTGGCCATGTGCCCTGGCTGCTTCTACTCCAAGGAGACTGTCAGCTGACCCCCAGGGCAGACAGAGCTGCGGAGGAGCGGCGGGGGCCATGAAGGCCCCACTGGCCACCAGGGCCGTCTCCCATGCGCCGACCTCCTACATGTGTCCGCGGGTGTATCTGCTCAGGGAGAAGGACAGAGAGGGACATACGGCTCTCCTCTGGCGAGATTCCTCGTGGCCGTTGCTGTCGCTGGAGGAGGTCTGGCTCATGAGATGTTCGTGGGACCCATTGCTGCCCAGGCTCCCGTAGCCACTGGAGCCGCTGTGGGGGACCGGCTGGGGGGACAGCAAATAGCACTTTGGACACAGTGGAGTGATGCAGCAAAGCTGGGGGTGGGTGAACTCATGCAGTGTGCACTGGTCCCCCCACACCCTGTTTCACAGAGAGGGCACCTGACCCAGGCCCCTGGGGAGGAGAAGGAAGTGCTACGGCCTGACCCTGAGGTCAGGCTTCAGAGGTCTCCTAGCCTCCACCCGCAGCATCCATCACCAGATGTTCTGTCACCAAGGAGACACCACTGAGAAGGATGTGTTCAAACTGTTCACTGACAGGCAGCTATGGCCACCGACAGTTCTACCAAAGGTTCTCCCAACCACTAGTAGGGGGATCGAACTCAGACTGAGCCACATCCCCAGCTCCTTTGATTTTTTATTTTGAGACAGAGTCTTGCTAATTTGCTGAGTTGACCAGGCTGGCCTTAAACTTAGGATCTTGCAGCCTCAGCCCCGCCCAGAAGCTGGGACTGCGGCATGGGCCACCAAGCCCAGCCTATCACGAGGTTTCAAAAGTAAACATTAATGAAATTACAGTTCGGCTCTGTGACCTGTAACTGAGGATCAGAAACGTACTCAGTGATTGGGTGGACTGTAGTTTCACTGATTTTTCTGGAGGGTGATGTCCCCAAGTCCCTCAGTGCTACTGTCCAGCACTCTGGGTTGAAACAAGCCCACACTGTGGGAGGTCATGTGTGGACTATGTGGCCCTGGGAGGACTGAGGAGTCTGCACACGGTGTCTTTCAGTGGCTCACTCGGGCTCCTGGCTTGCATATGGTACCAAATGCAAGGCCAGGAAAAGCCATGGATTTGGGGGGACAAAGACATGTCCAAACTGGCTCCTTGGGGACATTCAGAAGGTGACAGATAGAGCCACTTGAGCAGAAGTGCTGGGACCAGGGCAGGGCAGCATGGGTGCATGCTGGAGGGGTGGACTCCAGGGCAGGGCGCCTCTCAGACCTGAGTGGAGAGGGCTGCACCCACCTGCAGCAGCAGCCGGTGGATCTGCTCCGCGAGCTCCTGAACGCTGGGCTGCAGGGCCTTCTCCTCGGCACACGGGGGCGCAGCAAACACGTCCTCATTCAGAGGGCCCCTGTGTGGTTTTCATCATCTCTCAGATGGGCCCACTCAAAGGCCTTCCAGACGGTGAGTACACAAGGTCCACGCTCAGCCTCCTCCCCTAGACCCCCAGGCTCCCCCAGGCTGCTCCCCGCTCTACCTGAATGAGGTCCCTCCCACCTGGGCCAAGTCTCCCCTTCCCTGGCCTGAGTTAGTGGCAAGAGGTGGTTTGGTCCTGCTTATACCATCTGAGGTGGGAAGTGCCCCAGACCCAGTGTGAAGCCCCGGGAGCACTCACACCCTGACTCTGTGCCTCCCAATGATGAAGGAGATCTTCCTGCTCCAGGGGTTGATGAAGCTTGACCAGCTGGTGTCCAGTGTGACGTACTCCCCGTTCCGGGCGCGGAAGCGCATGGGAGAATAGTCAAAAGGCTGCCCACCGGACTGCAGGACTACGGCAGGGAGGAGCAAAGGTGAGCACCGCAGAGACCAGCCGCCCGCCCGCAGGTGTGCTGGCCTGGGCTCCAGGCACACTGGCAGGTGGCAGACACCTCAAGCCACTGCAGTTGCTCTGAATTACAGCCAGAGGGTCATGTCCTGCAGAGTTGCTTCATCTCTGCTAAGAGTGTCACTGGTCTGTGAGGGATGGGGGTGGTTCAGGGACACTCCCCTGAACTGGTCTCCCCCAACTCCCCTCAGATATTGAAGCCAACAGTAAAAATGAGACATCAGAGACTCAGGCCACAGGCAAGGGACGGCTGACCCCACGGGAAGCCTGCTCTGATTCTGCCCAGGCGATACCAGGCCTGGGCGGGAAGGCAGCGCATCTGCCACCAGCTCCGCATCATCAGCTCTGACCTGTCCGAGCTGCTCTGGTCTCAGGGCCAAGGCCCAATCTGCACTAGCTTTTGCCATAGCTTTTGCCACAGCCCGAGTGACGTACAGTACGACAGGACCTACTCTTCTTGTGGATGGCAAGCATCAGGGGCCTGTCGCTGGGGTGGAGCTGCAGGAGCACCGGTGTCTCCATCAGGTCCTGAGGTAGGTAGCCCAGGAGGGGGACCGCCCTGCAAGGCAAACAGACACGGCGGTCAGTGGGGCTGTCTTGGAGTGCTGCAGTGGCTGGCCACCTCAGCAGCTGTTCCCCGCATGGGGAAGGGGGCAGACTGAACTCTCCAAAGACTGAAATTTGGGAGCTGAGCCAACAACGGCACCAGCTAGTCTTTCAATCCAGTAGCAAGAGAGGAGTCCAGTGCCTCAGGTTTGTGATCTGTCTCCTGAAAAAAATAAATCATGCTGCTTTTGTTTTTATTTTCCTAAGATCTTTTCTTTTATTATGTGATTCATTAGTTTGGACAGAGGTGTCCTGCGTGGATGTCTGCTAACGGTTCGCCCAGGAACCCCTTCCCGAGCCACCCTTCCCAGCCCAGGGCTCCCCTCTGGCTTCTCCAGCTGCTGGGTCTAGTCACTGACTGTGGCTCCCCTGGCAGCTGCAAGGACTGGCTGGGGCCTGTGCTCCCTCTGGAACTGCCGCTCTGCTCTCTGGGTGCATGTTCGTTTGAGTGGGTCCCATCCCTGGGGTGGGGGTCAGAACTGCTGCACCTGTGCTTCTGTTTGCAGCAGCTGCCTGCAATCTGGGCTGCCACGGCCCCCTCCCGCCTCCCAGCAGCTCTCCTTGCCCACGGGGAAGGGCAGCCTGCCTTGGGTCTCGAGAGCAAAGCCTCGTGCTGGGCTCCTGTGGCCTGGCGTCACCCTGCGACTCTCCTCCTCATCTGGACAGTCCCCAGGCCTAGCGTTTTTCTAGGCAGAATGTTCGGCATGCTCCTGGCACCCTCCCAGGTCAAGGCCTGGCCAGAGGAGCAGAGACAGGAAGAGGAGAGGGAGAGGTGGGGCAGCAGGAAGGACCCTGGCCCTCTGACTGACCAGGAACTCTGCAGAGCCTGCCCCAAATGCCAAGCACGTCTGCCTGCTCAGGGGTGGGTCAGCGCTCACGCCTTGGAGGAAGAGGCCTCCTGGGGCTGCTTCACACCTGCTGGTCCAGGTCTCACCCTCTGAGATCCTGGCTTGGCAGGGCAGAGTGGTGCCCAGGAATCCACAGAGTTTTTTCCATCTTTCTTTTTCTTTATTCGTGATGGTGGGGATTGAACTCAGGGCCTCACGAGTGCTCTACCATCAAGTCACAACCCAGACCAGGAAGCTGCAGGGTGAGGCCTCCCTGGGTGATGCTGTCACAGGTGGCCTGCAGGACACACCTGAGCAACCTGGGCTGGAAGGGCCCCCTGGCCGCCCCGGGCAGGACTTCCGGGAGGAGCAGGGTCCTGGTGTGCAGTCCAGGTAGAGACAGCGAGGAGAGCCTGGTCCTATTTGGCACCTGGGTGGTGACCGGTCTGTTCCTGGAGGCCTGCTGTTCGGGGGCCTCCCTCTGCCTCCTGTGGTGGCTCCTGAGGACCAACTGCTCCCCAAGCACTGCCACCACAACTTTTTTTTCTTAAGGAGCTGAGAGAAGGCCCAGGGGCCAGGGCAGAACCCACTCGGAGCCCAGTGCTCCTGAACCCAACCAGGATCCTTGGCACAGCTATAGCACTGTGTGGCAGGTCCAGGAGGGCCCAAGTAGGATGGAGGGGACCGTGTCCCCCATGGCTGCCTCAGACAGGACAGAGGCCTCTGTTCAGATCCTGCCTGTGGCACCTCCTGCTTCAACCCAACGCTGGCCCAGGCACCTGTCCCTGCTTACACCACTCACTCACCCCGAGTCTAGGCAGGCTCAGTCAGAACCTCAACAGCTCTCCAGGAAGCCCCATCATGGCACCCATACCTCACAAAGTTTTTGGTATGATTTCAAAACTACGTCATTGCCTATGTAGCCACGCGTCACTTAATAACAGGGACCTGGTCTGAGAAATGTGTCATCAGGCAATTCTGTCATGTACACACGGCACAAGGTATACTTCACAAACCTAGAGAGTAGAGGTGAGTCCCCAGACATGGCTGCTTGTCTCGACCAAGAGACGCAGTGAGCCGGAGGGGCGTGGGGAGGGTTCCTATTGAAATTTGTTGATGATAAGTAGGAGTAGACTCTAAACAACAATAAAAAGTCTAGTGCTGTAGAAACATGAACTAGGAATGGCTGTCCACCACGGCCAAGGACCACATGGGGCATCTGTGTGCTAGACAGGGGATGGAACCAAGGGGCCCTATTTATTTTGAAACAAGGTCTAGCTAAGTTTCTTAGGGCTTCACTAAGTTTCTGAGGGTAGCCTCAAACCTGTGATCCTCCTGCCTCAGCCACCTGTCCCTGGGATTGCAGGTGTGCACCTCTGCACTTGGCAGTGCTATACTTTTGTAGGACAGGCGGCACACAGTAGGTCTGCTTATACCAGCATCCCCCTCAACTGTGGGCAAGGGTTGTACTGTGACATTAGGCTGTGATATCACTGGGCAATAGGAATTTTTCAGCCCCATTATAATCCTATTGTCCCACCGCAGTATGTCACTGACCAAAACATCACTATGTGGCACATGGCTACATACAGTTAAGCTTTTTTGTTGATTATAAGTACAGCAAACGTGCCACCTGGGATTAAGGTAAATAGCTTTAACGTTAAGAACATGAACGTTCCTTGACATTAATGCAGCTGTTGTTATTAAGTGATCACCAACATGATGATGAGACCCTGGCTGTCTCTCGAGAAGTCCTGATGGTAAGAGGCATGTGCTACTGATCCCGACAGAACCATAGCAGGGGTGTGCAGGCAGAGGAGACCGCCCAGCGCCCCTCACCTTTCATCCACGTCCTGGAACAAGCAATTCGGAGTGTGTGTCGTGGTGAAGATTCTCTTCTCAGGAGGAATCCTAGGAGCTGAAAGGACAGAAGTTTGCATGAATTTCTGATTCTAAGAATCACATATTTAACGTAGTTATATTACAAGTACTAGACAACGCCACACAGATTCATAACCATCAGCAGCTAAAGAAAAATGCACCGTGCACGTGGAACAACAGTGCCCACCACACAGAGAGCAGAGCAGGGCTCTGGCTGATGACCACAGGCAGCCGCCCAGCTTCTCTGGGGCCAGCCATGGTCTGCTAACGGGGAGCCACCCCAGTGACAGAGCCATGGGGCCCACACAGAGGCTTCCAGCAAAGTGTCACTGAGGCTGTGTCGTGGTTTTTAAGATGGACCTGCAGTGATCTCAACAAAGTGAGTTCAGAAAAATGAGTTACACATTTGGATTCAAAATTTGGATTCAAGTACTTATGTACTGGAGAAGGCCCAGTTTAATGGGGGCCCAGTCTACAGGGTAACTTGCATAAAGGAAGTCATAGAGCCAAAATTTTCTTCAGTTGCCACATCTTTCATTCTTGAAGGAGACTGATAGTCTGGGGAATAACTTGCTGAAACCCACGTACCTGCCATGAATCCTTATTGTGTATTTGGAAGGATACATGGGACTTGTTGAAGAAAGTCACGTACTGTTCATTTTTATTTTTGCTGTGCTGAGGTTTGAACCCAGAACCTCACAAGCTAGATAAGTGCTCTGCCCCTGAGCTACAGCCACGCCCAGAAAGCCACACACTTAAGACACCTTCTATCACACCAAGAGCTGTTTTGCAAAAGTCATCCTTAGCCAGCTGGGTGGCCACACCTGTGATCCCAGCTACTTGGGAGGCCGAGGAGGGAGGAGTTAAAGTTTGAGGCCAGCCTCAGGAATTTAGCAAGAACCTCAAAATAAAAATAAAAAATGGCTGGGGATGCGGCCCAGTGGTAGAGTGACCACTGATAACCAAAAAAAAAGGAAAAGTCATCATTAAACACCAAGAGAAGATCATGTCATGGGGCTAGAACTGGATCCCTTCAGCTTCCTTACAGAGGGCACCTGCCTCCCAGGGGTCTGAATCTCCACAGTGAGGACCTATGAGGACTACAGTGTCACAAAGCAGTTGCTGAAGAGGGACCACAAGAAGGTGGAATGACACCCTGGGTCCTCTGGGCTTTGAGGGAGGGATGGGGATCCCGCTTTGGGGCACAGTGGCCTCGGGAGCCATTTACTGGTGAGGCAGCCGGCGGGATGACTGGACTGTCATGGGAGGCAGGGGCCTGGGTGTCAGGACATGCTGGGTCCCGGGCTGGGCTCATCACACAAGCTGGCTTGTCCATGGAAGCCAGACGGGTGGGGAGGAGGGGAAATGCAGGTCAAGGTGGGAGGGAGGGATGCCTGGGGTCGAGGGACCGTGGGGTCCTGAGGTGGGCTGTGCTATCACTGCCTGTCAGAGGGACCCATGAGGCTGGGGCGTCGGGGGAAGGATGCAGGGTTGTAGCGCCTCAGACCTGTCAGGGGTGACC
Source organism: Marmota flaviventris (assembly GCF_047511675.1). Classification (NCBI taxonomy): domain Eukaryota; kingdom Metazoa; phylum Chordata; class Mammalia; order Rodentia; family Sciuridae; genus Marmota; species Marmota flaviventris. Next base: position 2,628,013 of record NC_092508.1, on the reverse strand, counting down.
TCATATTGTGGACAAAAGACAGAGAGCATCCGTGGAGGGGAGAGGGACACAGCCACGGCCTGGACATGGGGGAGAGAAGTCAGTGTCCAGGTGCCTTCGACTGGGTGGAGAGAGCCAGCTGATAAGTGGGCTGGGGAAGATGGGGGCTGCCCAGGCTGGGGAGATGCCAAGGCAGATGGGCAAGCTGGCAGTCAGTTCCATAGACGCTGTGTGTGACCGTGGTGGGCCTGCCGACTGGACGCGCGCCTCGTCTCGCTGTGGCTGTACCTTCATAGCCAGAGTGCACCCTCTCTGCCAGCAGCAGGCAGCAGAGCTGGCTCTCGGTGCCCGGCCGCTCCTGCACCTGCGCCAGGTAGGGCGTCATGCGAAACGGCTGGTAGTGGATCTCGTTCTCGTGGTTCTCCCCGACACTGTGGAGAAGAGCAGCAGCACGCCTCAGAACCCTGGCAGAGGAGCAGTGCCGCCTGCTGGGGAGCCCCACCCCGCCCCAGAACAGGTCCCAGCGATTCTGTCATCTTCTGAACTAGATGCCCAGCAACTCGAGCCAAGCTGCCAGCTGTGACACCACCTCCTCTTGGGGAGACCTGGACCCGCTGGAGGCAGCAGGGGCTGGCCTGCTCCTGCTCTTGGCTTCTCCCTTGTGACTGTCCCACTGCAGGTCAGAGTCCATGCTCCGACAGGTCAGAGTTTTCCTGCCCTTCTCTTGAGCAATTTGCATTTAAATCAGACCAAAGTGGGGTCCTGAGACCCAATTCCCTCCCAAAGGCACCAGGGTCTGGCCAGGTTGCTCCTGACACCTCCCTGCACTCCTTTGGTCACCCTATTTTGGAACAGGAGCCTACTGAGAACTCAGATCAGAAAGATGCACATGCAGACCAAAGGCTGTGCATGCCCCTGGATTCCCAGGGCCCTGGAGTGGGCTTTCTGGGCAACATCTGGCAGGTGCAGATCTGTTTGGGTGATGCTCGCTCTGAGCAGCAGGAGGACTCACCCCCTGCTGGCCGTGCTCCCAGAGTCTGGCACATATTTAAAATGCAGCTTATTCAAGTGCTTCATGTAGACTTTCCAGGAATGCACCTGCTGGGCCTGCTCATGCAGAGCCTCCACCCTGGACAGGGAGCAGGAACACGGGGGAGCCCACAGACGCCACTTAACCCTTCAGCAGGTGCTGAAGATGGAATGCTTACGCCACGTTCAAAGTTAGGAAAGTTGGGAACCAGGCTTACCCCACACGGCAAAAGAAAGACTTCTCCTCCATGCATTCTTGAGTGAAAGAATCTGGGGGAAGAAAAGCCTCAAGTCATTCCTCCTTAACAACTCAATCCAGACGGGGCATTTGTTTCTCATAAGAAGTACCACTAAGAAGAAGCAACAGAACGGAGCTGAGGAATAAGATGCATATCTGCCCACGCACAAAGTGAGACCTCTAAGCCAGAGATTTCTACATAACGCTGCCAACGGGCACACCACCAATTTAGCTCTGGAAGACAGACTGACTGTGTGATGACATTTTTGTTTTGTTTGGTACCAGGGATTGAACCCAGGGGCACTTAACCACTGAGTTGCATCTCAGCCCTTTTTATATTTTGAGACAGGATCTCGACAAGTTGCTTAGGATCTCACTAAGTTGCTGAGGCTGGCTTTGAACTTGCAATCCTCCTGCCTCAGCCTCCCGTGTCACTGTGATTACAGGTGTGCACCACCACACCTGGCACACGACATTTATTTACACACACACACACACACACACACACACACAAATGGCCTTAAGCACCGCAAAGCTACATATTTTGGGGATATTCTGTTCTAACAGAAACAACTCAGGAAATTTGAAAGCTTACATCAATACTTTGTAAAATCTTGTCTTACTTTAAACTTTTAAATATCTAGTAAAGGGCTGGGGATGTAGCTCAGTTGGTAGAGTGCTTGCCTTGTATGCACAAGGCCCTGGGTTCAATTCCCAGCATCACAAAAAGAAAAAAAAAAAAAAAACTAGTAAATACATGAGATCAATTGTGCAACCTCATTAGCAATGAAGAACTGGGTACTTCCATAAGGACTTCAAGAAATTTTTAGGAAATTGTAGACCTTTATTTTTCATATAAGGTTTCCTCTATGTAGAAGAAATGAGGAAAAGTAGATGATTACTGGTTATGGAAAATGATATAAAATTACCAGCCTGGAAAGGCCTCTGGGAATTCACCTGGTTTTCTCTCTAATTCAGCTCATAATTCGGTTGCCACCATCCTAAGGAGAAGGTGCAGGCCTGCACCCCTGTAAATCCACAGGCGGGGTGATCTTCCTCTGTGCCCGCCCCACCCTGACTGGTCTCCTAACTTGAACTGCAAACTTTAGTGTATGATGGGACAGCTGTCGGCCTGGAATCTGGAGAGAAAGCACTACATCTGAAACCAAAAGTTTGAAGCAATCCCTAAGCAAACAGCACATCTGTCCGAGGCTGCCAGCCGCCAAGCTGGGGGGGACATGATGGTGACATGCCTCTCTGGCCCTCTTGCTGGTGGAATGGAAATAGGGAGGAGGTGGAAATCCTGAAGCCTGAGAGAGCCCATCAATCCTAGACCCAGGGTGGTGAGGGAGAGGGCCGAGGGCCCTTGAGTGAGCTGAGATGGATGACCCAAAGCCGCAGACGAATGGCAGATGGCCCTGGTGCAGGGACAGAGCCGAAGCTCAGTGGACTATGATAGAGAGCCTGGGCAGCTCCCAGCCTGTCCACTTCTTCTGAGCCTCTCCTGGCTCCTCAGGAGTTCCTGGTCTTCAGTTCAACTCCAGCTCTGGGCAGTCAGAGTCCATGAGGGGCTAAGTCATCATCAGGAACAGGCAGACAGATGCTGAGGAACACATGCTTCAAAGGGACTTTGGCTAGCTGCCCTGGTCAGTAAACTTGTGACAGGTGGCAGGGAAGGCTGAGGTGGCCGGGCCTTGCCTCTCTCTTACACACCTCCTCTGTGCCCAGTGGCTGTAGGGGCGACACGAGAGCACCGGAGCCCTTCCAGACCCAGTCTTCCCAATTCAGTCGGACGGGTGCAGAAGGTTTCACTGCAGGAGCGAGCCCGTAGCGAGAGGGCAGGAGAGCGGGCTGGCAATGTGGTGGTGGGGTCAGTGAGGACAGAGACCTGGCCTCACCTCTGCAGTGCCGTCCCAACTTAGGTGGCATCTCAGTCCATCTTCCATTGCTCGCAGAACACCTGATGCCGGGTGCATTATAAAGAACAGAGACTTGATCTTAAGAACTGGCTCTCAGTTCTCAGGCTGGGAAGTCCAAGGGTGCATAGCCAGCACTTGGCGAGGGTCTTGTGCTACATCATCTCATGGTGGCAACATGGAAGGGCAAGTGGGCCTGGGCTGAAGAGACAGAACATGCAGGCAGCCTGGCTCTTGTGGAAACTAATCCAGTCCAAAGAGAGACTCACACCTGCAGAAATAGCACTGATCCCTCTTCATGACCTGGCCACCCTCAAAGGACCCACCTTCCACCACCACCACCACCACCCTGGTCCAATTTCAGCATCAGTTCAGAGGGACAGCCCATGTTCACACCACCCATCAAATCACCCAAACTCAAGTCCCTCTCAGATGCCACCAACCACCATTCCACTCTCAGTCCCACAGCATAGCTTGCTCCAGCAGATTCAAAAGTCCGAAGCACAGCTGTGAGCCGTGAAGCCAAAGGAAGCTGTGCGTGGGCCATTCCAAAGGGAGAGACAGGGCCCCGCAAGTCCAAGAGCCAATGGCAGGACGGTCGTGGAGCTGGAGGATCATCTTTCCCTCATGCCCAGGGCTCTCCTGGGCACAGGCCGCCTCTACATCTCTGGGCTGGGGTTGCACGGCGGAGGCTCCGCCTGGATGCTCCACTGGGCAGGCTTGGTGGAGACTCTGGGGCAGGCTTCTGCCTGGGCCTGAAGGCTTTCCACGGCACCCTTGGACACTATGGAAGTCCAGCCTCTGCTAGCCCTCCTGCCGCCTGCAGAACTGGCACCTCGGGGACACCTTCAAAGCCTAGCGCTCACACTCTCCTGACTTGGCAGGAGCTGCACCTGGGCTGAGTGGGAGCAGGGAGGAAAGGCCCGGGTGGCCCTGGGCAGGGGACTTCTGCCAGCAAGGCAGGCCCTGGCATTCTGGGCACTGCTGCAAAGCCAGCCTCCAAGGTCTCTGGAAGATGTCCGGAATCTTTGGGGACTTTCTCCCCTTGTGCTGGTGAATGTCCCCTGGGTCCCTCCAACCCTCTGATCTCTTCAGCTGTCCCAGGCAGGACTTTCCACTTTGTATGTGGTGAGGTGGAGAACTTTCCGCTCCGCTCCCCTTTCCATAGAACCCTTCTGTGGGTAATCCGGACCCTGCTTGTCCCACATGGTGGCTGGACGGGGCCAGGGCCGCCTGAGGGCCTGTTGCTTGGTTTCCTCTGCAGACACCCGTTCATCACCCGTGGCTCTGGCTTTCCACCAGCTGCGGTGTGAAGAGACTCCCACCAAGTTCTTTGCTTCTCTGGCCGCTCGCCATCCTGTAAGGTAGTCCTTACTCCACCCAGATCTTGCCCGACAGCCCTCACCACGCACGTTTCATCTGCTTCTGCTCAGGCCCACGAGAGGATGGCCAAGCCCTCCCGTCCCCCAGCCTTGTCTTCTGGGCCCACACCAGCATTGCCCTCGATGCTCAGGCTTTCCCAGCTTGCACTGCACAACTGCTCCAGCCACTGCCTGCTACCCACTTCCAAAGCTGTCCTCCTATTTTCAAGAACTGTTATATCATAATGCCTTGCTTCTTGGTACCATTTTCTGTTGCTGTAACAAAATACTTGAGACTGAGTGATTTATGAAGGAGAGAGATTTATTTTAGCTCACGGTTCTGGAGTCAGGGAATTTCAAGAGCATGGAGCCAGCATCTGCTTGGCTGCTAGTGAGTCCATCAGTGCTGCTTCAGATGGTGGCAGCAAGCGCAAAGGCAAGAGGAGGCCAGGCAGAGACAGCAGGAGGGAGCAAGAACTCGCTCCCTGGAAAGGCGTCAGTTCCTCCCAATGACCCATCACCTCTTGATGGTCCCACCTTACACTACCACAGTGACAAACCTCAACGTAGTTTCAGAGGGGACAACTCATCTTAAACCACAGCAGGCGGGGACAGGTGATGGGCATGAGGAGGGCTGGAGGGGAGCAGGCAGGAGAGGCCCACGGGCAGCCAGGCCAACGCTGGCTCCAGGGAAGAAAGGTGGGGCGCTGACGGGCCAGGGAGCCTGGCGCCACGCCTAGAGAGCCAGAGGTCTGCACCCAGAGGGCCTCAGCCGGACTCTCAGGCTGCCACCACGGCTGCTTCACAGACACACCGCGTCTCCCCACCCTCTGCCTCGCAGCCAGCTTCCAGCTCCAGGGAAAACGTTATTTCTAACACGCTGCCATTTTTGGAAATCTCTCTAGAATTTACAAAAACTTTTTTTTGTTTGTTTGTTTGTTTCTCCAAATTTACTCTGAAGAGACGGAGCTCTTCACCATTCTCCTATGGCAGAGTGGGCAGCTGGCAGCCCCAGGAAGGCTCCGTGGGTGTTCTCCCCGCAGAGGTGAGGAGGAGCCAGCCCCCACCCCGGGGACACAGCAGTGCCCAGGTCTCACCTACTCCGCCGCACATGCTCCAGGGTGGGAGCTTGCAAGGGGTGGTGCAGCTGTGGAACACGCTGACGTCCTGGGGCGCCAGGAACTCCACGAACTTAGCATCCCCAAAGGCATCTCTCTTACAGCGGAAGATGGACATGACTTGGTCAGAGATGTACAGGATCTTCCCAGTGACCAGAGACATGGCCACAGCAAACATATCCTGAAAAGGAAAAATATGACCCCAGTGACCACAGCCAGACAGGACCGGACAGTTGGTCAGACTGGGGGCCGTCAGACTAGAGTGAGCTGGCTGGGGCAGCCAGGTGGGGTCTCTGGGCCTCGGCCCTGGCCAGCCCAGCTCTGTTTCCCTGTGCCCCTGTTGGGGTCACCATGATATCTGAAACAACACAGCAATGCCCCATAGAAGCAACCCAGGTGGCCGGCACCCTGGCAGTGCCAGGCATTCCACTGGCTGGGACATGGAGCTCTTGGAGCCTATGTGGGGTGACCTGGAAGGTGGAGAGGCAGCCCTCCTCTCTGCTCACCGGCCTGTCTGCTGGGGCTCTGGGGCTCTGCACAGGAGCCACCTGGCCCTCAGGGCTCCGTGACAGGCTCCCTGGTGGTTAGGCTGGAGGAAGGGGATGGGAAGGATGAGGGAGCCCTGTTGAGGCCAGCTTCACCCGATTCCAGCTCACGCTGGGTCTCCGTTGGTCCTTCGGTCCGGTCTCACAGAACCTGCCTCCCCCAACATTCAGGCCCACCTCCACAGGGCTCAGAAAACCACGGACCAGGGCTGGGGCGGGGGTGCAGCATGTGTGAGGCACTGGGCTCGAATCTCGGCCACGATTTAAATAATCCAATACAATAAAGGCTTTATGTCCATCTGCAACTAAAAAAAATACTTAAAAAAACATGGACCACTAAGTCTGGGCAAGTGGACAGTCACCAAGTCTGTCTCCTCATGCTGAGGACATGAAAACCCGGACCCCCAGCGTGGGAGCAGCTGGGCTTCTCTGACACTGGAGACCTACGGGATGGAGTCCGCCAGGGATGAGGACAGAGCTTAGGGGAGAGGCACCACCGTCCTGGAGCCGCGGCGTCACCCTCCTCTCTAGAGGCATGGACGTCCCTGCTGTGTGCCCCGTGCAGGACTCACCGCGTTCTTCAGGATGTACTCCGAGGTGACACCCTCCACCTGCGCCACCGTGTAGGAGGGCACGCCTGCGCAGCAGGGCTGGCTGTCGCTGGACATGAGCAGCTGGAAATACTCCTCATTCGCTGCAGGAGAAACAAGGTCGCACTCAGTGGGCGAAGCCCAGTGAAGGCACACCCTCGCAGTGGGACGGTCCTTTCCTCGAGTGACAAGTGGGATGGACGCAGACAGTGGTGACTGGACACGGAGCTCCCAAGCCGCACACCCTGACAAGCCGTGCTGGGTGCTCCCCTGAGCTCCGTCAGGCCTTCGCTTACAGAGCTCTACAAAGCGACTGATACCCCGTCTTATTTTCAGAGGTGAGACTGGGGTATATTTTAGGAAAGTAGATACCTACATTCAAGAGAATGGGAGCAATCTCCAGACAGGCACTCGGAAATACGCTATTTAAAATAATATGGGCACAGAGTTCTTTCTCCAGAAGGGCCTTAAATCATGAAGCAACATTGATTTTTCTACGTGGGACAGTGGTGGCAGCCCCTGCATCTGACCCCCGGCGTGGTCCATCAGATGCTCTACCTAGGTGAAAAGGGGGCTGGGGATGTAGCTTAGTGGTGCAGTGTCCCTGGGTTAAAAAAAAAAAAAAAGCAGGCGCAGTAGCAATACCCGACTATAAGGATTGCAAATGGGATCTCAGCCGGGAGCGCCTCCACCTGAGCCCACCTCACTGGCTCACCCAGTGGGCAGGGCCTATCCCTGGGCATCACTGCCCACAGGCTGCAGCAGCTCCCTCTCCAGGCAAAAGCTGAGGGCTGCGTTCTGGAGTCCCAGCAGCTCCCTCTCCAGGCAAAAGCTGAGGGCTGCGTTCTGGAGTCTGACCAGGGAACGGAGCAGGGCTTCCTGCAGTGGGATGCGACCTTTGGACCCAGGGCCACGTTACCTGCCTTTCACTTCTCCACCTTCTGAGTGTGCTCTCAAACCAAGATATGAATTGCTGTAAAGGTAGGAAACTTCTCGATTTGGCAAAGCTCCCAAGCTCCTAAGTTCCTGCAGATGCCAAGGAGGAAGGTACCCAGCCCACACGTTAGCTGAGAGCAGAGCGGCCGGGCAGATGCTCCACCTCCAGCTGCTCCCTCGGGAACAGGAGCCCTTCCCCAGGCAGGCAGCCCCAGGGCCCCACCTTCCACGGTGCCCAGGCCCAGGGGCAGCAGGTGCCCTCACGCTGTCTCAGGCCTGCCCAGCACTGACTAGGAGCAATCTCACTCCGTAGACACTACATTAATTGTCACAAAGAGACCGCGGGCTCAGGGAGGGGAAGACGCAGGACAGAGGGGCACACCCGGAAGCGGAGCCCAAGTGGGAGGGCAGAGGGGCCTCCTATACTGGCTCAGGGCCAGAGGCACCAGCCACCTGCCAACTGCCAGCAGAAGCTGTCCAAGCGTGAAGCTTGAAGGCGTCCGAAAGACGCCCCCCGCCCCCCAGCTGCTGGCAACAAGCCCTGCTCACTGTGTGCCGGGCCCAGGACAGCACCAGGAGGGAGCTACTGCCCCACTGGGCCTCAGCTGCCCGCTCTGTCTGATGCGTGTGTGAACACGCAGGGTCCCCTGGCTGTCAGCACAAGATATGACAGTGAGCAAAGGTGGAATAGAGTGACCTCCACCCAGCACCACCTGGCCTCCCTTCCCGCCCCAGCAAGATGCTACTCTGTGCCTGCTCGTTACGATGGACCCACATAGCTAAGGATTCCTCAGGGGTCAGGGGCAGGCAGTTTCACTATGACACAAAGCGGGAGCCCAGGCTGTGAGCTTGGGATGCTCACGTGGTCACTTCTTCTAGGACTCCTGCAGTGCTCTCCTAACAATGGAGAAAACTAGACGCTGGAAACTCACAGCACTATCCCCAGCAGGGGAACTGTGGCTTCTGGGCCTCTCTGACCAGCAGCTACAGCGGAGCCATCCTTGGATGAGCCAGTCAGGGGCCTTGGGCTGAGCTGCTGGCTATCAGGCCTGAGGTCCAACAGCTGGTGCCCAGCACTTACACAGCATTTCCTGACTGTCCTAGAGACAGAGGCACCTGCAGCCACTTGAGACCCAGAGACGAGGACCCCGCCTGATGGAAGGCCCAGCGTGGGAAGAGCCAGAGGAGCACAGGCTGACTGGAGGGCTGGGGCTGGGAGCATCTGGACTTGGTGGTATGTTTATGGGACCTGCAGCAGGTGTCAGGGACCCCTGCACTGCACCCCCGAGGAGCTCCGCAATGTTCTCACACAAAAGTCTTAGTTTTATTCATCAACGGCCAGTTTTAAAAGCTCTTTCATATTTAATTTCTTTACTTTTTTAAAAAAATATTTTTAGTTGTAGATGGACACAATGCCTTTATTTGATTCATTTATTTTTATGTGGTCTGAGAATTGAACCTAGCGCCAGGCAAGTGCTCTACCACTGAGCCACAACCCCAGCCCTCATATTCTATTTTCTGATATAAAGTCCAAACGTGTATAAACGGGAACAGGACCTACATTTTGGAGGCCCCCATGACCATGTGCTTATGATGGTGGCCCTCTGCCCTGCCTCCCTCCTTCCTGGTTGAAATGACCACAAGGGCAGAAATTTACACATTTTTAAGTAAACAGGGAGTGCGTCACCTGAGTCCGTGAAATGAGCAGCTCTGAGATCTGGTGATGCCCTTCACATCCTGTACAGCTCTGAGATCTGGTGATGCCCTTCACACCTACACCTGTAGGTGGCAGATCCTCAGCAAAAGGCTGAGAGGTGCTTTGCTTTGACTGTATTCTGGCCCTTGGCAGCTCACAAACTGCAGGTGACAATCTTCCTGGACTCAAGCCATGATCCCAACACCACCTCCCCGTCAGAGTCTAGAAGACACTGGACTCTCCTGCACGGGCCTGACGCAGCCCAGGTCAGCACCGCTGGCTGTGGCACACAGATGTCTCCTGCCCTACCTGCTTCTCCCCTCTGAAAGCCCACCACCACCACCACAGGAAACTTCCAGGAGCGAGGTTCCGTTGAGCTTCCCCACGATTTTATGATTTCCTTCTGCTACTTCAGGAGGGAGTGTCAGAAAGGTGACACACCTGAGGTAAAACCTGGGTTCAAACCTCGTGTCCCAGCGGAGAGTGGAGGTGTCGAGCAGCCTACCTTTCACCTGCTTCACGCTCCTCAGGGCGTACTTCAGGGTCGCCAAGGTGCTGGCCTTGCCCTTGGCCTGCTTGTCCGCGGGGAGGTGGACCTTCAGCTCTCTCAGCGTTCTTACCAGCTCTCGGTGTGTGTCCGCTTTGGCAGGCTGCTCGCTGCTGTGGAGCCAGGAAACAGAGGTCCCTGTGAGCTTCCCACAGTCCTTCCCTAGGAACCATGGCCTGGGGAGCTCCTGGAGGCCCTGCGGGGGCTCAGTGGTCCCTGGCCTACCCTCCATGGCCACCACATCTGCTAGTCATGACAACCACAAGTGCTTGCAGAAGTGCCAAGTGGTCTGCTGGGAGGTGGCTGCCCTGGTGACACCGCTGCCCTGAGCCTGTGAGTGCCGGAGCCCCTCCAGCTACCACGAGGCTTCACCTTCACAGGAAGGGCTGCTGGCCAGCCCACAGTCTGAAGGAGCAGACCTTGTCAGTGGGCTGTGCCCCTTGCCTGTCCCACAGATAAAAGAACTACATGGTGGGGATGACAGAGGACAGTGAGTGGCTTCCTGGACGTGAATGTGAACCATGAGCTCAGAGAAGAGGAAGGAGAATTTGTGAGAAGGGTCTTCATGCAAGATGAAGAGGTGAGAGGCAGACTGGACACCTGGACAAAGCCGATGGGGCAGAGGGCAGAGAGAATGATGGAAACCAGGCCCTGAGCCACGGTGGGCCTCCATGCTCAGGATTAAGAGCAGGATTTGTCCCAGAGGTGATTTACAAATGCGTGTGCGCATGAGGAGGATAATTTGTTCCAAATATCCCCAAAGAGGGAAGAACGTTCCTGATGAGCTGCGCAGCACGCAGGCAAGGTTGGCTCAGAGTAGAGCTGGGAGGGGCTCCGCGTGTAGCCCACACAGAGAAGCCACAGGGACACCGGGTGCCTGGGTAGCCAGGGAGCACCCAGTGCACAGGGCATGGTCGTGCAGAGCCTGGAGGAGCCCCGTCACCCCCAGGCCTGACCTCCAGTGTCAAGTCTTTAGACTCCTCTAACAAGTGTCCTTTGGGGGTTCTGGCAGGCCTCACCTTTGGCCACTGGGCAGGGGAGGGTGGGGGCACTGCCCTGGGGCTCTGTCACTGCAAGGCCAAAGGCACCAGGGCTGCAGAAGCCAGAGGTAAACCAAACCCAGCAGCCGTGTGCCTCCCCGCTTCCTCCCTGCAACCGGAGGAAACAGGCCCCGTGACACCGTGGCAAGAGAGGGTTACATCATGAGGTGGGGTGGCTCAGTCGCAGAGCGCCTGCCTGGCACACCAAGGCCCTGGGTTCTATCCCCAGGAGAAAAGGAGGAGGGCAGAAGGAAGGACAGGTGAGATGACAGCACGGCACCTGCAGACACCAGGCCGGCCGAGAGGAGGGAACCAGGGCAGAGGGCCTGTGCGTCTCCCATGTGGGGGGCTGGCCGCTGGCTGCCCCTCCCAGAGCTCCTGTCCCTGGTGTCTGCTGTCATCAAACATGAGAAATATATTGATGACAGCGGCTGTCTCTGTGAGGAGGAATGCACCCAGTTCATTTTAATAACTCTGCGTTAACAGGATTTTCAGAAACCTTGAAAAACTCGCACACCATGACTGAAAGGTGCGAAATCGACCCAATCACAGGGCGATGAGACACACAGAGACAGCCACGGGTGCGTGGCCTGCGGCTGACTGACCTCTCCCGGGTGTTGGCGGGCTCCACCAGCATCCCCAGCTCCTTCCCGTTGTCCTCGCAGTCGCTGCCCTGTGAGTCCCGCCCCATGGAGCAGTTTTCATTCCCACTTGAGCCACTGCTCATGTCCACATCTTCCTGGAGCAAGGCCTGGCTTGGCTGGGGGTCCAGGAGCTCCTTGGAGGGGTCACTGGTGCTGGGGGAAAATTCCGCAAATCCATTCATGTTGGGCTCCAAAACGAAGCTGGCAAAGACAGGCACGTTCCCAAGCATTAAGAAGAGTATGCAGGGTGACCGCAGGGGGTGACTGCAGGGGATGACCGCAGGGGCCAGCGAGGGACGCAGCCCCTGGCACCTTCCTGCACATCCACCTGGAACAGCAGCAGTGGAGATGGACCATGCCCACTCCTCCACCTCCTCCTGTGTCCTGAGCACCCACCTGGGGCCAGCTGCACTGGACCCTCAGCCCAACACCGAGGCACCCAGGGCCTATGGGAGGCAGACAAGAACACCAGTAGCCACCAGCCAGCAGGGGCGACGCTCTGGGAAGCACACAGTCATGTCAAATGGGACGCAGGGCCCAGGAGCTGCATTTTATAATCTACCCAGGTGACATGGAGCAGCTGGGTTCGACAATCTTGGCCATCCCACATGGCAAGTTGCAGACCAGCTGAGGGTGAGGTGAGGCTGGTGGGGTGGAGAGGGCACCAGGAGGCCCAGGCCCAGCAGGTACGCCGACCCCCCCAGCAGCCACTGAGCCCCAGCGCCTTCCCTCGCCAGCACCTCCTGTGGAATTGCCCAGGCGTGGGGAGAACCCAGCGGGCTGAGGAGGCCTGTCTAGTTCACAGGCACAGGCAAGAGCCACACAGGGTGCTTGAGAAGACGCACAGCAGGAGGAAGAGATGGCACGTTGGGGACAGCACTGCGCCCCTCCCCTCCTGGACAGGAGCTCACGACAAGACGGGCTCAATGACGCAAGCAAGGAAGGAGGAGAAGGGCCACAGGCTGAGGCGAAAACGCCACCCGCATGGTCGAGGCCCAGGGACGGGAATGAAGGAGACGGCCAAGCAATCAGGACACTACAGGTAACGGTCCTTTCCGAAAGACACGGGCACAGGACACGGAGACAGAAACCACTATGAAGGACGCCCGTGAAGAAACCGTCCTGAGCTGATGACGCCATGAGCACCAGGCAAAATGACAGTGGCCACCATCCTGATGTGACTCATATTTTCAGGAAGAGAAGAAAAAGCCACCAGCATCAAACAGGAACAAGAGGTGGCCTTGGAGGGAGGCAGAGGCGCAGCGCTCCTGCACATCTCTTCTGGTGTGCGGTGCCCAGAAGTGAACGTCCACGTGTAGCTTTGAGAGGACACAGATGGAGAGGGAGGAGGCTCAGCCAGGGACGCTGGGTGTTGGGTGCACACAGCTGGAGCTCAGTATCTGGAGTCATTATGTCCAAAAGACCAGCATCGTTCAGTTAAGGCAAGGCTAGTGTTCTGGCCTCGTCTAGCACTTGGTGGAAGTTCTACTACTTCAACGAAAGAGTGAAGGCTGCTAACTCTTGAGAAGAGGAGGACAAAGTCCAGATTCTGTAAGCCCCTGCCACAGGGGAGCCCCAAAAACATGTGAACTTGTGGGAGGTGCACAGCCCAACAGCATTAAAAGAGTTCAGAGGAAGAGACTGTTTACCAGCAGGTCCGAGGTGTGCTAGTGAGGAAGGACGCCAGCCTCGGTGCTCAGAGTGTGTCCCAGAGCTTCTCTGGGGGGACTTGAGGGCACCCACCCCACTTGTCCAGCACACAGAAATTCCCGTCCCTGTGCACAAGCTATGTGAGCACCGTGTGGGGTGCAAGGCCTGGAAGTGCCGCTGTAGGAGCTGCCTGCAGCCATCAGGCCACCAGCCACACGACTGCCCTGGCCCTGGGCCCAGCCTCAGCTCCCAGCTGGGCTCCTGCCTCCACCGCTCGGCTCCAGGAGGAGCGATTCTGGTGGAAGGAGCACTAGCTCACGACCACCAGGCAGGTGCTCAGAGCCCGGCTCTGAGGTCTGCCCTCCTCTGGTCTCGCATCCTCCTCCAGCCCTTGACCTTGACCTTGACCTTGGGGCTCTGCATGTGCTGCTCCCTCATGCCCATGGCATTCTCCTGCAGACACCCCCATCGCCACGTCACCGTGGCTCCTTCTCGTCCCTGCTCTGTTTGTCCCCTCCAGAGCACAAGCTGCACAAGGGCAAGAGCACTGGGTGCTCCTTGCTGGACCACGGACCTGGCAGATGCCGCTGCAGGCGTAAAGCCCAAGATGCCACAGACTGTGGTGCACTGGCACAGAGGACAGTGAGTGGGAAGACGAGATGTGAACCACCAGAAGGACGCTACAAAGGCCAGGGCATGCCCCAGGCACTGCCTCCTACGCCTGCCTGCAGCGCTGAGGCCAGCCGCGCAGGTGCAGTGGGCACACTCCTGCCCCTGGGCTGACCTTCTAGTGGGTCACAGAAAGGCAAGAGGAGCTGGAGCACACAGGTATTTCTGGGTGCGAAGGGGAAACCAGCAAAGCAGGCAGCAGCCAGGACACCGGAGGAGGGCGCAGGGCGGGGAGTGTGGTGCCCTGCGTGCAGGAGCTACTTGGCAAGACCTTGTACCTGAGTCTGCAGCCACTGCTCCTCCCAACCTGGGGACACCCAGGGGCCTCCTGGCCTCACACCTGCAGTGCCAGAGTCCCTGGCTCCTTCCACCACACAAGGACTAGGGTGGAGCCCCACACCCTGAGGTGGCCTTGCTCCCCAGCTGCCACCAAAGGCCCCACGAGGAAGTGCAGGGAAGGAGCTCGCTCTGAGAGCACCTGGACTGCGGGGAGCCAGGGCTGGGGGCAGCGCCCCCCCATCCCTTCGCTTTGCCTTTCTTTTTGGACAGCCTTCTGATGAGGCTCCAAGGTGCTGAGTGGCCAACTGGGTATTTTATGAGGCGAGGCATCATCTCAGGAGGGTGTCACCTGTGTGCCACCAACGAGGGCTTCCCCCTTATTTCTGTTACTTCCCTCTGGCCACCCTGTGATTGTACGTCCCAGTAAAGTTCGGACATTTAAGGTTCATCCAGAGTCGGTGTCAAGGGGACTCAGCTGACAGACCAAGAGCGTGGGCAGCTGGAGAGGGGACGCTCTAGGCAGAGGACGGCAAGCACAGGGTCCCCAGGCAGGCCAGTGCCCAGACTTTGGGAAGGGTGGACAAGGCTGGAGCCGTGCCAGGGCAGGAGGTGATGGGCAGGTGATGCAGCAACCTGCCTGCGGGGGCTTTACTCAAGTGAGATGGGCCCTGCTGGAGAGTCCTGAGCACCAGGTCTGCCTGACACGCAGGGGACTGCAGGGTGGCATGAGGGGCCAGCAAAGGTCTTCCTCGGGCTCTCACTGAGGTTCCTGGAGCGGCTAAGGGGCTGTCCAGGGGTGCTGAGGGCTTTGTGCACTCCCGACCCCTGAACATCCTGGACCCCCACCTCATCCCCACAGCCCCCCTCCAGATGGGAAGGAAGTCTGTCCTTTCTGCTGTGAGAGGGTTAGGAAGGCGGCAGAGGAAGGAAGGGCAGGTGAGTGAATGGCCCTGGAGGGCCAGGGTTCAGCTGGGTTCACTACTTCCTGGGTGTGTAATCTTTCTGTGCCTTATTTCCTCATCTCTAAAATGGGGATAATTGTTCATGCTTGTCAGGCACAGTGGCCATGCCTTTAATCCCAAGATTCAGGAGGCTGAGACAGGAGGATCCCAAGTTCAAGGCTAGCCTCAGCAATTTAGGGAGGCCCTGCCTCAAAATATAAAATAAGAAGGGCTTGGGGATGTTCTCAGTAGTAGAGAGGTCTGGGTTCAATGCCCAGAACCAAAAAAAAAAAAAGTTCTAAAACAAAGTTCCTGTCTCTTATAGGTGACTGGGATTAAGGGGAAAAAAAAAACCTAAGAAAGTACCTGAGTAACTAGAGAAACAGCTGGACCACAAAGATGATTTAAAGGACAGAGAGAGAGAGAGAGAGAGAGTTCACTGGCAGGGAGCTGTCTCTGGCTTGGTTTAAAGGACTAAGAGTTCAGGGACACCCCACCCCCCAGGCAACGGAGCTGCCTGTAGCACCCTACACTGCCCCGGGCTCTGCATGAGCTCCTGGGGCTCCAGGCTGCCCCCAGGTTCCAGTCCCTGGGAACCTGTGTGAATAGGGTTCGTTGGTGCCACGAGATCACCTGAGGGGAAGGGTGCATCTTTTTGCAGAGAGGGCCGGGCAAGCCTGGCCAAAGCGGGAACAACAGACCAGACCATGGGCTGAAGCCTGTTATTCTCGCTCTCAAATGGACCCACCTCATTTTTCCAAGCTGGCAGAACCGACCTGCTGGTCCAAGCAGACTTACAAATGTGTCCCCAGTACTACCGGGGCCACACTGCCAGACCCGGGTGGGGGTGCTCTCTAAGGGGGTGCAATGGGGTAGAGGCCAGCCTGGCTGAGAAAGGGCTGGCTGGCTGCCAGCCCAAGAGGTCCCTTAATGCCCTCTTTACACACACACCCCCGCTGGTTCTACCCCCAAACAATGGTCAGACTAAGAAGCTGGGCTTGCACCCTGACCAGGTCATCTGGCCACATCCGTGACCAGACAGAGGCGATTAAGAAAGCACAGTCAGGGATGAGGTCAGGATCTGGAGGGGAGGGGAAGGGGGGACCCTGGGGTATCAGCTGCTGATGCTGGCTGCTGGGTTCCTGGGCTCAGGGCACTGCCCTTTAAGTCTCATGGCCATCCATACCTGACCTCAGGCCTGCAGCCACCTCTTCCTCCCAACCACCACCAGGATACATAGTTAAACAAAAAGAACTGGAGCATCGGGCCAGCTCCAGCCTCCCGCGCACGGCGCAGGGGATTCTCCTGCCAGTCCCTGCCCGATAGGAACTGCTGGTGAAGTCAGAGCTCAGCCAACACTTCAGCAACTTATGTGATCACTTCTTTGAGATGGAAGTGCAGATATGTAGATTGTAAGGTCAGAGCAGGATGCATGTCCCTGAACTGAACACACCCTTGTGACCAGCCTCCGCCTCCATCCCTGCCCCCAGCCCAATCCCAGAAGCCCACTAGCCTTCTGGCTTCTCAGAGCCGGCCCACTCCGCCTGCTTTCCAGCATTACATAACAGGCTCAGACAGCTTGTGCTGAGCGTCTGCAAGCCCTGCGGCATTTACAACCCCAAATATTAGAACATGTTTTCTACTTCCTGGTAGAAGCCAACTCCCTGAGGCCAGACTGCTGTAATCTGGAGAAAATGTTTGTCCTGATAAATAAACAGCTGTGTTCTCCATGGAGACGGTTGAGTAACTGCGACCAGGGCTATCCAAATATGGAGGGGAAGAAGGCACAGGGGAGAGGCATTGTCCAGGCCTCCCTGGGGCTCTCCTGCATGCTTTTAAAACCATAATAATGCAAAGTAGCGGCCCCCAGGCCTCTGTGTTCAGGGACTGCGAGTTGGTGGGTTCTAGGGAGACTAGGCATTTGTTTCTCATGTAACTCAGCTGTTCTTATTCTACCCAGCGTTGAAGCAAACAGGTCCTGATTTCTTCCGTCACCCCTAGGGAGAGCATGTGGAGCCCTTCAAGGCTGCAGGGGGGCCATAGCACGGCTGGCTGCTTGGGTCACCCTGTGGTCTTGGCCTGTCCCCAGCACTGCTGCTCCCTTGCTGCTCCCTGTCTGCTCTAGGCTTGGGAACACAGGGACTCCTTTGCTATGAACGTGCGTACAATGAGCATAAAAACTTAAAGGAGGGCCAGGTCCCAGGAGGGACGCTCTGGGCCCAGGGGGGGACCAGCAGAGCCCAGTCTGCACTGCTGGTTCTCCCCGGGGTCTTCAGGTGGGCCGCTTCCCACAAGGGCAGGGCACAGAGGTTTCTGCACACAGTGGGGCTGAGTTTCCAGTTGACTTCATGGAATATGGTGATTTTCCAAAGAAAGAGCAAAGTCTGGCACGCTGCTCTTTCTTTGACTACTCGCTAAGAGGTCCTGCCAGACACCCAGTGACCTTCCTGAGCTGCAGCCCTGCGGTCTGTGAGGCCTGCTGAAGTTGCATCATCACTAACAACAGGCCTGCCTCCCAGAAAGTTCGGTGTGCGAGAGAAGCAGCACAGATGAGAGGAGCCTCTCCTACCACCTTCTAAGCACAGCAGATAGCCTCACGGGGGCATCTCATGACCCCAAAGCAGGCGTGGGCCAGAAACCTCTCCTGGGAAAATCATCCCTAGGGTGACAAGAACCTAAAACCCTGGAGTCAAAGTGGACCTTGGAGACTGCCTAATTCAAGGCTCCCCAAGCAGATGAGGAAACCTAGGCCTAGGGCAGAACTCAGTCACCCAGCAGCAGCCAGACGGCTGGCACAGGTCTCTGCCCGCGCTCTAGTATCGACAGAAAGCTGGGGCTGCACTAGTTCTGTATCAATGAACCACATTAAGGTGACAGTGTCAGACGTCTGTGAACACCCACAGCACCATCCCTACACGGCAGGACACAAGCTACCACTTAGGAAAAAAAAGAAGTCCCATGTTCCATTATAATCCACGACTCACAAAAAGTGATTAGCTCTATGCTTAAAAACCGCTTCCAGTCACAGCCTTCAGACAGTCCTGTGTCCTTCTTAGCCACACTCAGCCTGGGACCAGGAAGCCCAGGTGGGCTAGGGTGGGGACCCCCTTCAAATAAGGGAGATCAGTGAACTGGCTGTGCCAGGAGGGTCCTGCCATGGTGACTCTCGGGGGGCTCTAAACATTTGGGGAGCCGAAGCTCTCCTCCCAAGCACCAGCCCTCTCAGGACCCAGGACCCAATCTCAGGCCTCTTGCCCCTCTGGAGGGCACGCTGACCCAGGGTGATAGGAAGACCCCAAGGGGCCTGGGCCTGCCGTGGTGTGCACCTGGCTTGCTTTGCATGCGTGCCTCAGTTTCTTCTTCTGTCAAGCCGAGGGGTTGCCCTGGCTGATTTCCAAGGAGCCTTCTGCCTCCCTTGTTCTCTGAGTATGAATCAGCTCTCCAAACTGGTTCCTTCTGTGTGGCTTAGAGAAACCCTGGCAACCAAGCTGTCATCCTTTACCCTGGCCTTCCTGGAGAGGGAGCAGGCCACCGCCCGCCCCTCCGTGCCTGTACTTGGCAGCCCAGGCACTCCCCACAAGGATGACGTGACTCCTTCACCTCAAAGTGGGCCCCATCCATTCTGGGGAGAAGGAATAAATACACAGTGGCCCAGGACAGGGCAAACTGGGTAAAGGTCAGGGGGTCTCCCTCAGGATTCCCAGGCCTGGCTTTCTTGTCTCTGCTCACCACTCCTGGACCACGCTCACCCATGGCCTGGGAGCAGGAAGCCAGCTTCCCAGGTGGCCGTCTCCAGGGACAGCTGAACTGACTCTGGGTTCCTTCTTCCTCCCCTATGGGGTCAAGGGTGGGGGCAGAGTTGGTTCCTAAAGGAAATCATTCAAAGAACCACAGTCTGGTGTAGCAGTCACTCAGTAGCTGTGTCTTTAGGCAAGTTGCCTGACCTCTCTGGACCTCAGTTTCTTATCTGCCAAACGGGAATACTAGTACCTACCTCGCAGAGTTTTGGTGCGTGTTAATGTCACCGTCTGCATTTTGGGTAAGGCCGAAGATCTGCACACCCCTTCCCAAGGCCGTTCTCGGCCCAGGGCGTCAAGCGGCCCCGAAAGCCTTGGGAGCCGTCGCCGCGCCCGCCAGCCTGTGGCCCGCCCGGCCCGCGGCGGTTACGTAAGCGACGAGCCGCTGCCGCGACCGTACACCCGCCTGGCAAGCCGCGCCACTCACCGCCCCGCCGCGTCCGCCATCTGTCGTCCCCTGGTCGGCCCGTCGTTCCGTCTGCCCGGCCCGCGCCCGCCGCCCCCCAGAGCAGCCAGTAGCCGCCGCGCCGCCGCCGCAGCCGCCGCGCCGACCGCTGCTGTCACATAGTGGAAAACGTGACCGCGCGCGCCGTGCCCGCCCCTCGCGCCCGCCATTGGCCGTGGCGCCGCCTCATCTGCATATCTGGGAGGCCGGGCCTGCGAGCGCCGCACGCCCATTGGTGGCGGCGCCCGTCGCTCACTTTACATAAGACGCACATGGAACTCCATGTTCATGGCTTCGGTTCCTCAATGAAGACGCGTCACGCTTGTGCCACCCACTGGTCCGCCCGAGTGGTCCTTTCCACTTCCGGCCTCGGCACCTTCCATTCAAGGCGTCCCGCAGCCGGCGGCTCGCAGAGCTCCGAGTGGCGCGTACCACTGCGGCGCGGGGGAGCTGGCGTGGGTCCTGAGTTGCTCCTGCGCACCTCGCGCCCCGCGGAAGCCCAGACCCGTGGGGGGGCTTGTCATTTGTGGCGACCAGCAGGAGGCGCGCTCCCGGGCCGCGGGAACCTCCTTGCGGACATCCTTTCTCCACGCATTTCCATTCATTCATCAACTCACTCTCTTGTTCATTCATCGCTAGGCGCTGGAGCTGCCCCGGGGACGTAGACTGGTCGGCCGCAGGAGCTCCAGCTCCTGGTGCAGGTCCACCCAGGCCTCTTATGGACAGGACAGTCAGTTTCCAAGACCTTTCTTATTTTTTAAATCATGTGTCGCAATTTTTGGTTTTGGAAATAGGGTCAGTGTTACTGTAAGGAGGTACAGAAGACATAAATAATGTCCTTGTTCCCAAGCACATTATTAAGGAGAAAAGACTGCTTTCTAAAAAGAGAACTTAATCAAGTACTAAATTGGGTGAGGTGGATTACAGATTAACCAGGGCCAGAGCCCTTCTCAGAGGCCCCATGGAGGAGGAAGAACTTCAGGAGTGGGTACAAGGAAAGAGGCGTCTGGAAGAGGAACGCTTTCCCAAGGTGCAAGTCACAGAGACACACCAGCCTGTGGGGGGGGGGGATGTGGGGGACAGCGCCAGTGGGTAAGCTTGAGGCATGTTAAACCCCAGTCTCCTGTCCAGAGTGTCAGGAAGGAGAGCAGAACTTCCCCTCTGATTGGAGTGCTTAGGAGCCTGAGACTTTCCTGCAAGCAGTGAACAGCCAGTAGACCCTGAAAATGCACAATATGATGGGGAGGGGAGGCTGGCCTGGCTTGGAAGGGCCCAAGGAGCACTAGATGCAGTCCAAGAACCTAGGCCCTGTGGCATCTCCCTCCACTCTTCCTCATATTCTTTTGTGCTCCCCTGGGGACCAGGGAGGGCAGGAAAGAAAGAGTTATGGACCTGTAACCTATAGGTAAACTAAGCTACTAGTGGCTGACGCCAGCTAACCCACATTCAGGAATTCCGGTGTGTGAGCCCCTTCTTTCCCTCTACCTGACAAGGTGTGCATGCAGCTTCTCAGTTGTGAAAAGAGGCGAATGCCAAGTCCATCTGGGCAGTCCTTCCCACCAAGCCCTGGAAAGCCTGTCTTGGACTCTGCAGTGTCAGGCTGGCCCTTCTCTTGTCATGCTCCTGCCCCTCCCCTGACACAGGCACACAAATGCCAAGCAAATCCAGCCCGGCTGCTCCCTGCACACACCCAAAGGCCCTTTTGTTTCTTCCCTGACATTGACGTCAATGGTGGCTCCATTGTCTGAAAACAACACTGAGCAGACGACTCATCCACACCTCCGGTTCTGGCTTCTTCCTTGGCTTTTCCTTGGTCTTACTCTGTATTCAGCCCATAACCTAATGTCACACTTCCCTCTTAAATTTAGCTCATTCTATTTCCACCAATAAATTTGGTAGAAAGACATAGACATCGATTCTTTTATAAATTCTCCAATGCCATGGGCTTCTAGAACTCTCTGGTCTCAGTTTTCAGTGTCTGGCAGATGGTTTATCCTTCCTTGTTATTGGAAACTTTCATTCATCCACACAATATTTGTTGACACTTGAGGATTGGGCTCATGTAAAAACACATCTGACTGAAACCCTGCTTGTGAGGAGTTTGTGAGGTAGGACCGATGGGCAGGGCAGGTCCAGACGCAATTTAGTCCAAGATGGGGTATAAATCCCAGGCAGAAACCTCCACCCCAGTTCTTGAAACAGAGCCCGTTAAAGTTAAAAGCAACTCTCTGACGACAGCTTTTCTGCTCTGCCTGGAGTTTGCTCTCACTGAGAATGGAGGCTAAGGGGCAGCCCCTTGGCCCCAGTGGGCACCACCAAACCAGACTGTGACCAGTTTCTGACTACTGCAGCCTAGCAAAATCTTCACACCTATGTTTCCTGCTTTGTGACCCACTGCACCCCCAGTCTTCTTATAAAATAGGTGTGCAGGGGTACATGCTTATAATTCCAACTACTCAAGAGGCCAAGGCAGGTGGATGGCAAGTTCAAGGCCAGACTTGGTCATTTAGTGAAACCCTGTCTCAAACTCATAAAGTGGGCTGGGGATGTAGCTTAATGGTAAAGTGCCCCCCCCCCCAGGTTCAAACCTCAAAACCAACAAAAGAGAGAGAGAAAAAAAAAAAAAACTGTTCACATCCCTGAGCCCCCTCAGAACATGGAGATTTGAGACCAAAAAAGATTCCCTCTGTCTTCCTCAGGTCAGCTTTCAATAAACTCACCTTCTTCACCAACCCTTTTTTCTCAAATTATAGTGGAGCTGAGCCGTGGGACTTTGGTTCCTGCTAATCCTCCAACAGAGGGGAATCCCGTGGTGCAGACCCTTAGGGCCAGGCCTTGTCCCTGGATGCCTTTCTCTCTGAATCAAGATGGAAATTGGGGAACGGAGAGGGTGTGTTGGGCAGTTAGACTGAACAGGGGTAGTGCCTTTCCCCGCCAGTCCTGGCAGATCACCCGTCACCTCCATCCAGTGTAGAACTCATGGATGGCCAAACGGCCTCTGGCACTGGGGGAGGCAGGCTGCCCGGAAGAAAGCCAGCCCTTCAGGTGGAAGAGGCAGGGTTCATGAGCTGGGGTCCCAGGCTGCCTGGGGAATGTGGTCAGTGGAGGAAGCTGGCCTCTGGTCTCAGCCTTCACCCATCCACCTCCCACACAGAGGCCCATTCCTGCCGACTCAGCCCTCCCCATGCAGGCTTGTGCCCTGCGCTCGGGCCTCTGCGGCTCTCCCGCTCCCCTGCTTGGTCAGCCAGCAGTTTACCGGGGGCCTACCTCACACCAGCTTCTGTGCCTCTGCTGCCTCTTCTCCTTATGGATCGTGTGGTTTGAGGGGTGACTAGCTGGGGCACAAACTGGGGACACAGGAGACTGGGAAAAGAATCATCTCAACAAATGCAGGTGGGGGTTGTCAGTAAAGCCCCCTCTGAGGTGGAGGGGACCTGTCAATCTTTCTGGCCCTCCAGTCCAGAGCCCTCTTCATGGTCCTAGGGACAGTGGAGGTGGGAATGCCTGACCCTCACTCTCCAGTTTCCTGCAGCAGATGCCAGATTGGCATGGTAGCAGCTCCTGGCAAGGAAACCCTTAGCCAGCTGTAGGAGGATGGGCAGCTGTGTTCACGGTGAGACAAGGTCTACCTGTCCCTAGGAAGGTCCTGAGCCAGGCAGGTGGCCTAGGGGCAATGCCTCTTTCTAGACATGAGGTAGACTGAGAACCAGTATAATTTTCTTTTTATACCGGGGATTGAACTCAGGGCATTTAGCTACTGAGCTACACCCCAGTTCTTTTTATTTCTTATTTTGAAATAGGTTCTCACTAAGTTGCTTAAGGTCTTGCTAAGTTGCTGAGGCTGGCCTTGAACTCATGATCATCCTGCCTCAGCCTCCCAAGTCATGGGATAACTGGGTGTGCACCATCACACCCAGTTAAAGAATGTATCTTGATCATGCTGGCTGCCTACTGAGTTTTTATTTTTATTATTTTTGCGGAGGTACTGGGGATTGAACTCAGGGGCACTCTGTGACCCCTGAGCCATATCCCCAGCCCTATTTTGTATTTTGTTTAGAGACAGGGTCTCACAGAGTTGCTTAGTGCCTCGCTTTTGCTGAGGCTGGCTTTGAACTTGTGGCCCTCCTGCCTCAGCCTCCCTAGCTGCTAGGATTACAGGCATGTGCCACCGCGGTCAGCTTCCCATAGCTTTGTCTCTGCAGTACAATACTCTGGATAGACTTGTTTACTTCACTGTAGTACATCAAAACAAAAATATAAATAAATGCATAAGTGCCCCAAGTTCCGCCTTTTTTATGTTGTACATCTGCTTTGTATTACTATAGGATTAAATGTGTACCCAACCAACCTCTCTTATTGTCAATTTTGCAAATTAAAAGCATAGTTTTAATAGAAGCAAAAACCCACCACAACTATACCTGTGGCTTTGTCCCTCCAGGTCAGTGGTACTGCTGGGGACAGAGCAGTCTTCCTGGGCTGGCAGTGCCTGGCCTGCCTCAAGCGCAGCTGGCACCCTCTAACCATGTCACTTGAGAAAACTTCAAACTTGTTGGTCATAAGACCATGGGAAAGGGTCTGGGGTTGTGGCTCAGTGGTAGAGTCCTTGCCTCGCACGAGTGGGGTCAGTCCTCCTCAGCACCACATAAAAGTAAATAAATGAAATAAAGGCATAGAAAAGAAAGACAGGAAGCCAGGGACTGAAGGGACAGCTCCGCTCTTGGCTGGGGAGGAGGGAGCATTGGGGCACAGTGTCTGGCCTTCCTGGTGCCAGCTGCAGGCCAACCCTTTCCCTCAGAACCTGGGGGCTGGGCTGCCCGGGTTTCCTGCTCTCTGGCAGCTTGAGCCCCTTCCCACGGTCTCTGAACCACCCATTCCTCTGGCTGCTCTGGGGGGCTGGCCAACAAGGCTCCGTATCCTAGGTGAGCTCCGACTCCGAGGTGACCCTGTCTCTGAGGTGACTTCCTACGTCTGGGGTGATCTCCACGTCCAACCCCACGTCCAAGGTCACACCCGCTGCAGCTTGGATCTGGAATGTCCTCTGAATGCCCACTTGTCGAAGGCTGGCCCCAGTGTGGTGCTCTTCAGAGAAGGTGGGACCTTCAAGAGTGGGACCAGTGGGTTTGGGGTCCCTGGGTGGGGAGCCCCTGAGGGGGATTGGGGCGCCCGGCTCTTGCTCTCCCTCTCATCTGCTGTGAAGCAGACGCCGTTGGCAGACCCCACTGCACCATCAATTCTGCCTCAACTCAGACCCAACACCTTTCAGAAGGGCCGCCAGTTACGGACTGAGACCTCTAAAAGTGAGCCCAAGTGAACTTTTTCTCTTTCTGAGCTGACAACGCTCACCCTAGGTTCCGAGCGATGCCCATTCTGCAGGTGTCTCCCGGCCTTCAGAGACCCTGTGCGTCTGAGGTGCCTCCCCCTCTGCACTGACCTTCCACGACTGGGGTCACCCCTTGTCTGAGCCTCGTGTGTGAGGTGAGCCCTGCACCTGAGGCGATTCCCGTGTGCAGGTGATGGTTGTGCTCCAGGGCCCTTCTCCTTCATAGGGTGGGAGACTCCCCCACCGTCCAAGGGCCATCCTGTGTTTTCTGAGGAACTAGCCTGGGGAAAGTCCTACAGCAGGCCTGGCTGCCCTGTCTCTTTCTGCTACTGTGTCCCCAAGACTGCCACCTTGGCTTGGTTCTGTCAACATCGTTGTGGGTGGCACTGAGGGAGAGTCCAGCTGGCACCCTCTAACCTTGGACCTCCTGGAGTGGAGTCAGGAACCGGTGCCCTGTGTGCCCTGGGGACCTGCAGGGCCTGTTGCCACCAGGGTCCTTGATCCCAGGTGACACTAAGAAGAAGAAAGCAGGACACTGGGGTCGGGGCTCCCAGCCTGGGTGTGAGCTGCCTAGGAGCAAGCACGCTTCCTGAGGCCAGCGTCACTCAGCGCTGGACACGCATTCTCTCTCTTAATCCTCACCCCTGCGGCAGACGTGTGAGGGCGAAACAGGAATCACAACTTACATCACAGAGGAGAGAACCTTGGTCTGCAGCGGGACCTCAGGGCCACCTGCCCAGCAGGCACACAGCCTGGGAACAAGCTGGCTCAGCAGGGAAGGCCACACGTCCTGAGGGGCCAAAGTCCAAGCTCCAACATCTCTCTTCTTTCCTGGAACCGTCTCTGCGCCCCAAGCTCCTCTGTGACGCGCTGGGCCTTCTCTGCATCTCTGAACTCCCCGCTAAGCCCATAGAGACCAGGGTGCAGCTTCTCTGCCCAGGCATGCCAGGCCCACACGCCTTTCCCAGGAGGACGCGAGCTGGGCACTGTGCTGCCTGGCTCCCCACCTTCAAGTCTGCCCCGCAGTGAATGTAGCTCCAAGCCCTCCCTGCATGTGACCTGGCCTGGGGGGGTCTGCGCAGGGAAGGGACATCATTGTCCCTGGACCAAGGCTGGTTGGGAGCTACAAAGGGGTTAATCTGGGTCACTCTCAGGGTGGAGGCGTCCCCTCTGGCTGTGTGGCAAAGGCGGGAGCCCAGGTGTGTAACTGACTGCAGCAGCCCTAGGGCCCGCGGTAGCTCCGCGGTCCAGGGGAGGCTGGGAAAACACTGCTTGCTTACCCATCTTGTTATCCCTCCTCAACAGACAGCCCTGCGGAGGAGAAGGGAGGGAAAACAGGAGCCCCACTCCTCCCTGTGCCACTATGGAAGCTGCCAGGATGCCCTGTTGCCCACGTGGCAGGACCACTCGGGCGCACAGGGGAATCCTCTGGGCTTGCTGCCAGCAGCACCGGGGGCTTGGATAGTTTGCATCAGTGCCACTGAGTGAGGTAAATGGTGGGCGCTGAAGGCCGACGTGCACCTCGGCTGCAGACTCACGGCCCGGGCTGACAGTGGTCAGTGGCATCCTTCTGGGAGTGGGAGCACGATGGCATTCGGCATAGCTGTCCTGGGGGTTCCCTGGGACCCCGAGCAGGAACTGGGCATCCCTGGTAAGCCTATGGCATTCACTCACAGGAAGCTTATTTGGCTAGTGTGGTGACCAAGACCCAGAGAGCCCAGCAGGTCTGGACTCAAAAAAGGCTAAGAGCTCTCTCTCCAAGTAGGCGGTACCTGTGGCTTTGTCCCTCCAGGTCAGTGGTACTGCCGGGGACAGGGCAGTCTTCCTGGGCTGGTAGTGCCTGGCCTGCCTCAAGGCACCCGGGTGTCTAGCACAGACAGGGTGGGTGAGAGGGACCAGCCAGCTCGGCTCCCGGGAGACCTCTCCCCACATGGTGCACACACAAAACCCTGTGCCCTTGGCTTGTGAATAGGGAGCTGCCTGAATTCTGACCCATGTGAGGCTGGGGGACCAAGAGGAGTGACAAAGGGGGCTGTGGCCATTGTCAGCAAGGGACTCTGGGAGAGAGACGGTGGTGTGGGCAGTGGGAGACCTGAGCACAGTGGAGCCCCTGTTACAGGAGGGAGCATGTGGACTTCTGGTCTAGGAATACAGCCCCCCCCACCCCCGGGGAGCTTTGGGGGTGGAGCTTTTATTGGCAGTCCCACGTCCACCCTGCAGAGCAGCAGGTCCCTCCAAATCTCCTGAGAAGGCCCCAGGACAAGGCTGCATGAGTCTCCTGGGTGAACCCTCTGCTGCAGGTCCACTCTGCGGGGTCCGCCCAGCTTCCCGATGCCTACTGTGAGTCTTTCCAGTCATGAGGAGTTGACAAGTGGGGCTCTGTGCCCTGAGCCCCCCGGATGGCCCTGCAGATGGGGTGCCCGTCTGGAGGTGCTGGGGAGGACAGCCATCTCAGAGGGCCTTGGGCTTGCTGGGCGTGGGTGCCCAGGGGGCTGTCGCTGACGGCCTGAGAGGGGTCACGGCTGAAGGTGTTGGCGGAGCTCTTCCCTTGTGCGTGGCAGAGCAGGCCTGGATGGACCATGGAGCAAGGAGGCAGGGACAGCCAGCTGACGCACTCCCTTGGCTTTTGTCCTCTGTGGGAAAAGAGCCAAGGCCTGGCTTTCCCTTGGCCAGTCCAGAGAGTGCCTGGGCTGAGCTTGGGGACCTGCTATGCATCGGGTCTGCCTCCTGTGGCTCCCGGGGAAGCAGTGATCACCGTGCTTTTTCTTCTCTCTTGCCGTCCTGGGGTCACGCCTCCCAATAAGGTGCTAGTTCTTCAGCCTGTCCCTGGGCTCTGCTTTCTAGGGAACCCAAGCAAAGACTCACAGAGGGCTGAAGTGGTTCTAGAAAGCAGACCCTCACATGGGGCTTCATTTGGGAGTTGAACTGCCCTCCCACATTGGCCCAGTTTTCATGAGTGTACGGAGACCCCTGAGGCAGTGTATTTTATAAAGAAAAGCGGTTTATTTAGCCAATAGTTCTGGAGGCTGAGAATCCAAGATGGGAGCCCATCGATTTGACCCCTGGTGAGGACTTAATGTGGGGTGGCATTGAAGCCAGATTTAAAATTAGGTAGTCAGTGTAGTTAGGTAAATCGGATCTAATATCATATCGAGTGAAATCTAAAATGGAGGCCATGCTGACAATGATTCCGGGAAATGCAGGACAACTCATGGAATGTTAATGAAGTCCCGGAAAGGCCCTAGGCCAAAGTCCACCCCAAAGAAATGTTAATGGAACCCAGGAAACAGCCCCCAACAGATTTGGAGATAGCCCATCCCTGAGGAGTGATAATGAAGTCCTTCCTGCCCAGATTACTTGTTTGGCCCACCTGTGTCCCAACCCTTTCCCCTTACATTCCATCACCAAAACTACAAAAAGGGGAGACAACCGCACTTCCACGGATTCCACCTCTGGGGTCCCCTTCTTCCTCCGGGAGAAGTCTTTTCTGCTGTCCTTTAATAAACTTCTAATTTCTACTCTGACCTTGCCTCGGCGTGCTCTTTGGTGTTATTCTTCAACATTGGGGAAGCAAGGACTCGTCACCGGTCAACAGCAGTAACATGTTGGAGGTCCCACCGAGATTCTTCTACACCGAGGTAAGCCCTCTCCACGCACCCCATGTCTGTCTGAGGTGCATCTTTCTCTTTCTTTCTGGAGGGTGAGGTGGGCACCCGACGGCTACTTAAATGCAATTAGTGCAGCCGCCACTCTTCAAGACTCCGGTGAGAGGTTTGCCGGCCTAGGCAGCTCTCAATCACCTGTTCAATACAGAGCAGGCATGTTGGGTTCTGCCAAAGCCGCTTCCAACTTTTCTGTCTCAGCCCGTAGAGCAATTGGCGTGAGTACAGTGTCCCGAATCCCGATCTGCCTCGGATGCGTGGAGGTGGAGGAAGGAGTTTGGAACAACTGCGGAATTCCGGTCTAGGCTACACTCAGACGTATTCCTAAGGTTCCTTTATCTTGAGCCCCCTCCCGACAGCCCTCAGGGGTATCTAGGTGATCAGTAGATGAATGGCACTAAGGGAAAGCCCCAATCACATTTGCTTCCGTACGGGCTACACAACACTTCCAAATCCGCATCCATTCCCTCCTGGATGCTCCCCTTCCTTCGAAGGTCAGAAATGTTAGCAATTCAGGTTGTAGGACTGAGAGAAAGGCATGGGATAATTAGCAAAATCTGCCCAGGTTCCCTAAGATGCATAGGTAACTTCCACTAGTCTGTTTTACCGCCCCAATGTTTAAAATGTGCCGTGTTCTCTTTAAGCTGCTAGAGAGGCCTTTTTAGAATCAACTCCTTGGGTAATCTGCTACCTTACAACCAGTAGATATCCCTTAACCCTTAGGTGGTTCCTTTAGTCTACAGAGCAAAGGCAACAAAAGAGTGCATGATTCCTTTTTGCAATGGGTTTTTAGTGGCCGGGAGGATAAGCAGTAATGCCCTAAGTCTGAATTCTCCCAGGGTCTCTGGCACAGGGCAAACTGAGACCCTAGCACTTTGCTAAAGGGGACCAGACACCCCTTGGCAAAGCAAGGTGAGAGACGGGTTTTCTGGACCGTTTAGGAGGCTCAAACTTAGGGAGACGTCCCTAATGAGAACAGTTATCTCCGGCACGGCGGGGGCGCCTGAGTCCTGTTTTCTTCTCACTCAGATGGGAGCTTCTCTCTCTCCAATATGCCAGGTGCACCACTAGCCTGCGTATTGAAAAACTGGGATAGATTTGACCCTCAGACAATCAGGAAAAAGCGCCTCATTTTCTTGGCCTGGCCTCAATACAAACTCTCTGATGGAGAAACCTGGCCACCAGAGGAAAATATCAATTTTAATACAATTTTACAGTTTGATAAAACTTACAAAAAAAGGAAAGGAAATGGTGTGAGGTGCCGTATGTTCAGATTTTCTTTGCTCTAAGGGAAAATCCTAAATTATGCCAACAGTGTAAAGTAGACTTACCTATGATGTCTGCCATGAAGAGAAAAAAAATCTTGGGGACTCACTGAGGAAAAAGAATCAGGAGGACCCACAAAATCTCCATCTGCTGGCCTCTCTGTGTCTGCCCCAACAGGCAAACCAAATATATTACCTCTCCAGGAAATGCCAGGAGGAGAAGTTGAGCTGATCAAAGTACATACCCCCTTCTCCCTTCAAGACCTAAGGCAGATAAAAACTGACTACGGGAAAGTTAGGAGATATGCCAGATTGCCTGGATTGGACCTAACCAAAGGAGCTAATCCTGTAAGTAAAAGGAGAGACTGAGGGACTCCCAGCAGCTGCCAAAGCCATTTCGCTTTGGGGAACCTCCTCATTCCTTCCCTGCACTGTAAGGGTTACTCCACCTCTGTCTACTCAAAAAAAAAAGAAGGGACACTGAATGCAGTAAAGTCGTCACACTGAGACCCTTGATTTTACACCTATAGTTGCCCCTATGTGAGAACATCTGGTCCACTCGTGGGGAAATCTATGGTGCCACTGATGTAGAAGTCATAATTAAATGGGAGTTAAAAACCTGGAGAGATTTTTTTAAAGGTTTTATTGCAAAACACAAAAGTACTTTGCTACTTTTCTACAAAAGGTTAAAAGCTTTCAGCTTTTCTTTAATTCATGTTTTAGGTGTGATATTATATTGTGTTAGCTAATATTCATGTGAACTTGAGCAACAATTTATGTAGGCTTTGTAAAATGATGTTTAAAAAACAAAGATCAGCTTCAGAACTACAATACTTAAGATTTATGAAGAGCCCCTCCTTACCTGAGATAAGGCTCTGTGTCCCATCTCACTGCATATGAAAGTGACTATGAAAGAAGTAGGCCAGATTTCAGTACATTTAAAGTTGTGTCCAAAAGTTGGTTTTTGTCAAGATTACTAGGATCTCAAACAGGGGATTATAATGTATAACTCTGCCAAATTCAAGGTAGCTATTGCATGAACTAAATATATTTTTACTCTTGATAATTTCATCTTGTAGTTTTCTTATAAATGGTCTAAAGATTGTCTGTTAATGTTTTTCAGAGGTACTGATTTAAGAACACACAACCTGGGTTAATTTAATATAAGGGAGTTATCACCTACAGGATAGAGAGATAGACATTAAAGCCCAGTACGCTTAATATAAGGCTGTTGAAACTTATTTGCTGGATGTTTAAGATTAAGTTTTAAAATTAAAGTTAAATTAAAAGGGCCAAGAAAACCAGTATTTGGCTCTTGCCCTCTGAGTCAGTCTGAATCCAGGGAACAGGGGACTTCTCCAAAGAGCTTTGCAACTCTGGGCCACATAACCTCCCGATCAGGAGATTAATGAGACCACTGGAGGACAGAAAGCCAATCAGTGCCTTTGCTGTGAAGAGGAGGGTCATCAGAAAAGGGAGACATCCCTGATGCTTCCAAGGGAAGCCACATGGTCAAGCAAGGCCTGGACCCATCCTAGCGCAAATGGCGCTAGCGGAACTGAGAAGCTGCTGTAAAGTTCCCCCAGGACACCCAGGGAAACTCAGCTGACTGTTAACAATAGATAGAAACAAAAGTCAGTTTGACTTGCTTCATCTTAAACACTTAGTAAAGACAGTCAAAGCCAAAACACAGCTATTCCTGGGCATTTTAAATGATAATAATAGTTAAATGTAACTTCCGAGAATAAGTAAACTGGAGGCTGCAAAAGAGATTCTCAGACAGGAATGCCTGATAACTATCAAAAAGAACTGCCAGAGTAGTTTTTAGTTTAAAGCCTACAGCTATTTCTAACCTACACAGGTAGGCTTAGTGTTTACTAGTATTGTTATCCAGCCCTAAGTAACAGAATTAAAGATTTCTCTATGACACAGAGGTCATACTAGTAAAAGGATTTTGCAAGATCAGATGACATTAAATTATTAAACTGTATCTTAAGGGAAGGACAACTGTAACCTTAAAGTTAAATGTTGTGTTTACATCCCTGACAATTCTGGAAATGTGACAAATATCCTTAAAGATTTACATGCTCAGATAGAAGCCATGTCCTCAGCAACTTTGTCATGGAAACAATATCTTAGCTCCTGGTCCTTGGTACTTCCTGGTGGGAAACATTGTTAGTCTCTGTCTTTGTCATCATACTCATTGGCATATTCCTGTGCTGTGGCATTTATTGCTGCATCAGTCTGGTTCCTGTACTAATGAATTCTTGTTTCTCTTATAGACCACCCATCACTCAAATGGCCCTCCAGCCTATTACTTCTCAATCTGACTTCTATCATGGACCACTCGATAGACCCGATTTTTAAAGGGGGACTCCAAACTGCTTGCCCCACACCGTCCCTTTTCAGCCTGAAGAAGCCAGAAGGATCTTCGCCCCCTTTCCTTACAGCAGTAAGGAGTTCCCCAAATTAGAGGGGGGAATGAAGCCAGATTTAAAGTCAGGTAGTCAGTGTAGTTAGGTAAATCGGGACTAATATCATATCGAGTGAAATCTAAAATGGAGGCCATGCTGTCACTGGCCAACAGCGGTAACAGCATCACGGTGGGAGCACATTAGAGATGGCATCACCAGACAAGAAGGCAGAGTGAGAGCAGCGCCAGGCCTGCTTCTTATGTTACAGCCACGACTCGAGAACTAACCTAGGTGTCCCGTGAGAATCACCTCCACCCCCTGACGGCAGCACCCTCAAGCGACTGAAGGAGCTCCTTAGAGTTCCACCTCTCGAAGGTGCGCAGCACCCCCACACCCCCACGCCAACATGGACTCCTGAGGGATGAATCACAGACGGGACAGGAGCCACCGCCTCAAAGCCACAGGGTCCCTGTTCCTGGTGGTAAGCGGGAGTGCAACAACCAGGTGTTTCCCACCATGGCCTGCTGGCCTAATCCGGCCCACTGCCTGGTTCTGTGTGACCGATGAGCTAAAGGCGCAAAGCCAAAGAGCACGCGGGAGGTCACACAGCCCACAGCTTCACCCGCGTGCTCCCTGCAGGTCGTCTGCCGGTCCTGTCTGGCCATCACTGGAGCTCACCAGGGGACGGGGTTGATGGGGTGAGTGGGCAGGCAGAGAACAAGGCCCTGGAGATGAAGTAGGTGTGGTGCCCTAGGAGTGGGGACAAAGATAATGGCTGATGAGAGGAAGAGTGGCCCCCATGCTGGACCTGGAGCCCTGATGGAAAGTGTGGGCTCGGTCAGCTAATCGCCCATTTCGTTCAGATTCCCAAGACCCCAAGGCCTTGCCGGCAGTTCAGGAAGCTCACAGTCTCTGACGGCCACTGGGCAGACTGCACACTCAGGCCTGGAGCCTGGCGGTCAGGAAAGCAGAGCCACCAAGGAGGCGAAACCACAGCCCACCTCCTGGCACCACCCAGTCAGCATGGCCCTGAGACTCCACTCCCTGGGTGGAAGAGCCAGGGACCTCCCTCCCCCAGGTCCCCAGACGCCTCCAGGCCAGCAGAAGCCTCCCTCCCCCAGAGAGCAGGGTGGCTACATCTGGCTGGATTCCTCCCTGGGGCAGGCGCCTGCCTGCAGGGAGAGGTGTGCTCTCTCACACCTGCCCTCCTGCCCCCCTCTGGTTCCAGGCCCCCCGGCCAGGGCCTGCTCTCACATAGCTGGAAAGAGAAGTGGCCACTGCTCTGGGGGGAGCTTGCCTGTCCACCACAGGAGTACAGAGCTGGCCTCCATGCCAGCAGGACTCCTGGAACACAGAAGATGGTGGGCCTTGAGCGTGACAGAATGGCGAAGGCAGATTGCTGGCTGGGGATGTCACTGCACAGGGGCTCACCAGGGCCTCAGAGCCCGGTGGTTTGTCAGGGACAATGGGAACGCACTCTGGCCGTTCATCGGGATGGTGCGACTGTGCACAAGGACATGCCTAACAGCTGGCCCTCTGAGAAAAGGTCAAGAAAGAAGAAAAAGAAAAATAGAAAAACTACTGCAGCATTTGTCACCGTCTGTGGCGCACACAACTCCACTGTGGCCAGTCCCACGCTGCCACCGCAGCCCTCTTACTGTGGTGGTGCTGCCAGTCACGGCCACAGGCATGGAGGGAGGCCGGCCCGCCTGGCCCTGCTCAGTCCTGGAGCCAAACTAAGTGCTTCTCTAGAAACCAGAGTTCAGCCTGCCCAGTTCCATGGAGAGAGGGGCCTCCCCAGGCCCAGAGCTGGAGGCTGTTTTCCTGACTCTGTGATTAGAAGATTTTAAGTGTTCATGGCAAGCTGTTTCTCAAGGTCATTAGACTTCTGACTCCTGTGGGAGGACTCTGCTGTATGTCCGCTCAGTGGGAGGCCAGCCACAAGAATGATGGTTGGATTTGTCAGTTACTCTGGAGACATTGTGTGGGGGGGTGCACCTCTGAGGTCAAGGCACTCCTGCTCTAGGTGGCATGAAAAAGCCTCCTGCCACCAAAGAAGCTGCTTGAGCGGGTCAGGTGTGTGAGGGCCCTGCTCAGGCCATGCTGCTCTCCCAAGTCTTGAGGCAAGTCACTGGGGCTCCTCTGGGAGTGACCGGCCCACGGGTGTGGCCTCCCGCAGCACCTCGGGACGTGGTTCCCAGCGCAGCCAGAAGTCCACGCTCACCATCCTGCCCCGACGGACCCCAAGGCCAGGAGCAGCTCACTGAAGGTCTCAGAATGGCTGTGCTGTTCTTGACAGACCCCGACAGGGAGGCCCTGTCAGCTGAGGGTGAAGAGGGCATGATCTTCCTCGTGTGGAGAGCCTGGCTGAGAAACCCAGAGTTGCAATTTACTTATTTATTTTGATGAACTTGTCTTCTAGACGACGTGCAGAGACTGGCAGCCTGTGTTTTCAGAGGTGTCTGTGGGAGTGTTCATGGAAGCAGAGCAGAGAGGCGTGCCCAAGCTTTCGCGGTGTTCTTCTCTATGGAACCTGGGGACGTCAGTTTTCTCCTTTATATTTTGCAGCATCCTTCATATCTATAATAATGATTTATGATGGATCGTTTTGTGCCTCTGATATATTCTATGTGATACTGTTGGGTAAACATATAACGGCAGCAGCACCCCAGAGAAAAACCCCAGCATGGCGTCTAACGACCCCCTTTCTCCTCTGTTTCTTTCACTGGCACGAAACGTTCCCACCGGCGGCGCCAACGTTCAGACCCTGCTGGTGGGAAGCCTTAGCCCCAATTAGAATTAACTTCTTGGGCTCCGGAATGACATATGGAAGGGCTTGCCAATAAACGGGCAACCTGTTATCTACCTCAGCCCTGCGACCTCTCTTAGACCTATTGAACACACAGCCTTTGGTACCAAAGCGGAACCTCTTTGGTGATCTGTGTCGTGAGGTGCGGCGTCTTCCGGTCTTACAGATACAATTTTATGTATTATGATAAGCATTTTTTTTTCAAAATTTTTTTTAGTTGTGGATGGACCCTTATTTTATTCATTTATTTATATGCAGCTCTGAGAATTGAACCCAGGGCCTCGCACATGCTGAGCAAGAGCTCTACCACTGAGCCACAACCCCAGCCCCTCGATAAGCATCTTGATAGTGAGAAAAATTGTGGCTTGAAAGTAATAAGCTATTAAATATAAGATGAAAATTTTCCCTCAATAGGATGTTTAGTGTGTAAAATGGCTTGCTCTGTAACACTGGACACATGAATAGGCATGGAGACTCGGACCCACAGCACTGAAAAGCAGGCACAGTGAATTCTTGTCTGGCACGCATGAGGCCCTGGCTTCCAAGCTCAGCAAGAAAAACAAGTAAAAAAAAACGAACAAGCACCAGTGAATTCTTTACATTGTGGAATAACTGTTTTATTTGACGTCTATTCATTTCCCAGATTTTATCTTTAATAATTAAAGATGAGCTTTGTGCTATTTTGAACAGTCTCTGCTGGAGGTTTGCCAAGCTTATATTTATTGCCCAAACCTAGGCAGACAATATAAACAAAACTAGCCTATAGAACAAAAGCCAGTTGATAAAAACAAATAAACAAAGCGCAAGAAACAATTTGGCAAACAGACCAGGCCCAACGGGAAGGCGGCTGAAGGAGAGACGGGGCTCCACAGCTTCCACTGCATTCTGTCTCTGAGGGTTTTAGTAGTCATTCCAAGACCGTAAAAGCTGTAGGGCAGTAAAGGATAAATGGATGGGTGAGGGTGTATCCGCAGAAAAGAGAGCAGAGATGGCACTAGCTGAAGGAGAGGGGCACCCATGCTTCCCCGGGACGCGCCGTGTCTGTGCCCGCACAGACGCTGCCAGGGCTGCGTAGACGGGAGAGTTCTGCGGGGCTGGCGGGTGGGTGTCCCTGACCTGCTCTCTGGCCCCTGCCTTCCTGTCTGGCCACAGTCGTGCCTCACCGGAGGCTTTGCTTTCTGCCGTTTCATTTACCTGAGGTCAACTCTGGTCCAAATATATTAAATAGAAAATCCCAGAAATCAACAACTCACAGGCTTAAGACCGCACACCACCCTGAGAGTGAGGAGCTCTTGGGTGCCCCACTCTGCTGGCCGGTACCTGGGTCACCGGGTCCAGCATGTCCACGCTGCACACGCCCCCCACCTACTTGGCAGCTTCCTGGGTACCATATGACTGAGGTGGTCTTGCAGGGCTTGTACAGCAGGCTGGGTACCGTTATTGTTTGGGTCTTAAAGTCCCCCATGTGCCAGGCTCGGTGGCCAGCCTGTGGCACTGCTGAGAGGTGGTGGAGCCTTCAGTAGGTGGGGCTAGGGGAAGGGATTTAGGTCACTGGGGATGTGCCCTGGAAGGGGGTTTGGGGCTCTGGCCCACCTTCCTCACCCTCTGTTTCATTCCCAGCCTTTGTGAAGCGAGCCGCTTTGCTCCTGCCACAAGTCGCCAGGAAGCCACTGGCCCAGGGGCAGTGCAGGCAGCTGACCACAGGCGGAACCCTGTGCAACCCTAAGATGAAGTGCACCTTTCCTCCTTCTGCTGTTTATAGTTAACACCATTATGGAAAGAAAGCTGAGGAGCATAAGTGTGTCCACAATCCCAGGCACCCTCTGAGGTCTGAAGTGTGTCCTGGAGAACTGGGGGTTCACAGAACTGCAGAAACCCAGTGGGCTGCTCACCCTGTGCTCTCTTTCCCACAGGATGTCCCTTAACTTTCTAGGGTGTTTGTTTACAGGTCATGTATCTCGAAGGTGGACCCTGCCTTTGAGGCTCCTCTTGGCACAGTCAGGGCAGTGGGAAGTGCCCTACTTCCTGCTCGGGACTCTAATAAGTGATGCCCTCAGCCAGGCAGCAGTGCCCTTGGGGCCAAGAGCAGATCCCCCCTCCTCTGATGCCATGGTGCCCAGGTCTGAACTGGGGAGGAGATTGTTTCCCTGCTCCAAAGCTCATGCCCCCCCTTGGAGAAGATTAGGGCTGGACCTGTGTGCCATCTGGGTGAGGACAGGTGTCTTAAAACAACGATGTCAGTCAGTGCTGGGCCAAGGCTGCTCAGAGTCCTGGCTGTCACGAATCCCCAACTATCGTTTTCTACCAGTGCCTCCCACAGGCAGCCTGAGTCTCAATGCCTCCTAATCCTGCTCCCTGACTTCCTTTCCTCCTCCACCTCTCCAGCCACACAACTGGACTCCAGTTTAAACTCAGAACTCAATCCAACGCCCCTTTCATGCAACTTTAAGTGGCATCTCATGCTTGGGATAACGCATAGGCTCTTTTATTCCTAGGAAGTCAGTTGTCAACTTGGATCACTTAAAAGTTTAGGAGTTTTGGGCTGGGGATGTGGCTCAAGTGGTAACGTGTTCGCCTGGCATGTGTGGGGCGCTGGGTTCGATCCGCAACACCTCATAAAAATAAAATAAGGATGCTGTGTCCACCGAAAACTGAAAAATAAATATTAAAAAATTCCCTCTCTTCTCTCTCTCTCTTAAAAAAAAAAAATTAGGAGTTTTCTCCAAATCAGTTTGGAACTCAAAATAAGAATCATTTCCTCTTCTTCCAAAGATGAGGTCCACCCCATCTACATTGTTTGCTTCATTTTCTGTTCCTACATGAAAATATTTGAGTCCGGGTAGCTTATAAAGAAAAGAGGCTTATTTAGTTTACTGTTTTGGGTGATGGAAGTCCAAAAAGCATGGCACCAGCTCTGGTGGGGGGATCCCCTTGGCTGAGTTGCATATGGCAGATGGTCTCATGAAAGGAGCTGTGTGAGGGGACATGATTGCATGGTGCAACAGGAAGGCAGAAAGAGGAGGTCTAGTCTCAACTCTTTTTTATAACAATTCCCTGAGAGAACTACTGCAAAGCCTTTCAAGGACACACCCCCAGTGACCTAAGGACCTCCCATTAGGTCCCACCTCCTAAAGGTCTGCCACCTCCCAACACTACCTCACTGGAGACCAAGCTTCCAGCACATGAGGACCGTGTCCAAACCACAGGAGCATCCTATCCAGAGTTTTCCTCTCGTTTCTCGCCAGTTTTCCCTCACCTCCAATAATCAGGTCATCGAGATTTCAGGTGAATCCAGAGATGACCCTTCCCTTAGGACCCCCTGCGCTGGCCAGGGGGTGCAGCCTCCCTGATGCCTACATCACAGAAACCCACTGCAGACGTGCAGGCCTCTCTGCTGGGAGCTGTCCCTCCATGGCTGCAGGGTGCATAGGCCAAGGCCAGTGACACCCATGGGGCCAGGTCTGTCCCTGCCAGCTCGGGGCCACCAGCTGTGTGGCCAGTGTGTGCCTGTGTGCCCATCCCCGGGATCCCCATCTTGGCTGGATCAAAAGGCTGACCCATTTTCAGTAGTGACCTTCTTGTAGCGGCAAAGCCTTTGTTCAGTTTGTAAAGGAGCCTGAGTCTGGCCTCCGGGGGTGGCGGGTTTGTGACTTAGGGAGTGGTGGAGGAAAGCTGGCTT
Organism: Marmota flaviventris; assembly: GCF_047511675.1. Lineage (NCBI taxonomy): Eukaryota > Metazoa > Chordata > Mammalia > Rodentia > Sciuridae > Marmota > Marmota flaviventris. The sequence goes on along the minus strand of NC_092508.1, from coordinate 2,589,444 downwards.
GGCTCTTCAGTGAAATCTCACCTCCTTTCTTTCTGGAAAATTTCAAAGACTATGTTTTCCTTTTCTCAATCAAAATTTAAACCTCTCTGCAGACACAAAGCCACTGGTGGACAATGGGAACATCCTGAAACAGCCCTCAGCAGGGACCTGCAGTGAGTCCCGCCCTGCCCCTGGGGACACCATGTACCTGGCCCCGGCTAAGCACACAGAGATGACTCCAAGGCAGCAGAGCAGTGTGGACTCAGCCTGTGCTGGGAGCCTCCACAAGATGCACTTAAAGTGAAAACAACCCCTTCAACTCAAAATGCTCGCGCTCCTCCTGCCTGTGGAGTTCTGGGAGGCCCGGCTCATTCATAGGCTCTTGAGACAATGCATCTCTGCTTTCTCCTGGGGCCAGCTTCATGCCTAGTGTCATCCGTCCTAACTTTATGGATTTGGCTTGGACAAGGGGAATGGCCCCAAATGTTATGCCATTATCTGTCTTTCCATAATGCCAGATATTGTCTTTCTGTAGAAACCCATCACGCCTGTGTCTCCACCCTGGTAAGATCAGAAATGAGCCTGCTCTCCCCCTCCTGGGCCATCTGAAGAGAAGGGTGCTAGTGGGTCCAGGGCAGCAGCTTCGGGCAGCACCAGGTGACCCCCAGAGCCAGGCCCTGGAGTCACACCCATCTGGCCTCAGAGCAGCTCTGCCATTGACTGCAAGCATGAAGCAGGTGAAGAGTCTTGGGCCTCAGCATTCTTTTCTATAAAATGGGATTAAAATAGTGCCTACCCTGGGGTTATGTTTTTCTTTAATTTATTAATGGTGCCAAAATACACATAGCACAACATTTACAACTTCAACCGTTTTTCAGCATACAGTGGAGTGTTAAGTATGTCCTTGTTGTTGGGCTATTACCACAATCGTCCACCTCCAGAACTCTTTCTCTGCACAACTGAGATTCCTTCAACATCCCCATCTGCCTCTGCCACCCGCTGACAGGCTCTCCTCTCCGTCTCTGAGTTCAACTGCTCTAAGTGCCCTGCTAAGCGAGTCACAGGGCATTCTTCTCCTGGTGTCTGGCCTATTGCTGTTGGCGCGGTGCCCTCATGGTTTAACCATGGAGAACCGAGGGCTAGAATTTCCTTCCTTTAGAGGCTGAGTTCTGCCTTGTCACACAGACGGACCACATCGGTTCATCCATTTGTCTATCAGTGGACACTTGGGTTGTTTTCACATTTGGGCTATTGCAGTGTGCTGTGGATGTGAGTGTGCAAACACCTCCTCGAATGTGCAAACGGCTGCTTTGTTTTCAACTCTCTCAGGTTCAACCCAGAAGGGGAATCGCCAGGTCTGTTCTAGGTGCTTGAGGAAGTGCCACATTAAGGCTGCTGAGCTTGCCTCCCTGCCAGCAGGGCACCAGGGCTCAGGTCCTCCGTCCCCACCTGCACTCCTTGTCTTCCCTTTGTTTTGATGGTGGCCGTCCTTATGAGTATGAAGTGGGATTTCATCGTGATTTTGATTGTCACTTCCCTAACAAGCAGTAATGCTAAGCATCTCTTTGCAGACCTGTTGGCCATTTGTGTATCTTCTTTGGAGAAATGTCAATTTAAGTCCTTTGGGGGTTGGGGACATGGTCTAGCCTGCCTGAAGCCCCAGGTTAGGTCCCCGGTACTGCAAACAGACAAACAATCTATTCAAGTCCTTGGAACATTTTAAATCAGGCTGATTGTTTGGGTGTTGAGTTGTCTTGGGGGTGTTTTGAGGACTGAATGAGAAAGTTCCTGAAGCACTCTCAGCTGGATTCTGGAGCAGAGCCAGACCCCGCTGCCTGCGGGTGTGACATTTAGAGAGGCACAAAACTGCCTGCTGGGGAGCACCACTCAACAGAAGACGAAGGAGGCCATTCCCTCCAGGCTCCAGGGTCGCTCCCCAGCTCCCCAGGCCTCTCAGCCTCCAGCACCCTGGCCCCACTCTCCTTCCCCTCACAGCCAGCTGAAGTGTTACCTGGCTGGGCCCCTCTGCGCAGCTCTGTCGGGGCGGGTTGTGAGTGACGTGGGAGGGAAGAAATCAGGACAGGCAGAAAGAGGAAGGAAGAGGGGGAAGGAAAGAGGGCCTGTAACTTTAAATCTAAAAACTCCAGGAACAACCCGCACCCTCAACCTCATCAGGCTCAGATTCTGCAAAGGTCTGACAAGCCCTCCAGCACTGCAGTCCCATTGGTCCGAGTCACGTGCCCTGCTTTCTTGCAGAATGGGTTTTAGACTATTAAAAGAAGCCTGAGAAACGCAGTTAGGGACCCAGGGAATGGGTGCAGCCCTAGTGCCAGGCATTAACCAGACAGCCAGAGGGTCCTGGGGAGCACCAGGCCGGGGCCACTCTGTTCCACAGCCAATGACTCCACTCATTAGCCTGATGCCACCCTCATGCTTCTCTGGCCCCCATTTGCAGGGCTGCCTCTAGCAGGGCCTGAGGCCCCAGGGCCTCCCAGGCGCCTCCCTCGGTGGCCCTTCTCCCTGAGAGCTCGGCTTCCCTTTGCTTTCCCAAACACACCCACACTGGCGCCTCTTTGACACACTCTAATTTCTCTTCTGAGGTATGAGTCAAGAACCTGCCAGGGATGATAGAGGTCCCTTCTCCCTTTTGAGGACCTCTTCGGGCCCTACCCAGTGACATTGGGTCCCAGCCTCAGGTGTGATCTCCTGAATCAAAACATAGGTGAGTTCTTGGAAATGATTCCACCTCGAAAATACCGGAGGTCGGCCACGTGCGTAAAGAAACCAGGGACGCACGGCTCTCCCGCAGACCCAGGGGCGCGCCTGCGTCCCGCAGTGTCTACAAGACACGTCTCTCATTTTGTTAAGTTGATAAACTAGTAGTGAAACGGACGGAAGCCCAGGAGGTGCCTCTCCCGAGCCCTGTCACCGGCAGGCCCACAGCAGGTCCCAGCAGGCCCCACCCAGCCTCTTTTGGCAGCCACTGGGATGACTTTGGTCGGGTTGTAGAAGGTGGGGCAGAGCCCCTCGCCCTGTCCCTGTCCCCTGGGGCTCTCCCATCCGGCTCCCTGCCGACTGCGGCCTCCTTTTCCTTTCCTTTTGCCTGTGGGTCTCGTTCTCCAGACCCGGCCCATTGGCCTCTGCTGCCCAGACTCAGCCTTTGCCTCTGTCGGAGGCACTAGCCTCCACATCAAACCAACTGGTCCCCGCAGGAACAGCTCAGGCAGAGAGGCAGTTCAGCACTGGCACCCACTCTTATGGCGTCCACTGGCTAGGCAGAGAGAAAGACCAAGGCCCCATCTTGTTTGTTGCAGGTAGTGACCAGGGCCATTCCAGAAAGCTCTGTCCCTGTGGTCAGAGGCTGGTGGTGGGAGGGGCACAGAGCCCCTGAGTTGCGGGGCCATAAATCCTGGATAGGAAAGCCCCCTCACTTCCTCTCACCCCCGTGTGTCCCAGCCTCTGCTGGCTCCCCTGCCTCCCGATGGACCACATTGTGGATCTGGTGGCCCTCTGAGGCTAGGCCCCTTCTCTCTTTGTGGCCCAGCAATTCCCAGGGACATGACCTCGTGATGGGTCTGCTGTTGGGCGGGGCGACTGGAAGCTCCGGGCAAGGCTTCTCTCCTGCCCGAGAGGAAGTGCTGGTGGAGCCTTGGCCAGCCACCTCTCTAGGCCAGGAGGACTCAGGAGAATCTGGGATTCTGGATTTTTGAGGGTATCAGTTCAGATGCCCCCGCTCAGTGTCCTGGTCCCATTATGCAGTCAGGAATCTGACCTGGGTGTGGTTGGCCTCCTGGAGTGGAGGATCACCTGCTCCGGAGTGCCCCTGCCCTGGTGACCAGCTGTGGGTTTGGTCCACTACTGCTCCTGCTCTTTGGCTGCAAAGGAGTTTCTTTATGTGCTTCCATGAAGACCCCAGACCCTCATCCCAGCTGCTCTTGTCCTTATTCACAGCCTCTGTAGCTCCCACCCAGCCTGGGAGTTCAGTCCTTCCAAACGCCCTGCCTGGGATGGCGCCCCCTGCTGGTATCCCCATCTCTGCAGGATGCAGGATGCTTTATCTGACTGCAGGGGCGGTCAGTTCTCCTCTCATGCTGACTATGGGGCTCAGTGCAGGTGGTTAGTGATGATTCTAGCAGGGCCTGTGGGTCTGCAAGAACCAGCCCTCCTGGTGGCTGGGTGCTGCGGGGCTGTCTGGTGGCCCACTGTGCATGATGGTGGTCAAGGCACTCTTCATTTAAGAACTTCTGCTTCAGCCACTCTGCTTTCAGCCCATCCAGCTAACACCCCTGGTGCCCGAGGAGGCTCTGGAGTCCCTCCTGCCTTCGGGGTTCGCATCCTAGCTGGAGAGCCTCGGCATAACTGCTGCCCATCGCCTGCTTGTGTGGCCTGGAGGAGGCCGACAGCAGCCCCGGGAGTGCAGGCAGAGGTACCCCTGGAGGGACCCACGAGGTCAGTGGGGTCTGACTGCAGTGCTGTGGGGGAGGCGGGTGGGGAGAGCCCAGGTTCCAGGTTTGGCCTCGCTCCCCTGCACCCTGGTGGGCACGTCTGAGGTTGGTGTGCGGAGCACAGGAAGTGGGTGCAGGGCCATGCGAGCAGAAGCAGAGGGTCCTTGGGGCTTGGCATCTGTCAAGGGTTCACCTCTCCTTTCCCACCCACCTGCCTGCCCCCACCACTCCAGCCGAAGGCTCCAACTTGAAGTCTGTGCCCTGGTTGACCCTGTGTGCCCTGTCCTCATTTATTTTTGGAAAGGGCAAACAGTGCCTAGTTAACCAGACTTTGAGCATTAATTAACCAGATTTTTCTGGAAAAAAAAAACTTGCTTAGACTTTCAGCAGGAGGTGATTCTTGCCCTTTATTTGGGAACTCCCCCACTTCCTGCCACCAGTGCAGGAGTGATACCAGTGGGGCCTTCCCCCAGCAAAGTTTCCTGAATGGATGACTGCATCTCCAGGAGTTCAAGGCCCTCCAGGAGTTCACCAGGCCCTGGGACTCCTGGTCGACAGGACACAGGGAGAACTGGGTTCGGTTCTGACTCTTCCCTGGGAGTTCTCCAGGGCTCCAGAGAGAGAGGGTGATTGGAAGGGGCCTCGGGGCATCTGCAGTGCAAATCCTGCACTTCATGGACGGGCCTGGAGAGACCAGGAGCTACACCAGTGGCAGGTGGCAGGTGTCTGGTCAACCCTGGGGCTCTCCAGCGTCCTGTAGACTTCAGTCACAGGGAGCCAGCTACACAGAAGGGGCCGTCAGTGGGTGTCTAGGGCACTCTCCACAGGGCTCCCAATGCTGTGGCTTCCCTAAATGGGGTCTCCTCTGACAACTTAATCTTTAAATTTTTAAAATTTAGAAGTTTTTATTTATTCAGAAATAAGCCTAAGTTTCAATTAAGTACAAAGAAGTAGAAAACAATATACCTGAACCCAGAATCCCAACACCCAGGGATGATCTCTGAACCCCTGGACATACTGGGCTTGTTATTTTTCCAACCTGTTTCCCTCCATTGTATGTGGACATATTTTTTTCACAGAACACACACACACATACACACACACACTCAGCTGCTTCAAATGTGCTAGAATTGGGGGGCGGGGAAGACCTCACAGAAATCTCTAGCTTAGAAGCCCAACAAAGCAGTATAAATGAGCTAAACTTCAAAAAAAAAATGGATATCTTAACTCAAATGTATTAAGTTATGTCCTGACCAACACCCTTGTCTTGCATACCATGAAGGCAGAAATGGTTGAGTTGGGGTAAACTCCTTGGATTTGTAGAGCTTGCTCTCACCTTCCCCAGGGCCCCAGGCTTTGAGCCTGGCTGGGCTCCTGCCAGTCAAGGTTGTCTCTTGACTAGACGTGGAGCTGCTGGTACTAACCTGCTCACCCGAGCAGGGCACCAGGTCTCTGAAGTTGAGTGTGGAGCTTGTTTGCTTTTGCTACAAGTGCCTGAGCAGGTTGCCTGCCTCCCATCTCTCCCACTGGCTTCTGCAACAAGCTCGGGAGCTGAGATGCCACCATGACCTTGGAATATGATCTGTATTGAGCAACCCTGCTCTGGTAGGTCTGGGCAGTTCTCAGAGGTGATGCATGCCTGGTGCCTGTGTGCGCAGAAGGGACTCCGTATGTGGCCACTCTATTGCTGGGCAGTGTTCACTCAGGCATTCAGTGCCAAAAACATGCGTTGGAGAAAAGATAGCCTCTTCAACAAATGGTGCTGGGAAAACTGGAAATCCATATGCAATTAAACCCCTATCTCTCACCATGCTCAAAACTCAACTCAAAATGGATAAAGGACCTAGGAATAAAACCAGAGACTCTGCGACTAATAGAAGAAAATTCCACCCACGTGGCCTTTCCAGGAACACCACCAACCGGAAATCCCTCCTCCGGAACTTCCCCAACCAACTGAGAACTCCAAAGTAGAGGGCGCCCCCCCAGGCGGACAGCAGGGGTCTAATGTACAATTGAATACACAGCTTAACATAACCATCATCATCTCTATGGCTCCCTGGCGTCACCTCTCAACCACTCCCTTCTGGCAAAAATGCCATGCGTCATTCCGACTGGGCTGTGGCTCTCAGCATCCATCATGTGGAATTAGGCCCCAACTTACTTAATAAGACTCCTTTGGTGCAAGAATTAAAATCAAGACTCAATAAATAGGATGGACTCAAACTAAAAAGTTTCTTCTCAGCAAAAGAAACAATCTGTGAAGTGAATAGAGAGCCTACATCTTGGGAGCAAATCTTTACCCTTCACACATCAGATAGAGCACTAATCTCTAGGGTATATAAAGAACTCAAAAACTAAGCACCAAAAAAACCCCCAAATAACCCAATCAATAAATGAGCCAAGGAACTAAACAGACACTTCTCAGAAGATGATATACAATCAATCGACAAATATATGAAAAACTGTTCATCATCACTAGCAATAAGAGAAATGCAAATCAAAACCATTCTAAGATACCATCTCACTCCAGTCAGAATGGCAGGTATTATGAATACAAACAACAATAAATGTTGGTGAGGATTGAGAAAAAGGTACACTCACACACTGCTGGTAGGACTGCAAATTGATGCAGCCAATATGGAAAGCAGTATGGAGATTTCTTGGAAAATTGGGAATGGAACCACCATTTGACCCAGCTATCCCTCTCCTCGGTCTAAAACAGCATACTCTAGGGACACAGCCACATCAGTGTTTATAGCAGCACAATTCACAATAGCTAAACTGTGGATCCAACCTAGATGCCCTTCAATAGATGAATGGATAGAAAAAAATGTGGCATATATGCACAATGGAATATTACTCAGCAATAAAAGAGAATAAAATCATGGCATTTGCAGGAAATGGATGGTGTTGGAGAAGATAATGCTAAGTGAAGTTAGCCGATCCTAAAAAAACCAAATGCTGAATGTTTTCTTTGAAATAAGGAGGCTGATTTATAGTGGGATAGGGAGGGGGGGCTGGGAGGAATAGATGAACTCTACATAGGACAGAGGGGTTGGAGGGAAAGGGAGGGGGCATGGGGTTAGAAATGATGGTGGAATGTGATGATCATTATTATCCAAAGTACATGTATGAAGACACGAATTGGTGTGAATATACTTTGTATACAACCAGAGTTATGAAAAACTGTGCTGTATATGTGTAATATGAATTGTAATTGTAATGCACTCTGCTGTCATATATAAATAAAATAAAATATGAAGAAAGAAAGAAAGAAAGAAAGAAAGAAAGAAAGAAAGAAAGAAAGAAAGAAAGAAACCTATGCTACAGGCTCATTCCAGAAGATATATAGACAGAGGTGACAACTTCACCCTGCAGGTCCTGGAGAAGACCTGACCTCCATCTACATGTGACCCAGATCAAAGCACTGACCTCACCAGCTCATCCCCACATGCTTTCATTGCCCCCCAAAAGTTGCCTTTAAAAGAAGAGCCTGAGACCCCCCAAAGTGCACCCAGTTCTCGAGGTTGCTGGTGTTCTGCCCAAGAGTGCAAGTATGTGTCTCCACCCTTCTAATAAAGCTCTTCCTCGTTGCTAAAACCTGTGTCCAGTTATTTTCTGTAACGTGTTAATAGCCTGGAAGGTGTGAGACAGAGATGGTCTCTGCTTCTGGGGAGACCTCCTCGAACCTCCTTGAACCTCCCGTGGGGACAACCTTGATGAAATCCAGCTGAGATGTTCTTGGCCCAGTCACAGAGTTTTATTTCTGTGTTGTGCAAGCTGGAGTGCCCTCTGGGTGGCAGAGTGGGAGGGAAAGACAGCAAGCAGACCCGAGGCTCCTGCCCCCAGGCTGTCCCTGGGGGTGTCACTGTTCTCACCAGGTCCAGTTCTCTCCAGGGCTGGGAAAGGATTGATGACTGGGTCCCATCACACTCCAGAGGCCTCTGAGCTGCTCATGACAATTTCCTACCAATCCTGAGCAGCTCTGCTGGCCATAGCCTCTCCAGCTGAAGGGGAAGGGTCTGCCTCCCTGGGGCGCCGGGGGTCAATGTCAAGGATACCCCTGGGAAAGTGGAGCTGTGCCACAGGGCCTGCCCATGTCCGGGAGGAGGAATCATGTTGGGAGCGGGCCTATTTATTTATTTTTAGTTGTAGATGGACACAATACCTTTATTTTGTTTATTTTTATGTGGTGCTGAGGATGGAACCCAGGGCCTCACATGCACCAGGTGAGCCCCTGAGCCACAACCCCAGCCCAGGAGCGGGCTTTTGACTGCATTAGAGAGCTGTGGACAGAGCTCATGATAGAGTTCAAACATGAGGTCTGTGTTTGACCCCCAGAACTACGGAAGGAAGGAAGGGAGGGTGGGAGGGAGAGAAGGAGGAAGGGAGGGAGGCAGAGAGGGAGGAAGGAAGGGAGGGTGGGAGAGAGGGAGGGAGGAAGGAGGGAGAGAAGAAAGGAAGGAAGGGAGGGAGAGAGGGAGAGAGGGAGGGAGGGAGGGAGGGAGAGAGGGAGGGAGGTAGGGCGGGCTTCTCAGACATCCTAAAGACATCTAAAGGGAACCCCTAATTTCACGCCTGCCAGATACCCTCCATTCTGATGAGGTTACAGAGAGCAAATTTTATTATTTTTTCCACTTGGTTTTACTTTGCATCATATTATTCATGCATTTATTTCCCTTTTCTCCAATTTGTTGAGGTATATCTCTACTGTGCAATGTGAAGTTTCGCTATATGTATATATGGTGAATTATTAAATTAAGTTGATTAGCATATCACTGCCTCTCACTGTTCTCCTTTTTTGTGTGAAGACACTTCACTCCACAGCAATATTCTATACCTCGCATTAGGCTGCACAGTAGATCCTCAGGATTCACTCAGCCACCCAACTGAAATCTGAACCAATGTCTCCGTGTCCCCCTCACAGCCCCCTGGACCACACTTCTGCTCTCTGCTTCTGAGTCCAACTTTTAAACTCCACGTGTAAGTGTGACCACGTGGCTTGGTCCATCTGTGCTGGCTTCTTCACCTGACCTAAAGTCCCTGGATCCATCCACACTGTGCAGATGGCAGTATTTCCTTCTCTTTTATGGCTGAATGTTCTTCTGTGTGTGTGTGTGTGTGTGTGCCACGCTAGCGTGCGTGCCTCATTGTTGATCGCTTTGTCCAACCGTAGACATTTCTTTCTTTTTATTTTTACTGTTTTGATTTTTTTATTAAAATGTATATTTTAAATCATTTTTTTAAAGCAGAGAGAACAGGCTGAGTGTTCATTTTCCTGAAGGTATTTTTAAGATACAGCTTCATAATGGCCTATAAACTTTGCATGTATATGTAGTTTGATATAAGTTGTTGCATTTGCAAATCTTTTGTATTTTAAGTAGTTTTACACCAAATACTGAATGGTGGAAATTTATAATTACAATAAAGTAATTAAAAGCATTAACCAAACAAAAAGTAACTGGCATAAGTTGAGATAAGTTCCTAGTATCCCTAGTTTTTGGAGTGTTTTGAACATAAAGGGGTGTTGTATTTTGTCAGATGCTTTTTCTATGTCTATTGAGATGATCCTGTGATTATTATCTTTAATTTATTGATGTGATGAATTATATTTACTGATTTCCATATGTTGAACCAACCTTGCATCCCTGGGATGAATCCCACTTGATCGTGGTGCATGATCATTTTGATATGTTTTTGTATTTGATTTGCCAGAATTTTATGAGAATTTTTGCATCTATGTTCATTAGAGATATTGGTCTGAAGTTTTCTTTTTTTTGATGTGTCTTTGCCTGGTTTTGGAATCAGGGTGATATTGGCCTCATAGAGTGAGTTTGGAAGTGCTGCCCCCTTTTCTACTTCCTGAAATAAATTGGAGAGTATTGGTATTAGTTCTTCTTTAAAGGTCTTGTAGAACTCGGCTGTGTATCCATCCAGTCCTGGGCTTTTCTTGGTTGGTAGACTTTTGATGGCATCTTCTATTTCGTCACTTGAAATTGACCTCTTTTGCTGGTAGTAGGCCCGCCCTGGCCCCTGGGGACTCAACCCCCAGTTCTTTGTTCTGCATGTCAATGTGGCCAGCTCACAAGGCCGTGAGGCGGGCTTGCGGTCTCCTGTTTATCTGCCTCGAGCATTTGTGTCTCTCGGGAACATCTTGACCTGTTCGAGCCTCCTGATAGGGGACGGTGACGCGTCGGTAACCCAAGGACGCAGTTATTACTCTTCCCTCCTCACTTTTGAGTGATTTCCCGCAGCTGTTAAAAAGATATATAAGGGGAACAAATTTGGCAATAAAGCGCTCACACGCTTCCTCCTGGATGAAGAACCTTGGTGTCCTGTGTATTTTTAACCCCACCGTCCCTCGCCGGACTCGGCTCTGTTAGCCGGATGCGGCATGTTTAAATTGTGATTATCATCCTGATCCAATTTGGGCAAATTATATGACTCTAGAAATTTGTTGATGCCTTCTATATTTTCTATTTTATTGGATTACAAGTTTTCAAGTTAATTTCTAATTATCTTCTGTATTTCTGTGGTGTCTGTTGTGATATTTCCTTTTTCATCACATATGTTAGTAATTTGAGTTTTCTCTCTCCTTCTTTTCATTAGCATGACTAAGGGTCTGTCAAATTTATTTATTTTTTCAAAGAACCAACTTTTTTTCCTGCCAATTTTTTCAATTGTTTCTTTTGTTTCAATTTCATTGATTTCAGCTCTGATTTTAATTATTTCTACTGCTTTTGGTGTTGATTTGTTCTTCTTTTTCTAGGGCTTTGAGATATAATGTTAAGTCATTTATTTGTTGACTTTTTCTTTTTTAAGGAATGAACTCCATGCAATGAATGTTCCTCTTAGAACTGCCTTCATAATGTCCCAGAGATTTCGATATGTTCTCATTCACCTCTAAAATTCTTAATCTCCTCCTTGATATCTTCTGCAACCCATTGTTCATTCAGTAGCATATTATTTAGTCTCCAGGTGTTGGAGTGGATTTTATTTCTTATTTTATCATAGATTTCTAATTTCATTCAATTATGATCTGATAGAATGTAGGGTAGTATCTCTACTTTTTTATATTTGCTAAGAGTTGCTTTGTGGCATAGTATATGTCTATTTTAGAGAAGGATCCATGTGCTGCTGAGAAGAAAGCTTATTCTCTTGTTGAAGGATGAAATATTCTATATATGTCAGTTAAATCTAAGTTATTGGGGCTGGGGATGTGGCTCAAGCGGTAGCGCGCTCGCCTGGCATGCGTGCGGCCCGGGTTCGATCCTCAGCACCACATACAAACAAAGATGTTGTGTCTGCCGAAAACTAAAAAGAAAATAAATATTAAAATTAAAAAAAAATCTAAGTTATTGATTGTATTATTGAGTTCTATAGTTTCTTTATTCAGCTTTTGTTTGGAATATTTATCTAGTGATGAAAGATGTGTGTTAAAATCACCCAAAATTATTGTGTTGTGGTCTATTTGACTCTTGAACTTGAGAAGAGTTTGTTTGATGAATGTAGATGCTCCATTGTTTGGGGCATATGTATTTATAATTGTTAAGTCTTGTTGGAGTAATGTTCCCTTGAGCAGTATGCAGTGTCCTTCTTTATCCTTTTTAATTGACTTTAGTTTTAAAGTCTACTTTATTTGATATGAGGATGGAAACCCCTGCTTGTTTCCACAGTCCATGTGAGTGGTATGATTTTTCCCAACCTTTCACCTTCAGTCTGTGGATGTCTTTTCCTATGAGATGAGTCTCGTGGAGGCAGCATATTGTTGGGTCTTTTTTTTTTTTTTTTTTTTGATCCAATCTGCTAGTCTTTGTCTTTTGATTGGTGAGTTTAGGCCATTAACATTCAGGGTTACTATTGAGACATGATTTGTATTCTCAGCCATTTTTGTTTATTTTTGGTATTTAACTTGACTTGGTTTTTCCTCTGATTAGATTTTCCTTTAGTGTAAGGTCTCCCTCTGCTGATTTTCATCATTGTTTTTCATTTCCTCTTCATGGAATATTTTGCTGAGGATGTTGTGTAGTGCAGGCTTTCTAGTTGCAAATTCTTTTAACTTTTCTTTATCATGGGATGTTTTTATTTCATCATCAAATCTAAAGCTTAGTTTTGCAGGATATAAGATTCTTGGTTGGCATCCATTTTCTTTCAGGGCTTGGTATATGTTGTTCCATGATCTCCTGGCTCTGAGGGTCTGGGTTGAAAAGTCTGCTGAGATATGAATTGGTCTCCCCCTATATGTGATCTCATTTCTGTCTCTTGCAACTTTAAAGATTCTATCCTCATTCTGTATGCTAGGCATTTTTATTATAATGTGCCTTTGTGTAGATCTGTCAGAATTTTGTACATTTGGTGTCCTGTAAGCCTCTTGTATTGGGTTTTCCAATTCATTCTTCATGCTTGGGAAATGTTCTGATATTATCTCATTGAAGAGATTGTGCATTCCTTTGGTTCGAAGCTCTGTGCCTTCCTCTTTCCCAGTGACTCTTAGATTTGGTCTTTTGATGTGTCCCATAATTCTTGGATGTTCTGTTCATGGTTTCTTACTATCTTCACTGTGTGATCAACTTTACTTTCCAGATTGTATACTTTGTGTTCATTATCTGACATTCTTTCTTCCAAGTGGTCTAGTCTATTGGTTATGCTTTCTATTGAGTTTTTTTTTAAATTTGATTTATTGTATCCTCCACTTTAAGGATTTCTGAAGGATATCCTTCATTTCTGTTTTTTTTTCAGAGTCTCTATCTCTCTTTAATTTATTTTTTAGTTGTAGTTGAACACAACACACCTATTTATTTATTTATTTTTATATGGTGCTGAGGATTGAACCCAGGGCCTCGCACATGCGAGGCGAGCGCTCTACCACTGAGCCACAAACCCAGCCCCTCTCTCTCTCTCTCTCTCGAAGTAATCTTTTGCTACCTCTATTTGCTCTCTTATCTCATTGTTGGAGTGATCAATTTTTGCCTGTATTTGCTCATTTAGGTCACTCTTTAATTCACAGGTCATTTTAATTATGAACCTTCTGAACTCCTTCTCTGATATTTCATCAACTTTGCTGTCCATGGGTTCTGTTATTACAGTATCCTGGTTTGTTTGGGGCACTTTCCTCCCTTGTTTTTTCATGTTGTCTCTGTGTCTTCCTTTCTTGCAGCGTGGATCTGAGATATTACAGTTTCTTTCCTATATTCTTGTAGTACCTGTGCAGATTGTCTGTACCTCACCTTGATGTTGGGCTTCCAGACCCTGCTGATGTCCCTCAATGTATGCTACTGCATCCTGGACCTGGGTCCTGCACAAGTCGGTGTGGACATATCTGGACCGGGCCTGGACCCCCACGGTAGTCTGCTGGTTGGAAGAGGCGGTACTGTGCAGGAGGCTGGGCTCTGGGGGGTGCCTGCCAGTGTAGGGGTGGACCTAGGCCTGCTGTAAGCCTGGACCTGCACAGGTCAGTGTTGGTAGATCTTGGCCACTGGGCTTGACCTCCCATGGTAGTCTTCTGGTTGGAAGGGGTGGTCCTGCACCAGAGGTTAGGCTCTGGTGGGTGTCTGCCCCACCCCTACTGTGAGCCTGGGTCCCACGTGGGCTGGTGTGATTGGTCAGAGGCAGTGATTTGAGTAGATGAAATCCCAGGGGTTCTTTCAGGCCTGTGATTTCCAGAATTTTTTAGGTTGTATTCCAAGACTGGTGTTCAGGGTAAGGTGAATTCCTGAGAAGCATCAGCAAACGCCATCTCTGATCCTGCATGGATAGATGTAGAGCCTCCTGCCAGAGTCCACAGGGTCTCCTGTATCATAGGTTTCTTAAATACAACTCCCTTTATCTAATCTGAATACACCATGTAGCCTAACCGTGCATGGAAGTTTTATCCAGATCCTGTTCATAAATGAGTGAATTTACAGTGGACTCTGAAATTTGCAGATTTCTCAGAAATTTGAAAGTGACCGGCCTGGAGGGAAACAGGTCTGGGGAGTAAGCCCGATCGGGGGCTTCCAGACTCACCATCTCTTTTTCTTCCCTTTTGTCCCCTTTCCACCTCTCTTTACCTCTCTGACTTAAGGTGGGGGACCTTATTTTGTACCCTCAGGTGGCAGCAGGAGTCAGCTCTGAGAAAGGCTGCCCCCTAGTGGGAGACACATGCTCCTGCTACTGGACTTCCTGGGCTGGGTCCACCTGACTTGCGGTGGACAAACATTTGCTGCCACAGCTACCGCTGCAGACTCAGCAAATGACAACGCAGAATGCTCGGTTACATTTGAATTTCAAAGACAAAATGAAAAAATATTTCAGTAAAAGAATGTCCCAAATATTAAGATACATTTAAATTAAAAAATTGTTTATCTGAAAATCAAATCGAAGTGAGTGCTCTACTGTATTGAACCTGGCACTCCACCCAGGGCCTGTGAGTCCAGCGCTGGTGAGCCTGTGCCTGGCTCCACGGGGGACTTCCCTGCTCTGGGACCTGCCTCTGAGCCTTTCCCCACGTCTGACCCACATCCTGGCTCTGGCAGATGTGGGGCTCGGGTGGGGCCTCCCCAGGCCTTTGTCTAGGAGGGAGGGAGGGCCTGGAAGCCCTGTAGCTTTGTGTGGCCGCTCCCGGGGTGGTCCTGGCCCCGGCCATCTCATTCATTCAGGAACTGCTCATTTCAGAGCGTCTCCTGCCAGCCTTTGTGTTTCAGTCACCTTCTTTGCTGTCATCGTCTGTAGTTACTCCATCAATTACTTTTTAGAGAAAATGAATGACGCTTTTCCATGTTCTCTGCTTTTCCTTCAGTGCTTTCATGAGCAAGGAGCTCAGGGGTAATTTAGGTTAGTGGCACCCACCGAGCTGGCCTCTAGGACTGCAGGCTCCAGGACCCGCTCTGTGTGAGTCCAGAATGCCGTCCGCCTT
Source organism: Marmota flaviventris (assembly GCF_047511675.1). Taxonomy (NCBI): domain Eukaryota; kingdom Metazoa; phylum Chordata; class Mammalia; order Rodentia; family Sciuridae; genus Marmota; species Marmota flaviventris. The sequence goes on along the minus strand of NC_092508.1, from coordinate 2,574,126 downwards.
CCCTCTGTGTGCAGGGTGGATCTGCACAGTGGCAGTGCCCAGGCCTCTGGAGGACGCAGTGCATGGCCAGGGGAATCCACGCTCCCCCGAGGCTGCAAAGTCCAGGGACATGTGTCTACCCCATGGCCATGTCCCCAGATTAGACCTCTGTGGGGTTGGGTGACACTGCTCCCTTGTCCCAGATCCCCCCAGAGACCCTGAAGCCCAGGTCTTTGAGACCCCGAGGGCCTCCAAGGGGTCTCCTTGGCCCCAGGCCACAACATAGGATGTGGGAGAAACAACAATAGGCTTCCTGATGTGTAGCCCAGGCCCTGGGCCCTGGGAACTTGGTAGAACCTCCAGGGGAGAGGCTCTCTGGTCACACCCATGTCCCCATCACCCAGGCCAGCCTCTCACAGATCCGTGTTGCTGGCCACAGCTATCCACAGCCCTGCGCCCAGAGTGGGATTCTGCCCAGTGTGAACTTCTAGGGCAGGAGCTGGGTATGTGTTCTCTCCGAGAGTGTGCAGAAAGCAGGGCATTGGGGGCCTGTGTTCTTCCCACTCCCCAGGAAGACCCCCATCCTGGCATGGCCATGGTGGACAGATCAGGGAGGACTTCTGGGTAGGGCTTCCTCCAGCTCAGATGAAATGGCAGCCCTGTGTCTGGTGTGGCACCCCGAGAGCCTCCGCCTGCCCATTCTCTGAACATAATAGCCTTCTCTGATACCCAGAGGGGTAGGAGGCTAGGGGTTGGAGTCTAAGGGTTAGAAATTTCACAGCTTTGGGCTAGCCTTCCTGAATGAAAGGCCCAGCCACATGCGAGAAATGCAGTCTCACTATACCTCTCCTCTAGGGGAGGGTTGGGTGTTGGACAAGAAAGGGGAATGAAGGAATGAAGGGAGCTAAGACCATTCTCCATGTTAATGTGAAGTACTAGCTTCAATGGGTGGAGGATACTTGAAAATGATGAGGGAGTTAGGAATCTACTTTTCTCCTCCTCCTCCTCCTCCTCCTTCCCTTCTTCTTCCTGTTCCTCCTCTTCCTCCTCATGGTACTGGGAATTGAACTCTGGGGCACTCAATCACTGAGCCACACCCCCAGCCCTATTTTTATTTTATTTAGAGGCAGGGTCTCACTGAGTTGCTTTGCGCCTCGCTTTTGCTGAGGCTGGCTTTGAACTCGTAATCCTCCTGACTCAGCCTCCTGAGCCGCTGGGATTACAGGCGTGCACCACGGTGCCTGGCTCTCTTCCTTATTCTTTAGAGAAGATGAAGTGTATTTTGGCTCACAGTTTCAGAGGTTCAGTCCACAGTCATCCCTCTCCATGGCTCTAGGCCCAGGGTGAGGCAAAAAGACATGGGGGAAGGAAGGGTGTGGCACAAGTAAGCAACTCAGGACTCGGCAACCAGGAAGCAGAGAGCCCCTCTAGCATCCGAGTGCAGACCTCACAGGCACCCCACCCAGCGGCCCCTCCTGCCTACCATTACCACCCAGTCAAGGCTTGTCAGTGTTCATCAGTTCTAGATCACAGCTCTTACAAGGCTAGTCATTTCACCTCTGAATGGTCTGGCATTGTGTCCCATGAGTTTTTTGGGACATGTCACATCCAAACCATACATTCTACCCCTGGCCCCCTAAAGCTCGTGACTATCTCACAATTCAAATACATTTAGTCCATTTCCAAGAGACCCTGTAGTTTTTTTCTTTCCATGTTTTCTGTTGGTGCATTATAGTTGTACCTGATGCTGGGATTTGTTGTTACATACTCAACACATGCCACAATCTAACAATGTAGTTTGACCACTATGGCCCTCCAGAAGTCCCCATCTCTACCTGCCTCCTACCCCTGGGTTTCTTTCCTCTCTGATCTCCCTTTGATTTTCATGAGATCCCTCTCTTACCTTCCTTTCCCTTTTTCCTCTCAATTTCACAAAAGAGAGAAAACATATGACCTTTGACCTTCTGCGTTTTGGCTTATTTTGCTTAACATAATTGTCTCTACTTCCATCCATTTTCCTGCAAATGACATAATTTTATTTTTCTTTCTGGCTCAATAGAACCCCACTGTGTATATGTACCACATTTTCTTTATCCATTCATCTGTTGATGGACACCTAGGCTGGTTCCATAGTTTGGCTACTATGAATTGTGCTGCTGTAAACATGGATGTTCACGTGTCACTGTAGTGTGCTGACTTTAATCTTCAGGACTAATACAGAGGAGGGGTACAGATGGGTCACGTGGTGGTTCCATGCCTAGTCTTTTGAGGAACCTACATACTAATTTCCATAGTGGTTGTACTAATTTACAACCTCACCAACAGTGTAAAAATTTGTCGTTTTTCTCCACATTCTCTCCAGCATTTATTATTGTTTTTATTTTTTTTTTAGTTGTTGATGGAACTTTATTATTTATGTATTTATATGTGGTGCTGAGACTCGAACCCAGTGCCTCACACATAATAGGCAAATGCTCTACCACTGAGCCACAACCCCAGCCTGCATATTGTATGTATCCTTTTCTTTCTTTTTTTTTTTAAATTTGATAATACATCCAAATTTTTTATTTTATTTAGAGACAGGGTATCACTGAATTGCTTAGGGCCTCCTAATTGTTGAAGCTCACTTTGAACTTGCAATTCTCCTGCCTCAGTCTTCCAAGCCACTGTGCCCAGCAAGTATTATTTGTATGCTTTTTATTTATTTATTATTATTATTATTATTTTGTTGTGTTTTTTTCTTTTGTTTTTACTTTTAAAAATTTTTAACATATTTTTTCTTTTTTCATTTTCTTTTTGTTTGAATTCTTGATGACAGCCATTCTAATTGCTAATGATGTTAAACATTTCTTCATATATTTTTTGGCCATTTGTATTTCTTCTTTTCAGAAGTATCTATTTAATTCATTTACATGTTTAATAATCGGCTTATTTGATTTCTTGGTATTAAGTTTTGAGTTCCTTATATATTCTTTGAACTAATCCTCTGTCAGAGGGTTAGTTAAGCTGGCAAAGATTAGATAAACTGGCAAAGATTTTCTCCCGTTCTGTGGATTCCCTTCACATTCCTAATTGTTTCTTTTGCTGTATAGAAGCTTTTTAATTTGATGCCATCCCATTTATTAATTCTTGGCATTCTTTCCTGAGCCTTATGGGTCTAATTGAGAAAGTCGCTGCCTGAGCCTAAAAGCTGGAGTTGACCTTGGTTTTCTTCTAGGAGTTACATGGTTTCCGGTCTAATTCTGAGGTCTTGGATTCATATGGAGTTGACTTTTTTAAAATGTATTTGTTCTTTTTGGTCATACATGATAGTAGGATGTATTTTGACACATCATACATACGTGGAGTCCAACTTCCCATTCTCAGGGTTGTACTTGTGTGGGGTTTCACTGGTTGTGTATTCATGACATAGAAGAGTCATGACCACTGTATTCTACTACCTTTCTCTTCCCATTCTCCCTCCCTTCACTTCAAGTCCCTTTGTCTAGCCCAGGAACTTCTGTTCTTCTTTCCCTCCTTGTGAGTTAGCGTCCACATATCAGAGAGAACATGCTGCCTTTGGTGTTTTGGGACTGGGTTATTGCACCTAGCAGGACCCTCTCCAGTTCTGGAGTTGATTTTTTTTAATATTTATTTTTTAGTTGTAATTGAACACAATATCTCTTTTTTATTTATTTATGTGGTGCTGAGGATTGAACCCAGGGCCTCTCACGTGTGAGAGCGCTCTACCGCTGAGCTACAACCCCAGCCCCTGATTTTTTTTTTTAATACAGGGTAAAAAATATGGGTCTAGTTTCACTCTTGTACATATGCAAAATCAGTTTTCTGAGCACCGTTTGTTTAAAAGGCTGTTTTCTCTAACATACGTTTTTGGTACCTTGGTCAAGGAGCAGGTGACTATAGATGTGTGGGTTTGTCTCTGTGTCTTCTCTTCTGTACCACTGGTCCATACATTTGTTTTATGCCAGTCCCATGCAGTTTTCATAACTGTGTCAATTACTGTGATGCTTCCAGCATTGCTTTTTTGGCTTGCATTTGCTTTGGTTATTCTGGAGTCCCCGTAATCTTTCTATTTGTTAAAAATTTTAAGTTTGTTCTTTTCTGTTATACATGACAGTGGAATGTATTTTGACATATCATACACACCTGGAGTCTAACTTCCCATTTTTGTGGTTGTACATGATGAAGAGTTCCAGTTAACAGTTCCAGTACTGCCCAAAAGCCTAAGTCTAAAAATCTCTTCTAAGACTCAAGGAAAACTCTTAGCTTTTTTCCCTGTTAAGATCAAAAGCAAGTTCCATATATCCAGTACAGAATGTCATAGAATAAATATTTCCATTTTAAAAGGGAGAAATAAGGGCACAGAAGGAAGGGTCTGAGCCGAAGCAAGACCAAAATTCAACTGGGCAAACAAGTCCTGTAGCTCCGCACCCAGCATCTGGGCACAGGGCATCTTCGTGTTTTCCCCAAAGAGCTCGTGTGGCTCCACCCCTGTGACCTTGCTGGTGGCAGCTCACTTGCCCTCTCTCTCAGCTTGTTTCTGATCTATTTCTGTAGCTTCCCCGGGGAGACGTCCCACGTTACTGGAATCTCTTAATCTTGCATGGCGGGGGGTGTCTCTGCTGCAGCTTTGACTTCCTTCTCACATCTTCATGCCTCACCCTCTCAGGGGCACCTGCAGGGACCCCAACCCTGCTGCACTTTGCCTGGCCTCCCAGGCCTTCCTTGGAAATCTTGGTGGAAGCCTCCATGACAAGGAGCCAGCTGCAGATGAGCTCTTTGGAGAAGTGTTCTGTTCTCTGTGAGAGCTGATGAGCTACGTGAGGACGGAAGCTGGTCTCTGGGAAGGAGAATGTGTGTGGGGAAGGACCTGTGCGCGGGTCATCAGGAGGGTAATGGGACTCTGGAGGCCCTGGAAGAAGCCTGGTTCATGTCCATGGTCACTCTGGACTATTCCAAGGGACTGCAGTGCCACACACCACTGTGGGCTGCTCTGCCAAGGCCCTGGGGTATGAATCTGGACTGGAGACTCAGGCTCTGGGGAATGCAGTGTGGGGGAATGGGGTGGGAAGACCCCAAGACCCCTGTGGGGCAGGCATCCAGAAAGCCAGGAAGACTGGAAGAGGCCAGGGTCAGAGGCTGTCACCTGAGGCCAGGGAAGGGTTAAGAAGGGATGCCAGCCAGGCTGGAACCTCTCTGAGAGCGCAATTCCTTGGGGACTCTTTCCCTGGACCTTGGTTGGCTTTCTGAAGGGAGTGTTGTCAATTCCGTCTCTTGGAATCACTGAATCCTCTGAGCAGAAGAGATGGCCAAGGGCACTCTTCTATGACTTGGCTGAGTGGTGGTGACATAATTTGTATGATCAATAAAATGCATCAACCTGCACACTTGGACTGTGTGAATTTCACTGTATATAAACAATTATCATACATAGATTTTAGGTGAAAATGCGCCTGTTGGGTGCAGAGGTATGTGATCCTAGGTGATCATGAGGCTGAGGCAGGAGGAGTGTGAGACTGAGGCCAGCCCAGGCAACACAGCAAGAGCCAGTCTGAAAAAGCAAAAGCAAAATATAACTATACATCTACATATATCACTGGCAAACCTCTGACAAACCAATAGTAAAAAAAAAAAAAAATCTTTGAGACAGGCAGAAACATAAACAAAACACAACAAATGAGAATTCCAGGAGACTGCTTTTCAGAAACTATGTAAACCAGAAGCCAGTGAAGTGACATTCTCAAAGTACCAAAAGAAAAAAGTCAAGTCAGAATTCTAATACTTGTACATTTAATAAATAATTGAGGGTAAATTTATTGGAGGTGGTTGTAGGGAGACCTGAAAGCAGATTATAAGAATCCAGTTTAGTTTGGGTATGTTATCAAAGGCCTGTAATCCCAGCAACTTCGCTCTGGAGGCTGAGGAAGGAGGATTGCAAATTGGAGTTCAGTCTCAGCAACTTAGTGGGACACTGTTTCAAAAATAAATAAATAAATAAAAAGGGTTGGGGATGTAGGTCGGTGGTAGAGCACCCCCGAGTTCAAGGGGCAGTACTGAAGAAAAAAAAAGTATGCAGTTTAGTATTTATTGATAAGCCATACAGCCTGACTTGAGATTGGTAGTCTATACAACCTCCCCCCATTTGAGCGTGGTAAATTCTTTCAAATGTGAAGATGAAATAAAGATTTTTGGATACATAAAAGATGAAGCATTAGTTGGCAGCTTAACGGTGCAAAAATAAATACTAAAGAAGGAGTTCTTCAGACAGGAGTACGCACCAGGTGGAAATCTAGATCTACACAAAGAATGAAGAGTATGCAAAATGGTAAAAAGTGAATGTAAATTAAAAAGCCATAAGAGCATTCACTGGAAGAATAAACGCAGAATACAGAGCCCCCACACTGCCGAGAGGGTTTGTGCGGGTCGGACAGGAGGTGGGACAGAATCCGACGCCCGGTGAACAGGGGACATCACGCAGTCCTCACCTTCCTGGGCGACACGTTAGTATCGTCCTTTATAGGAACAGAAATGAATTGTCAGAGAAAACAAGCCCTTGCCCAAGAAGCCACGTGGAGTACCATGTGGGAGGACTCCGCGCAGCCCCGTCCATTCACCTGAGCCTACCGCTCCCCTGGAACTGTGCCTGTCAGGCAGCGCAGGTCCTGGGAGCTGCTTGTGCTAGGCGGCCCACCGCGGCCTCCGCCAGTGGGCAGAGCGGGCTGGTCAGGAGGTCAGCTGGGCAGCAGGGCAGCGGGACAGCAGGGCTACGCTGCGGAGGGGCGGGGCTGCGGGGCGGGCTGCGGAGCGGGCAGCGAAGCAAAGCGGGTCAGGGGGGCTGTGGGCGGGGCGAGCGCTGAGGTCCGGGATAGGCGGTGGGCGGGACTGCGTCCGGGGCGGGGCCTATGAGGGCGGGCTTCGGGAGAGGCGGGCCCCACGAGCGTCCGTTGCTAAGGCCGCGCAGCCCTGGCAACCGGGGGCGGGCCGCGCAGGCGCCGCGGGCGCTGCGGTGCATTGTGGGATGGGAGTCCGGCTCTCCGCTGCGGCCGCGGGGACCCGGCGGGCGGAGCGGCGCGGGCGGGCAGCCGCGCGGCGGCACCACCATGAACGCGGCGGTGGTGCGGCGGACGCAGGAGGCGCTGGGCAAGGTGATCCGCAGGCCGCCGCTGACGGAGAAGCTGCTGAGCAAGCCCCCGTTCCGCTACCTGCACGACATCGTCACGGAGGTGCGCGCCGGGCGGCGTGGGCCGGGCCGGGGGGGCGCTGCGCCTGGAGGTCGGCTGGGAGCTGCCGACCGGGAGCGCAGGGCCGGCTCCTGCCGGGGTCCCGCCTCGGGGGCCCGGGGATTGGACGCGGGGCGCTGTGCCTCTGCGCGCCTCCCCGGCCGAGCCGCGTCCAGCCCTGTTTACGTTTAATTTGAGACTGGGCCTCGACCGGTCGCCCAGGCTGGCCCTGAACTCGCGATCTTCCTGCCGCGGCCTCCCAGGTAGCTGGGGTCGCGGGCGCCCGGCCCCGGGAACCTTCCCGTTTCTTTCCTACCCACAGGCGTGTCTCTTCAGAGCCCTTCGTGGTTCTGTTGGCAGAACCGATTGTGTGACTTCCCCTCTAACCTGTCATTCCCCTTGGTTGCCCTGCAGCGTTCTCACGTGGAAGGTGCTCCGCAAGTCCTGGGAGGGTGGAGTTATTCTTTAGGCTCCCTCCTCAGAGTTTCTCTCACGACTGCTTGGTGCAGTCACCGGAGTTAGAACGCTTAATAAATACACGAAGGAGAATAAATATGTTGGTTGTAGGGGAACCTGAAAGGAAAGCTGTAAAAATGTCGTTTGATATTTGTTGATAAACTGCACAGCCTGCTTTAACTTGAGGTTGTTGTCGCTGTGACTTTCTCACTTAAGGACGGTGAATTTCTCAATGACAGGACGGTACTGATTTGTTAGTGCATCTCCAGTGAGCTGCACTGGGTACATAGAAATTGCACAACAAACATTCACTGTTTGGCAGTCTGTCCAGGTGCTTAGTAACTCAGGAGTGTTGCCTCAAGGGGTGGCAGCACCCATTTCAGGGTGCACCAGAGGGCTCAGGGGCCCCGGTGCTCTCTGGGACTTAGGGGTCAGATTGCAGGCTCCCAGGGCTCCTAGCCTCACGGCGTGAGGGTTCTCATTCCGTGTTGATTTTGGCCATCCTACTAGCTGTGGTGTGTACTCTCCTGGAACGTGTGTCTCTGTCCCAGACCTGCTCATACGGAAAAGCTCTGGGAATCACCCACACTCCTATTTTGACTGGTGGTCCCCTTCTCTTGGATTGCACAGCTCTTACAGCCTGTCCTGGATGGTGTATGGGGAAGGCACCCAGCTGTGTAGAGAGTCCCATGGGAGCCGGGCAGTGTGCTCTGTCACCACCACTCTGTGAAGTAGCAGGTGCCATCCCCTGATCCTGAGGGAGCGAGGAAAAACTGTTGGAGCTGAGGCTGCAAAGCTATACCTCATTTCCTGTGCTGCTCCTGGCAGCTCATGAAATGTAGGGCCACCCGAGGAAGGCACTTGGAGGGAAGAGAAACTTTGAGGGGGAGGGAGCCTAAAGAATACTTCCATTCTCAGGACTTAGGGAGGACCTTTCAGTGAGAATGCTGCAGGTAACCAAAAGGAATGGCAGGGTTAGAAGAGGGGAGTGCCACAGGGGAGTTTGCTCACCCTGGGGGAGCTTGTGGGTGGGGCTTAATGACCATGTCCTGGTTGGTCCAAGGGTGTTTTGTGGGATGGAGGAGGAACATTCAAGCAGGAATCCACTCTGTGGCCTGGTAGGCAGGTATGCAGTGAGGTATATGCTCCATTGGGAACAGGTCTGCTTTTCTTCTAAACTTTTTCTAATGCTGAAATTAATTTCTTTTTCGGTGTCGAGATAAATGCACTGACACCTGCTTGACAAGGCGTTAGAATGGCTGACATGCTGAAAAGCATTTTTAGATGGTGGGTGGAGAGTGTCCTGTGAAGATTCTTACTGCCCCTGAATGTCTTGTTCAAGTCAGTGTCTAAATATGGAGCTGTAGCGAACTAACAGCGTTTTTCATTAGGTTAAGCAGGGTTCTGTGATGTTGTTTCTTGTTGCTTCCAGTTACTGCTCACAATTTAAACTGTCTGCACCCTGGGAAAACCTCAACCCGGAAGAAGTGAGCACTTGTCAGGAACATTAAGGGTGGGATGCTTTTAAGAGTCCGCATTCTAGCCATCTTCTAAGAACAAAGCCAAACAAAACAACGCAGTAGTTGGCTGACTCCCAGGCCTGTCTTTTGCCATTGGTTTTTAAAACCTGACTCACAGTAATAAAGCTACAGCTGACCCAGGACACACCTGATATTTTCTGTTCTGTTTCATTTTTTAGAAAATCCATTGTTTTGATTTTTCAGTAACCCTCACATTTTTAATAACTCTGACCTTAAGATATCCAGGATTCTGGGTGGGGGACAGGGAGGGACAGAGCAAACCACAGCCCTTTCAGGATATTTCAGGGTTCAGGTTACCTGAGGGGGAGGGGCAGGTAGGAGGAGAACACAAGTGATGACATAGATGCATGGTACCCCACCATCCTAAGAAGTGAGGAGGACCCATCTGGAGATTCTGGTTTGGATGCCCAGGCTAAGCTCTTCCTTTTCCTTCTGGTCTCCATTCCTGCCACCGTGCCTGGGGGACTCCAGTGAAGCTCAGAGTGGCCTGGCCTCTCTGTGTTAGAACTGCCCGGTCTCGTAAGCATAGTTTGTGTCCCTAAGTGGTTGCAAAGAGCCTCTGGGTCAGGCCCTCCAGGACTCTGGAGGCCTCAGACTCCTGCTGTCTCACACTTCTCTGGATCCCTTGAAAATTTAGAAATACTGACCTTTTATAATACAACAGAAACAATTCGTGAAAGCTTTTAAGTTGGCTGATGGGCTACATTAACCTTTGAAATACTAATTCTGCTTTTCAGTTGATAAATTAGCACAACATGCTCTGGCCACAAACAAGAAGATTTATTCCATCCGAATTGTTCCATCCCTCATGGAATAGATTTCTTTGATTGGTCAAGTGCTTCCTAAATGCCCTCTTCCCCAGCTCTTCTGTTAGCTTCTGGGTCCAGTTTAGGTCTGGTCTCCCCTGGGAAGCTGTCCCTGGCACCTGGGCCCTCCCCTCCTGTGGGCTGCCCTGGCACCCCTGGGTGTTGGCACTCTTTGTGCTTGCAGCCACAATGTCCTGAGGCCTGGTTGTGTTCTGCGCCACAGCGTCCTGCACTCATGACGTAAACATTTGTCGAGAGTGGACAGTGAGACTCCTGGGCGCTGGTGGGGGGGTCAGCGGATGTCCTGGGAGGTGCATGAGTTTCTTTTTTGTGTTTTGAAGGTGATTAGGACCACTGGGTTCATGAAGGGCCTCTACACAGATGTTGAGATGAAGTCAGATAACGTCAAGGTAGGTTGGCGTGGGGGCTCCTCCTCTCCCTGTCCTTCCCCTGAGTGAACAGATTGTTTTAGGCCGCGGCTACCCCTCGTGTGAGGAAAATGCTGTGTGTGGTGGGGAGACGAGGCCCTTTAACTCATGAATGGCATGGACCTTTCTCATTTCATCTTCTTGATTGTGGCCAGTCCGTGTTGTGCTAAATTTATCGACTGAAAAGCAGAATTATTATTTCAAAGGTTAATGCAGCCCATCAGGTAACTTAATAGCTTTCATGAATTTTGTTGTGTTATAAAAGGTCAGTATTTCTAAATTTGTCATATACCTAAAAATTGCTTTTTCTATAAAGAGGATCTATCCCATGTCTTTCAAACATTCTGAGGATAATGCAAACTCTTTGAAGTATGTTAATATTTCTATTTTAATGGAAACATTTCAGGATAAAGATGCAAAAATTAGCTTCCTCCAGAAGGCCATAGATGTGGTCATGATGGTTTCAGGAGAGCCTTTGTTGGCAAAACCAGCCCGAATCGTGGCCGGGCACGAGCCTGAAAGAACAAACGAGCTGCTTCAGATAATTGCAAAGTGCTGCATCAACAAGGTAATGCTGCTTCAGATCATTGGAAAGTGCTGCATCCACACGGTGACACTGCAGCACTGGCATTTTAAACTTAGTAGTGCTGAGTGGCAAGAAGTGGAGGGGGAGTGAGTGACTTAAATATCGTGGGAGGTGTTTAAGGGGGAGTTCCAGTGGTACCCATTGACCCTTGCACTTTGAGTTGGGTCCCAAGTATTCTGGAGCTTGGAGGTGCAGGAGGAGCTTCTGTGATTGTGAGCCAGGGCCTGCAAAACACAGGATGGCAGACTTTCTGTAGTATGTGGGGCCTCGTAGGTGCTTTGCTTTTGGCCTGGCGGCCCGAAGCTGTCTTTTGAAGCTGGTGCTGCCTCCTTTGAGGACAGCGTTTTACCTGCCCAGGGCGAGGGGCGCTGTAGGAGCTGCTCCTCAACTTCCGTCCTTGCCTCCCACACCTGTGCCCCCTACTCCAGGCACCACAGGCCTGCACTGGGCTTGCTCCACCTCTTGGTGTCCTAGCCTCAGAGCGTGCTAGTTTTTAGGGAATGAGGTGGTCGAGTCACCTCTGAAGGCCCTTTCTGCTAGGGCCCTGATCCCAGTGGAGGTGGAGAGGTTTGTGAGTTGTTGGTTTTCAGCTTTACTGCTCCTGAACCACACTCACGTCCACCCTGGGCAGCATAGGTGGGACTGGACCAGGACTTAGTGATGAATCATTAGTCATAGTGATCAGGAGACACAGGGCTTTGTCTGTGATAATGACATTTTCTTTTAATATTTCATTCAAATTTTACTCATACAAAATCTGTCGAATGAACTCCCCTTGCTGGCGTTTGTGTTGTTGCCCGTGCTGATCTCGTTTTTGCCTTGCCTTCACCTCCTGGCCTGTGGAAAAAGCTCTCCAGCGAGGACGCAGTGCGGAGAGTTCTGGCTGGAGAGAAGGCGGACGCGAGAGGAAGGGCCTCCCGGACCTCCAAGCCTCACGAGTCGGACAATAAGAATGTGAAGGAAGACGACCCGAGAGCTCACAGAGAGAGAGAGGTGACTGCAGTGGCGCATCTTTAGGAATGAAACGGTCTTTTTGGAGTTTAGGTAAAAACGTTTATATTTATATATACATGTATTTTTAGGATAGAAGAAATTCAGAAGTAAAAGAGAGAAGTACAAGCAGAGATGGAAAACAGAGAGGAGAACTGAAAGAAGAAAGCAAATCAAGAGAAAAAGAAAGGGGCAAGGAGAAGATGAGGGACAATGACCGAGACCGACACAAAGACGCGGAGAGAGACAAGTACCGGGAAGGGGAGAAGGAGCAAAGCAGGAGCAGGGCCAGGCAGGAGCGACAGAGGGACAGAGACAGAGGCAACAAGGACAGAGACGCAGACAGGGACAAGGAGCGGGAGAGGAGGGGCGAGGCAGGGCGGGAGAAGGAGCGGCTGAGAGACCGGGAGCGCGACCGCGACCAGGGCAAGGACCGGGAGCGGCGGAGAGCGAGAAACGGGGAGCACTCCCGGGACCCCGACAGGGAGAAGAACCGAGAGCAGGAGAAGCTGGAGAGAAAGGTACCGGCCTGGGAGCTGGCTTTTTGGGGGGAGCCGGCCGTTCCTGAGGGTTTCCTTCCGCTGCGGTGTAAAACTGCGCATTCCTGGTGGGAGCCCGCCAGGTCACGGTTCTGCCAGGGCCTGGTTGTAAACGCATGGCCATCCTTGAAGAGCATGGTGTGGTGGCCCCCCGGGGGCCCAGAGGACCAGGCCGGGCTGGCGGGGTCTTCAGACCAGTGAACCCTGGGTGGCAGGACAGTCACAGGCCTTCCTGGGCCTCTTTGTGAGGAGCGCTGCCCTGGGGGTGGCGGGAGGTAGCTTGGAGGAAGCTGGGAAAAGACCGCGAGGCGCTCGCTCTTTGTGAGCTGATTCCATTTTCAGGGGTTGAGTTCATTTGCCCAGTTGCCCTTGTCATCTTGCCAGATGTGCCGAGATATGTTGCTTTGCACCTCTGTGACGTGGCCTGCACTTGTGTTTGGTGGAGCTGGTCCCTGGTGTCATTGGCGGTGGCGTTTCGGCAGGGTCAGTGGCCGTGTGGTCTCTGGAGCTCGGGCACTACTGAGTTTGTTAAGGAGTAGAGACACCAAGTCTTTTGGACACTGGCAGATCGGTACAGTAAGACTTCAGGTTACTGTAACCCTTTTTATATGTATTTATTTGTTTATTTATTAGTTGTAGTTGGACACAGTACTTTATTTTGTTTATTTATTTTATGTGGTGCTGAGGATCGAATCCAGGGCCTCGCACGTGCTAGGCGAGTGCTCTACCGCTGAGCCACCACCCCAGCCCCTGTCATTCTTGTTTAATGGAATTTTCAGGTAACTTTACGACTGGCCAGAAGCCTTGAGTTTCAGACTGTGACTTCTAAATGTGCAAGTTGCCTTTCTAGATGCCCTTCTTGTGGGACATCATCCTGGGAAGACAGGACAGTCGTCTGGTCTGTGGCTGCTGGCAGGGGAGGCAGAGGTCTGGCCTGGCTCCTGGACTGCCCAGGTGATGCAGCTGGGCAGTGAGAGGCAAGGCCTGTGCTGGCCTCCAGCTCCCTGCCCCACTGGCCGTCTTGTTCAGTAGTGCTGCCTCTGGGGCATCCCTGTCCCTGGGAGTGGGCTCCACAGGACTGACCTTGCTGGAAGTCTGTAAACTGGTTTTTCTCTGCAAGTCGGTATAAACTTTTCTCTGCCCGCTGCAGCAAGCAAGGGGGCACCTATCCAAAAAGATGTGGTTTTGTTAGCATTTGAAATCGGTATTCTAGGGGGGACTGTCAGATTGTAGTCTTCATAGTATCGCTTTCCCTCCATTCACGTCTGGAGTAACTAACACACCCTGGTTCTGTGCCATAAAGACCTGGGGGCCCTGGAGGGTGAGAGTGCAGCCTCCCTCTTTACCACTTTTTAGCAGCCTGAGAAAAAGTATTTCGCCCTGATCTGCTTTTTGCAGCTGGCGTGTTCTGGTATATTTGTAGGTGCTGGCATGTTCTGGTATATTTTTTGTGTGCATGAGACAGCCCCTGAGTGGACAGCCTCCTCAGCAATTGTGGGTCTTCAGATAGAGCCTCCCACATTGAGTTCACTGAAATTGCCAATGCTGCGATTAGTCGCTTTAATAGAGAGAAAGAAAATTCTAAAGAGAAATGTTTGCAGGCTGATGTTTGGGATGTGAGAGCCAAGTGGGAAAGATGGTTTTGTTGAGAAGGGCTGGAGACCACAGTGAGGTGCAGTGGATTTGCTTAGGTCTTTCAGGGATTCTGTTTGCCTGGCCTTTGTGAATCTGGGGTGTCTTTGTTAGCTGTGCTGATCTGGACAACAGCAGCAAGGTCTCCTGGTCAGAAGCGCCATGCAGGAATGAGCTGCCATGAGGTGCCTCTCAAAGAACCTGGTTCAAGTGACTTGTAAAATGGCCCTGAGGATGTCAGTCCTTAGTGGAGGCAGGAGATGGCAGTTCAGGCCCTGCAGTGCCACATCACTGCCCGCTCTGGCCAAAGCCTGACTGTCTTGGAGGGAGGGCGACAGGAGTGCGCAGGCTGCCCAGACAAATTCTTTCTTTTATTTTATTGGTAGTCCTGGGGGGTTAGCTCAGGGCCTTGCATGACGCTGGCAAGCACTCCACTACTGAGCCACATCCCCAGCCCTTTTTATTTTTCTTTGGAGACTGGGTCTCACTAAGTTGCTGAGACTGATCTGGGACTTGCCATCCTCCTGCCTCAGCCTCCTGTGAGTTGCTCAGGTTATAGGTGTGCACCCGGCCTGCCCATGGTTTGTGTGGAGGACCGTAAGATAGAGACGGAGGCATCCTGAGAAGTCAGGGGTGCTATGGGGGTATGGTGTGGTGGCTGGAGCCCAGGTGCCAGGTTAGACTGGCCGTCCATGAGCCCCAGATGTCACCCTACATGGTGAGCACATGAGTGTGGCACCTGCTGGGCCCCCTGACCTTGGGTGATGACCACCTGTACCATCTGATGTGTCTGTCTGAAGAGCATGTTTCATTGTTGAAATACTAAACGGGTGTCCTTTGACATCCTGTGTCCAGATGTGTAGATGGCGTTGACAGGAGTCATGTGGCTTAGGAGGGTGCCTTCCTGACTGTCTGTCTGCAGCCTTTGCTTATGAAGAGTCACGCCATTCCAGTTGCCCCGTTATTAGAAGATGCTCAAATATCAGAAGACGGACAAATATTTTGTGGGCCCTGGAGTTTAAATTCATCCCATCCCATTTCTGCATCTCCTGGGCTGTCATGGTCGGGGGCTTGGCCTCTGCGTAGTCCCCTGCCAGGCAGGAGTGTTTGGTGTCCTAGCCCCGGTGCTGCTCGCCAGGAGCACTGAGGTTCCAGCAGCAGTGACCGGACGGGCTGCTCAGGTCTGTGCAAAGGGTTGCTTGTTTGTACGTCAGTATCATGGACCAGAGCTTGATTTGTTTTTAGGTATTACAGATGTGAATATTTCCAAAATTTGAAGGAAAAAATATATATATATATATATATATATATATTTTTTTTTTTTTTACAGTCAGCAAGTTCAGGGGAGATATCTAAGAAGTTTTCAGATGGATCCTTTAAAGACTCCAAGGCGGAAACAGAGGTAGAGTTTAAACAACAGTTTCCAGAGCTGTGAACTGGAGTTGGGTCGTGGATGTGTGTCCTCCCTGGACCAGTGGGGCTGTGGCTGGGGAAAGGCTGTCTCAGGAATGGTGGCGTGGCATACCTCCTGGCACGTGTCGGGTGGTTTCTGGGCCTGCACCTTTGGTGAGTGTGATGTGTGGTGCTGAGGGGAGGTGGTGACAGGGGCATTCGGGGTGAGTCAGGAAGAGGACTGAGTTGGGGGCTGGTGGGGAAGGGAGGGCCCGCTGAGGCGCTCGCTCAGCTTGGCCTGGCAACTCTTGGGACCCCACAGTGTTTCCTGTGGCTGAGGTCCGCTCGTGGCCTGTCGTCCCCGTGAGGCCATGCTGTAGAGGTTGGCAAAAGGGACCCTTGAGAGCTTAGCTGACTTCCATAATTGTCGGACAGTAGGGACATGGAGTCAGCCACACGAGGGCTGGGGGCCACCGGGGCTGCTCTGGGGAGAGGGCGTGAGAGTGGAATCATGTCAAGGGCGGGCGGGTGGGTGTGCTGCCTTCTCCCACCGTGTTCTCTAGAAACACAAGGTGAGAGGTTTTACTTTCAGAGTGGCATACAAATGCATTTAAGTAGTTCAGTACAGTCGTGTGTCACATGGCAGTGTCTCAGTGGCGGACTGCACATCCAGAGGTGGTCCCACACTGGTCCCACATTCGTCCCACTGGCATCTCAGTGTGAGCAAGTGCCCTCCAGGGCATTGGGCCTTGCAATCCTCTGACAGCTGTGACCGGCATTAAGCACGTGTGACAGGCAGTGTTTCTCGAGCGCCCTTAGCAGATTGCTGAGCTGCCTGGGGCTGCACAGAGAAGCCTGTGTGGAGGCTGGAAGAGGTCTGGACTCCTTCTCAGGTCCCGAGCATGTAACTGCACCGTGTGGCAAGTCCCCTAAAGCCTGTGCTGCTGCTGCTGTTTTCATACTTGGTTTCCTTGGGCAGAGCTTGAACAATGAGTCTGGTATTGCTGTGTGAAGCTTCCATTGATTTTTGTCTTTTCTTCTCTCTAAGGCTGAGATTTCCACGACAGCGTCCCGGTCATTGACATCAAAAACATCAAAACGAAGATCCAAAACTTCAGTGGAAGGTACTGCCGAGCTGACTGTGGCTGCAGATGTGGGTCTGAGCTCTGTTGCCTTCGTCCCATTCTTTGGTAGCAGACTCGTGGCTGGTCACAGGTCTGCCGTGCCTGGGAACAAACAGTGGGGGGAACGCATGTGTACACACTTGTGTGAACTCACACCACTCAGGGCAAAGCCGCCCCTTTTGCTGCAGACCTATGCTGGAACTTAAAAGGGGTAATTGGATTTTCGTTTTCCAGAGTGTGTGTTGGTCGTCGGGCTGCAGGGTTCTTGTCTTTCCCATTGGGCATGAAGAGCACGCAGGCAGATGACATATGTGCCTGTGGTTAAAAATAGCAGGAGTGAGCACTGGACTCATGCAGAAAGCTACGCTCACAGGTCTGGCCTGGGATTTGGCTGAAAATGGAACGTTACTGTGACACACCAGCAGTAGGACCAGAGAGGCAGGGAATTCAGGGCTGTGCTGGCCAGAGCCGCTCTTGCTGGAGGCTCTGAAGAGCAGTAGTGGTTTCTGAAACACCACGCTTTCCCGAATCCTGTAGGTTAGTGTGGGACAGCGTGGTAGTTGGAATTATCCAGAAGTGAACTTACATAAGATCTGTCCCTTCCCAACAGTCAGTCAGTGATGCTCTAGGGACGTCCTCTTGGTGGTGCCCTGTCCCAGCCCAGAGGAGTGAGCGCTGGCACGGGGCTCCTCTATAGGTGCCCTCTGCCCACCCTCCAGTGTTTTAAAGGCTGATTTTTTTGGTGGGTACTGGCACTCGACCACTGAGCCACATCCCAGCCCTGTTTTGTATTTTATTTAGAGACAAGGTCTCACTGAGTTGCTTAGCGCTTTGCTTTTCCTGAGGCTGGCTTTGAACTTGCAGTCCTCTTGTCTCAGCCTCCCAAGCCATTGAGATTACAGGTGTGTGCCACTGCGCCCGGCAAGGCTTTCTGATTTTTTTTTTAAATATATTTTTAGTTATTGATAGATATTATTTTATTTATTTATACGTGCTGCTAGGAATCGAACCCAGTGCCTCACACATGCCAGGCAAGTGTGCTACTGCTCAGCCCCAGCCCCAGCCCCAAGGCTTTCTGATTTTGATAGACAAAAAATTGGGAAGTTTAATTCCTAGTGAGATTGCATTTTTTTCATGTGTGTCCCTAGTTTTGATTGGGGTCTTGGATTTGTCTGTTCTTTCCTGATTCCTCATTGACTGTCTGGAGATGCAAGAGTTCTTGTTATTTTGTGTGAACTCTTTGTATGTTAAGGACCTCAGCCAATTTTTAAGTAAGTGTGTTTTTTATATTTTTGCGCTTCATTTGTACTAATTATGTTCAGTTTGGTTTTGGATTTGCCTGAGTGCTTAATTTTATGTGCTTGAAGCTTTTGGTAATTTGTGTAAAGATTTGTGACTTGAAGATTTGTGTTTTAGCATACATTTTAATATTGAGTCTTTGTATTCATCTCTTACTTTCATTCCTGGCATATGCCAAGGCGCTGACTTATTTTTTTAGAATTCTTTGCCTGCTGTGCCAGGATCACTTGCTAATTAAGGGTGCCTTTCTGCCTGATGGCTTAGTTGCACCCGTCAAGGTCTGGGATCTTGTTCGCTTTCCACTTTCACTGGTCTCTGTTTCACTACTGTTTCTTGTCAGTGTTCTTTTCAGAAAAGTTTTAAGCCATTTTACTTGCTTATCTGTTCAGATGAATTTTAAAATTGCCACATGACTCAAGAGCCCCCTGCAAAGGGAGCAGCCACTTCTCAGAGGGTGGCTGCCTCCAGCTGCAGTCTGCAGGGTCTGTCCAGGTGGTGGCTCAGTCGTTGTCTGTTTTCGTGTTTGGAGATGCTGTCTTCCCCCCTGGTTGTTAGTGGCTTGTTGGTTTCACTGACTGCTCTCACTATCTGAACTCTAGCCTTGCTGCTCATCCTGATCCAAGGGATCTTGGTTGCTTCTTCGGGTTTCCCGAGCTCACAGCTGAGGCATCTCCATCTCTGACAGGCAGGGTTTTCCTTCGTCTGTGTGTACGGCCGCCTTCTGCCGTGGGCTCTTTCTTTCTGGGTGCTCTTCAAGAGTTTTCTATTGGAGACTGCACCCTTGACGGCAGTGAGCTTCTCAGCGGTCAGCAGTTCAGGGGCTCCTGTTTTTGCTGCTGGCTGGCCAGGCACTGACCTGGCCCAAGTCTGCCCCAGCAGAGCTGGTGCTCGGCCCAAACCTTTGGCCTTGCTTGGGTGGGTTGGTATCTGGACAAACATCTGGACCCGGGGGTGCTCAAGGCATGGGACCTCTGTGCCCTGCATCTACTAGAGTATGGCACATGTTCATAGGATGAATGTGGACAGCCATACTAGCCTAGAACCCAAGGCTAGTCCACAGAAGAGTAGGATAATTTTTGCTAAGTCATGAGGAGTGTGTTCTAAAGGAAGTATAACTTGGAATTAGTGTGTTTGGTTTCATTCATTTGGTAACTATGCAGCATTACAAGTTAAGTGTAATACATGTTTTCGTTGTGCAATTTCATGTCAGGAAGAAGGGACTCTAGAACCAGTGAACACAGTCTTTCCCCAGAAAAAGAACGTAACTCTTCCTACAGTAAAGCTAAGAAGGAGCATGCTGGGAAACAGCTCGGTAAGACTAAGCCATAGTGGGACTGAGAGCGCGTGTCCGCCGGGGGCAGTTGTTTGCCACCTGATTCTCTGCCTCAGCGCCATCACAGAGCAGGGGAGCCTCAGAGGGTCACGTGGGCCTGGTCAGAGTGGAGGAGGGCAGGAGGACAGCTGCTCCTGGGCCACAGGGCTGTTCTCCGCAGCCAAGGGTGTGCTACCCTAAGTCTGCCTGGGACTGAAATTGTCCAGTGCAGCCTTCCTTTCTTTATTTGGAAGACATTTATACTCATGAGGAGCCGAGAGGGTGCCTGTATTCATGTTGATTAGTGATGAGGATTTTTAGTGAAAAAGAAAGCCAGGAGAAGCAGGAGGAAGGGAAGGCAGGGAGGGCCTCTGTCTGGGGACATCTGGACAGGTGACTCGCTGGGGAGGAGGACCTGCAGGTGTCCAGGGATCCTGAGCAGAGACCTGAGCTGCTGGACTTGCTGCATGCAGGGCAGGAGGCCCAGCCGTGGAGCTGGAGAGGCAGGAGGGGCAGTGTTGGGGGAGGGGCTGCCCCAGCAGGGGCCTGGGGCCTCTGCCCTGTGTCTACAGGTGGCTGGTGGCTGGAAGACCTGGAGGGCTTTGAGCAGGACAGACAGAGGACAGAGTTAGGGTGTGTGTTTCAAAGGGCCTCCTTGTAAGATTGGAGGGCAGGAGTGGAGGCCTGGGACAGCGAGGAGCTCGTGGCGACTGGATGGGGAGTGTGGTGGCTTGGACCAGGTGTCGGTGGCGACAGCAGTAGGGTTCAGGGTGTGAGGGGCAGGAGAGAGGACGACGGCTGTGCCGATGGACGGGGTACCACTTGTTTCAATGAGAGGAATCCGAGAGAAGACCGCTTTGGGGGGTTCTGGGCACCTGCGCAGTGCCGCTTGCTGAATTGGCAGGCTGCTGTGTGGGCGGCTGTACCAGAACACAGGTCTGACTGCGCACGCGGAGGTCTTCGTAGACGGTGGGATGTGTGACCTGTGATCAGGGAGAGTCGCAGAGGTTGGAGGTGACACACCTGAGGTTCTGGCCATGACGATGTTTACAGCTGTGGCTTTGGGGGAACAGGGTGTGTTGAGCTCTGCGGGGGACGGGACTCCAGGGCAGGGGGCAGAGGACAGGGCTGCTGTTAGGAGAGGCTGTCCTGGATGTGGGGAGGGCGTCTCATGGAGGGGAGGGGGCTTCTGTCCAGTCTATGGGAACCAAGTGGAGGCGGAGAGTGGACCACTGAGAGGACATGGTGGTGTGTTGTTGGCCTTGACCCAGACCCCTATAAATCCCAACTAAAGCAAACAGATACTGAAAGCTTTGTAATATGTTAATCTGTTGTTAACTATTTTATGTCAGGAAGGAAGGAGGATAATATTTCAGGTAAAAGTTTAGACCCCATAACGTCTGGATTAAATGACGAACCAGATCAGGAAACTACAGCTTCAGAAATAGGTAAGAAAAAGGTATTCTCTAGTTTAAGTTCCTCGACACCTTGATGTACAGTTGCGACATCTTGGTGTAGTTCTAAGTTTTTTTGTATTATTCTTACCACTCCAGTGTTTGTCAGATTTTTTTAACATTGTGCTGAAGATCAGAAATGACTTGATGTTTTATTTTCTTTAATTTTGCTCCATTGTGACAGCTTTAAGTTAATCTTTACATGTATTTTTATGTTTAACTTCTATTTTTTTTATGTCAAAGTGCATTCTTAATTTTGCTATTGGAATTTTTTTTTTTAATCTTTAGCCTACTGTGCTGCTAGAATTTCTCCACAATAAAGATTTTAGGCAGCACGTCTGCAACACACTGCACTCGCCCGTTCACAGCCAGCACTGATGGTGTGCCGCTGCGCGTGGGTGGGCAGCCCTCAATGAAATATCAGTCCCGCCAGTCTTCTGTGTCCCGAGACCAAATTCTTCAGAAATATTAGAATTTTTGAGTTGTATTCAAGAGAAAAAATAGTGTAGATTTCTTCTAGGAGAAGACAGAAGTTTTTGTTTCCATCTGCATTTTTAAGACTCTGGAAACGTGGCTAGAATGGCGAGGGGCCTTCTCTGCGTGGTGTCTTCGAGGACTTCCCTCGCTGGGAGGGGTGCTGTGAGTGGCTGATGCCTTGGTGTGGCGGGCGTGGTGCGGAAGCCCGCAGGCCGTGCTGGGTCTCACTCCACTGTGCACATGTGCGTCACAGTTCAGCCCCATCTTGTACTGGATCTAATTTTTAAGGGACCTTTTTTCGTCTCCAGGCTCCTGTGGGGGAGCTGGCCAGGTGTCCTGTGCTGCAGGAGAGGGTGAGGGCAGTGGTGAAGGCTTGGAGGAATGGCAATTGGTAGGCCATGGAGTGACCTGTGTCAGTGTAGCTGGGGACACCACGTTCACACCTTTCCCACTCACTACCTCCTGGCCTGGAGCACATGCACGGATGGGTCCTCCGAACCACAGTGTGCTCATCGCAGATGGTTGTACAAATGCCCGCCTTGAGTTTGAGCGGGCTGGTGTCTGGACAGCAGCTGAGTGACAGGCGTGCTGTGTGACAGGTCACTAGCTGAACAGACAGCCCCTGATCAGGCTGAATCAGAGCTTGTGGACTTTAACACAGGTTGAAGTTGTCCACCAGGCGTGTATTGAGCATTTCATGGATTTTATCTACAAGTGTGAAAATAGTGTAACCTGGGGCGTGAAGAGGTGCACACTGCAAACCTTGTTTCTCAGTGGGGTGTTTTGTGGGTGAGAATGAAGCTTGGTTGTCCAGCGGGGAGCATAGCCCTGCTCACATGTGCCCCCGGGGCTGGGAGAGACCCTGGTCCCTCTTTTTCCTCCCCAACCCTTCTCTTTGGGCTGGGGTGCCTTCACAGTCACCCTGCTGCTCTGTGGGTGCTGTTGGGAACTCCTGGAACTCAGAGGCTGCAAGCAGTTGTTTCTAGCACTGAGCATGGTTCCCAGGCTCCCTGCCCTGGTCTGTTACCTCTCATTCCTAAGTACTGCAGAGGAAAGGAAAGCGGCTATGTTGGCCAGGGTGCTGGCCACACTGTAATCCCGGCAACTCAGGAGGCTGAGTTAGGAGGATTGCAAGTTCAAGGCCAATCTGGGCAACTTAGTGACACCTTTTCTCAAAAAAGAAACCAAACAAACAACAGTGGGGTGGGGGATGTCAGAGCACGCTGGGTTCAATCCCCAGGGCCAAAAAGGGAAAAACAGGTGCAGGCAGCTGTGGTGTGCTGATGCAGCTCAGACGCCGAGACGCTGGGCCTGTGCTGGGGCCTGCCAGGCCCACTGACCCTGCTGCCTCAGGTTGTCCGAAGAGAACTTGTGGGTCTTGTTTTTAGCATTTTGCATTTTGGGTGAAGAGTTCAAAAAGGCACTCAACTGTTCCTTTTTAAAGTGTGAATGGTTTCTTCCTGCTCTCCATGTTGTAATGCCAGCTATAGGCTGTGCCTTTTCTTAACCTATGACAATTCCAAGTTCTCTGGAATGTAAACTGTACCTTTCTTTTGCTTAGTTTCTCTCATTTCCTTTTTTTTTGGTACCAGGAATTGAACTCAGGGGCACTGGACCACTGAGCCACACTCCCAGCCCTATTTTGTACTTTATTTAGAGACAGGGTCTCACTGAGTTGCTTAGCGCCTCGCTTTTGCTGAGGCTGGCTTTGAACTCGTGGTCTTCCTGCCCTCTTTCCTTTTTGTTGCATGGTTTAAGTTTGTTTTAAAAAATATATTTATTTTTTAGATGTAGTTGGATACAACACCTTTATTTAGTTTATATATTTTTATGTGGTGCTGAGGATTGAACACAAGGCCTCGCACATGCATGCTAGGCGAGCGCTGTATCACTGACCTATATCCCCAGTTTTTTTATCATGAAAAATACAAGAAAGCAGAAAGAATAGTGCAATTCACACTCAGGCACTCACCCAGGCTGAGTGGTTCCAACATTATGCTTCACTTTAGCTCTATATTTTTATGAATGATTTCAAGGCATATTGCAACATCCTAATAATATATTTTAAAATACTTCAGCATGCAGCTCAAAAAATAAAATGAGGTAGTCTACATAGCCACAGAATTCTTACCTCACTGAAAGAATCATAATTTCCCAATAGTAACCATTTTTGTTCCAAAATGGTTTTCATGTTTAAAAACCCCTGGTTCTGTGAGGACATTTAGTAGCAAATCGACGAGGCTGCAGTCTGTGAGGCCGCTGCAGAAGGCGGACTGTCAGGACTGCCTGCAGCGGCTCTGTGGGCAGCCATCCAGCGGCTGGTTTCGGTCGCAGGACCTGATGGACTGCAACTCAGGTCTGTGTCCAGTGACAGCCCCAGGGTCTGAACTTGGGAAGTCTGGTGCCAAGGCCCTGTCCTTCCCTGTGGGATTTCTTGCTCACCAGATAGTTCCAGATAGCAGATTGTGCTGAGGCAATGATTGTTTTACCCTGCAGAGTAACTTTGATTTCTTAATAAGTGCATTATTTTAGTCTTTTAAAAGTATTATTCAATAAACTGGTTGATTTGCCCTTTGTGAGTAAAAATTGATTCTAGTGTTTTTAGTGAGTATATAGCCTATTTGTATGTCCTTTGTGTTTGTGGGAACTTGGGGTTTAGTAAAGCTTATTTAAGTTCACTAGAACTTGGAAAAGATAAATTCATCCCCTTGAACTCCAGACAGAAGACAGTGCATTTGCATCTACCTTCTACGATCCTGGGTTCTATAGAATTCAGAGAATCTTTGCTGCGCCCAGTTGTACACACCTCAGCAACTTGGGGAGCTGGGGCAGGAGGGTCACATGTTCAAGGCCAGCCTCAGCAACTTAGTGAGGGCCTGTCTCAACGTAAAAAAATGACGTGTTGAGTGTGTGTGACTCAGGGGTAGAGTGCCCCTGAGCTTAATCCCCAGTACTGCAAATAAATAAGTAAATAAATAGAACATCTTTGACACTTTTAACTAAAATATGACAACTTACGTTTATTAGAGTGCTTCATTCTAAAATTGACAAATCTACAACTGCCAAACATATTTATTTTTAGATCTTAATATTTTATATTCATTCTTTGGCTACCCTTTAGGAAACATCATAAGTAATTAGCTGTTAGACTGTTTAAATCAACATAATTTTTACAGAGATTTCCTTACAAAACTGTATGTCATGTGGCTGGGGTGGTGGCTCAGTGGTATGGCACTTGCCTAGCTTGAGTGAGACACTGGGTTTGATCCTTAATACCACATACAAATAAATAAAGTGAAGATATTGGGTCTATCTACAACTAAAAAAAAATATTTTAAAAATATCATCAATTTAATGTAATTCTATTACTTAAATAAAGCAGTTATTTGCTAGTTAATGATGGGTTGATTCTGATGTAAGCTATTTCTTTAAATGGTTTTAAGACATCCAGGATTGGGTTTTGGGGATGTTTTTCCAGTTTCATCTTTATTTAGACAGTGGTGTGTCTTGGACCATGGGTCGGTTTTTCAGCTCTGGGTCCTGCCATAATTCAAAACCTCTTCCTCCAGCACCTCCTGTGCCCTTTTTGTTTTTAATAGGGAAATATTTTATTTTATTTCTCAGGTATTCAATTTCTTTTCTATTTTCAAGACTTCAGAGCACAGTGATGAGACCCCTGTTTTGTGATTCTCAGTATGTCTAGGATAGTACATGTGTCAGGATACCTTTCTTTTCCTCCTGCTTTCCTGGAACAGCCGGCTCCTGGGCCTGACTGTGGTGGGAGCCAGCAAAACCAAGTGGTTCTGTGGGTCTGAGTGGTTCTAGAAGTGGAGGTGGATGCGGGCTGCTTTGCCCAGGGAGGCCCAAGAGTCCCTCCTGGGTCAGTGGGCTGGGAGGGGCCTGCTCACAGTCTGGTGCCCAATCCCAGAGCCACAGTGCAGGAGGAACATTCTAGATGTGTTTTCAAAGCTGCCTTTGTCAGTTTGGTCAACTTGCAGCATGGGGAAAGGTGGGCGTGTGAGCTCTGGTTAGCCCTAACCCAGAGGGCTCGGGATGCCACTGATCACCAGCCCTTCAGGGTACAGTCTGAGTGACCGATTTTAAACTGTTTTATGTCAGGAACCAAAGAAACCATTACTAACTCAACTATTGTTTCAGATGATAACTCCACTACTCTGTGGCGTGAGAGCGTTGAGCCCGACCCAGCAGTAAAGCAGAAAGGTAAGAACGGCCCGTGTGCACCTTGCTGGTGGGAGGAGACTGCCCCAAGGTCAGCCATTGCCGGGCACTATGCCTGCTCCCATGGGTGCAGCTGGGCCTGGGGTTTCCCCTGGGGCTTTTCCCATGAGTGACAGAGGCCACTGCTGGTAACAGGCGGCATCCTGCGTGAGGGCAAGTGGCAGCATTCATGACTCTGGGGCTGCCATGGATGGTCCCCAAATAGAAATCCTGCTGCTCTCCGAGCTCGCTGCCCTGCCCAGAGCTACCCCTTCGAGGGCTCTCAGGCTGTAGTGTTCACGGGAAGTCCAGGGGCAGGTGGACCCGGGGTGTCCGGGGAGCGCTTGCACTCTGCGAGTGGGTCTGATCCCTGCGTGCCTGGGTGGGACTGGGCCTGGCTAGAGGTTGGGTGCGGATGATTGCTGGTCACTCTGCCCCACCTGATGTCCGGGCCAGCGTGGAAATGCACCTGGTGTCGGCCCTTCCATACGTGTGTGTTCGTGTATTTAAAAAGTGTCATGAAAAGATGATTCATCTCAGCTTTGAATCCACTCCTGCCCTGCCCTGTGGCACTGCTGCTTGCCTGTGACTGCTTGGGCCACATGTGTCCCCAGGCGTAGCACTCGAGAAGGGACCCTGGGGCAGTGGAGTGTGGCTGGGAGATGGCCTCAGGGAGCTGGTGCAAGGCCGAGCTCACCTGGTTCTGTGTAGCGTCTTGGCACCCACCTGAGCTGTCTGATGGCACTTCCCAGGGCCTCCTGGCTGTAGGGCTTTACCTCGTTTCTGTCTGTGATACACTCTTCACATCCCTGCTTCCGGCTTTCATGGGAGTGCATTTTATGATTCACAGTCGAAAATAGCAGGAGACGGCAGCCGGGGCACTAGGAAGGGCTGCCAGGAAATGGCCTCTTTCCCAATAGATGTCCAAACTCAGGACGTGTCTCCTCCAATTCTGTTCAGGCCACTTGATGCATTGAGGTTGACTAACGCGAAAATTAATTTTTTCTTGTGCTTTTTTTTTTTTTTTTTAGGTGACTCCATCAGTGATGCAGGTGAGAATGGCTTTAAGTATACTTGGTGTATTGTGTCTGTGTGTGGGTAAAAAACATTTCAAATCTGCTTTACACACTGCACTAGTGAAAGTAATTTATTTTGAGGAAATATATCTTAACTATTTAGTTATCAATTTTGTTTGTCAACTTTCTGTTAGCTGACGAATACCTAAGATGATAATCAACTTATGGAGATAAAAGGTTTACTTTGGATCATGGTGTCGGAGATGTCAGTCCAAGATCAATTGGCCTTGTTGCTTTGGGCCTGTTATAAGATAGCATGTTATAGCAGGAACTCATGGGGGGTCAAAGCTGCTCACCTCGTGGCTGAGGAGCAAAAAGAGGGGACCAGGGTCCCCTTCAAGGACATGTCCCCAGTGATGGGAGGTCCTCGGAGTTTTCACCAATGCCCAACTGTGCATGTCCTCAACACATGGGCCTGGGGGAGCGTCCAGGTCCCAACTGCAGCACCAACTGAAGGTGTGATGGGCGTGTGGGAATCCACGTGTGTGAGTCACCTGAAAAGAATACATTTCAGGATGTTTCTTTCCTCAGAGTATATTGTACATTCCCAATTTTCAGATTTTGATGTTTTTACTACTTTTTAAAGTGGAAATTTCTTTCAATAATGGAGTAAATTTGTCTTAGTAGTTTGGCTTGTAACTTGCTGATTCAATCTTTTTTAACTAATGTGAAGAAAACTTATTCAGGTTATAAAAATACTGTAGAAAATTGAAAAATGAAGAAAAAGCTGAGGGTAAAAATAAAAAGCACTGGTAATTCCATTGCTTGTAACTTAATCTCCTCTGGGACCCCGTGAGTGTAGACATGATTACTAAGCTATTGAAGTGCTGTTATTCATCATACGTTAACATGATAGTGTGGTTTCGCACACAAGGGCCTAGCATATGATGGTAACATGATGGACTTAGTCACCGAGCCATCCTGTTGACGGGGTGTGCATCTGGACAGATGTACATCTACGCCTGGCCATTGCTTTTCTTAGTTTGTATTTCCTTTAAGTTAAATTGTACCTATATTTTGAGTTTTATTTCTTGAGTAGCTGAACCAGTTTGTTCTGGAGTTTCAGTACATCATTTCCCCAAATCTTCACTAAATTTAGATATCATGTCTGTCTTATCTTCATTAAAATGATGGATGAGAAAATAGTTCATTTATACTTGGAATTGTTTGCTGCTTTTTCAAATACTTATGTTTGAATTAATATTTATATTCGAATTAAATATATTTTAATTAATCTTGAATTAAATATCACTTGTTCTTTGTGTTTCTTTCTCTGAATTGCTGGCTGGATTGTACCTGTTTAGAAGGAGATACTGGAGCTACTGGCCAAGATAAATCCGAGGTGTGCGAGAATCCAGAAGCCCCCAGCGAGCTGTCCTCCAGTGTCAGGTGTGTGCTTTCTGCTGCTGGAGAGGAGTGCCAGCTAGGGGCCTGCTGTGGCGCCCTGCCGGCTCCTCAGTGCTTGAGCTGAAGTAGGTGGAATCGTGTGCATTGAAGGCAGCCTACACCGCTTCTGTGGTTTTTCTGTTCCTGAGCTGTGTAACTGCACGTAGTGCAGAGTGGGTTTTGGGAGATGGGCTGAGTACTGACTGTCGGTAGCTGGGTCACGTGAATGGGTGTTGTCACTCTCCTGACTAGCATGTTGAGGTGGAATGGGAATTAGCCTTGCCCTGAGTCTGAGTTTTCTTTTGTCCAGTGTGAAATGTTCATCGTTTTGTGTCCTTTTGATTTTCCATTGTTTGGGTGGGTTTAGAAGAATACCTCGACCTGGCAGTGCTAGACCGGCGCCTCCCCGGGTCAAACGGCAAGAGGGCGTGGAGACCTTGACGATGGACAGGTAAGGCGAGTTGGCTGGGTGGCCCCGTTGCACAGGTTGGCTATCCGCTCCACTGTGTGTGTGTTGTGGGTTGGACGGGCCTTGGGGCTGGACCAAGAGATGGGCAGGTGAGCAGTGGAAGAGAAAAGCCAGGCTGGGCCCTTGCCTCAGGCCGCAGAGCAGTGTGCGTGGCAGGTGATGAGGAGCAGAGACACATGTCTGCGTGTGGTCACTTCTTGAGGTTCAGGAGACATGTTGGGCTACGAGTCTGTGGTCTCTAGATGGAAGACTTGAGCGTGAAAACAGTGAGGGTGAAATAGGGTGGAAGGGGTTCAAGGCTTAATTGCCAAAGGCCACACAGTTGTCCAGAAGTCGTAAGTCCTGCAGAGACCACAGGCGGGCTCCGGCAGGGTGGGTTTCAGGTGGAACCCAGGCAGGGCGAGGAGACAGCACATGGAGACCTGTTTCCAGGCGCTTCTCTGTGAGAGCAGCGGAGGATGGTGTGTGTGCGAGAATGCGCACGCACATCCTCTGGAGTGGTGGCAGCTGGATGCTCTGGAGCATGCTGGCCAGGTCACCTGGGGAGGGCTGAAGTCAGGGGCTGATGGCCCAGCTGCAGGCGACCAGGGCCTCCGCAGAGGGAACCTGGGTGAGAGTGGGTGGTCACCTGGGAGGGTCCAGGTGGTGGGCCAGGCTGCGGGATGTTGGCCGACTCGTAACAAGGGCAGGACTTGGGTGGACAGGAAGGGTGTAGTGGGTGCTGGGCAGAGATACAGGCCATGGCGGGGACACGGGCAAGCAGGGCCGGGGTGCCACAGGAGGGGCGCTGAGGAGCTGCTTTGTGCAGAGGGGAGGTCTGGGGCAGCTGTGGCCTTGGGGCTGCCCATGCCACCCCTGCCTGAGGTTCGTGCCTGGAGAACAGGCCTTCCAGGCAGAGGGCAGAGGCTGCAGCCTGGGTAGGGCACACATGGGGGAGGCAGAAGCCACGGGTCTTTGCGGGTAGAGGGAGGCTGGCTGTGGCCAGGAGCTCTGGGCAGCAGGGAGGGGGCGTGGGGGGAGGCGTGCCCATGCGGCCAGGCCCTGGGGCGGGGGGTGGTGGTGAACCTCCTCTTAGGTGACCTCTTGCACAGGGCTGGGGAAAACCTGGGACTGATGGGCCATTGCTGATGTGATC
This sequence comes from Marmota flaviventris, assembly GCF_047511675.1. Taxonomy (NCBI): domain Eukaryota; kingdom Metazoa; phylum Chordata; class Mammalia; order Rodentia; family Sciuridae; genus Marmota; species Marmota flaviventris. Next base: position 2,544,607 of record NC_092508.1, on the reverse strand, counting down.
TTGTGTCTTCTTATTTAGGACAGGGAGTGGTAAAACCGTCTCAAATGTGATTATAGATTCACAGAATTCAGACAATGAAGACGATGATCAGTTTGTGGTGGAGGCTGCCCCTCAGATCTCCGAAATGTCTGAAATTGAAACGGTCAGTTCACCAAGGGTGGTGTTTCTAGTAACTACGCAGAAACATCACATCAGTGCTCCAGCTTTTAGACTTACGTAGACAGAATTTTCCTATTTTTTGGTTACTTTTCTACTTTCTTTAATTTGATCCTTCCTTTTTTGAGTTCACAAGTGTCATTCTGAGAATTCAGCTGCCTGCATCTTCTTTTTTCTTGGTTCCTTTCTTGCTTAGGTGCCAGCGCTGGAGCTGGAGGACAGCGAGAAGCACGGTGAGTCCCGATGCTGGGCGCGAGTGTGTCCCTGCTGTGTGACACATCAGAGTGTGCGAGCCAGGGGCCCGGTGTTGGTGTATTTGCATGTAGGTGTTCTATCTGTTGGCACATTTGCACATACGTGCGTGTGCCCCGTTTGTGTTGGCATGGACCTGAACGTGTACCTCAGGTGGTTACAGTGTTCCCAGGCATGTGTGCCTGTAAGTGTGTAGTCCTGTTCATGTGTACATGTATGTGCTCCGTGTATTGGCACTCCCCTGTGAATGTGTTGGCTTGTACCTGTGTCATGCATGTACCCTACTGTGTTTTGGTGTGTTTGGACATCCACGTGGTCTCTTGTGATTTTTGCATGTACGCATGTGCCCCATGGGTGTTTATGTTCCTGTTTACATGGGTGTGCCCCCATGTGTTGGTATTTTCACGGGTAGGTGTATGGGCCACCCTGTGTGTGTTGGCATGTTTGGGTGTGCACCCTCTGTGTGTGATGGTTTTTCATGTGTGGCCCCCTCTGTGGTGATGTGTTCATGTGTACAGGTGTGTGCCCAGTGTGTTGGCACGTTACCACCTGTGCGTGTCCACCCTGTTGGTTTGTTATGTATGTTCATGCACCCCTTGCATGTTGGTGTAGTTACATGTTTCATGTGTGCAGCTCTGTGTATAGGAATGCTTGAGTGTATGTGCCCGTGTCCCATGTGTGTTGGTGATTTTGTGTATAGGATGGTACTCCCTGCCTGTGTTAGAGTAAGTGTGTGTGCAACCTGTGTGTTGGCGTGTTCACATGTACTGTGTGCCCCTGTGTTTTGACATGTTTGTGTGCATGTTCCCTTCTTTTTGTGTGCTCGCATGCACCTGTCCGACACGTGTTGATATGTTGATGTGTATGTGTGTGCATACCTGTGTTTTGTGTGTTCTCATGTATGCATGTGCTGTTTGTTTTGGCGTGAATGTGGGCGTGCCCCCTTTTAGTGTTTTCTTGCACGTTGTGTGCCCCCTCTTTTGGCATATTGGTGTGTGTGAGTGTTCTCCTCTCTCTGTGTTGGCATGTTCATATTAACATGCTCCCTGTGTGTTGATGTGTTTGTATGTATGTTCTTGTGCCCCTGTGGTCTGTTGTGTTCCCATGTACACATATGCTTCCCCTCTGTGTGTCGGTGTATTTGCCTGTATGCACGTGTACCCCACCTTGGTGTGTTCCATTGTACATGTATGCACCCCCTCTCTTTGTTGGTGTGTTTCTGTGTATGTGTGTTTCCTGTTTGTTGGTGTGTTTGTGTCTGTTCCTTCTTGGGTGTTGGCATGTCCACACGTATGTATTTGCATGTTTGTGCATGCGTGTATGCACCCCTCCATTGGTGTGTTGGTGTGCACATGTGAGCACCCCCTCTGTGTGTGCTTTGGAAGGGTCAGCCGTGAGTGGCCGTTGTGTGGGGGGCGCTGGCTGGGGGTCTGCTCAGCTACGTTAGGGCACAGCTGGCTGGCGGTCCACCCCAGGAGGTGGAGCTGGAGGAGCTGCGGCTTCTGTGCCAGTGACCTTTTCTTGTCAGTTCTCTTACCTGTGGGGTTGGAGCCGAAGGTCCCTCCACGCCTGCGGCTCTGAAGCAGTCTTGTTCTCCTCCCAAGCACGCTCCTCCTCATGTCAGACCCTTAGACAAGTGGGAGGAGTAGTCGTAGCATAGGCCCTGTGCCCACCTGCTCAGCTGCCACCGGCTCAGCCTGCCGTGACCTGCTCCCGGCTGTTTTCGGATCCAGAGAAGGCGTTTCCTCTGTACATATGTTGTGTATGTATTTTGAGAAGTTGAAGACTCTTTAAAAAAACAAATGAACAAATTCCCATTATCATATATAGAAGAACTTAACAGGGATCCCTTGATGTCGCCAAGTACCCAGCTTTTTACTGGTTGGTTGGTTGGAGTCAGGGTGCAGATCACGCCCTGCACGGCAGTCGCCTGCTCCAAGCCTGCAGCCCTCCCCGGACACGCGTGTGGTGGTGCAGCTGGCCTGGTTGTCCTCTAGAGTGTGACACCATTCAGCGTTGTTGGCTGGGCCACTGTGGTGTGTTTTGCCACGTTCTTCCTCTTTTGTGCCTTGACACCTGTCCTAGAAGACCCAGTGGATTCAGGCTGTTTGGTAAGAGTGTCGTGGGTGGTCTTAGATCTCTGCCGTGTCTGCCTGGTGCTCTGCTGCTCATGCAGCCACGGCTGTTTCTCATTAGGGGTGCAGGGCAGTGACGATGGCCCTTCAGCCTCCTTCCCCATCCCTGGCTTTGCTTACCCAGAGTTGCAGCCCCCACAGAAGAGGCGGGCCAGCCTGGAGGAGCTGTCTTCTGGAGGCCTTTCAGCGCAGCCCAGGGACTTCACACTTCTTTGGCTGCGACGAGGTGTTCAGGCCGCCTGTGTTTCCCCTGCAGCTGCTCCTTCTCTAAGAGCCTGGCTGGCTGCTTGTTGCTTCTGGTGTAGTCCTGGGTTCTGGGTGTTTTCCTTGCACAAAGGAGGGACTTACAGTTCTGCATAAGAAAATACATCCTGAGTTCCTGCCGATGCTTCCAGTTGAGCTTTAGGACTGAAGGTTCTGCCTGTGAGCTTTGATTTTGCTCAGGCACCTCTTCCATTTGCTGCCCCAAATCACGGCTGCCAGCAGCACCAGCCGTGCGTGCTCCCACAGTGTGCATGCACAGCAAGTTGGGAATTTCTCTCTTTTTGTTCTTAAGGTATATCCCATTAGGGAAGTATGAGAACAGATTCATAACTGTTTTAAAGTTAGGAAATAATGAGCATATACTTACTAATTTGACATTCTTATTTTTCTTTCACTGTTTTGCATTAATATTCATAATTTTGTTTTTCTCTTCACATAGAATTTTCACATAGCTTTAAGGCCAAGTGTCCCAAACCAGGTATATTTATTTAAAGGTGTGGGGCTTGGACCCCTGTCTCTTTTACCCATTATTCTCCCTCACCCTGTAGGGAACAGGGTTTTTATTTTTATTTAAAAATTTTTTTGTAGTTATGGACACAATGTCTTTATTTTTATGTGGTGCTAAGGATCAAACCCAGTGCCTCACATGTGCTAGGCAAGTGCTCTGCCTCTGATCCCCAGCCCCAGTCACTCTTTTTCTTATTTAACCTTTTATTTGGAATCATTTTAGATCAACAAAAAAGTTGCAAAGATATTACAGAAAATTCCTGGTAACTACCCACTTAGTTCCCTTAATATCTTCATCTTACATTATTAGCATTATTTTGGGTGTATATTAATCATACAGAATGGCACATTTTACTGTGCATTGATGAAAACGCAGTTGATCAGTTTCCCTCCCTAGTACCTCCCCACCTACCTCCCTCCCTCCTTCTGGTCGCCTTCTCTCTCCCACTGGTCTCCCTTCTAATTTCAGGGAATCCCCCTGTTTTCTTGTTTTTTACTTCTTCTACATTTGAAAGAAAAGATCTAATACTTTTTTCTATGAGTCTGAATTGTTTTGTTCAAAATTATGTTTTCTAGTTTCGTCTATATTCCTGCAAATGACATAATTTCATTCGTCTTTATGGCTGAATAAAATTCCACTGTGTGTATATGTAATATGTACACAGACCTGCACATTTTCTCTGTTCATTTATCTGTTGACAGCAACTAGGCTGATTCCATAATGTGGCTATTGTGAATCATGCTGCAGTGAACACAGGTATGCATGTATCTCTAAGATAAGCTGACTTGAATTCTGTTGGACAATTACCAAGGAGTGCTACAGCTGGATCATAGGACCCATCTGTTTGTAGCTTTTCAAGGAACCTCGATATTGAAGCTTTTAATCTGATGCCATCCAGTTTATCAATTCTCTGTATTTCCTGAACTATAGAGGTCTTCTTCAGGAAGTCTTTGCCTGTGATTATGTGTTGAAATGTTTCCTCTATTTTTTTCTCTTAATATTTGAAATATTTCTGATCTTACAGTTAGGTCTTTGATCCACATTGTGTTTACTTTTATAAGAGTGAGAGGTGGCTATCCAGTCTTCCCAGCACCATGTGTTGAAGAGCATTTCACTGAAATGTTTTGGCACCTTTATGCAGAGTGAGAGGACTGTCTTCTGTCCTGTTCCATGGGTCTGCGTGTCTGGTTTTATGCCAGTTCTGTGCTGTTTTAGGTATTACTAAAATTGGGTATTGGGATGCCGCCAGCTTTGCTCTTTTTGCTGTGTCTCTTCTGGTCTTTGATCTTCCGTGTGAATTTTAGGATTGCTTTTTCTAGTTCTAGTGAGTACATCATGGGTGTTTTGATGGGATTGCATTGACTCTGTAGATCACTTTTGGAAATATGGCTGTTTTAACAATGTTAATTCTGCCTATCCATGAACATGGGAGGTCTTTCCATCTTTGAGAGGCTTCTTCAGTTTCTTTTTTAGGGTTCTATGATTTTCATTGTAGAGAGCTTGCACCTCCTTGGTTAGGTTTATTTTCAAGTATTTCATTTTGTGAATGCATGGTGAATGGGATTATTTCCTGACTTCTCTCTCAGTGAATTCATTATTTGTGTGTAGAATATTGATTTTTGTATGTTGATTTTGTATCCTGTTACTTTATTAAATTTATCAGCTCTAAAAGTTTTCTGGAAGGACTTTTACGATCTTCAAAGTATAGGATCATATCATTTGCAAATAGGGAAAATTTGACTTTTTCCTTTCCTATCTGTATTTCTTTCTCTTGCTCAATTTCTCTGGCTAAAATTTCAAGTATTGTTTTGATGGGAGTGCTGAGAATGAACATCGTGTCTTGTTCCTGGTCTTAGTGGAAACATTTTTCTGTTTTTACCCATTCAGTATGATGTTATCTTTGGACCTGAGATAGGTAGACAGATATCTTTTGATATTGAGGTGAGTGCCTTCTATCCCTAATCTCTTCAGGGTTTTTATCATGAAAGGTGTTGGATTTTGCCTAAGGCCTTTTCTGCATCTTTTGAGATGATTTTTGTCCTTGCTTCTACTTATCTGGTTTAATTCATTTATTGGCTTCCGTGTGTTACCACCCTTGTATCACTGGAATGAAACCAACTGGATCAAGGTAAATAATCTTTTTTTAGTGTGTAGTTGAATTTGATTTGCTGCTAATATTTTATTGAGGATCTTTGTGTCTACGTTCCATCAATGATATTGGTCTGTAGTTTTCTTTTCTTGAAGTATCTTTATCTGTTTTTGCTATCAAGGAGGTACAAGCTTCTAGAATGAGTTTGGAAGTCGGAATGAGTTTCAACTTCATGGAATAATCTGAGGAGTATTGGCATTAATTCTTCTTTAATGCTCTGATAAAATTCAACTGTGAATCAGCCAGTTCCTGAATTCTTCTTTGTTGGGAGGCTTTTTATTACTGTTCCAACCTCAGTTCTTATAGTTGGTCTCTTAGGTTTTCTCTCTCTTCTTGGTTCAGTTTTGGTAGGGGCATATGTGTTTAGAAATTTGTCCATTTCTTCTAGCATTTTCAATTTATTGGCATGTATGTTTTCAAAATATCTGTCTCCTAAAGATTCTCTGAATTTCAGTTGTGTGTGTTGTAATTCTTCCATTTTCATCTAATGTGATTAATTTGGGTTTTCTCTGGCTTGGTTAATTTGGCTAGAGGTTTATTAACCTTGTTTATTTTTTCAATTTATGCCAGTTCATCGATTCTTGGTATTCTTTTAGTTGATAATAACTCTAACCCTTATTTCTTTCCAGACAACTAGGATCGGTTTGTTTGTGTTTTCTAAGACATGTGGATGTATCAGTAGGTGTTTGAGATCTCTGTTTTTACATGGAAGTACTCGTAGCTATGAACTTCCCGCTTAGTGCTGCCTTGTACATCCAGAGATGGTGCTCTGATGTGTTTCCATCTTTGTTTGATTCTAGGTATTTTTAAATTTCCCCCTTAATTTCTTCAGTGACCCACTCATCATTCAAGAGTGTAGTGTTCAAAGTATGTATAGTCTTTGTAGTTTTTTTGTTGATTTCTAATTTCATTCATTATTTTTTGAAAAAATACAAGATATGATTTCTTTCCTTTTTATATTAGCTAAGACTTGCTTTAGGGCCTAATATATGATCAATTTTGGAGCAGTTGTCATGGGATGACATGTTATGTAGATGTCTGTTAAGTTCAACTTATCTATAAAATAAGGTTTAAATCTGATGTGTTCTTGTTGCTTTTCTGTGTGGATGACCTATTAGTTAGAGAGGCATATTGAAATTCCCACTAATACTGGATCGGGGTTAGTCCTTTTATACCTAGTAATTTTTGTTTTATAAAATGTTGGACCCCAGCAACCAGAACATAAGTATTTACAATTATTATATCTTCTTGCTGGATTGTTCCCTTTATGAGTAGTGAAGACCTTCTTTGTTCCTCCTGATTTGGGCTTGGGATCTGCTTTGACTGGGACACGAGCGTGGCTCCACCTCGCTGTCAGTCTCCATCGACATGGAGGGGCATCTTCCACCCTTTCACCTAAGAGTCTGTTGCTGCCTCCACTTGTGAGGTGTATTTCTTGGAGATAGTATACAGTGGGGCAAATGATCTCTGCCTCTCCATTAACTGAGGAGAAGAAAGGGGGTGATCATATGCTGAAAAAGTCAGATTATAAGGAAGTAAAATCAACAGTAAACTACATTAAAAAAAATAGAAGGAAAAGGACAAGAGAGAAAAAATGAAAAAAAAATGTTGGGGAATGAATAGGTACAGAAGAGAAAGCAAAAAATAAAAGGGGTGGAATATAAAGGAGAGAAGGAAAGAGGGAAAAAATAGTAAAAAAAGTATTAAAATTATTTTAAAATATGAAATAACAAGCACAGCAGGAAACCATATAAACTGACATGGAAGACAATAACAGGGAAACCGACAAGAGAAAAAGACTGAAGGCCTGCCGGGGTGCTAACCTGCTTGCGGGCTTGAGTGTTGAGGTCACCAGTGGTCGGGCATGGCCTGGGCCCCGGCCTTGGAAGTGTACCCTCCCCCTGGCTCTGGGACTGCAGGCAGATCCCAGCTGCTTGGTCCACCCCTGGGGGGGTGTTTGTTGTTTTTCATGGCTTGCTTTAAAACACACTGTAGCGCCCAGCCACGTGGCCTGTAATCTGGATCCTTCCATCTTCTTTCCTTTTCTTTTTTTGTTTTGGTCCTGGAGATTGAACCCAGGGGCCCTTAACCACTGAACCACATCCCCGGCCCTTTTTTGTATTTTATTTAAAGGCAGGGTCTTCCTGAGTTGCTTAGGGCCTTGCTGCTGAGGCTGGCTTTGAACTCATGATCCTCCTGTCTCAGCCTCCCAAGCCACTGGGTTTACAGGAATGAGCCACCATACCCAGCTGGATCCTTCCATTTTCAAAAAAGGAGAAGTGTGTGTGTGTGTGTGTGTGTGTGTGTGTGTGTTAGTACCTGTCCCCACCTCCATGCTTCTATAGTTTAAACTGAGTCCTTGCTGGCATCCCTTCTATTGCAATATAAGGAAATAGTCCTCAACCCCTTTTGGAGCTTTGTGGTCTTCACCATGTAGGTGTGTGTGATGTATTCTGTCAGTGCCATAATGATATGTGGTCAGGTGGAATAATATTTTCAAGAAAATGATTTTTTGTATGATATATATCCCATCTGCAATTCTAAAAGAAATGTAGTATTTTTGCCTATATATATATATATATATATATATATATATATATATATATATACATATCAGTACTTAGAAATAATTTGGAATTGCTATGTTTGTAATAGATGGTCATGTTTTGTGGTGTTAATCTAATACTTCTTGACTCTGGAAGTAGAAAAGAAAATCTATTTTATTTCCAAAGCTTTTCCCCTTTCTATGAGCTGATTTCTTAGACTTTAAAGTTTTATAGTTGATTTCCAATACCAGCTGCTGTACCATTCTCTCGTACACTAGCTTCATCAAATAGATTATTTGAAACTTTTTAGTATAGAATTTAGTATTTTTCCCACCCTCCCACCCATTTGGAAATAGCTTCTTGGAACAGAGAATATCTTTAACCTAAAATCACTGATTTTCAACAGGTGGACTTGTGAAAAAAATTTTGGAGACTAAGAAAGATTATGAGAAGTTGCAGCAATCACCCAAACCTGGAGAGAAGGTAATGGAACGATTTCTGTAGCCGTTGGCACCTTAGCAGTCTGTCTCACATGTTTACTTTTAAACAGAGACGCTTCCAGTGTTGTGATGACCAGTGATGCCTGCCCGTACAGCCACGTGCGTCTGTCCGCTCATCCCCGGTTGGGAGGGTGCAAGTCTGGGTTCTCTCTGAGTGGGGCGCTTTCCTGGCCTGGCATCCCGCTCCTTGGAGCCAGGGCCCAGGGCTGGTTCTGCTTCCAGCCTTGCCCACCCTTCTCCAGGCCCTCCTGGGGGAGTGGGGAGGCTGGCCGCCTGCCCCAGCTGATGGCAGGATGAGCTGGGGTGCCCGCCTGGCAGCGAGTGTGTGCTCTGTTTGGCCTTGGCTCCTAGGTCGTCCTTACAGATGTGCGATATGGTTTTGTGGGGACCTGTGCCTCCTGTGCACCACTGCTGTTTATCCTTAGGCATGTGACCATCAGGGTGAGCACCTGCTGCTCAGGTGGCATCCCTCTAATGTCACTATGAACAGAATGATTTTGCGTGTGTGTAAACAGAAGTTTTTTGGATAGTCAATCAGCCGGTGATTCCAAAAGTTTCATACACAGGGCTGTGTGCACACACATTGTTTTTTCTCCCAAATTAATGGTTATTCGTTTCAGAAAATCCTGCTTAAAATGTCCAGTTGTGAAGTTATGGCCTGAAACAGCCCGTGAGCTGGCGTTGGAGGCGCCCTCTGCAGCAGCATGTGGGGCGAGGCCTCGCCCAGTCCTCTGTTGCCACGGATTCTCTTCCGCCACAGCCCTGTCCCTCTGCTCCAGGGCGTCCAGATGTCCCTAGCGATGAAACCCAGGGTCATCCCTCCGGTCTGTTCATGTAGGTGCCTTTCAGGTGCCCACTGGTTTAGATTTTATAGGTGTGGTTTTTTGGGCGGGTTAACTGGAGATTGAACTCAGGGGCGCTCAGCCAGTGAGTCTCATCCCAGTCCTGTTTTGTATTTTTTTTAACCTTTTTTTTTTTAGTTGTCGATAGATCTTTATTTATTTATTTATATGTGGTGCTGAGACTCGAACCTAGTGCCTCACATGTGCCAGGCCAGTGCGCTGCTGCTGAGCCCCAGCCCCAGCCCCCTGTTTTGTATTTTATTTAGAGACAGGGTCTCACTGAGTTGCTTAGCGCCTCGCTGTTGCTGAGGCTGGCTTTGAAATCTCAATCCTCCTGCCTCTGCCTCCTGAGCTGCTGGGATTACAGGCATGCGCCACCGCGCCTGGCTAGCTCCATTTTTTGTACAAAGCATACTGGGACTTTGTTTCAGGCCTCCTTTGAAGGGTAAATTTCACATTGGTAAATCACTTAACTTCAGAAGATAAAAGGGGAAGTTGTCTTTGTTTCATGAATATCTGTTGGTTTGAAAAAGTTCAGTCAGCTGTTTGAAGGTGGGGTGATGTGGAGCTGGGTGGGGAGGAGCCCGCAGAAAACCTCTGTCTGGTTTTCTAGGATATTGATAAGCATCAGATTTAAGTTTAATCTGTTCTTAAAACATTTTGGTCAGTTTTGTTTTAAATAAAGGAGAAGTTGAAGTGCTTTTTGCCCCTGCCCTGCCCCTTTTTCTGGAGGGCAGCCCCTAGCCGCCTCGCTGCCCTCTGCTTTGCCCTGGTGCTGCCTTGCTTGGTGCTGTTACGTTGTGATGTCACGTGGTGCAGATGGCTTTCTTCAGGTGACGTGTTTCTGAGGCTCTCCCTGTTTCCACGCCTGTGGGTCAGTGTATCACTGTAGTTGAAGGCTGGGTCCCTGATTGGTTTACTCATCTTCATTGATGCACGCGTGGGTGTCCTCAGCCGCTGCTGCTGTCAACAGTGTGCCCGTGTCTGGCACGCAGAGCACATTTCTTTGAGCAGGAGTCAGCAGACTCTTGAAGGGCCAGATGGTCATCACATCAGGTGATGGAGCCTTGTGGTGGCAGCCACTCCAGCCCAGGGGTGCGAAGACAGCCGTGTGGTGGTGAATGTAGGGGCTGTGTTCTGCAGGACTGCCCAGAGGGACAGGGCGGCCTGTGGGCAGTCGTTTGCTGACCCTGGCTTTAGAGGCTGAGCCCACATGTAGAGCTGCCAGATGTGGCCACTGAGCTCCTCCAAGGACCACAGTAAAGGTTTCCCTCCCAGGGGCGGCAGGTCTATTTCCAGAGGAGGACGGACCGCCTCCCACCTGCCTCCTTGTCCCCTGCCCCCCAGTCCCTGGCTTTTTGTTGCTGTGCAGACGTCTGCGTGTCCTTGGACTGGGTGAACAAGGTCAGGGACGTGTGCTCTGTTGGGGCGAGCCTGGCTTCTTTTGCTCCGCAGTCACTTTCCCGTGTGCCCACATCGCAGCATGGACCCACGGTCGTTCCCTGTTCCCGCCGAGCAGTAAGGGCGCCCCCATAGGGTGTCCGGTGTGTGGGTCTGTGTGCGGGCAGTGACAGGGGCTCCTCCTATGGGAGGGACGAGCTGCTGTGGACTGCCTCTGGGTCAGTGCCTCCGTCCTGTCGTTTCGGAGCCTCGGGGCGAGACTGCGGAGTTGTAGGGTGCGTGAAGTTTCTTTTTAAGAAGCGGCCCAGCTGTTCCCAGGCGCTGCGCACCTTAGACTCCCCTGGCTGCGGGGGTTCCAGGTCCTCGTTGGGGTTTTTCGTGGTTATATTTGCATTTCCTTAAGGGCTTATGATGTTGAAGTCTTTTCATATGCTTATTTGCCATCTTGTGTCTTCCTTGGTAAAGTGTCCAAGTTTTTAGCCGGGTATTAATTAGGGTGTTTGTTTCTTATTGGGTTCTGAAAGTTCTAAATTTATATATTTTGGATACAGGTTCTTTAGGAGATAAATTTTCTTCCAGCCTGTGGCTTGACTTTTCCTTGACAGTGTTTTTATTTTTTAAATATTTTTTTAGTTGTCAATGGACCTTTATTTTATTTTTAGTTATTTTTATGTGGTGCTGAGAATTGAACCCAGTGCCTCACACATGCCAGGCAAGTGCTCTGCCACCAAGCCACAGCGCTAGCCCCTCTTACAGTGTTTTTTAAAAAAATGTCTTTATTCGTATGTTATAGTTGCCCGTAATAGTGAGTTCATTTTGACTATTTACAAACGCATGCGCCATGATCCACTCCATCTCAGGCCCCAGTACTTCCGCTTTCCTCCTCCTCCCCCCTCGGCCCGTCCTCCTCTCTCTTGGTCTTCCCTTGTTCACTGTGTTTGGATTGGTGCTCTGTGGTCACATGTACAGTGGAGCTCACTGTGAGACGTCCATGCACCACACCACGCGATGAGGTCACCATCACCTGCAGCTCCCGCCCTTTCCCATCTCCCCCCCAGTCCCCTTCCTTTCCTGCGCTGTTCTCACTCCTGTTTTCCTGGGCTCCTCCTCTTCAGATGCCTAGTTCCTCTCTGGCTTTCCCACTCGAGGGCCGACACTGCACCTTGTCGTCGTTCTGAGTCTGGCTCATTTCGCCTGGCGTGGTGTCTCCATGCCACCCGTTTACTGCAGGTGCCATGCTCTCCTCCGCCCTGTGGCCGAGTAGAGCTCCGCTGTCAATAGCCCACATTTCCTTTCTCCACTTCTCTGTCGATGGCAGGTTCCAACCTTGGCTCTTGTGGATTTTGCTGCTGTGAACAATGCCATCTCTGTATCCCTAAAGTATGCCGATTTTAGTTCTTTTGGATGAATACCAAGGAGTGGGATAGCAAGGCTGAATGGTGGTGAGACCGGCAAAGGGCAGGTTGGTGATGATTAAGGAAAAGGAAGTGGGTAGGTAGCACTTCCCAGCACCAGGCTGCCTACCTCAGCGGTCAGCCCCTGGCAGCACTCTCCCTGCCCTTTGCTCACGTAGGCATGAGAAGACAGGAACCCTGAAATCTATCAGGGGCAAGACACCCCCACTGCCTGGCACCAGCCCTGGACCCTCCTCTCCAGAGGAGTCTCTCTCTCTCTCTCTCTCTCTCTCTCTCTCTCGTCTCTTGAATAAAACTTGTTTTCTTGCTCCAGTGTTTCTCTGGTGTTTAATTTTCAACGCCTGTTCAGGGCGTGCTGGAGGTCACACATGCCACTCCCCGGTGAGTGTGACCCTTTGCAGACAGGTGTGTTGTGTAAATGCCGCACAGCAAACAGCCTTTGGGGATTTTCCCTGGTCTGTCTGCCCTGGGCCTCTGTTCAGATCGGCAGGCCCTTCTCACTATGGCCGCCAGGGGGTGCAGTTTCGCCACGGATGCTCGACCCTCCTGGCCAGGTCCTCCCCGGGTCCCCTCCACTGCAGCCCTCACAGAGCTGTCCCTTTTGGTCTGGTTTATCTGTGGTCTTAATGTTACTGGAATATTTTGTCGGCAAGGAATATTGTTTCCATTGAGATTTCTGTGAAGGAAGTAAAAGTGGCCTTGTGCTGTGGTAGTTGCCCACAGGGAGAGGTCAGCAGCAGGCTGGGGAGCCACGAAATCGATTTTAATTCTGAGTGGTATGGAGAAGGATTGTTAGTTATTTGGAGATTTTTTTAAAATTATTTATTTATTTTATGTGGTGCTGAGGTTCAAACTCTGTGCCTCACTAAAAGAACTATAGGCATATGCCATGGGTATACCACAGACGAGAAAGGTCTGGAAGCCACTGGAATCTTTTGCCAGTGAGCTTTGTGAGGTGTTCGAGGAGCTCGGCCTCTGGAAGTGCAGGCTGCACCTGGAGAGCACGTCGTGTGCGAGTGTGGCCCATGGCTCTTGCATGGACAGGTGACGGGCTGTAACTCACCAGGGTCAGGTTGACAAGTCGTCCTCTGTTTAGGGCGCTTACTTGGTGAGTGCTCGTGTGATGAACAAAGATGATTTTTACTCAAATGCCAGTGTGAAATATCCGTCATACTGACCCCGTCTGTTTTCTAGACTTGGGTCTGTGTGTCCAGGGGTCATTCATTATCCCATCAGTACCCTATTCTGCTTCACACAGGACTTTGAGTCTAATGGGTCGTGGCTGGCAGTTGGGGCACTGTAGGGTGTAGACTGTGATTAAAGAGGTCTGGGGGTGACTTGCTGGCCTGTGGGTGGGACACAGTTGGTAAGGATTAGAACTCACACCAGCGGTAGGCAAACGGACCTTGGAAAGCAGGTGAAGCCAGTGTGGGGTGTGTGGAGGGTTCTGGGAGGCAGCCAGAAGCCTGGGCCCTGGGCGCAGGGTTGGTCCCCAGGTAGGCACGGGTGGGTCCTCCCTGGCTGAGATTTCCTCTCTGGTCTGCAGAGTAAGGAGACCTCAGAAGGTACCAGTGAGGCTCATGCAGTTGTTAAAACATTAGAAAGGAGAATTTAGAAGGAATGGCCCAGAGATGCAGCCACCCAGAAGGGGGCCTATGTCCCTAGTGCACTTGGCCTGGCTGGGTCTCCCTGGCTCCGACCTGGTGCCTCTCATGACCTTGTGGTGACTGTGGCCACACAGTTTGATGATGTGTGACAGTGGGATTCACTGTGAGTCATCATACACACACATATAACCGTTTGACCTGCCTCACTCTCCAGGCCTCCCTGCCCTGCCCTCTCCTCCCCCACCCATTCCTCCGCTCTATGGGCCTCCCTTCTGTTTTCATGAGGTCCCTTAAAAAAAAAAAAAAAAAAGCATGTTTCTTTAAGAGGGGATTTGGTACTTGCGAAGAGTGAGAGGGCATCATTGCCATGAGTCTACCCTTCACAGGCAGGGGGTTCTCCTGCTCCGGGGAAAGGGAGCTCAGTGTTGGCGATATCATTGTTTGTTTTAAAAGCACACAGAAAAATAGTCTTGCAACTGTACTGTATAAAAAAAGACCCCAAGGCCAGGCACTTTTCAGAAGCACACAAGTCAGGTCTGCTTGGAGTGTACCCAGGATTGTCTTTTATTGCAGCTGGTGACCTCCTGACTGCAGTGGAGGGTGCACCCAGTCACGCAGGGTCTCCAAACACTGTGGCTCTTGGATGCTTATCAGGAAAACTTGCTTGGAAGACACAGTGAATCTAGATAACTCAGAGATTCCAAAGGACGAAAGAGGAGCTCCTGACCCTCTCCTTGGGAGAGACACACAGTAGACCTGTCCCCTCCTGGCTGTTGGCCATGGCATGGGGCACTTGAGACGTGACTGGTCCAACCTGCAGGTATCCCTGTGTGAATATACAACATGCTCAGAGACCCGGGAAGAGAAGAATGCAGAACAGCTCACTAGGCATTTTTAATCTTGATGATATGTTGAAACAATATTTTGGATAAATTGGGATTAAATAAAGTTACTATTTTAGTACAAAATATTAAATTATTTAAGCATATAAATTAGATAAATATCGCATTTCTTTAGGGCAGCATTGGTACAGAGGAAATGAATTAAAATTGAGCATTAAGACTGATGAGACACAGAATGGATCTCTTGAAAAGGTGGTGTCATGGCAGTGACATACTGCTAAGAGATGGTTCTAGGGGACGGGAGTCAGGGGAGGAAAGCCACACAGAGCATCTTTTTTATTTATTTTATTTTTTTCACATACCTTTATTTTATTTGCTTTATTTTTTTTATGTGGTGCCGGGGATGGAACCCGGTGCCTCACACATGCTAGGCAAGCGCTGTGCCGCTGAACCCCAGTCCCGGCCCGTAAGAGCATCTCTCATTTCAGAGATCTTTCTTCACTTTATGTGTCTTTTGTTGGTTGAGTTCTTAGTGTTAATCTAGTCAAAACTTCCCCATCTCTTATGGCAGACGCACTTGGCATCTTAGTTAAGAAACCCTTCCACAGACCCACTGTTGCGACGTCAGGGACACGACTCCCTGGGAACACTGAGGTTCCGTGTGGCGCTGCGTGCCGTGCCCTGCAGCCGCCTGGGCTGCACTTGGTGCGCTCGGTGCAGCTGCCCTTCTCTTCCCGGCCTGAGTAGCCCATCTCCGCTGTTTTCCACACCGAGGGCAGCGTCTCCCCTGCTCTCCATCCCAAGGGGCAGTGTGGCCTCTGCTGTGTGAGGAGCTCCGAGGCAGGGTGGGGGTGGACGTGGGGATTCTACCCCAGAGTCCAGCACCCCTCTCCCCCCCAGGCTCAGGGGGTAACTGCTTCTGCTGCGAGAGCATTCGCTGTCTGCGGCCCTGCGCTTCTGCTGTGTGGTGTCACCGGCTGGGAACAGCAGGCAGGAAAGAGGTTGTTTTGTCCTGAGTTCTCATACAAGGCTGGGGAGCTGCATCTGGCGCTGGCTTCTCGCTGGGGAGCGGTGAGGCGGTGCAGGGCGTCACTGGGTCAGAGCACTGTCCCCTCCCTGGAAGGCCGCTGGGATCCGTCCTGGGGCTCTACTCCAGTGGCCTGTGTGATCCTGCCCGCTCCCAAAGGGCCATCTCTGAACTCTTAGCCGCACTGAGTTTCTGTGCTCTGAGAGCTCACAGCAGGACTCCATGTCAGCACAGGAGCCTTGGGGGACGCACCAACCAGTCCAGGCTGCAGCATCCTGCAGAAGCCACTCTGTCACTGAGAGAGAGTGGCCGGGTGCCGTAGAGCTTTATTTACTTACGGACACTGAAAGGTGAATTTCGTTACTTTTCTGTGTCACTAGTATTATCTCAAAATATTTTTTTGACTGTTTGTTAAGGGTGAGAGCCATTTTTCACTCTGGGTTCTACAGGCCTAGTTCCCTCTGTCCACCGCCTCGCGCTGACACAGCCTGCTTTCAGCACTGTCGCCTCTAAATAGGACCTGTGTTTGGTAGCAAAGCCTTGTTTTCTAGTTCCTCGTAGCTGTCCTTTGGCGATTCCTGGCTCTTTCATTTTCATGTGAATTCTGTGACCAGCTTGTGGAGTGCTGTCCAGGCCCCTGGGTTCCCGTTGGCGTGTTCCTGAGCAGGGCTGGCCCTGTTCCTTAGGCGTCCTGGCTGACGCTGAGCAGCCCTCTCCAGAGCCAGTCCTGTCTTCGGTTAGGTCTGCGTCTGCGCTGGACTGTTCTCTGCTGTTGGAGATACTGCTGTGTACACTTGCTCTCTGCCTGTGTTGCTGGGGTAGAAATGCTGCTGTGATAGCTGGGTCCTTGCCAAGCAGAGCCCTGAGGGCTCAGCCTGGGGCTCGCTTCGCCCTATGAGATGGCCCCGAGGGTCTCCTCTGCAGCTGCTCTCAGGGCTCATGTGGTGTTTCCTTGCTGCCAGAATCAGCCCAGGATTGTTCACAAAAGGGGTTTTAAAGGATTTGTTTTAAAAGGATTACTGATCCTTAAAATCGTTATGAAACTGATTCTAGAGATTTCACTTAAGCAAAGGTAAGAAGCTTGACAAGTTAGAAATTCCTAGTCATTGTTCTGTAAAGCCTGTGTTTTGTTTTGTAATTAATAGTGAAAGAGGACGCATTCTAGGATTAAAAGCTGTGTCCCCCGTCGGACCGACCTGTCTGTTTTCTTCTGCGGTAGTTTTGTCCATGTTTCCTTATTCCATTTGTGCTTCCACAACCGGGAAGTCAGCTGCTTCAGTTTCAACACTCAGGTCAGCTGGGCAGCATCTTCTACTTGTGGTTTACTTATCTAACATTTGACTAAGAAATTATTCTTAAGCCAAATAAAATCCCCACTCAGTGCACTTTCTCTTAAATCAATAGCTCATATAAGATTCAGCATCCATTAGGATCCAGGGCTGGAAGACCCGTCCTTACCATAGGGAGAAGCACCTGTCAAGTCATCACGTCACCGGTAGCTGGGGTGGCTGGAGAAGGTCCCAGGAGACTCAGGAGCAAGGGTGATACCATAGTTCTGCTGAGATACCTGCAGGCTGAGCCAGTACCAAAAGAAATGAGTTCAGTTCTAGAAAGCAGAAGACTGGATCATCTTCAAGTGGAGATGACACTGTGCACCAAGTAAGTTGGCCAAAAACGTTGACTTTTAGGAAGAAAATAGAGAGATGGCCAGTGACAAAATGAGCATAGAAAAGTGAGTATTGATAACAGTCAGAAACAATATGAATAATACCCCCCACCCCCCGTTTCTTCATGAAACAGAAATGCAGCTTGATAAACCAAGGTGTGGCTTATGGAGAAGTTTATAGTAACCATGTTGAGCTATAGAATGTTACCAGGAAATATGAAGGATCCAGATAAAGCCACGGGACCACCATGGTTCGCAGGGGAAATTCAGTATCACAGGGACGTTGTTTTCCTCAAATATCTTACAAACTTAGTGCAATTCTGGTAAATATTTGATGGATGTTTGGAATTGGGCAAATAATCTAAAGGCCATCTAAAAGAATTGAGTACATGAGAATGTTCAAGAGGCCAGGCCTGGGCTATAGTGCCACCGCCCTTGCTCCCATGGCTCTAGCTGGGAGTGAGCACTGCCTCTCCCCAGTAGAGGGGACTGTGTTCAAGTCACCTAGTCCGTTCCCTTGTGATGCAGGGGAGCAGAGCACCGATCAGCACTGGGAGAGAAGCATGCAGAGCTTTTACACGAACATGGGTGCCCCATAGGAAAATGAAGACCGCAGCAAGCAGGTAGCACTGACACCCCTGTACCAGGTCACTCAGGCGGAGGCAGAGCATATAGGGACCAGAGGAGGATCGCTGCTGTTTTAACGAGGTTGGTCCAACAGTCCCCTGGGCCTTGACACTTCCCATCTCTGATGACAAGATTGCTTGTATCCCTCTGGAACGGGAAGGGCCTTCCCCATGGGGGTTTATCGCCCTCCTAGGGAGAAGAGGGGAGAGCAGAGCACCTGCACCTGCAGCCTTTTGCTTTTGGCACTGGGGGTCAGCCTTGGGTGCTTTATCACTGAGCTACACCCCAGACCTTTTGAAAATGTTTTTGAGACAGAGCCTCGCTAAGTTGCTGAGGAATAGGAACTCTCGACAGAGGACTTTTGCTCCTCCTGCTTCAGCCTCTTGCTCGCTGGGATTACAGGAGTGTGCCATTGCACCTGGCCCACACCTGTTGTTAGCTGCCTTTGGGTCAAGGTAATCCTCTGCCAAAGTGCTACATTTCAAGTGCCTATTCGGTCACCCTTCATTGATAAGACAATTGTAAAAGACATTTCCATTTCCCAGGCCGTCAGGAAGGCTGGCCTGAAGATGGGTCATGATCTGACCTTCTGCTAGCTTGCTGCTCTTCTCATGCAATTCTAAGAGGTGGCTTCCTCACCTCCGAAGGTGTCATGGGTGAAGCTCACGTCTAACACTCACTCTGTGTGCATTCCTCCTCCGGGGGAAGTTTGCCATCGGTTCTTTATAGCTGTGGGCGACATGTTGATGACAGTAATAACTGACAATTACAGAGTGCGTAGTATGACCACAGAATTGCCCACATCACTCTGTTTAATCTTTGCAGTGATCTCTGAGAGAGGTGTTCCTAAGTGAGTTAGGAAAATGAGGCCCCCAGGTCATAACTGTGGACATAAGTTCTAGAGGTGGGATGGGATGTTCCCCTGCAGGGTTTGGCCCCAGTCTGGGCAGTACCCTCATTCTGTCCATCTTCTCCGACGTCGGTAATAACAGCATGTTCTGGACATAGAGTGGCAGTGTTCTACCTGCTGCCCTTGAAGTTGTTCAGAAATGATGGAGGAGGGAGGCGCTGGCTCCCTCATATGCACAGAAGTGGAATATTGGTTCATTAATATTCGACATAGATTTCTAAAGCCATCTTAGAAAATTGCTTGGCAGCATGTCATGAAAAACATGCCTTTGACCTGGCAGTGCTGCTTCTTGTCCCTTCCCATAGCACATCGTGTGCCTGTGTGAGCAGGGACACGTGTGAGGTTATTCAGAGTTGTGTTTTTTATAAAAGCCCTACATGAAAAATAACCCCAGAGCCCACCAGCAGTAGACTGGGTGAATAAATCATGGAGTTTCATTCACATAATGAAGTACTGTTCTGCAGTACAGTGAACAAAATCTAAGTTATGTGGTTGATTCAGAAACCAAATGTTGAGCAGAAGAGGCAGAGGTAGGGAGTCCATTTGCTCATGAGTCCATTTGTATCCTGCTAAGTAAAACAAGCATGCAGGCAAGCACCGGGCCAGACAGACCTCCAGCAGGCTGAAGGGCAGGCCTCGGACCTGTGCTCAAGCTGGAAGAGCTAGCAGTGTGCGTACTTAGCCCAAGTGACAGCTGCAGCTCTCCGCTTCACTGTTCTGTTAAACTGAACATTCATGCTTAATGTGCTTTTCTGTATGTGCATCAAAAGGTGGCAGTGTTTGCCTAGGGGCCATTTTGTTCCTGTGTCGGAGAGGTCCTGGGTGATCTGTGTCCACAAGAGGTGAATGTCTGGTTCACAGAGGCGTTTGGTGGTGGGATACTTCTGGATGAACGTGACACAGCACGATTGTTCTGTTGGCCCGAGCGTTTCATTTGTAACTTGAATGCAGGTTTTCCTGTTGATGAGGAATAGGAACTCTTGACAGGCTTCGTAAAAATCAGCCCCTGGGGTCAAGGGTAAGTGTGTTGTTTAAAGCAAATGCTCTTTGATTTATTACCCTCTGCCCCAATTAATCGTGCTTTTGTTTACTAGGTTTGCTTAATGTAAGGTAGAGTTCTGGTTGATGACTAGTCAAGGGCAGCAGAGTGGGGACAGTGCAGAGGCCTGGCCTCCCTTGTGGCCCCCACCTGCTTGTGAGAGAGACTTCTGGCAATACCCAAGGGCCAGACAATAAGACACTGTTCTTCAGTTAGTACTTTCTTCTCTTGAAGCATTGCAGTTGGAATAGGTCTCTAAGTTGGATCATTTTTATCTGTCTGACTTATAATACATGATTGAAAATTTAAAAATTTTAAAACAATTGTCCACATTTCTGGAGGCACGTGTGTGTAGTAAAATGCAAATAGTATTAAGTTTCAGTAGGTAACTGATCACCGGAAAAATCTTGGAAGCATTTTCTAAAGTTTGCATGCATGGGGGTGTGTGCAGTACATGTGCAGTGTGTGTGCATGGTGGCATAGGCAGAGTGTGTGCATGGTAGTGTGTGCGCATGATAGTGTGTGCATGGTAGTGTGGGCAGGGTGTGTGCATGGTGGTGCATGCAGTGGTGTGTGCAGGGTGTGTGCAGTGCAGGCACATGGTGGTGTGTACATGGTGTGTTCAGTGTGTGTGCAGTGGTGTGTGCAGGGTGTGTTCATGGTAGAGTGCTGTGTGTTCATGGTAGTATGTACAGTGTGTGCATGCTGGTGCATGCAGTAGTGTGTGCAGTACATGTACAGTGTGTGTGCATGATGGTGCGTGTAGTGGTATGTGCAGGGTGTGTGTGATACATGTGCAGTGTGTGTGCATGCTATTGTGTGCAGTGGTGTGCATGGTGTATGTAGTGGTGTGCATGATGGTGCATGCAGTGGTGTGTGCAGGGTGTTGCATGGTGGTGGTGTGTGCAGTGGTGTGCATGGTGGTGTGTGCAGGGGTGTGTATGGTGGTGTGTGCAGTGGTGTGCATGCTGGTGTGTGCAGGGGTGTGCATGGTGGTGTGTGCAGTGGTGTGCATGGTGGTGTGTGCAGTACTCAGCCAATTGCTTTTTACACTTGCCAGAGGCCTTCATGCCAGAGGCAGCTGAGAAAGTAGCCTCTAGTCTGCAGCAAAAGGAAGCAGGAGCCAGGAGAGTGGGTCTGCGTCCCCATGAAACATGGGTGCTACTCTGTTTGCAAGATTTTTAGAAACAGCTTTTAGAAACAACCCTGGTAAGAGTGTCACAAAAAGGTGTTGTGGGTAGTTCTGCATGGTTCACAGCAGATTTTCTCAGAGCTCAGAATCAAACCTTTTGTTATGGAAAAGAGTTTGGGTGTTAATTTCATAGCTGGGGTTATATATTATTTTTAAATGAAGAAAGGGAAGGGAGTATGTCACTAAGAAAGGTCAATTATTATTATTATTATTATTATTATTATTATTATTATTATTATTATTTGTAATACTAGGGATTAAACCCAGAGGTTTTACACTGAACTGCATCTCCAGCCCCCTCCCCTTTTTGCAGGCTTAAAAAAATTTGTTTTTTGAGACGGGGCGTACTAGGTTGCTAAGGGTGTCCTCAAATGTGCTATCCTCCTGCCTCAGCCTCCTGGGTTGCTGGGTGAGTTTCCTCCTTGCCCAGTGGAAAATTGTGTTTTAATGAAAAAATTTACCCATCTGGATCTGGACATACAGCTGTTGGTGGAGGTTGGTCGTATAAATAATCTTTTTTTCAACATGCAGCATAGTACTGCAGGCATGCCTGGTGAGCTGTGTGGCTGGCGGGTTTGTGAAAGCAAGCCTGGGCTTCTGCTGAGGCCTTCGACTTCTTTCTGGGGATAAGTTGACGGTGAGAACTAATGCCTGTGGGTGGCTTCTGCATGTGAGGCACGGAGCTGCTCATTTTATTATCCCATTTAACCTTACCTGTAAGATAAATATTATTTCCATTTTATCAAGAGGAAGTTGAAGTACAGAGATCAAGTCAGGCTCCAAAGGCCTAGAGGTGGGAGGTGGCATGGCTGGGCTGGCTGCAGGACTGACCGCTCATCTTGCGTCCGTGAACCTGCTACATTCTAGATTGGTTTAGGTCGTATCTTGTGTAATGATGGATTTTCAGTATTTTTACTCTGTTTCCAAAAATTAATATTTCATATGACTTAATTACTGTATGGTGAGTATGGTTGTAGATTCTTAAATTTTACTGTACATATTAAAATTCTTTAAAACAAGGTTACATTTATATGGAAAGTTGCCAGTAGACCTACATGAGCTACATAAGAGCTAGTCTTGGGGCTGGAGTTGTAGCTCAATGGTAGAGTGCTTGCCTAGCACATGTGAGGCACTGGGTTCAAACCTCTGCATCACATAAAAAAAAAATGAAATAAAGATATTGATTGTGTCCACTTACAACTAAAAAAAAAAAAATTAAAAAAACTAGTCTGTCCTCAGAGGGGTGTGTGTTCTTGTTAAAGCAAATAGTCACTGCTTGATTTGTCCATCTTTACCCTGCCAAGTTCATCTAAATGAAAGCTTAGATGTTTCCAGAATTCTAATGTTCTGTGGAAATGTGATCCATTGCCTTTAAGATAATAAAAAAAAAGAGTCTCACAACCCAAGTATATCTTGTTTTAAATTCTTAGCATCTTAAAATAAGGATTATAAACTTCAGTGTTCTGAGTAGTGCTTGGTTCTATGATGTAGACATATGAAGGGTTTGACAGGGTGACCCACAGTGTGAGGGCGCTTGACCAGTGAGCTCTTTGTGTCTTTCTTTGTCCTAGCCCATGGCTTTGTGAGACAGTTACACATACAGCCCTGAACGGCCAGCGTCAGTGCCAACAGTGTCCGACACATGGGGGCCACCTCATCATCATGGCGAGTGGGTCTTAATAGAATTTTCAATTTGTCTTCCAAGTCAGGGAGATTTTCTAGTTTGTATGTGATAAAGACTGTGCGCTTCCCCCTTGGGAAACAGTTGACTGTGGTGGTGAGCCCTTTTAGTCAGCCAGCATCCTGACTGTCACCTGTTTAAAGTGAGCATGTTGCTTTGAGGGAGCTGTAGAGTCCTCTGCAGTTGGACATGGAGGAGGCGGTGCCCTCTCCACCTGCCCTGTGGCAGCACCCTGCAGAACTGCAGCGCACCCTCCAACCAGGAGGCCTTGCAGAGGCAGGACCCAGAGAGCCTTGCCGCTACAGCATCCTGCAAGCCCACCCTCCTCCCCGGCCCTCAGCCCCGGGCCCCTGCCAGGCTGTCCTCCAGGCCTGGGGTGCGCAGGGCCGTGGAGTGTCTCAGGACCCTCCTCACCCAGTGCGACTCCTCAGGGCTGTCCTGCTGGCTCCCTGCCAAGTTCCTTCCTGTCTTGCTGGTGCATTCCATGGTGTTCCGCAGTTCACTTGACCCCCTGCAGGGCGTCTGGGCTGGGTGTACAGAGGGTGTCATGGCTCTGGCTGAACCCCTAGGAGGACGGTCGCTAGAGCATATGGTAGCTGCACATTTAGTTTTTCAGAAGCTGCCAAGCGCTTTCCAGCTGGTTGTGCTGTTCCACGCCCCCAGCAGCAAGCAGGAATGTCATTTCTCCTGACCAGCGTCTCAGACGTGCTGTCAGTTTTCAATCAGCCGTTGTGGTGGTTGTATAGGAATCTCATTGGCCTTGAACTTGGATGTCCTCCGCAGCTGATGGCTTTGAACACTTGTCTGCATGTGCTCTTCAGTGAAATATCTGGCATTGCCCATTTTCTGACTTGTTTGTTTACCTTTTTGCCATTGGGTTTTGGGAGTGCTCTGCATATTCCAGATATTAGATACATGCTTTTTTTAAAAAATAGTTTATTTTTTAGTTGTAGATGGACACAATATCTTTATTTTATTTTTATGTGGTGCTGAGGATTGAACCCAGGCCCCTGCACGTGCTAGGCGAGCGCTCTACCGCTGAGCCACAACCCCAGCCCAGATACAGGCTTTTTTTAAGACTATGATTTGCAAATATTTTGCAACTTTTTTAGAGTAGATATTTTAATTTACAGGTGCAGACAGACCCACATTCCCTTTGAGAAGGGAAGGTTTGGTCCCTTCCTGTCTTGGGTGCTCCCACGGAGCCTGCCACCTCACATCTACTCTTTTGGCTGTGTTGGTCCCTGTGCCCTAGGAGTGATACGGTCCCCAGCCAGCACAGTCACTATGCTGTGCCCATCTGTCCAGCCTGGTGGTGGTGTGCCCAGCGGCCCCCCTCCTGCCTACAACTCAGGATACTTCTTTCTTTTCCTGGCTTCCCTGAATGTAGGAGAAATCCTTTGTTTTTGAGTCCGCGTGGAAGAAGGAGAAGGATATTGTTTCCAAGGAGATCGAGAAGCTCCGAGTGTCCATTCAGACCTTGTGTAAGAGCGCGCTTCCTCTGGGAAAGATTATGGACTACATCCAGGAAGACGTGGACGCCATGCAGAACGAACTGCAGCTGTGGCACACGGAGAACAAGCAGCATGCAGAAGCCCTCCAGAAGGAGCAGAGGTGGGGAGGAGCCTGCAGAGGGGGCAGAGGAGGGAGGGGCCTGAAGAGGGGGCAGAGGAGGGAGGGGCCTGAAGAGAGCAGAGGAGGGAGGGGCCTGCAGAGGGAGCAGGGGAGGGAGGGGCCTGGAGAGGGAGGGGGGAGGGAGGGGCCTGGAGAGGGCAGAGGAGGGAGGGGCCTGCAGAGGGAGCAGGGGAGGGAAGGGCCTGCAGAGGGAGCAGGGGAGGGAGGGGCCTGGAGAGGGCAGAGGAGGGAGGAGCCTGGAGAGGGAGCTCAGGCTATTTACATGCGGTGCTGAGAATTGAATGCGGTGCCAGGCGAGTGTGCTACCACTGAGCCCCAGCCCTAGCCCCTACATTTTGATTTAAAGTATTTGAAAAAAACATTCTTGACAGTTCTTCCTTACAAAACCTGATTTTGTTATGATAGAAAACTATTGCTCTTCTTTGTTGTATATTTTAGTTTGTATTTTATGCTTTAAAAACATAAAGGGGGGCTAGGGTTGAGGCCCAGTAGTAGACAACTTGCTCTACCATATGTGAGAAACTGGGTTCCATTCTTAGCACCACATATAGATAAATGAATAAAATAAAGGCCCATCAAGAACTAAAAATATATATTTAAAAAAATGGGCCGGACATGGTGGCACACATCTATAATCCCAGCTGTTCAGGAGGTAGAGGCAGAAGGGTTGCAAGTTCAAAGCCAGGCTGTGCAACTTAGCCAAGACCCTGTCTCAAAAAATAAAAAATAAAATGGGCTGGGGATGCGGGTCAGTGGTTAAATGCCTCTGGGTTCAATCCTTAGTACCAAAAACCAAAAACAACAACAACAAACCATAAAGGGAAGGTTAGTTTTGACTTCAGCTTTCCCAAGGTCATGTTAGTTCCCTCGCTCCCATTATTTAGTGCAGCAGATGAGAGGCTGGCACAGAAGGCCCTACTAGCCTGGCCAGCTTCTTCCTGTGGCAAGGCCTCCTGTCCTCTGACAGGAAGGGACTGGTCTAGATGGTGGTCCTAAGTGTCCATGGGGAAATTGCTGTGCACCTCTTGGCCAATCCTGGGACTCTGTCAAGTATATAATTTGAGGACTTCAGTCCCATCATTTAAGAAACATTGGCCTCCTTTAGTAAGTCTCCTATTTGACTTCTCTTTTCGTCGTGGCAGGGGTTGCGGAAATGCGAAATAAACTTTGTCCAGACGTGAGTGGTTTGCTCCTTCTTGTCATCAGGGTTAGAGATTTAGATCGTACCCTTTTTCTTTGGATGCAATAGAAGTGGACTTGTGTTGTCTTTTGGGGGTTAGTTAAGAAGCAGATCTAAAATGAGGGCAGCCTGATGTGCGCTGGTGTGTTCCCTTAGTATCACAGACTGTGCCGTGGAACCCCTGAAGGTCGAGCTGGCGGAGCTGGAGCAGATGATCCAGGACCAGCAGGACAAGATCTGTGCTGTGAAGGCCAACATTCTCAAGAACGAAGAGAAAATCCAGAAGATGGTGTACAGTATCAACTTGACGTCGCGAAGGTGAAGCCGAGGATTCCAGGGAGGAAGTGCTGTGTCTGCATGGCCAGCCGTCGGGAGGAAGTACTGTGGGCTGCATGGCCGTCGGGAAGCTTCCGGGCTCTGAAATGCCTGTACCTAGAGTGTGTCGGGAGGCCTGTGCCCCTCCCGGCTGGAGCCCCCGTTGTTTATAAATGCTCTTCAGAACACCTTTGTGGGAGGTTTTTTTGCAAGCCTGTTCTCTCTTTCTCTGTAGCCTGTTTAGTCCTGCACCAGAATTCTCATGCAGGTAAGCGGTGTCGGCACCAGGAGATGTTCTTTATTTTGGATTTTGAGTCAGGGCTTACTGCATAGGCCCCAAACGAAGGGTCACCATGAACTTTCTGATGGGCACTTGATACATAGAATGAGGCCTGAAAACGATCACGTTATATTTTAGATTTCCAGCTGAGCAGGGTGGACGGGAGCCCGTGTCCTTGGGTGTGTGCCAACGCCGGGTTGTTTCCTCCTTCTTCGTGAGCGCATGGGCGTCCTTATGAGGTCGTTTTTTTGGGCCCTGTTAACTTGTGCTTGTGTATCTGGCCCTCCAAGTTCACAGTGGACAAGAGAGGTTTCAGGGTGGCTGTTCAGAGCTCCTCTGGTATGGAGTTGCCACAGGGACACCTTTGCTTTCCTCATGGCCTTGCCCTGGGCGTCCCCGGTCAGCATGAGCAGAGCCCCGCGTCCCTGTAGGAGGAGCCCTTCTGTGAGAGGCAGCAGCATCTTCCTTTTCCTCGTACAGGCTTGTGCACCTGAGAGACAGTCCCTCAGGAGAAGCCACAAGAAGACGACTTAGGAGGACGGAACAATACCTAAAATTTTTTGATGTTATCCACTTTTTTTTGGAAATTGCTTTTTAAAGCAAAGTTATTAATTTTTTTAAACTTTTTTTTTTTTTTTTTTTAGTTTTCCACTTAAATACAATATTGCAAATGCATACAAAGGTCTTCAGTTCCTCTGGGAAGGGTTTGTGTGTGGAGTTATACTTGCAGGTCCTGGGGGCCGGATCCTGGTCCTTCTCCCTCCACTGAGGAGTCTGCCTCAAACGTGAGCATTGCTGAGAAGGGTCAGCAAGGGCAGCACAGCTTGTTTTAGGTCCAGAGCAAACCCTCCCTGGGCGGCCGTGGGCTCCCAAGCTGCCTGGCTCAGGAGCAGGTGCTGGAGATCTACCCTGTGGTGGCACTGCTGCTTCTCCTTCCCACCTGCATCTTGCAGTTATTTTTGACCAGTTCCTAGGACACACGGGTTGCGGTGGGAGGGGCTGTTGGTTACAGTCCTTCAGGTATTTATAGTCTCTTTGCTACTGAATTGAGTGGCTCAGCGGTGATCCCTAGTGGTCCCTGTTTGCTTCAGGTTAAGCCACATGCCTTTCATGACTTTGTCCCTGTGAATAGGATTTGTGCATTGCAGAAATTGCATACATTGTATGTGAGCAGACTTGTGTGAAGTAGTCTATCACATTGTATCGTAAAGTTTATTTTTCTTTTATATGTAAATCGTAAAAATGATCACCTATTTTTTTTATAAGTGTATGGATTGTACAGTTCATTTCACACATGGAAAAATCATAAGCATTTGGATTTTTAGTTTTCAAAGGTATGTAGAAAAATTCGTCTTTTCATTCCTGTTGTGACACTTACCCCTTTTCTAATTTAACTGAAGTTTTATAAGACAGGTAAGTATTTACCAGAAATTTTAAGACAACTTATAAAGCTCGTGAAGGTCTCTGTATGTAGCTATCACTGTATCTTATGATCAACAGATTAAATCCTAATCTTATTAACATTTTGAGGAAATATACCAATGGAATTCTTAAGTGTTTTCCTCGACTGTGGTTTATAAGTTCTAGAGTTATTCTTCAGGAGTTTGCATTTACCAATTCAGTGACACTAATTTATGTTCAAAGGAGATGTGTCAATCTTTGGAAAAAATAGTTCAAGGCTAAAATTTAAGCTTTCCACTTTGATGTTCATGCTTGTTTCCTTTTCAATAATCAGCCTTTAAAGGAAACATCTCCTGAGACCTGTGAAGGCAGAAGGCATCCTCCAGGACAGGTGCACTTTGGGATTGGGTAGCGGGGGATCTAGTTGAATGCGCCTGGGCTGGTTTGCACACTGCCCTGGACTAGTTTGTGTATGTGGTGCCTGGTGTCATGGCACCCCAAGAGAGAAAGGACAGCCAGGACCTTTCTCTGGGTCTTGAATAAACAGTTGGCAGAAGGTGCACACATAAACCTGTTTCAAAGAGAGACCACCTGCAGTCAGGGTCATCTGTCATCATCACAGTCCACTCCTAGGGACACAGAGAGCTCATCACTTCATCCAGAGGCCTTCAGAGGAGACCGCTGTGATTGCCCCTGGTGTTCCACAGGGTCCAGTGTGGCAAAGCAGAGCTTAGGCATGTCAGAGGAGGTGAGCGGCCTGGCGGAGGGGAGGGGACAGCATTGCTGCTCCAGGTGCCTGGGGGCTGCCCCTGGATCTGCCCAGGACACTCTGACCCTGGGGCTTGTTTTTCCATGAGGAGTTTTGGTCACCAGTTTATACAAGCTGGCAGGAGCGAAGCCCCGATCAGGATACCTCCAGCTTTCTTGTGTTGTCATGGAGGGGCTGGGAGGACTGTTTGTGTGTGTGTGTGTGTGTGTGTGTGTGTGTGTGAGAAAGAGAGAGAGAGAGGGAGCGACTGGGGTGTTTTAGTCAGCCTTTTGTCACTGTGTGTGTGTGTGTGTGTGTGTGTGAAAGAGAGAGAGAGAGGGAGCGACTAGGGTGTTTTAGTCAGCCTTTTGTCACTGTGACCAAGACCCAACAAGAGCAACTTGGAGGGAAAGCTCATGTTGGTTCATGATTTCAGAGGTTCAGTCAACAGTCAGCCAGCCCACAGCTCTGGGCCCCAGGGAGACAGAAGAACATGGTGACCGAAGGGTGTGTGGAGGGCAGTTTCTCAGTTTGACAGCCAAGAAGCAGAGCTCTGCTCGAAGGCACCCCCTCAGTGACTCTGCAGCCACACCTACCTGCCTGCAGTCACCAACCAGTTCGGCGCTGGTGAAGGGTTGATCCAGTGCTTGGGTCCCAGCCTTCCCCTCTGGACGTCCTGGCACTGTCTCGCTCGGGAGCTTTTGGGGCACCACTGTGCCATCCATAACCTGGGGATGGAACTCAGGACCTTGCACAGTTAGGGGAGCTCTGCACCAAGGAAATCCTGTGTTCTTTTTATTAATTCAGCAAGAGAAAAGCAGTTTAAATGGGTTTTCAACCATTATTTAAATTTACTTGTAAGACTATTTACAGCTGCATATCAAATGGATCATCCTTTTCTTAAACCAGGCAAATCCGTCTTTCTGGTAAGGCAAGAGTTCAGGAGGCGAGCTTGCCGCAGGCTTCCCCAGGGTGCAAATCACAGGGCCCGGCCAAGGTTGCAGCAGGGTTGGCAGCATCCACCTCGCTCGGCGTCACACCCTTAAATTTCCCCTTTTGTTCTCAGCAAAAACTGAAGTTGGCTGGTGCTGTGGCATAAATCAGCACGCTTAGGCCACTGCTTGACGCCCCCACCGCTGCGCAGGTGCCTGCAGTGCTGCTTGTCGGGCCTGCAGGGCCTTCTGGGGTCTCAGGCCTCGTGAGGGTGCTGCCGCCACCCTTGCCATCCACCCTGGGCACCGTCCAGCTGGGCCTGAATTGCACCTGCGTGATGACTGAGCGCCTCCCTCCCCGCTGATTTGGGTGATGAGTGGTGCGGGGGCCTGTGAAGCCTGTGCCGATGGCTTGTGGCCATGAAGGGACAGCCTCTGAGCACGAGGTGCCCTGTGTGGGTACTGTGGTCTTCGTGACTCTGCCCGGATCCTTTGCTTTCCCTGGAGGTCCCTAAGTCCCATCTGGCAATGTGCAGGAGCCTCGGACACTGGGCAGGGCTTCCTGGTCTCACTGGACAGGGTGCTGGCGAGGGTTTCCTCCTTGGCTGACGGTCCCGAGAACATCACACAATCCCTGACCCCTGCCCCTCCTCTCTGAAGGGCGCCAAATTCAAAAGTTCTCTCCACCAGTCCCTGCAGGACACAGTGTCTGCTCACAGTTTCTGAGTCACCCTTCCAGTCAGCACCCACCAAGTCGCCTACACAACCTTGCAAGCTCATGCTCTCTGCCCTCCTCCTCTCCTCCCTGCCTCTCCTTTCCTTCCCCTTTAGGCAGCCCCCCAATAAAATCTTTTGGTTGAATCTCCATCTGGGTGAGTCACTCGCCTTTCAGGACTTCCCTGCTAGCTGGTGTCTGTGAGATGGTGCTGACCTGGGAGGAGTATTCAGGTGGGCTGTCCTTTGGACATGATGTTCCCCTCCATTGGCAGAGGGCTGTGAATCCAGGGCTTCCTTCCCCTTCCGACCCCCAGCTAACCCCTCCCCCTTGGGACGGTGGAGTGGAAGGAGCACAGAGTGTGGAGTCGGGAACAATTTTGTCGTATGTGCTTTTCTTCCTCTGTCTTCTCTGAGCCTCAGTTGTCTGCCAGTGGTCACTAGAGAACATTCTGGCTCCCTGCATAGAGGGCTGAGGCCTCTGTGGGGGTTTGGAAGTTTGTGGTCTCAGCCAGGTGTGTGAACCATGGAGCCGATGGGGCCATCATTCAGGAAGCATCTGTTCTGTTTTCCTGAAGGGCATGAGATCTTCTGGCTTGAGTAGTGAAAAGCCAGCCATGCTACTTTGCGTGCTCCTGGGAGAGAAGTGGCCTTCCGCCTGGGGGGACAGACAGGGCCAGGTAAGCACAGAGAGGGCGCCCTGGAAGGAGGGAGGTGCCAGCACTTGTTAGGTGATCAGGAAGCCTGTGGGAGACTGGGGGTGAACTGGTGGGGGACTCTGTGGTGGTCACTAGTGATTGTGAAGCCACCCAGGACCCCTTAGCTCCCCTGCTTGGGGTGGGAAGTGAGGGCATTGGGACCTGCCCTCCTGCAGCCCAGCCCAGGACACAATGTAGAGAAGCTCACTGCTGGGGACCGCACAGAGCCAAGGTCTTGGGGATGTCCTCAGAACATTCCCTGGGGAACATTCCCGACATCTGTGTAGGGCTAGGGAGAAGACTGGGTGGTGGGGAGATTGCACTTGGGCCTCTAGGGCCTCAGGGTCCATAGATGTCCTTTCTCACCAACTTAATCTGAAAATTGAACCCTGTTATTAAAATGAGATTGTTGAAATTAAAGCCAATTCTACAGTTTGCCTCGAAAATAAAATTAATTTGTCCCCTGACATAAAAACTATACTAGCTAAAACAGACAGGCACTGCAGGGGAATAGATAACCCAGGAAACAGGACAGGAGCCCCAACTGGACAATGAGTTGGAGATTTTAGTTTTGATAAATGTGGCGTTTCAAGGCAGAGGGATTCACATCGGTATTCGGACATGTGGTTGTCAGCATGGCAAGGATACAACTGCATTCTCACCTCAGGTCACATAACAGTTCTCAAAAGATCAAAGTTTTGGACAGCATGACACTGTTAGAAGCTGCAGCTGGAGAGTGCTCTGTGTGTTTATGTGTCTCATGCCTGGGACGCGTCTGCGTCACAAGAGGCGCTGAGGCTGGGACCGCAGCCCTGAGTGGGGGGCGCGGTGAGCACTGCGTGCCTCCTTAGGACAGGGTGATGGTGGGCCACCCTGAAGGAAACGACCCCCTGGCTCCCTGAGAAGTCACCCATTTCAAGGTAGCCAGGCAGAAGTGAAAACAAAAGAATGTGTTGCATATCTAACAAGGAGTCAAGGTTCATAATAGACTTTTAATTAGAAAATAACAGCCGCTCAGTTGAACGGTCGAAGGAGGACACAAGTGTCAGTCAAATGACGGGGCAGCATGTAAGCCAGTCAGTGTTCAGCCATGTGCAAGAGAACATAGTGAGAGCCTGGGGAATCTCCACAGGAGGAGGAGCTTCCCGGGCTCCAGTCCAGCCAGACAGAGTCCCTCGGCGTTTGGGTGCTCACATAGTCACTGTTTGACTTTGGACAATTATCTGAATGTTTTTTTTTTTTTTTTAATTAAATTGTTTGCTTCTCCTGCCCTCTGGGCTAATCCACGTAGTACCACATCCGTGGCTTGCTGTCAGGGTCTGTGCGTGACCAGCTACAGATAACAAGATGAGTGCTTAGCAGGTGTAGGCACTCTGGGAGTGTAGACTGGTGGCCTCTGGAACGTGGGCTTAGAGCACAGTGACACCCACTCTTCAGTCAAGGGTTAAAACAGTTGAGACTTTTAGTGGATTGAGGACGTGGTGGTACTTTTGGAGGGCATTTTGGAAGATCTTCTCAAGGATTATTTTGCTGACAGAAGAATAAGGCTGGAGCAGGCATGACCATCCCACTGGGAGTGGGTTGGACCCGTCTTCTGGGGCCCAGGCCGTGGGTAAGACACAGCCTGGGGAAGGTGGTGTGGATGCCTAGGTAGATGGTGAGGGCCCAGTTGAAACCACTCTTAAAAATCAGGATTGGCTAGTGGTTTAGGAGGCTGAGACGGGAGGATCGTAAGTTCAAAGCCAGCCTCAGCAAACAGCAAAACGCCGAGGCAAGAAAATAAGTTTTATTTAAGGGCTAAAGTAGGGGGTAGGGTGGAAAGGGATCCCTCCAGAGAGAAGGGAGCCCAGGGCTGGTGTCCAGGGAGTGGGAGTATCTTGCCCCTCCATGATTTTAGGTTTTCTTTCTTCTCATGTCCTCTCCTCCCATGTTATGTGGTGATTAAAAGGTAGGAAGAGCCACAGGGGTGAATGCCTGTGTTGGAAAGTGTGATCCTTCTCATCCCCTGGAGGTTGTTAGCAACCAGGTGATAGGAAGTGGTATCTGCCCATTTCCTTTTCCTTGATTATCAGCTTCCTGTCTTTTGCCCCATCTCATGCTCTCCTTGGATAATGGAACCCTTACTGCTGTAAGGGGAAATAGACAACAACCACTATGGCTGCTTTAGGCTGAGAAGGGGCAACATGGGGCAAGCCGTTCGGGTTTTCCTTTTTAGGAATGTTCCCTGGTTGGTCAAGGCATCAAGCATGGTTTGGAAAAAACAGACTGTAAAGTCAACTTAGAGGTGGGTGCTTCTATGAGAGAAATAAGAAGACATGAGTACTGGAATGAAATTAATACAAAATAAATGTTGCAGCATGTGGAACATGTCAATGAATATCAAGATGATGAGAGAAACCAGTAATTTTCACCA
The DNA here is from genome assembly GCF_047511675.1 of Marmota flaviventris. NCBI lineage: Eukaryota > Metazoa > Chordata > Mammalia > Rodentia > Sciuridae > Marmota > Marmota flaviventris. The sequence goes on along the minus strand of NC_092508.1, from coordinate 2,511,532 downwards.
GGAAGTTCAAGAGTTAAGAAGTTGTTCCCATAACAAGGCCAGTGAGGACATGGCCTCTATTGGGGAATGTAAGTCCTTAAGGATATTAGTTACATTGCCAGAGTTATCAGGAATGCAAATAATATTAATTTTTAAAATGTCACAGATGCCCCCATAAGATGTAGTTAAGATATCTAATGTCATCTGATTTTTGTAAAATACCTTTCTGTTGGCATATCCTCTGTTTAGTAGACATCCTTTATTTCTGTTACGTAGGGCTAGATAATCATACTAGCAAACATGGATTAAGTCTGCCTATCTAGGACGTTAGGAAGATCTGTAGGCCTTAAATTGACTAAAAAAGCTTCTGACTCTGATAGTTTCTTTTGATAGTTATTAGGCACTACTAAGAATCCTTCTTTTATAGCCTCCAGTCTTACTCTTGGTGGGAATGACAGAAGTGTACATCTTAAGTTACATTAAAAGAACTATTGTCTTCCCTTTTAAATGGCCCAGATATGGCTATATTTTGGTTATAACTTGTTTTGCTAGGTGTTTAAGACCAAGCTGTACCTATTTTTAAAAGTCAGCTGAGGGCTGGGGATGTGGCTCAAGCGGTAGTGCACTTGCCTGGCATGCATGCGGCGCTGGGTTCAATCCTCAGCACCACATACAAATAAAGATGTTGTGTCCGCCGAAAACTAAAAAATAAATATTAAAAAATTCTCTCTCTCTCTCTCTCTCTCAAAAACAAATAAAAATTTTTAAAAAGTCAGCTGAATTCTTTCAGGGGTCACTCTTGGGAACTTGTGACCAGCCTCTTACTCCTCTAGTGCCATCTGCCAGGATAGGTCAGGGTCTTGTTGGAAAGCATCAGGGCTATCTCCCTCTCCAATGACCCTCCTCTTTACAGTATGGGCACTGGTCAGCTTTCTGTTCTCCATGGCCTCATTGGTGCCCCTGATTGGGAGGTCATGTGGCCCAGAGTTGTAAAGCCCTTAGAAAAGTCCCCTTATTCCCTGGGTTTGAGCTGACCCCAGAGAGCAAGAGCCAAATATTGGCTGTTTTCTTTCTTGGCCCTTTTACTTCCTTAACTTTGGTCTCAAACATTCAACAAGCCAAGTAAGACAAGTTTTACTTGTCTTAAAGTATGAGTACTAGTTTTGAACTTTAGTTGTATAACTTTAAAGTTATTTACTCCTTATATTTAATTGGGGTCAGTATTAGTAGTAGAAGTTAGCCTTACATCTTGTCTATCCTATAGGTGATGGCCTATTATCTCAAATTAACTCAAGTTGTTATACTGAAAGTTGTACTTTTGTGAGTCATTAACAGACAATAGTTATAAAGTTTAAAAGTAAAATATAAAAGGAAATTCTTGTTTTCATAGTACTTTAATTGAAACCCAAGAGTGGGGCTGTGGTTGTGGCTCAGTGGTAGAGGGCTTTTCTAGCACATGTAGACACTGGGTTTGACCCTCAGCACCACATAAGCATAAATAAGTATAATAAAGGTATTGTGTCCATCTACAACTAGAAAGGAAGGGAGGGAGGAAGGAAGGAAGGAAATTAACAAGAACGAAAACATATTGAGTTTGTATAATAGCTATGAATCAAGAAACATAATTTTTATAATCCCAAACCTTTACTTTAAACGTTAGCTTAAAGAAGAACAGCTTGGTAAAATGCACTCCTAAATTTTACATTTTGAAGACTTGCATACTTGGAAGATATGAATACATCTGGCATACAAAGAAGCCAGTAACTGCAGCACAATTACAAAGATGTTCTTATATTAACTAAGTTTAATTTAAAATTTTTTTAAAAATTCAGAATCTGTAATGTAGTGTAATACTCTAAAATTTAAGACTAGTTTCTCTAAAACTAGTTTCTCTAAGACTAGTTTCTCTTAACAGACACAAGAAATTATCTTGATAGATAAGAGCAGATTAATGTTTTCAGAAATACTTTAACACAAGAGGATTAAACTTTAATTTATATCACTACATTAATATTTGACCTTAGGGGAAAAAATAAATAGCTGTAACTGATTGTGCTAATTATATATAGCCAATTTAGTTACACACTAACTTTTTGAAATTTACCCTCCACAAACCTGCAACTTACTTAGACATTCTACAACTTTTTGCTTTACCACACAAAGACTTTTTTTTTAATCCAGAAACATTTCTTTTTCCTTCTACTTTATATTTCCTTACCTAGAACCTTTTTATATCTCTTTCTTAGTGGATGACCCCTTTTAAAATTCACATTCTGAAACAATCCTTATAAAATTTCTGAATTTAGATTACTCCACTTTAAGAAGATGAAATTGTTTTCATAGTACTTTAATTGAAACCCAACTGAAACCTTTTGGACTCTTTGTATATAAAATTACACCTGATAGAATCTTAACTCTTAGTAACCTCGTTTTTAGTGAAAACAGAAACAAAGTAGTCGTAATTTTTTTTTCATTTACCAATTTATGAAAACACATTTAATGTTTGAAGATTAATCCCGTTTGTTAAATCTAATTTACTCATTTTAACCGTAAAAAAAAAAACCCATAATATTAGACAAGTGTAGTTAACAGTATTAGCCATCTCTTCCCTGTTGAAGAAAAATCCTAGAAACAATGGATTTCATTCTACACATTTGATAGAAACCAATACTCTGTTAATTGTCTGACCACCTAGAAAAACTTGTGAGTTAGTAATTTTAAAGACAGCTTTACTCTCATCTGTTTACCTCATTTAAATTGGACCTTTTTTTAAGTGACATGAACTAAAAGATATTTGGATCCATTTCTCACTTAAATTTTGATTTATGAGCGCTCATTTATCTATATGCCAATTTTAATACCATATACATGATATATGGACACAAGTACATACATAGACTCAATACAATGCACAGGTGTGCACACATACATAAAAAAGACAGGAAACAAAGATTTTGTAGCTTTTTGCAGGTAGATTTCTACAGGTAGGAGAGGCAATGCTACAGATGTTTACTAAAGCCTCTATTAGATTTAACCTGTTAGAAGTTAAAATAGAGCCTATTAGACTTTTACATTATGACTTCAACATGGGGCAGGCCATTCAGTTGGAAATGCTAAGTGTAAAGTGTGACAGCCATGGTGGACGCTGAAATAAAAGGTTCAGGTGGTCACTTGTCTTAAATGGCTGTCAGATTTATTCCCAACATCATCATGTCTGCCCCTAGGATTTTGTAAAAGGGGATTTTCCAATGTATTTGAGAGCCAACCCTTGAAAAATTGGCCTCTGATCAAAGAGTGTAAAAACCTGTATAGTTAAGATAAAATAAGACTGACCAGAATAGTACAATAATTTTGGTGCACAGGATCAAATGTGAATTTACCATAAAACCATGAGCTCAAAATTATAGAAGTTTAAAACACAGGAGTTCTAAAACAAAGAAATGATGGCCATAATTACTCTAGTAAAGAAGCATGCAGAACATCTTTATCAGATCAGAGTTCGCTTTGGGGTCAGATTAGAGTCAATCCAGATATTAAAAGAATGTAAGAGACCTGAAATACTCAGGTAAAGATTTTCAAGGTAAAGAAGACTTATAGATATGAGGTCATTCCATTCTTCCTCCCTGTGTTGTAGCATTCAGGGAGGAACTTGTTAAGAAAGTAGGTGGTCGAGTGTGAAAGCAGATAAGATAGCCAGTCATTTAGGTCCCACAGAGGCTTGATTTAAAAGTGACATCTTTTTTTCTCTTTGGTAATCAAGCCAGGATTGGATGCAGAAAATTATAAGACATCTCCTTTCACCAACTGATTAGGTTATTTCCCAGCCTGTCGTCAGAGGACAACGAGGCACTTTGTGAGCATCTGTGGGTCATACTTGCCCCAGTTTTTCAGTATGCAGGCTACTGGTGAACCTGGCATAACTGCTGAGAATGAGGCTCCCATCTGAGTCTATTTGTTAGGGACATCTTCCCAATTGAGCTTCCAGTGGTCAGCAAAACCCATCTCTCACCATGGGGTCCTGCCACATTTTTTGCTGTGCTATTGGCTTGACTTAGCCTCTTTCTCCACGATAAACTTCCCAATGTGATGACCCATGGTAAAAAAGGATCTCTGATGAGTATAGTTCTCTGCTCTGTGGGCTGAAGGAATCTTCGGAGATAAGGAGGACATCTAGTGCTTGTTAGATGCTTAACACTCTTTTCTTGGAGGAGTTTATGGAAGGGGTGAATTGAAAATGCCTCCCGAAAACAGCCAAAGACACTGAAGGCACACAGAAATAACAATGGGGGGATCCCTACAGGCTCACAGCAGCTTAATATATGGACAAAGGAACCTAGGCACTTCCTTAGGAGTCATTCTTGATGGCTGACTGGTCTGAAGGGAGGGAGAGCTCGGAGGAGCAAGCGTGGGGAAGGCAGTGTGGCTCATCCAGAGGTGCATGTCACTGGGCTTTCACTCAGTGCCATCTGATGGACCAATTGCGTCAGGACGCCCCATAAGGGCTGTCAGGAGTGGAGGTCAGAGAAGAAACTAAGATTCCCCGGGGAGTGGCCCCAGCCAGACTCTCGCAGCTGTCCCAACCCTTTGTTCCTTTGTGTGCAGCCAAAGGTAGACCAGGATCAGAGACACTGTGTGCTCTCTCCAGACAGGATCCAAGACTGGGGAAGACCCGAGAAACAGCTTCGGCAGAACCCAACATGCCAGACCCATAGGACAGGTGATTGGGAGCCACCGAGGCTGTGAATCCTGTCACCCGGGTCTTGTAGAAAGGCGGCTGCACCAACTGCATTTATTTAGTAGATGGGTGTCTGTTACATCCTTCAGAAAGAAAGGGACAGAAAGATGCACAGAAATAATGCGGGGATCCCTACAGGATGTGACGTGTGGAGGAGCTTACCTTGGTGGTGATCCCGGCTGAGCCCCCGGCTGAAACCAGTCTGAAATCAGGATTGGGTCCCCCAGTGTTGAAGGTTAAACACCTGAGAAACGCCAAGGCAAGAAAACAGTTTTACGTAAGGGGTAGAACAGAGCGAGACTCCTCCAGAGAGGAGGGAGCCCAGGGCTGGTGCAGACACCACCCTGTATAGATCTTAGGGGGGCACACACACCCCTGTATGGATTTTAGGTTTCCTTGTCCCCTCCTCCCATGCTATATGGTGACCAAAAGGCAGGAAGAGCCACAGGGTGACAGCTTGTGTTGGAAAGTGTGATCCTCCCTCCCCTGAAGACTGTCAGCAACTCGGTGACAGGAAGTGCTGCTGAAACCAGAATAGAAGAGGCTGTCACCATAGATAGATAAACTGGGTCAGAGTGACCGAGGAGGCCAGTTTGGGTCCAGGAAGTGGAGACCACCCCTGAGGGGTTGAAATGTGAATGCCTTCAGAACCCGCCCTCCACCCTTATTATGATGACCTGCCCCTGCTCCAGCCTGTTGCTAAGGTAACCTGTCCCAAAGACTGTCCCTCCCCACAGGGAGCTATAACAGTTGTCCATGGACCCTGGGCCCCGTTCCTGCCCGGATCACTGCACCTGGCCCCTCCTGTCCATCTGCTTCTCACCTTTTGGCCTCCCACCAAAGCATCTCCTGGGCCTAGTCATGTATGCTAGAAGGAAAGACAAGGGGAGAGAGCAGGAGAGCAAAGAAGCCCAGTGCACATAAAAAAAGGCAGGACACCAGGTTACCAGCTATGGCCCCCTGCTCCCTCCTGGAGAAGTCTGTGACACCCCTTTTAAAATAAACCCTGTTTGATGCTCCTCCAATGTTCAGACTTCAACAGGGAGGGAGCGGGACTTCACCGGTAACTGGGATGTCACTCTGCCCATTTCCTTTTCTTGGGTAATCAGCCACCTGTCCTTTGCCCCCTCACCCTCACGGGAAGCCTGCAAGCAGACCAGAGCTCTACTGGCCGCCTGGCCCTTCTGCTAGCTCCGCTGGCGTTCCAGCCCCTCACCTAGGAGCCATGTGCTCCAGGCCTCCACAGAGAGGCCACAGGAGCCCTGGGCCGCCCTCTGCAGGACCGCCCTCACCTTGCCCTTGTCCCAGCCCAGGGCGAACGTCCTCTTTCTCTCCTGAGTGGAAACTGTCCTCCGGGGTCCGCCTTGGTCCGGCTGGTAGTGTGGGGCTCCACTGGGCAGCCCCTCGCTCAGATCTGAGGAGAGAGGCCTTGCCACTGCACTGCTCCTTTCCCAGGGAGCCTGGGGGGGGGTCCCACAGTTTCCATTCAGACCCTCTGAGACCACAGGCTGGCACCTCATGCATGTCCAGGGCCTGGCCCCTGGGACAGGGCTTGGTATGTGCTGTCGGGGAAGCCCCAGGCTGTCTTTTTGGGAGCTGAGGGGGCGGGAGAGCACCCTGGTGAACTCCTGCTCCCTCCTCCCACGAGCCTCCGCGTTGGGAGCAGCCTAGCCTCACTATTCCATGGTGAGAGTCCAGGGCCTGGGAGCAGGTTCCAGGCCTCCCTGCTCTGTCGTTAGGCAGTGGAGGGGCTGCCCAGCACAAGGCAGGGCTGAGAGCTGCCACTTGTGGCCTGGTCCCCACCTGTTCAGCTGTCATGGGTGAGTCCAGCTGAGAAGACTCATCAGGCCAGGAGGGCACCAACCCAAGGCCTCAGCTGCTTAGCCTGGGAGTGTGGCGGGGCGGGCTGGCCTTCAGCCCAGTGGGCCCAGCGCCAGTATTCAGGGCGCTCTTAGGAGCCCGGGTGTTTTAATGTTTTATAATCAGAAAAATGGACCCGTAGTTGAAGTAAATGTACTGTATACCATTAACATATTTGTCTTCACATCAATGCAGTCATAAAGTAGAACTTTTAATATCTTTTATGAAGGAAGGGCCCACGAACCTCTCACAGCCCCGAGGGCTCCACTGGCTTGGACTCAGCCCCATCCCACCCCCCGTGGCTCACCCGCCTCGAAGCTGACCTCCCATGGCTGCACCCCACGACGTGGGAGAGGACAAGCTCAGCTTCCTCCAGGGGAAGGATATGGCTTTCCGGGAAGGTGTTTGGGGCAGTTTCCATGCAAACACCAGGATGCTTTTAAAAATAGACAGACCTTCCAATAAAAGCTCTTAGAGCGCGAGTTTCAGGCATTAAACTGGTGCAGACAGTTTCAAAATCAAACCTTCCCTGGGCTCCGCGGCTGGGGGTGCTGAGGGCTGAAGCCTGGGTGCCCGGTCAGGCTCCTGAAGGCCTTGGAGCGGCCCTGGTTCCTCGGGAGCCTCTCCATTGCCTGTGGCGCTGCAGCGCCCTCTCTGCTGCCCTCGCTGTGACTGCCATCTGCCAGAACCCCCGTGTGTGGTGTTCAAGCCCTCGGCTCCTTAGAATGGAGAGGTCGCGGCTTACCCACACAAGGACCGCTCTGGGCAAGCTGGACAGAGTGAGCCGGGCCTGTGGGCGGCTCCGGGCTGCGTGGCCACCTCCTGGCCCTGCAGCTCCTCTCCTCTCCGTCCTCCAAAGCCCTCTGCCCAAACTCTGCCTGGCACTGGGTGGGGCTGAGTGCCAGGGGTGGACAGGAGTGGGCCTGTGCTGGCAAGTCACGCGGTCAGGAGTCCCGTGGCCGTTATTGAAGAAACAAAGGTGACGCATCTGCCACGTTGAACCTCCCCATGTCCTGCCTGCCTGTGTCCGTGAGGGTCCTGTCTTCCTGGGTGCAGATGAACTCTGGCCCCAGCGGACACGTCCACACTGTGCACAGCGCAGCTGCTGGGGTCAGGACTTGGTTTGCCGAGGGGCTCACTGTCTTTTTTTTAAGAGTACTACTCCTTTCAAAATGACGGTTAGGGGCCGGGGCTGGGGCTCAGGGTAGAGTGCACACCTAGCCCCCGTGAGGCCCTGGGTTCCATCCTCAGCACCACATAATAGAAATAAAGGTATTGTGTCCAACTGCAATAAAAAATAAATATTTTTAAAAATGAGGGTTGGTTGTTTTTTTAAAAACTTAACCCTGATGTTCAGTATCTTTTCAGGTCTCACCGGTCACTTGTATACCTTCCTTGGGGAGATGTCTGTTTTTGTGGGTGCTTATTTTGTTGTTTATGTGGCCAGAGCGGAAGTTCAAATGGGTGGTGGCAGATAAGATACAGATGACATGGAGCCCCCCACCTTGCCCACGGCTGCTGCCCGCCTCGCTAGCATCCTCGAACTGCTGTGCCGCTGTGGTCAGCTGCTCTGCTGAGAACGGACGTGGCAGCTCTGGTTCACCCCCCACCCCCACCCCCAGCCGTCCTCATCTGCTGTCTCTAGGGGCCTCATGAAGTGGAGTCCTACAGTGTCTGTCCTTCTGTGACTCCGTATTCACTTGGTATAATGTCCTCAAGGCTCAGCCATATTGCAGCACCTCAGGGTTTCCTTTTGTAAGGCTGAGTAATATTCCATTATATGGATATGCAACTTTTTTATCCATTCGTCTGACAGATCCCTAGGCTGCTTCCCTCTTTTGGCTATTGTGAAGGATGCTGCTGTGGATGAGAATGCACAAGTCCTTACTGTCAATTCTTTTGGATGTGCCCAGGAGTGGACTTGCTTGGTCACATGATGATTTTGTACTTAGTTTTTTGGGGACCCGCCATATTGTTGGCACATTCCCACCAACTGTGCCCAAGGGGTCTGATTCATCCACATCCCGTGACCCCTCTTGTTGTTCTCACCGTGCTCTCCTTAGAGGAGTGAAATGGTCCTGCTTGGTGGTCTGGCTTGCATTTCCCTAAGATTCTTGATGTTTAGTATCTTTTCAGGTCTCACCGGTCACTTGTATAACTTCCTTGGGGAGATGTCTGTTTTTGTGGGTGCTTATTTTGTTGTTTATGTTGCTGTTCACCCTGAGGTGTGCTCTGTAGGGTGCTGACTCACCAGCTTCCCACAGGCAGACTGATCCTGGCCTCGCCCTACGCAGCAGCCAGAGCGGAAGTTCAAATGGGTGGTGGCAGTTATCTCTGCAGACAAGGTGGCATCCGGGCTCCTGCCCTCTCTCCTCTGTTGGCCTCTGGGGCAGCCTGAAGACCCACCCCAGGGAGGCATGTGACAATGTGCTCTTACATTTTACTTGGCATTTTAGCTGTTTCTGTGTGAGGACAGTCAGGCCTCTGTCTATCACATGGCAGGAACTGCAGCTCTGGGACATTTATTTTCTCACCATGTCTTGATTTTTTAAAATTTTTTTCTGTGCCTTGAAAGGTCTTTGCTGTGCTAGACAAAGCAAGAGGGATGTTGTATAGATCAAGGTGGCGTGACATTCATGAGGAGAGGGTCGTGATTCCCCATGCCACGAATGGGGATAGGGACGGCTCGGGAGGACAAAGCAGTGATTCCTCCTATGGGCCTGGACGGTCCGTCAGTCCACCCAGCTCAAGTCCTTGGCTGCCAGCCCACCTTGGAAGCCAGAGGTCAGGGGACAGAACTCTTTCACACCAGAGAGGTCCCACCATGGCACCCTGCTGGTGATGTTGATGGTGCAGACAACCGGAAATGAAAGGTGCCCGGCACATGCTGTGACCTTGGGGTCCTGAAAATGGGGTCACAGTTTCGGTAAAGTGGGACAGTGGACTTTCCACTTGCTGGCTGCGCACTGCCGTGAGCCGAACAGGGGTGGGATGCGGGACACCTCCCACCAGGGACCAGTGGCACCACTGTTCTTAGGGCAGTGGCAGAGGTCCATGGGGGGAGCTGAAGGCACAGGAGTGAGGCTCTGCTCAGGCCACTTAGTGCCTTCCCACGAAGGCTGATGACGAACAGGGACAGTTACTTTGGTCCTCCTGGGACCAGAGAAAGCAGCACCATTACGCTGGATGGAGACAGGCCCTTAAGCCGGGTACCCGCGGGAGTCACCAGGAGCTTTGCAATACCTGTCGCCCAGGCCACAGCCAGGCCAACTTCAGGATCTTTAAAGTTTTATGAAAATTGTGGAGAAACATACATTAAAATTTACCATTATGACCTTTCTTTTAAAAAAATATTTATTTTTCAGTTGTAGTTGGACACAATACCTTTATTTTATCTATTAATTTTTATGTGGTGCTGAGGACCAAACCAAAGCCTCGCACGTGCCTGGCGAGTGCCCCCATTATAACCTTTCTAAAGCATGCAGTTCAATAGTGTTAATTTGCAATTTACATCATTGTGTAACCAAACCAATCTCCAAAACTTTTTCTTCTCAAACTGTTCCCATTAAAACTAACTCGGGGCTGGGGCTATAGCTCAGGTGGCAGAGCACTTGTCTCACATGCACAAGGCCCTGGGTTCCATCCCAAGCACCACAAACAACAACCACCAGCTTCAGCCACTTAGTGAGGCCTTAAGCAACTCAGCAAGTTCCTGTCTCTAAATAAAATATTTAAAAAGGCTGAGAATGAGTCTCAGTGGCTAAGTGCCCTTGGATTCAATCCCAAGTACAGAACACCCCCCCCCCAAAAAAAAAAAAACCAAACAAAAAAGTCCCACTTACTCCCCATTCCTCCCTCCCTCCCCCAGCAACCTGGCACTGGCACCACCACTGCCCTCCCCGTCTATGAATCCAGCCCCTCTGGGGGCCTCAGAGGAGGGGGATCATGCAGTATTTGTCCTGTGTGGGCTTATTTCACTGAGCATGGGTCCTCTGGGCTCACCCATGTAGCCTGGGTCAGAACCCTCTCTTCTGTAAATGGAAAGCTATACGGGTGGACCAAGTTATGTTTATCTTTCTGCCCATTCATGCACATTCAGGTCATTTTTGGCCGTCAGTGTTTTTGAGGCTTCAAGAGCTCCAATGTGCAGTTGTGGAGCAGAGCCAGAGATCCAAGCACACCCTGGTTCCCTGCCAGGCAGTGTCACAGGGCGTCACCCTCAGTGGTACTCACTGTTGTTATCAAGCTCAAACACGTTTCCCCAAAACACCCAGCAGGGTCTGCCAGGCCTGTACCCAGGTGGTCCCATCCTCTGCATCTGGGCCAACAGGACTGTGCCTCTGAGCCAGCCTGGGCATGGGCCCTGGGGGTGCCTGTGAATCACAGCTCCCACCAGGAGGCTCCCGCAGCCCAGTCTGGAGTGTGTAGCAACACCAGGCTGGCCAGAGAGTAACTGCCTCCTCTTTGGGGGTGGGTGGTGTCTGGCCTCTGGTCTCAGCCTGCTGCTATCCTCTGCCTCTAGAACCTGGGATGCTCTTCACTCTCCTTGAGTGCTCCCTGCTTTCTCCACTGCAGTCCACCTCATGTATGGAGAGTGGGCAATGGAAGGAGCTGGGGGTATCCATGCTTACGAACCCCATCGCAGCATACAATTTGACAATGGTGCAATATCTGAAATTGCGAGTGTGCAGGAAAAGTCATTCGTTTGTTCACTAATGCATTTAGACACTTGATGCAATTTGTCAGCGCTACCTGTAATTAAATAAGACAAGATTCCTGGTTCATGAGAGGAATTGTGGGAGCATTTATCCATCACCTTTACACATTCCCTTCCTTGGCCTTGCTGCTAAGAATACGTGGAGCGACCCCAAACCTGCGACGCCCTTCAGGGACTGCTTCTGGCCGCCGCAGTGCAGGTGATTGCACTGGGCACGTGGACCCCTCGCAGGCGGCCCCGCCCCTCCCACAGCCCCTCCCCTCCCACTCGCCCCGCCCCTCCCACACGCTCCGGCCCGGCCAACCGACGGTTCCCGGCCGGCAGATAGGGCGGACTCAAGAGGACGCGTTTTCCCAGGCTCCTCAGCCTTCTACGTGGACGCATCGGCGCGCAGGCCCCCTCAACGCTCTCCGCCCTTGAATAGGGCCGCGAGACCGGAAGTGGAGACCCCGACCTGCGCCGGAACCGGAAGTGATCGCGGCGCGCTGCTTCCGGCGGGCGGGGCGCTCTCCGGCCCGGGTCTCCGGAGGGCAGATTGGCCGCTTCGGGGCCGAGGCGCGGCTGGTGCACCCATGGCGGAGGGCGGCGGCCCCGACGGGCGGGCAGGGCCGGGGCCCGCAGGTAGCGTGGGCGCGGGGCCGCGGGGCCGCGGGGTTGGGTCCGGGCCTGCCGAGGCCAGGCCGCCCGCCCCCAGGACCGGGCCCGGTAACTGCCGCCGCTGGTTGCGCGGCTTGCTAACCCGGCTGCTGAAAGGGCGCGGGGCCGGAGGCCGCGGCGCGCAGCCTGCGGCTCGCCAGGGACCCGGCACGTCCAGCGGCAGAGAGCCGCCGCCCCAGCGCTGGAGGGAAACCGCAGGAGAGGGTCCCTCTGTCCCCGGTGGGACCCCCTCGTCGGCACTGTCCGAGCTCCCGGGCGCCCAGTGCCTCACAGGTCCATCTGCTGGTTCCCGAGAGTTCCCGCCCAGAGAGTTGATCACCCTTCACTCGGGTGTGCAGAAGGCTCGGGAGAAGGCTGTGTGGATCGGCCTCCGTGCGCGTGGCCGTTCCGTCCCTCCCTGCTTCCCCCACGCGTTCGGCACCCTCAGCTGGGGGACTGCAGTGCGCAGAGGGGCCCGCCGTGGTCGGTGTGGACGGCCGCCCCGGGGACGGCCAGCACCTTGGGTCCAGAATGCCTCATGTGAGAGTGAGATACTGGAGTGGAGGGTTCAGTTGGAAAGAGGGCAGACCGCCAATTCCCAAGGTAGAGAGGGTCCTGGGAGGACAGGCCGGCCTTGCCCCTCACAGGGCCCCTTTTGCATCGTGTGCTGTACTGTTTTGTTAGTGTGTTAGAGGGAGGGGCGAGGTTTAAACGTTATCCCGGGGTGATTATGTGGTCACTGGAGTAGCTAATTAGAAAAATGTGAACGTGAAGTTGTCTTTGACTCTTGAACACAGGCAGATTCTGAAGCTGCAGTGAGCTGGGCCAGGGGGTGGTGTAAAAGGCCAAAAAAGGGAGGCCCCCCAGGGCTTCATAAAGCCCTCCGTAGGTCTCCTGTTCACAGTCGGTGGTTGCCCTGCACCTGACTTCTTCCCACTTCTGCTTTGAGCCTTTTCACCCAATGTTAATTGCACCTATGGGATACTTACAGCGGAGGAAGACCACTGAAGGAGGATGAGGTGGTGGCTTAAAGGGCTGTTCTGCTTCATGTCTGCCTGTTGATTTGCTGCAGGTCTGCTTATGGGATCAGAGTGAGAGAACGGTGTGTTTTTGAATCTTGCTGCTGCTTGTGGCCTCTGCTGATGGGTCTGGGTCGTCTAATCCTGGAGGGCAAAGATACTTACACCCCCATTGTACCTGTGACTGACTCTTGAATACAGAAGGTACTCCAGGGAGATTTGAGTTGCGTACAAAAGGCAGCTTCTTCAGGGAAGTGCTTGGTCACACACTAGGGTAATATGGCAGGGCAGGGACTTGAATCCAGGCAGTCTGAGTTTCTGCTCTCTGCTCACACACCTGTCTGTGCAGTTGTTGTTGCTGAACTCTTTTAAGTATTTTGGAGTTTCTTTTGGGCAGTGGTGTATTTGGGCCAAGGTGTGAATGAAGACTCAGTTATATCCAAATAGGTATCTAGTTGAACAGGTACCTTTTGTTTAATACCCTTTTCCCTCCTCTCTGATTTTGATGCCCCTTTATCACAAATTAAGTTTTTTTATACTAATGTCTTTCGGGACAGTTGATTCCGTTTGATCTTTTTATTCTGATAAAATTCTGTCTGTTATCTAGTAGGGTGAGTCTTTTTTTCATTATTCTTACTAAAATGGTATTCTTCCTTATATTTATTTAATAAATAAGTATTCTTTAATATTATTTAATAAATAAATAAATGAATTTTAGAATATTTTGTCATATCTGATATTAAAACCCTAAAAAGATCAGTTAAACTTTATTTATTGGTTAAACTTTGTTTAAAATTTCTCTATTATTGAATCTTCTCATCCTGGTACATGGTATGATTTTTCTATTCAACCTAGTTTTCTTCATTGACTTTTAGTATATGGGGTTGGATTTATATTTATGTCATATATTTTAGTTTTCCTTTTTATTAAAGTGTAGCTCTGTAAGCAAAGTGCACTCATCTTAGGTTACTGTCTGAACCTGTCCACTTTCATTGATGTAATGGAATGATGTAACAGAGGCAGTCTAAATTCATTAAAAAAAAAAAAAGAGGCTTAGCTGGGCATGGTGGTGCACACTTGTAAGCCTAGCTACTTGGCAGCCTGAGGCAGGAGGATTACAATATCAAAGTCAGTCCCTCCAAATTACAAGACCATGTTTAAAAATAAAAAAGGGCTGGGGATATAGCTCAGTGATAAAGTGCCCCTGGGTTCAGTCATGAGTACTGCCAAGTACACACACACACACACAGATTATTGATTTTATGGTCTTGGAAGTCTAAACAACATGGCCAAAGCTCTGATGAATGTACCCTGCCTCCTTTGTCTGCATCACCTCATGGCAAATAATGGCAAACATAATGGTGGACACTGTGATCACATCACCAAACCAGAAGCCAGCGACTGGGTAGGGCCAGGCTTAGGTTTTTACAACTCTCTGATGAGAACTAACCAGTGTCCCATGAGAAATACCCAGTCACTTCCAAAGGTACTCTCCCACTGACCTCCCATGAGCCACAGCTTTTCCAACACAGGAACCTCTGAGGGTACAGTAGCGTATGTGATGAGTCATGTTTATATAGACAGAGTAGCATGGTGTAGCATCTTCCTGTTGCAGGCCAGGCCACAGCACCTGCTTAGTGCTAGGATATTGGCACATGAGTCTCTCTGTGATGGAGATGACTAAGGTTCTCCTTCATAGTTCTCTAGGTTTAATTTTAAGATATCCTTATATACTTAGGATAAATTAGAGTAATTACACACTAGATTTTTTCTAAATATATTTTTTTTAGTTGTCAATGGACATTTATTTATTTATATGTGGTGCCGAGGATCGAACCCAGTGCCTCATGCATTCCAGACAAGCGTGCTACCTGCTGAGCCACAGCCTCAGCCCCAAGATTTTTTTTTTGATACAGTAGTTTTTGTTTCGGTGTCGGGTTTCAATTAGCGACTAAAGGCTCAGGGGTTACTCCAGTTAAATTGGGCTAACTGGGCTGCACAAAATAACCACACAAGAGACACAAATACCTTTTTCTTTGGGGTCGCTGTGACAGCTCCTCTGACCTTAAGGGACTGCAGGAAGAGAGAGAGAGAGAGTACGTGCTGTCCCCTTTTATTGAGGAGAAGCTATTCAAATGAGGCAAGGGGTCAGATTTTAGTGGGCTGAGTCTGTCTTCATGATGTCCACTGTCAGCAGGTTGACTGACACCTGGGTAGGCCACACCCAAGGGCACAGTAAGAGAAGGGGACACACACAAGGCACTTGTATGTGGAAGATTCCATCCTAAGCAGGGCAAGGGGTTATATTACAAAGGAACAGGTGAGTGTAGCTTCACCATGGGGCTGTAACAAGACACACCCATGACGAGACACTGACCCTCGAACCCAAGAAGGGTGGGGAAAGCTCTGCCACATTGCTTGATTAGAGCGCCTCAGCACCCAGCCAGGGAGTGCGACTCAGTCATGTGTACGGTTGGTCTCCTACATTTTGGTTTGCTAATATTTTTATTTAGGATCTTGCTTCTGTATTCTGAAGTATGTTTGACCATTGGTTCTGTCATCTTTTTAAAGTTTGTTTTAAAAATTAGGTTTGGTGTCAGGAAGGTGCTAGTTTTATAAGGGAAGCTCTCTATAGTCTTTTCTGTGATTTATCTATTGAGAGTTTGAAAGCTCCTGTGTAGCTGGAAGAGGCAGAGCTTAGTGCAGATGGTACGTCTTTTTGGTTGGCCTTTCGATGTTTCCAGTGCTAACAGGGGCCCCTCTCTTCAGTGCAGGTCCTAATCTGAAGGAGTGGCTGAGGGAGCAGTTTTGTGACCATCCGCTGGAGCACTGTGAGGACACGAGGCTCCATGATGCAGCCTACGTGGGGGACCTCCAGACCCTCAGGAACCTGTTGCAAGAGGAGAACTATCGGAGGTGAGCATTGCTGCCCAGGCTGCTCCAGGTTCTCAGGCCCCTTTGGCTCTGCGTGGATCTGTGGTTCATGGTTTGCTTTGCAGACCAAGCCCCTGGTGCTTGGAGGAGCACATTCCAGCTTTTGAGGATGGAAGGAAAGGAGATTGCGGATGCATAATCAGAGTTGTTAAGAGGTGACTGAATAGTGGCAGGGATCTGAGTTCAAATGAAGCTCCATCATCGTCCTTTATATTTTTTGGCAGCTCCTGGCCTCTCTGGACATCAGTTTTCTCAGTGCTGTTCCTGATGGTGGCACTGTCACCTTCTTTAGTAGGCCTTGCCCTTCTGAGTGTCCTGTGCACCCACAGCCACCTTCCTCAGTTGGTTTCCTTTGGTGCTCTCTGGCCTGCAGTTGTCTGCTGTGGGCCGCTGTCTTCACCCCAAAGATGTGGGGTTCCTCCATGTTGTTCCCCTGCCTGTAACTTCTTGTCTCTTGATTTGCTGTTACTCACCAAAGTCCTGCCTTTTTCTCTCCCTGTGTAGGTCACTGGGGGGGGCACCCAGCCTGCCTTCTCTCTGGAGTGTTCCTGGTTGCTTTGTATGTCTGGGACTGGAGTCCCAAGTACATTTTAAACTCAAAACCCCTCTGTATTGTTTCTGGGTTTCAGCATCCACTTTAGAACTAGGTGGCAGTGATTTGATGGAAGTGCCTGTGTACTGGAACCAGTGCTGCTGCTTTCTGTTGATGGTTCCTAAGAAAAACGTTGCGAATAGTCCAGGAAGATATTCCTTTCTCTTTGTCCTTCCATTATCCTAGCGTTATTTCATGACAGCAGATATCAGTACTAAAAAAAAAAATCTACCCGTGTTTTAACTTACTTAATGTGAAGGACTCACTGTCCCCGCTCAGTTAATATTGCGGATGTGATGGTGGAGTGAAGGAGGTCCCTCCAGGTGTTTCATGTTGCTTTTCTGTGGATTTCCCTCCTTTTTTCTTAGATTCAGCAAAACTCTTATGATATTTTTCTTTTTCTTTCTTTGGTAATGAGTTCTGGACTTGATTGGCTTATCCAAGCTGGTACTTAGCTGAAGGGCTAGTTTGGGGACATGCTGCCTACCACAGGTGCCTGGTTCAGTGCTCTGGGTTCCTGAGCTTTGTTCTGCATTCTCTTGGGAGCTAAAGGTGAAAAACTGCGTCTCTGTTGCTGACCTGGGGGGGTCAGTGGAGGCCTTAGTAGTGTCGTCTGATGGTTGCACTTCTGAGAGCTAAGTCTGGACAGTTTCCTACGGCTGACAAGGGCTACATTCCCTGTGCCATCACAGTGACTCCTCAGTCACTGATTTATTGGTCACCTAGGCCTGGTGATAATGGCAAGGCCCAGACAGAGCCCCAGCCTCAGCCTTCACAGCATGTGACTGGTGAGAGGAGCTCAGATCCCTGAACTGGCTTCCCACTGAGGGTCCTGTCCATGCTGTGCTGTCTGGTGCCTTTTTTCCTCCTTTGTAGAGGAAAGTGCTTTGGGTCAGGAAATCTAAGAACTAGGACTCTAACTTCTAATGCTGATCATTCCGCCTGAGCCCCGGTTCCTCATCTCCAGAATGGGATCTCAGTGCCTGCCCTGCCCTTCCCTGCCCAGCTCTGCCCATTGCAGCCCAGCCCAGCCCTCACAGGGTCAAGACTCACAGAAGACAAGTGGAGGCATTGTTAAACCTGAGGGATTTAACAGTGAGTGATTGGTCCCCTTGGGCAGCCTCTGTGTCACATTGTCATTGTGAGAGGGCAGAACAGCCAGTCTTTCCTGGGGGCATCTCTCACAATTCCCTGTGTTCCCCTGTAGCCGCATCAACGAAAAGTCTGTCTGGTGCTGTGGCTGGCTCCCCTGCACGCCATTGAGAATTGCTGCCACCGCAGGTCACGGGAACTGTGTGGACTTCCTTATCCGAAAGGGAGCCGAGGTGGACCTGGTAGATGTAAAGGGGCAGACCGCCCTATATGTGGCTGTGGTGAATGGGCACCTGGAGAGTGCCCAGATCCTTCTCGAAGCTGGTGCTGACCCCAACGGAAGCCGGCACCACCGCAGCACCCCTGTCTACCATGCCTCTCGAGTGGGCAGAGCTGACATACTGAAGGCCCTCATCAGGTCAGTACTGGGGTGCTCAGGCCTGCTGCCGGGCACACGGCCACGTCCTTGACGCTCCTGCAGCCCCCACTGTCACTCTCCTTGCTTTCTGTATTAGTTTTTCCCTCTTTAAAATTAGACTTGCCACTCATGTATTTGGCTAGTATTTTAATAAGGCTACTTCTTAGCTTTATCAGTTTTCTTATGTTTCTGCTTAATGATTCATTTTTATATACTTTTTACTCTTTATTTTTCCCTTAAGATTTTGCGATGAATGATTTTTCATTTTTTTCTTGATTAATAATGTAAACATTTATTTATTTACCTTTTTTTTTATAGCCTTTGCCACGTCCTCTAAACTTCCTTTTTTCATTGTTAAATTGCTGAGATTATTATTTTTTAAATAATTGAAGTTGATTTCCTCTTTGATCTAGAGTTATAGAGGAGAAAGTATAATATCACTTTCTAATTTTATTGTAGTGTGCTCAGGTAATGTGGACCCTATAGTTCACATTATTTATTAAACTCAGGCTACATTGTTGTGGATGCTTGGGCAAAGCACATGACCATGGGTGTTTTATTCACATAGTACGTTTGGTAGCCTAAATTATTCTGTTTAGAATCCCTCCTTTTTTTTTTTTTAACATTTAAAAAAAAAATTTTGTGTGTGTGTGGTTGTAGATGGACAGAATACCTTTATTTTATTTGTTTTATTTTTATGTTGTGCTGAGGGTCGAACCCAGTGCCTCACACATGCTAGGCAAGTGCTCTGCCACTGAGCCATAGCCACAGCCCTACATTTTTTTTTCTTAATTATAAGATCTGCCAGAAATTTAGAGAAGTTTGTTAGTCTCTAATCAACTGTTGTGACTTTTGTCAGTTTCCCCTTGTGTTTTGCTTTAAATAATTTTGATGTTTCCTGAACTCATAAAATTATTACTTATAATTTGTTATCCAAATGAACACTACTCATTTTTATTTAAGCTCATTTACATAGCATTATATAATATTTAGTTTTAATCTTGAATTTAACTAGCTGTGTGTGTTCATATAGAGTTATTTGAATTCTGGAATTCTGTTTTCTGATGTAGTTAATATCATTGTCATAGCTGATGTTAGCATCTATTCTGTTGTCTGCTTTTTAAATTATTTCCTTTATTTGATATCTCGTATGTTTTTTTGCTTTGTTTTGTGACAGGGTCATGCTAAGTTGCTGAGGCTGGCCTTGAACTCACCATCCTCCTGCCTCAGCTTCCCAAGTAGCTGGGATCAGAGGCATGTGTCAGTGTCTTTTGTTCTATGATAGTGTTTTCTTTGCTTTCCCATCCACTATTTTAAGGTTTTCATTTATAGTGGAAGCAACATCACCGTGTGGGCTTGTTGGTCTGGGTGCTTGTCCTCAGGCCTGTGTTGCCTGAAAGCATCACTTTGGCTTCTGGAGAAAGTTCTTTTGGATGTTTGGAGTGGTGCTGACGAGACAGAGAATAAAACGTGATTGTTGGTGGATTGCTGGCCAGGCATTTCTGTAAGGGAAATCTGCTCCTCCATCTCCTGCACGCTGGGCATCCTCGTCGTGTCTTCCTTCATATTGACCTTTCCTGTTTCAGTGAAGTACTCAGGTGAAGACATGGCTTTTGAAACATCCCAGGACTGTCTGGGGCCAGTGAAGGCTCGAGGAAACAGGTGCTGTGCTAGCGGTCTGAGGCTGCTCGTGGTGAGTCCAGAGTTGGGTATCACATCTTGGGCAGGAGGCCTGCAGAAGTGAGGCTGTGTGCCTGTCACCTCCTATCAGATTGCATGATTTCAGTTGGTCACATTATTGCCGGTGCTCACTTTAATGTGGTGTCTGTCAGATTTCTTAATAAAAATTCTTCTTCTCTTTGTAATTAGTGTTTTGTAGAGGCACTTGGCCCCCGTACAGATATGTATATGTGTCTCGCCTGTGCCTCATCTCAGAAGTTTGTTTACTTATTAGTGTAGACTCGTGGTTTCTTAGATTGTCAAGTGAGCTCCTGTGCAGTGTTACTGTTATTTATTTTGATGCTCAAATTGTCTCATGTTTGGCCACTATTAGCTGCTTCAAGCCAGCTCTGTGTCCTTTGGACATGTCCTGCCTTTCTTTGGGCAGTTTCTTTTTCAGGTAATGACATATTCAAGTCTCATCTTACAGTTGGCCCCAGTCAGTCTTGCATTCTCTTTCTCTAAGGACTCAGTCATCTGTTGTAGGGCTGTGTTATGCTGCCCCGCTGGCCAGCTGTGCTCCCTCTCCTAGGGTCTTGCAATGGAAGCTGACGCCGGGCATGGTCTAGGCTAACCGAGCGAGTGTTTAGTGTGTCTGAAAAGAACGTCCTTCCTGTTGGGCAGGACGTGACAGCACCAGCTAGATGGTCAGTGGGGCTCATCGGTTTCTTTTTACTTTGAATTTTTAGGGATTGTTTTTT
The DNA here is from genome assembly GCF_047511675.1 of Marmota flaviventris. Classification (NCBI taxonomy): domain Eukaryota; kingdom Metazoa; phylum Chordata; class Mammalia; order Rodentia; family Sciuridae; genus Marmota; species Marmota flaviventris. Next base: position 2,491,130 of record NC_092508.1, on the reverse strand, counting down.
ATTTAATTTTATTTCACTACGCAAAATATTTACAAGGTTCAGATCAAATCTATGAAACAGTTATGTTTTAAAAAGTGTAACTTCTAATCTTGTCTTCTTTGTCCTGTTTTCTCCCTCCCTTATAGGTAACCGTTTACAAAATTCTGCGGTTTATCCTTTCATTGTCACCAATAAGCAGACACACATGTGTGAGTGTGTGCTACACACCACACACTGTGACCATCCTGCTTTTCTCCCTTACTCGTGCGCTCTGGAGGCCATCCCAGAGCAGTGCGGTTCCTCCTTACTTGTCACAGCAGAGCCCTGCTGCTTTCAGATGAGCCACAGTTCAGCCAGTCCCTGCTGATGGGCATGAGGGAGCTTTCCTGTCCTCAGCTACAAAAGGTGGTGCGTCAGTGAATCTCCTCGCTTGTGTATCTTTTCATAGTTTTGCAAATGTGTCTTGGGAATCTAGATCCCAAGAAGTGTAATGGATGGGTCAAGGGATAAATGCATGTGTGATTTTGGTAGCAATTGACAGTTTCCCTTCCATAGAGATTGTTCCATTTTATATTGCCCCAGCAGTGGGTGACCTTAAACTGGTCAGTACATTTTTGGATTTTCTCCCAATGTGAGAGGCGAGAAGTGGTATTGTGGCATAGTTTTTAATTTGCATTTCTTTTCTGACTGAGGATGAGCATTTTTTCATGGGACTAAGAGCCATTTATAAATGTCCATATCTTCAGCTTGTTTTTTCAATGAAGCGCTGTTGATTTTTGCCATTTAGAAGATTTCTATGTGTTAAAGGTATTAACCCTTTATAGCATTTTCCCAATTTTTAATTTTTTTGTTTTATTTATTTTGTGCAGTTTTTTTTCTATGTAAGAAAGTTTTTTGGTTGTTAATTTTGTGTAGCCATAAGGCAGGTTTTACCCAGAGGTTTTTTTCCTGATTTCTACATGGTTTCATATTTTTTGTATTTTTAATTCTGATTGATTTGAATTTATCCTGGTGCAAGTCCATTTGTCCCCTACTTATTTGAGGTACTACCTAACCATAGCCTGCATTTCTGTATGCAGTTTGGTCCATTTCTGGGTTTTCTGTGAGATTCTGTGGTTCTTTCTGTTGGCTTGTCCACGTGCCTTTGTTTTATAGGCCTTTATAGCAGTCTGTGCTTGAGGTAGGGCTGCCTCCCCTGCAGTGACTTTTTCATCTTGTTTTATCTTCCAATTGCATAATCAGTTTATATGGCTCCAAGGATGCCATTTGTATTTGCTTATATTTGTAACCAGCTTAGTTTAGGAAAGGTATTTTCACTTAACAAACAAACACAGGGAAAAGTGATATTACAGTGTTGCTTATGTGGCATGTCTCTGTTCTCTTAGGCCTGGTTCTGTCACTTTAGTTAGTGTTTTACATTTTCCTCATGCAAACTTTGAACATTTATTAAGTTTATGCTTAGTTTTGTCATTTTGACATTTATTTTGCTAGCACAGAGGACGTCTTCTCTTCCCTTTCATCTTTCACTTGGTTTTGTGTGTATGCACAAAGGCAGTGTGTAGGCCTTTGTGGAGACTGGTCGCAACCGTGAGTGGGAGGCATTTTTGTCTCACTCGTCTGGTTCTTTCCTTGGCCCCAGTGTACTGTTGGACCTTTAGTACCAGTGCACGGGGCGGCCAGCACCTGGGAGTCTGTACACAACTTCTGACTCATGGGTGGAGGAAATATATTTCATCACTCGAAGGAAATCCTAAGTGTTGAGTTTTGTCACAGGCACCTCCTTACCTTTGTATCTGTGGAGATAGAGGATTTTCTCCTTAGTTCTGTTAATAGGATGGATTGTGTTGTTAATGGAGTCTCTAATGTTGGAACTAGCCTTACATTCTTGGGATGACCCCAGGAGGTCATAGTATATTGCTTTCTTAATTATTTTCTTTGCTAATATCTTACTGAAAAATTGTAGCTTGGTACTTGTAAATGAAGCTAGTTGGTAGTTTTTCTTTGTATATGTCCTTTGTCATGTTTGGGGATTATTGTGCTGATTTCATAAGATGAATTTGGAAGTTTTCCTTCTTTTTCTTCACTCTGAAGTAGGTTCAGTGGTCTTGGAATTCCTAGATCTGTAAAGATCAGAAGGACTTCCCACAGGAGGTTTTTGGGTGAGTGGTATCCACATTTTTACTTACTGCCTTATCTTGCTGGAAGGAATAAGCTTTAGTTGTCCCTTGGCATCTGTGGAGATTGGTTCCAGGATATTTTAAGACCCTGGAGGACACTCATCTGAGGATGCTGAATCCCTCCTAGAGAACGGTATTTGAGCAGAACCTATGCACATCCTCCTGTAGACTGTCAGTCATCTCTAGATCACTTAAGGTACATAATTTAACGGAAGTGCTATGTGAATAGTTATCTTGCTGTATTATTTAGGGAATAATGGAAAGAAAATGACCGTTCATGTTCAGTACAATTTTTTTTTCCAAAGGTTTTGATCCGCAGTTGGTTGAATGCTCAAATGCAGGGCCTGCTTATGTGGAGGGGTGGCCACATTTGTGATCTCCGGAGCCTCCTTGGCTCTCGTTGTCACTGTGTTAAAGCCTTCCTCCTAAGGTGACTGGGGCAGTCTTTGTGGACTGGTTAGTCCACTGTAAGCCTGATTTTCCTCTCCCCTGTAGGTATGGGGCTGACGTCGATGTCAACCATCACCTGACTCCTGACACCCAACCCCCCTTCTCCAGGCGGCTCACCTCCCTGGTGGTCTGCCCCCTGTACATCAGTGCGGCCTACCACAACTTGCAGTGCTTCAGGCTGCTTCTGCAGGCCGGGGCCAACCCCGACTTCAATTGCAATGGTCCTGTCAACACCCAGGAGTTCTACAGGGGCTCCCCTGGGTGTGTCATGGATGCCGTCCTGCGTCATGGCTGTGAAGCAGCCTTCGTGAGCCTGCTGGTGGAATTTGGAGCCGACCTGAACCTGGTGAAGTGGGACTCATTGGGCCCAGAGTCGAGGGGCAGAAGGAAGGTGGACCCCGAGGCCTTGCAGATCTTTAAGGAGGCCAGAAGTAAGTGGTCAGAGTGTTCTGATGAATAGTTTGGTGGGATTGATTGAATGAGCAAGAGGTAATAATTAAAAATAAAACAAAACAGACCCAATTAAGCACTTGGCCAAGATCCTCAGTTGGGACGAGCAGTTTTCCAGAATGGCTGTTCAGATTAGTCTCTTCTGTGATTCTTAAACACCATGAGCGGATAACAGAAAATCTATGAAAGTGCATGTATGTTTTCAACATATTTAGAATTATCCTCTCTTTACCCCTTTGCTCTGCTTTGTGGCCACAAATTGTTAGTCATTGATTTCTTTTTCACGTGGCTTTAAAAAGAGCAAACCTATAAGCCCATTTTCTAGGGTTCCTCACATCCCTTTCTTTAGCTGCACTCAATAGCATTAGTTTGAATGATGTGATAAGTAATTTTTGTTAGAATAAAGTCTGTAGTTTGCTCATTTTTGAAGGAAAGGTTTTGCTAAATGAATAAGTTGATGACAGGGAGTTTGGAATTGATCAGTGAGCCTGCTGGTGCACTTGGCCTCAGTAGCTCTCTGTGGGCCTCAGAAGCTGACCTTGTTGTCCTCTGACCTCCAGGCTGCGTGCCCCTTCCCCATTTCTGCCTGGATGCCCAGTGTCCAATAATGACTTCTTTTCAGCTCTTTACCTTTTGCACAGATCGTTAACCTTGAAGCCTTTTGTTGTTGAATTCACATAGGTTGGTTCATTGCTGCGTGCTCTTGTTCAGCTCTTCCAAAATTAGTTGACTGGTGAGGCTGGGAGCTGTGCTGATTGAATTCAGATACGTGTTCTTGAGTGTCACTTGTTACCCTCTTCACCAACCCAGGCAGGAGCTTGGCTATGCCTTTTTGACCCAGAGCAGATGGTCAGCCTGCTCCCCTCATGAATCCTCAGTTCTTGGCCCTCAACTCCCTTGGAGCATCTGAGACTCCCAATAGTGAGGGTCAGTTGCTTGCATCTGCCTTCAGTGGGCAGCTCTTATTTTGTCTAGGGTTTTAAATGTAGTAGAGAGAGGAGGTGCTGTTACAGTGAGCAGATGCCCCTGGTTAAGAGGCTGTGGAGATGGAAGGAGCAGATAAGATCCTGCTCCCAGGGCTGGCCTGGGCATTAGTGTGGCTCTGTCAGTCACAGCCAGCCTTTGGCTTCCACAGTGGGGACAGGAATTTATCTTCCCTGATCTCCGTTTCTTCCCACAACTCTGCAGGCATTCCAAGGACCTTGCTGAGTTTGTGCCGGGTGGCCGTGAGAAGAGCTCTTGGCAAACACCGACTTCATCTGATTCCCTCGCTGCCCCTGCCAGACCCCATTAAAAAGTTTCTACTTTATGAGTAGAAGATGCAGGTGATCTGAGGGAGAGCCACCGCTGATGCCTGCATCTTGTGAACCATCCTGTGCTGCCGATCGCTGGTGAAGAGACGGCCTGTTCTCATGGACTGTAATTCCATCTCAGGTGCTGGGGCCACGGAACAAACAGTCCTTGGGTCATTGTCAGCAGAGAGGCTCATACAAAACTTAATTTTGTTCTTCCTAAATACTTCTGTTTTGGATTTTTGCAGTTGTATGTTAATGAAATGGGCCATGAAGTTGTGTGCAGGTGTGGGTGAGACTGGAGGCCTGCTGATAGCCCCAGTAGGGAAGACTCCTAGCACTTTCCAGAACTGTGCTTTTATTTATTTTTCTACTTTGCAATTTAATTATTCTATTAAAACCTTATATCTAAATGAAATGGAGTTTTGGTAAAAAAAAAAAAAAAAAATTAAGTAGGGAACAGAAATGCAGTTCATGAACTTGCTAGTTTGTTTTCCCTGCTTCTGGGGTTGGTGTGTGCATTCGACATACCCCTACTTCCTACCACTCTCATGCTCTTTTTGTGAGTTGCCTTCATTCAAGGATGGTTTCCTGGCTGCGCGGGCTGTCAGTGTTATCTGGGTGTGGTGGTCACGGTGCACGACTTATTCTCATACCTCCTGTACCTAGCCTCCTGCCAATGGTGTCAGGAGTTTTCTGCCTTTTCACTTTAGGAAGCTTCCAGACTGTGACTGATTTAAGGAGGCCCACAGAGAACGAACCAGCCAGGATATGGCAGCCTACTTTTAGATGGGGACCATCCTAACAGCTGTCACTGCCAGTTATAATGAGAAACACCTGAGGCGCTGTCTCCAGTCCTTGGATGGTTCCAGGCATTCAGTTGCTGGTGTCCAGTGGACAACACATCTGGTGTTGGTTGACTGCCCTTCACTTTCTGGGCCTAGCGGCTTTGGTAGCTGTGTCTAGAGTCTAAGGCAGGGGAGAGGAGTGAGGCCAGAAGTCTTTCCCACTTGTCCAGAGCTGGCAGTTGTGGAGAGATGACTGTCACTGCAGGTATCTGTGGCTGTGTGGGTGGGGCTTGCTTCCTCCCTCAAGGCTGTGCAGCCAGGAGTGAAGGTCACTGGCAGGTGGGGCCAGGGTCTGTGGCCTCAGAGCATTTCCTAGTGAAATGTTATTTAGCCAGTTGAAGCCTCTGAGGACTATTGTCAGGATTTGTGGTGATTCTAAACTTCCTAAGTGTTTAGAATTTCTGCCACGTGAAAATCTAACTTGTCAAAATTGATGATATGTTAATAATTCTTAGCATCACATGTGTTTTAGCCAACCAGGCAGGTGACATATGGCCTTTATGTTCTAGAGCCTAAGGATGGAATTGTACCTCTTTAGGTGTCGTGGGTGGGCTCCCTGCCAGAGCACTGGGCACCTTGTGTGGACACATGCAGCTCTGAGGGAGAAGCCAGCAGGTGATTCAGAGGGAAAAGCCAGTCCTGGGCGTTTGCCCAGCTGTCGGAATGTGGTGGCCTGGATTCCTGAGCCCTGAGATTTGGCTCCATGCTGCCCCTGGGAGGGACTTGGGCTCAGGTCCGACTGAGTAAGAGAGACCTTTCCTAAGAGAGGAGAGAAGGGTAGGTGGGGGCCGCCATAGCTGGAGCGACGTGCTGGGTGGGCTCCAGCCCAGGAGAGAGTCAGGTGTGTTCTGTGAGGCACTCAAGGTAGGACTAGGCCCAGAGTTGGATGGCTTGGGCAGGAGCTTTAGTGAGTTAGGGGAGGTTATGTGGACTTCTGAGCCTCCTGCATATAGACCACCCATCCTGCAGGGGTCTCTTGTCACTGGAGATGGGCTGGCTATTTAGAGTTGAAAGTGCTTTCTGGAGTGAGCAGTTCACTGATGCCACTTGGAGCCCTTTCCTGATTTCCTGGTGAGGTTTCCCGCTTCTGCCCTTTGGCTCGGTGGGAGAGAAGCTGCAGGTGAGGTGTACCGAGGCTCTTCACACACTGAGGGGCTGTGTTCTCAGACTGAAGAGCAGCGCCCAGAGTGCTGTCTGTGCAGGAGTGCCTTGCTTCTGGTTACTGAACCGTCTCCCATGGTCTCGAGAAGAATGGAACCAACGGATCATCCATTTGGGCCAGGGAGGTAATGTGTCTGGGGAGAGAATGAATGAGCCAGGATAGTGGCCCACTCCTGGTCTTCCCCTGGCATGGGTTGTACCCCAGCTGGTCTGCAGGTGGCCAGGGTTGTAGCCTGTTTTATTGGTACTCAGGATTGAACCAGGGGTATGTTAATACCACTGAGCTACATCCCTGGCCCTTTTTATTTTTTATTTTGAGATAGGGTCTGAGTTGCTTAGGGGTCTGCTAAATTGCTGAGGCTGGCCTCCAACTTGCAATCCTTTTGCTTCAGCCTCCTGGATTGCTGGGATTACAGGTGTGTGCATCCTGCCTGGCTAGGGTCACTGCTCTTCATTTGCAGAGGGCATATTCAGCTTTCCCTTTGCCAATTTTTGTTTTGGAATCCCAACAACTTTGAGGTTCATCCTTTTGTTTGAGCCTTCATAGCTGCCAAACCTGGATCTGAGAATAGTGTTGGTAAACGACAAAGGTCATCTTCCCTGTTTTAGTGAGACTCACTTTACTAAAACTCTCTTTCTCTTTTGTTTTTAAGGATAGATTATAGGATAGGAAAGACTAGCTCCCTCCACCTGAGCACTTTATGAAGTCATGCTTCTAAGCCCTGGGACACTACATCCCACATCATGAGGAAATATGGATCTGGTGAGGTGCTGCCCGCCTGGCCCAGTGCAGGAGAGGGGCTAACGCACTGGAGGGATGAGCCTGAATGTTGTCCTCAGCCTTCCTCGGGCAGCTGCGAGCCACTAAATTGCACCCCAAGTTGTGGCTCCTGTGAGCATGGGGTGGCAGGTAGTATCGTACCTCTGAGAATTCAGCTTTGGAATCCTGGATAAGGGTTTTAGATGTATTTCCAAAAACCCATCAGTGTTTCATGTTGTTTGACTTTTCATTTTTGCCTGTGTTATTTATATAGCTATTTAAGTCTTGTTCCAGAAAAGACTTAAATAGCTATATTTAAGTGATGCTTGTATTTTGGTGTTTGTTTTGATGTTTGGTAATAGAGTGTCCCTGTTAAATAGGTCACTAGCAGTTTCTAACAGGACTTGTGTTTCTGTCATGAGGCTTAAGTACCATAAATTTAAGTTTTTCCTCTTTTTCCATGAATTGATCCTTCAAATAAAAAATTTGTGAAAGAGAAATTTACAGCAGTCATGGGCTTGCCTAGGGGAGGGACCTGCCCAAGAGCTGCTCCGGCCTGGGCTCTGTGGCTGTCCACGTGGCTGTGGGCGGGCGGGCCCTGTGAGCCCGCTCCATCAGGTGTGAGAACAGCTGCTGCGCCTCTCCCAGGCTGCACATGAGTCGCTGTTGTCAGGACTGCTGTCCCTCCTCATAGTGGATGTGCCTTTGAGGCAGTGACAATGCTGGGAGAACCTGTGACTGGGAGGCCCAAGCTTGACCTAGAGCTGCAACAGGGGAAGCTGGAGTCGCGTGGCCCACAGTGTGACCCTGGGCTGCGGGGGCTCTGTGCAGGGGAGCAGGATGAAGACACATTGATTCAACTGACAGGATTGTCTTAGATTCTGAAATCATGTCTTTTCTACTAGGAGGATAAAATGTCCTTTTATAAAACGAAGATGGCAGAGTGCAGTATATTTGCTTTTTAAAATGCTTTTGGTCATGGAGCAAAATGTTAGCTGCCCTTCGTGAATCGTCTTTGCAGCCTGAAGCTTGGGGCCTTCAGTGCTGCAGCGAGTGTGTATCTCCACCAGAGCTCCTGGGTCTGCAGTAGCCTGCCCTCTGGTAAAGGGTGTCGCAATGTTCCTGCTGCCTTCGGCCTAAGGATGAGACCTGAGATCCCCCATGGGCTTGAGAAGTGCAGATACTCTGTGCTAAGCCTCTGGCCACCGGATCCCTGAGAGACACAGGAAGTGGTGTGGACGTCTAAGGGTAGACTGCCCCCTCCCTCAGGCCCTGGGAGCCTGTGGTACCACTGAATGCTCATGATGATTCCAAGTGTGGCTCGGTGACCTTACAGGCTCTGGCTTCTGCCTCCTGCCTGCCTGCCCACCCACCCACCAGGCACTCAGCAGCCAGTGCTGACTTCTAGGAGTTTAGATTCTGCGCCAGTGCAGATTGCTCTCCTGGAAGTACCTCTTCCCACTGGCCCTCCTTTCTCTCCCTGCTCACTGGAGCCTCACTCCCTCCTCCCATTCATTCTGACTCCCTCTGTGCAGTAAAGTAACTGATATGCACGCATGGACAGAGGGACTCGTGTCCTGCTGCAGAATTCCACAGTGACGTGTGTCCATTCCAGACTGTTAGTGGGAGGAGCGAGTGGGGTGGCAGGAGGGACTTCCATTGCCTTACTGTGTGTTGCTCAGGGTCTTTTCTTCCTTAAGTTGCTTTATTTCAAGGTCCCTGTATACCAGGTAATGTGCACATGTGCATCAGTCTTGTTTGAATGTGATGTTTGTGATCACAGCTCTCTACATACAGGATGACATTTTGCAGCTGTAGTTTAGTCTGCTCTGCCCTGGGGTGTCTGCACATCTCCCACTGCCTGTGTTGGGTGTGACAGGCCCTGAGCCTCTGCCTGGGATATGCTGGAGAGATGCTCCCACCAACCCTGTTGCACTTTCTGCTTTGGTGGTGAACATGAATTTTCCTGCAGTGGCTGGAACCACGGCAGTTTTTGCTCTTGTTAAGAGCTTTCAAAAGTACGATGGAGGGCTGGGGGTGTGGCTCAGTGGTACAGTGCTTGCCTGGCATGCATGAGGCCCTGGGTTCCATCCCCAGTTCCCTGTCCCCAAAATGGTATGATGGACATTTTTGGTGTGTTATTATAACTTTAATAAATGCTTTTCCCCTTCTAATTCCCCGCAAATGCCTTAATTTTCTGGCCCGTATCTCACTGGGTGGAAGCGTTGGCCATGGGAAAGTGTTGGTATGTGCAGGTCCAGAAAGGGCTCTGAACAGCTTGCCATGCCTGCGGGGAGGGCTGTGAAACAGGTGCGCCCAGGGTCCAGGGAGGTATCAGATTTTGTGTGTGGGTTTGAACTGCCCGACACCTGGTGGGACTTGGGGGCTGAGGCTTCTGCTTTAGAGGTGTTCGCAGCCTGCAGCTTTCCAGCCCGTGCGGCCCTGCAGTGTACTGTGGGGTGGGCGAGGGAGACCTGGCGAGAGTGTGGCTGCTGGCCCTGTTGTTCTGAAGAGAGATGAGTCTTGTCTCCGTGTGTTGGGGGTGAGGGTGTGGAGATTTGGGATGAACCCCAGAGTGAATCAACTGAATAAAAAAAGGTTTGTGTGGACCCTCAGTGGCTCCTTGGTGTGCTTTCTTCCTTTTTGGGGAGGGGAGGGGTACCAGGGATTGAACTCAGGGCCACCTGACCACTGAGCCACATCCCAGCCCTATTTTGTAGTTTATTTAGAGATAGGGTCTCACTGAGTTGCTTAGTGCTTTGCTGTTGCTGAGACTGGTTTTGAACTCACAATCCTCCTGCCTCAGCCTCCCGAGCTGCTGGAATTATAGTTGTGCACCACTGTGGCCGGCTCTTCGAGTATCTTCTGTTTCTGCCACTTCCTCAAGCTGAGCCTTGCTCACCCTCCCAGTCTTTAGACGGAGAGGAAGGCTTCTGTCACACACGGCCTCAGTCCCTCTCTGCCTCACCAGGTTTGTGGTAGAGGTTGTTACTTTCCATTCACCATTGGTTCTCTCTGTCTGTAACACCAAGACTTTTAGTTTTGGGATGGATACTTGGATTCCCAGAGTTCTGGCAGCATTTCCCAGCCACCTGTGTGGCTAAACATGGCCATTTTTCATAGCTGCTTCTTGAAATCCCATGGAAATAACTCAATTTTTTTTTTGAAAGCATAAATTTACTAGGATGTCTTCAAATAGCAACCAAATTAGGACCTCCTTAAGAAAATAGACGAGTGGCAGCTGACTTAGAAACCCCGAGGAAACGGCGCATGAGAATCCAACATCCCGGGAGCTGTGGGGGAACTGGCCGTCCCGGGCATCTTGGGAAGGGGTGGAGGAAGGGTTGACGGGCAGCCTTTGGAGAAGCAGTGGCCTCCTGCCTCTCCAGCTGGACAGCTGTGCCCCCTCTAGCTTGGAGGACACGGACGTGCCCTGCTGGTCTTCACCTCGTGAAGACCTCAAGCAGGGTGGGAAGCAGAGGTGCCTCCTCTGGGGACTGTCTTCAGCCTCAGAGGAGAGACTGAAGATCTGCTGTGGCCAACACAGTGGACTCCAGCAAATGCCTGGAGAGGACCAAGACGTCAGTGTCCACGTTACCAGGTGCAGCAGGGCTGAGAGTCAGAAGGAAGCACTGTGCCGGCATGTCATCGCGGGGTTTCAGAATACTGGGCGACTTCTGGAAAGAATGAACAGTACACAGAACCAGTACCGGGATTCGGAATAGCCGAGGAGTTCCTGAATGCCACGCAGAGATAGAGAAATGTGGACCTTACCTCCAGATTTCTGAAGGGAGCTGGTTCCCAGGTAGATGATGTCATGTTGAGAGACTTGTGGGGTCTTTGAAAGTTTACATTCCACACACCCTTTCCTAGGAGATTACTAGAGTTTATGCTCCACCAAACCAAGAGAGTAAACCAAGGAAGGAGAAGTCGTGGCCCCGGGAGAGGCGAGGCCCGGGGTGGGGACAGCTGGTCCGTTAGACGTTAGCTCCAGAGAGGTGGTCTAGAGGACACCTGCTGCCCCTGTGTGCACTGAGCAGAGATTTGGGCAGATTTGGGGTGGAAATGCTGACAGGATCTCAGGAATCCAAGGAACATCAGGAAAACAGTGGGGCAAGAAGGAGAGGAAAAGTGAACCGAAGGAAGCCAGGACCAGCCATGATGAGTGTGGTCCTGACACTAGGGGGGGGACACGAGAACCCTGACCCGAGGGAACGGACAGGCAGGTGGGAGGAGGAGCCCGGAAGATGTTTGAGTGGAAGGAGGCAGCTCAGGGCCTGCCGGGCGGAAGGGGACAGCAGGCGGGAGTGGAGCCCCAGATGGACAGCAGAGGGCAGCCAGAAGCCCTGGAGTTGCTTCTTTCCAAGGGAAATGGACTTTGGAGAGACTCATCAGGCAAAAGACACAGGCATATACCGCTTGTGAGGGTGAATGCGGAAATCCAGAAGGAATGGGAGAATTCCTAGGAACATGCAACTTACCAGAACTAACAACGCGGTCTGTGACCATGGCAGCTGCTGCTCCGTAGGAGGTGCATTTAGTCCTTGCACAGGCAGCTTGGCGTGTCCCCTGTAAGAGGAGCTGAAGCCCTGGCCCCAGGCGGAGCAGTGTGCACTGTGATGCAGAAGGCCACGTGCCCCTGCCAGGAGAGGGCTGCTGGGGTTTGGAGGTGGCCTGTGGCCCCAAGGCCTGGTGAGAGGTGTCTGGGTCGGGGCTGGGCTCTGTCCTCTGTCTCTGGGAGTGAGCAAGAGCAGGCGTCACGAAGCCAGGCTGCCTGGGTTCCGCCTCTCCTGCAGGGCTCACTTGCCCTTCGCTTTCCACCGTGAGTTGAGGCAGCATGTTGCCCCTCAGACGCAGCTGCCCAGCCTCGGGCTTCCCATCCTCCGGAACCACGAGCCACATTGACTTTAAACACCCGGGCTCAGGTGTACTGTTAGAGCCACAGAAAACAGTGACAGAGTTCGGCTGCTGTGTCCTGTGAGATGAGTGCACAGCAGTTCTCAGGACTTCCAGGCCTGGGTCCTCCACAGCCCCTCCCACTGTCCCAGCAGATTATCTACAGGTTTTTACAGCTTGCAGCCTGCTCCAGGGTGGGGACTGATGGGATTCCTTTGGGTTAGCGGTTCATATTGGGGGGCCAAAAATGGTGCCCAGGAAACTGATTGCTGGGGTGGGAGGGGGCAAGAAATTCCTTGGGATGCTGCCTGTAGGGGATGGTGGTGAACTTCCTGAGGGTGCCGGCTGCATGAGGCTGGCCTCCCCAGGAATGCTGTGCAGCTGCCTGTGGGGGGCAGGTGGTGGGAAAGATGAACTCTGGTGAGACGAGTGCTGCTGGGTGTCCCACATCCTGGCCAGGAGCCAAGGTGGTGGAGGAAGGAGGGCCCAGTGGGACCCAGAGGACAGACTCTTCCCAGGCCCTGTCCAGCGCCCTCTACTGTCAGCTCTTCAGCGGTGCCTGCTGGCCCGCTGTGTCCCAGCGGCAGGCCCAGCGGCCCTGGAGGTGGAGCTGGGGGCTGGAGAGGCTCCTGCCCTGGGCTCACTGGAGGCAGTGTGCAGGACTCTAGCTCAAGGGCACTCGGCCTCACTCTCAGTCACAGGGTCTCAGCCTGGGCATGGAGTTAGGCCCAGGGAATGGGGCAGAGGCTGTCACCACCCACATTGTGACTCTGCTCAGGTTTTTGGCTCCCAAACGTAGTCTTTTTTTTCCCTTTTCTCTTTGGTCAGTTAGTGATCTTGTTTCTAGGCATACTGCGTCCAATTAGCCATCGCCAAAGAACCCTGTGGACCAAGGTGTCTTGGTTTCCGGCGGCATGAGTCTGCTGCTCTCCCTTGGCACGTGTCTCTCCCTGCCTTTGGTGGCCATCTGTCCACGGGCATCGGCTCCTCCAGAGTCCCCCTCACAGCAGCACCTCCATCACACGCCTACGTGCCCGAGGGCAGCCCCACGTGCTTCATCCCTGCTGTTCCAGGGTTGGGGGTTGCTGCTGGCCCCTGCAGTGTGTTGGGGTGAGCGTGCATCACTTGTCACACACATGCACCCGGGCATTCCTTTCTCCCTGGGCCTGTGCGGTCTGTCTTCCATGCTGGGGAAACTGATCGAGTCATCTTTTAGTTCAACAGTCATTGAAGCAATGAAAGGAGCTGCGCGAGCTGTGCGAGCTGCCCCCCCCCCCCAGCATTACACCTGGCTCTCCAGGCGTGGCCTGCTCTAGAGCCGGTCCAGCTGCCTTGTCTAACACCCTGGGAGTCTACTGCCAAGCGTTTCCCATGTGTTTACTGATAACATGTTAGAAAGGCTCCTTCATTTTCTGGGTTTATAAGCTGTTATTGGGCATAGTGTCTCCTCATCCCTCTGGACCCTGTTGTGATTTGGCCCTAATCACAGGTCTAGTGGCAACAAGGCTGGTTGTGGGTATGGAGAATGAGTGTCCCTTTCCAGGCCTCTACCCCTGATGAGGCCACCCCTGGGTTTTCAAAGGGATCCTAGTCTTCCGTGACAGGGTAACAGTGCAGGTCAGACTGGTTCTAGCAGTGGAGGCTCAGAGGGACGAGCGGGAATAAGACTGTCAGTTTCATCTGGGTCCAACCCAGTCTCCACTCAGCTTCCAGATCCCGTCCCCGTCAGGGCCTTGGCTTTCCTGTGAGATGCTGGTGAGACCGTTGTGCAGCCAATGTGGTTAAATTGGTTTTCAGAGACACTGGCCCTGTGACAGGGACAGCTACTTTAGTGCTGTCGCTGCGCTTCTCGCCCCGGCCCTGACGTGTGCTGAGAGTTTGTTCACAGACCTGCAGCAAGGAGAGGTACTCAGAAGATGCCCTACACACCGAAGTCCCGGTGTCCTCATTCCAGCTGTCACAAGCCCTGTCCAGCACCTGATGCAGCCCCAAGGCACTTGCCCTGGGTGGCGCTGCACAGCCTGCTGAAGGAGATGGCCCCATTAATCCTGACGTTGCCCGAGTGCTTACTTCTGAATAGCAGCATCCCCTTTCTCCTCACAGAAGAGAGCACAGGGATTGGTTCCCAGTGTCTTCTCTGGCTGCTCCAAGTACCAGTTCTGTGCCAGTCAGGGCCAGTCCAGAGGGCAGCAGCCACACAATCACACGAGCAAGGCAGGTATGATGTGCAGTGTGTTAATTTTCCAGGGTTTATCTTATGTGTAGAGGGAGTTCTAAATACCCCGAAGGACAGTACCCAAGGACGGGGCACCAGAGGCGTCCGTGCTTGCTGGTCAGGACCAGTGGGCAAGGACTGGCAAGCTAGTGGAGGAGGCAGGCTCTTCCCCCAAACCTGCACACAGGTGCCACTGACTGTGCTGGGGAAGGTGAGCCCCGCTGGTGTGCAGCACTCCAGCCGAATTAGAAGGAAATGGGAATGAGGGGGTCACCGCAGGCCAGAGCCAGGAAGAGGAGCTGCCCTCCTCCAGCATCCCTCTGGCGCCCTCTGCTGGCTGAGTCTAATGTGTGGCTGGTGGGGAGGCAGTGCTCCGGACCACAGCCCAGCTACCAAGGTGGAGTGAGAGCCTCAGAGGGCAGCGTACTGGCAGCTGGCGAAGCCCAAGAAGGACAAGGGGAGGAAAGGAACAGCACTGGCCAACAACATCTGCATAAACGCAAAATCCCAAAGAAGACGCAGCACACAGCGCACACTGCAATAGGCCCCTTGGGCTGTGCGTCAGTGTCAGCTGACTCCCACCAGAATTTGTGCTCCCCTTGCAGTGTGGCCTGGTCTCTGGGAAGCACTGTGTTGTTGCCAAGCAATGGAACGCTCCTTTTAGGTCCAGGATTTTAGAAGAAAGCACCTGTCCCCTCAGGGTCTCTGTCCCTTCTTGCCACTTGGATGTGGATGATGACAAGTTCCCACAGCTGGTTGAGTTAGGAAGTGGGAGGATGGCCACGTGAAGAGAGCTTGCCCACCAGGCGCCCCGGCTTGCACCTTACACAGTGGCACGCTTCTCACTTTGTTAGCTAGCATCTGTCCCTGTGGGGTCAGCCTGGATTATGCCCACTGTGCCCATTTTAAACTCTGCCTGCTCCTGTGTCCTCCTCCCCTCTGCAGGGAGGGTCTTTAGTACAGTTCTACACACACTTGTGCATCAGAAACTGTCTCAGAGTCAATTAGAACCCACATGCAGTGGGCAGGTAAGCCTGCTACCCCGATTGCACCTCCTTCAATGGCACCATCTAGGTGCCTCCCTTGCCTGGCCTTTGTCCTGAACCTGAACCCTAGGTTCATCGTGCCGAGATTTGCAGCAGGCTCTGAGCCTGGTGTTTGAGACAAGTTCTGGCTCAACCTCTCACTCCCTGGCCTGTGAGGCCTCGGGCTGCCTGCACAACCTCCGCATGGGTTAGTTGTTTCATTTATAAAACGGAGGACGGGAGAGTACCCATCTAGTAGCATTCTTAAGAAAATTGGTGGGGCAAGCAGGTAAGGGCTTTCTAGGTCCTCCTCCTGTGTCCTCCTAGGTGCCTGTCACCTTGGAGAAGAAACTATCATGGCCTCTCCTGTGACACTACAGCTCTAAATGAGGTGGTGTTGAGCTGAAGCCAGCACAGCTAGGATCAGTCTCCGACTCACCCTGGGAGAGTCAGGAAGCACAGCTTCAGTTTCCCCATCTGTAAAGGGGGCCATCCATGGTGCTGTACAGCCCTCCCTCAGGAACTGGTTCCAAGAACCCTGTGGATACCAGACTCCACGGGCATTCAAATCGCTGATAAAAAAAGGCTGTGTTTGCACACAACTATGCCCATCCTCCTGTAATCTTTAAGTCTCCTGTGGGTTGCTAACAATACCTAATGAAATGCGGTACAAAGGATTGCTGCATTGTGTCGTTCAGGGAGTAATGACAAAAAGTCAAGTTTTGATCTATGGTTGGCTGAACCTGTGGATGTGGAGCCTACAGATATGGATGGCCGGTGCACTTTGTGGGGTATTGTGAAAGATAAAGGCCCCAGTGCAGGGCAAGTGCTTGGCAGAACGTATGGCCCATGTTTCCTGCACTGCGGACTCCTGTGCTGATCAGGGGCCTCACTGAAAAGGCCAGCTGCTGATGGACACCACCTTTAACTTGCAGTGCTTCGTCTCAGGGGTGGTGGGACGTGGGTGAGAACGCCTCCTGGATTAAGAAACAGCATTGGGGGGGGGGGCTGGGGATGTGGCTCAGCGGTGGAGTGCTCGCCTAGCACGTGTGGGGCCCTGGGTTCGATCGTTGGCACCACATAAAAATAAATAAAGGTATGTGTCCATCTACAACTGGGGAAAAAAAAAAAGAAACAGAATTTCATTACTCAGTTGCCCCTTCTCTCAGTAAAGGCCTGCACAGCTTGAGACTCGCTTCATGGAGCCCCTTGAAGATCAGGAGAGAAGCACCATGTGACTTTGAAGGGCTGCACCTTAGCTGGTGAGTCAGCTGGGGTCATCGTCCTGACAGAATCATGCCTTGGGTCTTCAAGCTTCTCTTGAGAGCCCGTGGAGTTAGGTGTCCACAGGAGTTCCTGGAACCAGGAAGCTGTACACATGAGGTAGGCCTCCTGCACACTGCTAAAGCCAGAGACCAGAGTTCTCCTGCGTGTGGTGGGAGATCTTGTGAGTTCTGTGCTGTGGATGGAGTCCTTACTCCCCATATTCTGATGTTGGGTCTGAGGTTCCTGTCCTTCACCATACCCTGGAGGTGCAGGCTGAACATCCCTAATCCCAAAATCCATCATCAAAATGTTCCAGAATTTGAAAATTTCTGAGCACTAACATGATGCCCCAAGTGGGAAAATTCTATACTATGAAACTTTGTTCCATGCACCAAGTTATTAAAATACTACCTGTAATTACCACCAGGCTGTGTGTATGGGGTGTATGTGAAACATACGTGAGTCTCATTGTTTAAACTTGGGTCCCATCCCTTGATATCTCATGCATGTGCAAATATTCCAAAATCTGAAAATAATAAAAAATCCAAAATATTTCTGGTCCCAAACACTTTGGATAAGGCACACTGAGCCTGTAGAGGTGGAGACCTCAACTCTCTGCTTCTGGAAGAATGGAGGTGTTATGGCTTGGATCTGGAACATCCCCCAAAAGCTCACGTGTTGAGGACTTGGTCCCCAGTGCACGGTGTCCAGAGATGGGGCTCTTGGGTATGACTGGATCATGAGGGCTCTGACCTTATCAGCGGATTGATTCATTGGTGGTTTAATAATCTGAAGGGACTACTGGGATGAGGTGGAAACTGTAGGTAGGTGAGGCACGTTTGGAGGAAGTAGGTCGGGCGGGGGGAAGATCCGTTGGGGATTATCTCTCACTCCTGGCCCCTTTCCCTCCCGCTCTGCTTCCCAGCTGCCATGAACTCGGCAGCTTCCCTCCCTCACACCCTTCCTCCATGATTTCAGCATCCGAGCCGGCTGACCACGGGCTGAAACTTCTGAAAACTGTGAGCCAAAGGAATCTTTCCTCCTTTAAGTTGTTCTCGTCAGGTTTTTTGGTCATAGTGACAAAAAGTTGACTAACACAGGAGGTGACTGTCAACTTCCTTCTCTTGGCATTTTTTTCTCTGCTGTCCACAGGTTGGTTCCATATATCAAACCTGTCTGGGGAATGGACTGCAGAGCCCCAATGTGCCACCAGCCTTCCCTGGGCTGCCTGTGCCTCCCAGAGGTCACTTCCTCCCATCCCTGCTCTGGATCTGGGGTATCTGGCTTCACATGC
The DNA here is from genome assembly GCF_047511675.1 of Marmota flaviventris. Classification (NCBI taxonomy): domain Eukaryota; kingdom Metazoa; phylum Chordata; class Mammalia; order Rodentia; family Sciuridae; genus Marmota; species Marmota flaviventris. The sequence goes on along the minus strand of NC_092508.1, from coordinate 2,473,317 downwards.
AGCAGCCCTGGGAAGGGGTTCTTGGAAATTGTGCATTTATGGTTTTGAAATCCCAAGTGGGCTGTCCATGCTGTTTTTAAAGGAGTGGTGGTGGCCCTGAGCCAAGATGTGGTGAGCTCTGGGCTCCATGGCAGCTCTAGGGACGATGGGGCTGGGCCAGGAGGGGTTCTGTTCCTCTGCAGAGCTCGCATTTCATGACTTGTAAAACCCAATCGGAATTCCAGGTGTGCGAGAAAAACCCTGCAGTTGACATGCAAGACCTTGAAAAGCTTCATGGATGAATGCAGCCAAGTTCATTCACTCCCACTTCCTGATTCATGGTTGTGGCCACTGTGACTGGCAGATGGTAGATGTCCCCTGTTCCCCCAGCCACATGCTGTGCTGGGAACCCCCTTTCTCTTGGGGCTTCCCTTTCAGGTGCCTACACAGACAGACTTCCCTCCCCTCTGGTTGGGTGATACCTCTTCCCAGGTCTCCCAAGGCCTGTGATCTAGGACATGCCCCAGCCTAAGCATTTGTCACAAGGGTCAGATTGTCATTGTCCTGCCTTGAAGACCTGGGGGTACCCAGCGAATAATGTAGATGGCTGGGCACTGCAGAGGTGTGCTGGAGTCTGCCTCTGCTTGACAGCAGCTTTCCTCTCGGAGCCCACCAGGACCAGTTAAGTTTGGCCCAACTTCACCCAATGGAATCCTTACTCACATGTCTTAAGTCATCCTGTCACTATGACAGAATACCTGAGATTGGGTGATTCCTGCAGTTCCGGAGGAAGTCCAAGATCAAAGCTTCGGCTGGGCTGGTTTCTGGTGAGGACCAATCTCTCTTCTTGAATGCTGTGTCCTCACAGGCGGAAAGGACAGAGGCAAAAAGGCCTGGCTAGTTCCCTTAAGCCCTTTCATAAGGTATAAAGCTTTCCATGAGGATGGAGCCTTCATGACTTACCTGCTCCCAAAAACCTACCTCTCAGTCCTATCCCAGGAGGGCTAGGCTCCAGCATGCAGCACAGGAGACACGCATTCCAGTCACTGCACCAAGGAAATGGTCACTCTGGGGAAGGACTTCCGTTTACTGTGCAAGACTGATGTGTCTGAGATGGGAGGGTCCCTGGGAGCTCTTGGATGAAGAGGATCTGGAAGAGGTGTTGGTTCTGAGCAGGAAGAGCCCCTGTCCCACGGAGGCTGATGACTTAGATCCTAGAGGGTTGCCGGCTTGCTTACAGGGCCGCCTTCTGTCTGAGCTTCAGATACCCCGTGGCTGATTTGAACTGACCTCACTCGATCTCTACGTCCCAGCCTCCTGTTGTGCATTTGTTCAATGTGGCAGCTCTATTTGGAATGAACTTGAGAATGAAGTTAGAGTTTTTATCAATATGTAATGTTCTCTTGGGAAACTTGTCTTATAAAGATGTTGGCTATTAAAAAAAGTAAACAAAGTGACCAGGGAGGTGGTTTTTTTTTTTTTTTTAATGAAACCTGAATGAATCTCTCCTACATTGGCTTTTTCAAACAATCTGAAGAGAATTAGCAATTTCCTTGGTGCTCACCCTTCATGTATAACAGAACCTTCACAGTAGCCTGAAAAACATGAGTGTTTAGTAAACTATGTTCCTGAAGCCTGGTGAGTCGTGTTTTATATTGATATTTTAATTTTTTCTGCTGTGCTTTCTCCTTCCTGACATCTCAAGACTCCTCCTTCTATCCTTTCCTTCCCATTTCGTTTCTTTCCTCTAGCCATTTTCTCAGGGTAGGTCGGCTGGTGACAATTCATGGTTTTTCTTCCTTTGAGAATGCCCTGATTTCCTTTCCATCTCTGAGGGATATGTTCACTGGAAGTTCTCTCCTTTTAGCACATGGAAGATACCGTGTGCTTCCCTCTGGCCTCCCTGGTTTCTGATGAGAAATCTGCTGTCATTTGGTTGTCTTACGGGTAAAGTGTCGTTCCGTTAGGATGCTTTCAAGTACTCTTGCTTTGTCCGTAGTTCTAGGAGTCTCATCATGATCTGCCTTGGTGTGATTTTAGGCGGGGAGATTATCCTGCTAGGCATTTTCTTAGTTTCTTGAATCCGTAGTTCCCCCAGGCCCCAATTTGGGAAATCTTGGCTATTTTTTCTGTGAGTGCTGTATCAGTCCCTCCGTCCTCTCCTCTCGCCCGGAGGACATGGAGGTCGCATCATTTTGTTAGAGTCTCACGGGTTCCCAGCCTGTTTTTCTGGTGTTCAGACTGGGTCTGCTAGTTCACTGCTGCTTTCCTCCGCCTTCCCCCTCCTGTTGTGGAGCCTGGCCAATACCTTCTCCTCTGTATTTTTCAGTTGTAATGTTTCCCTTTGTTTCTTTTTTGTATCTTCTGATTTTTTGCTAAGACTTTGTTTTTTCACTTATTTTCAATTCTTTTTTGTAGCATTTTGGTGATGGCGGTTTTAAAATCCTCACCATATAGTTCCAGTGTGTGTGTCTATTACCTGTCTTTTCTCATTCAAGCTGAGTGCTCCTGTTTCTTGGTGTGACAGGGATTTTCAGCTGTTTCCTGGACATTTGGATCTTGGTGACTCCTGTGTTTCAGCAGACGTCCTCTGATGCCTGATTATTTGAGCAGCGGGTGTCAGGAGAGTGGAAGTCCAGGTTCTCCTTTCAGTGTCTGTGACACCCAGGGGATGGGTGTGGGTTGCAGTGGGTAAGTTCAGTCCTTTAGGGACTTCTCTGACACCGTCCTGGTTGCTGCGTGGAGGGACTGCCTTCTTTACTTTAGCTCAGGAGAAGCCATCTCACGGGCAGCCCTGTTCCCAGCGTTGCCTTAGATTTCGGCATTATCTTTAATCTCCACAGAAAATAGGATAAAAAACGGAAGCAGTATGTTTATAGAGCCGATGGGCAAGGTCAAGGAGTAGAGGCTACCGGGCCTGGGCTCTTGCTGAAGGAGATGACCACACCATCCTAAACAGAGTCGTCCTGTGAGCAGAGAACCTGCTGGAGGGCTTAGGGCTTTGGGTCTGGTGCTGGCAGGGCCTCCAGCCTTGGGCAGGTCATTTCTGCTCTGGTCCTGTTTTCCTCCTTGGCAAATCAAGGAGGAGGGACTGATAGTCTCCAGAGAATGACTAAGCATCTGTGACATTCCCCTTCTTGTCTGTGATGGGGAAATCAGGGAGGGAAGGGGGCCATCCAGGATTAGGGAAGTTACATTTACTCAGGCCACTAGGGGGCGTCTGGATCCAGGAGTCAGGAGCGAAGGAGCAGGCGATTTGGGGATCAGCAGTCACATGCTATAGCCCTGTCAGGGTCCACCCTAGAAACCTGTGGCTCCCCCAAGGCTCTTGGGGTCAGCTCTGCTGTCATCCAGCTCTACAGGAAGCTGAGACAACCTGACACCGGCCTGTCATGGGGCGTCTCGAGCACAGGCTGGCTCCAGCCTGTCAACCTCTGGGACTGACCTTGTCCTGGGTTGGACCAGGAAGGGTGTTGCGTCTCTGTGGGTTTCCTGGGTCCTGAGCCGACTCTGCATGGTCATGGGCTGCGGGGAACTGCACAGGAAAGGCCCAGCACAGGAAAGGCCCTGCAGAGAGGGCCTGTGCTCATCAGTGGGAAAACAAAGTGCAGCTTGGTGCTGGGCAGAAGGAAGACCTGTGGGGACTGGCCCGGGTGCCCTGTGGGGGTGTGTGATTAACTCTCCCTGCAGTGAAGCAGCACTTGGAGCCCACCAGAGGGGGGAAAGGGAGGCTCCTCCAGCACGAGGGACAGGGCCCTCAGGACTCTGTCCTCTAGCGGGCAGTCTAGAAGGCCATCTCCTGGCAGGCTCTTGATTCTGGCCTGGTCAGTAATCAACCTCAGGGAGAGTTGTCACGGCCTCTCCAGGGCGTGCATGGGCTCTGGCGAGAGCAGGGAGCCAGGCCAGCCTCGGAGGGGGTGGGAGGAGGCCAAGCGGATTGGTGCCGCGTGTCTGCAAAGCCCTGGAGAAGGACAACTCGCTCCAGCCCGAGCCTTTAATCCCAGTCTTGACCAGGGTTCCAGCAAGCTGAAGGTGACCCTCATCCTGAGTTTTATGGTCCAAATGTTGGCCCTTTAGTATGTAATTTGGCCTGATGTAGAGCTGAGAAAATGCATTGTCTTATTTCACCCTTGACATTTTTATTGCAAGGAATTTTCAAATCTGTGGGAAAGGCTGTTCAGGCTGCTTCCTTGGGAAGTATTTAAAGATCTGCACACGAGCTACTGAATGCAGGCAAAGAGGAAAAGACTGAGGGAGAGAGGAGAAAGAAAAGGTGGGGGAGGGTGGAACAGTAAGGCCCCTGCCCAGCCTCAGGCTTCCTTGCTCCCCGTGCCTCGTATCGTGATTTTTGGAGTAAGGTGTACTTTCCCAGTAGTTTTAGTTTTTGGTGTTTTCTCTCCATTAATCAGATGTGAATTGAGCTTCCTCTTCCTTTTCAGTGAGAGACCTGCCCCCAGCTCTGTGGCCTTGGCCATTTGTCTAGCTTCTCTGGGCCTCTATCTCTTCCTCTGGAGGGGACCGAGACTTTTGCTGCTTGTGCTTATCTCATTTGCTCACTCAGCGAGTATTACTGAGTGTCTGTGTGTCCGGCCCTGTGCAGGGAGCTGGCTCTTGCTCTTAGCCAGTGAGGCCCAGGCAAAGCACACGGTTTAGCTAACCGTGCGTCCGAGTGGGGCGAGAGGGCTCCTGGGGGCGCTGCCCTTGGCCCACATCTGACATTTGCGAGGAGCTTGCTGGAAGAGGCAGGTCTGAGGGCAGCCTGTGCACAGAATGATGGCAAAAGGGGACCCTCACCTCGAGGGTCCCGAGGAGGAAGTCAGTGAGGCTGGATGCAGAGGAGCAAGGGAGGCCAGGGAGCATCCACGGGGCATTCCAGTAGGTGTGGCCTCAGTGGTCGCCTGGGAACTGCTCTTTGGAGAGAGCACTCTGACCAGGAGCTGACCTTGCCACCGGGAGCTGACCGTCTCCTTCCTGGCGGAGTCCAGTTCTGATGCTGGCAGTTTGGACTGTGGGTGGGTGGGTGGTGGAGGGGAAGGAGAGGTGGGGCTGACGTCAGAACTGTTCTTTTGAACGTGGGGACTGACCACATAGAAAATGGTAGCGAGGAAGCAGATGGTGTCAAGGCCTAGGCTTCTGCTCTCGTTATTCACTGAGTGGGAAGCTAACAGCTTGGCCTGGTCTTGAAAATGTTGAATTTTAGGGACTTTGATATATCCAATGAAAAATGTGGAATAGGTTAGTTGATGTAACAGTTTGGAATTCAGAGGTGGGGTCTGGGCCTACTTTTCACCTTTCTCTGTTTAATTTTTCTTTTTGGTACTGGGGATTGAAGCCAGGGGTGCTTTATCTCTGAGCCACATCCCCCAGTTCTTTTTAATCCCCAAGAAAGGAGCTCACTAAGTTGCTGAGGCTGGCCTCCAGCTTGTAATCCTCCTGTCTCAGCCTCCCTAGTTGCTGGGATTGCAGGTGTGTACCACCCTGCTTTCTGCACCCTTTCCTTGATCTACACCCACAGCCGTGTGGCTTTCTTGTTCCTCCTGAGATGCATAGTGGACTCTCCTGACCTATGCTGCAGGCTTAAATTGTTAGCAGGCCCAAGTCCATGGACTTACTGCACAAAAGCTAATATTTGGGAGACTAACTGGTAATAAGGAAATTAAATTTATTTGAAGGTAGGCACCCTGAGAAAGTGGGGGCAGCCGTTGCCCCCCCCAAAAAACACTTTAGGGGACTCAGGTACAAAAGGGCATTTACGGGAAGGGGAGGGAGACTTCCTGCAGAGGGGGTCTTCCTATCCAAGACGCATGGCCTCTTGGGGCTGGCTCCTGTAATTATAGATGACCGTACCATTTTCCTACATGCCAAACTCTGCAGCAGTTTACGTGCTTTGTGTTAGTGATGCGCAGGATTAAAAAATAAGTAGGGGTATTGCAATTCACATGTTACCTGAAGGTCACCAGATGTTCTGGGTCCCATCAATATAAACAAAGGTAGTCCTAGTTAATTTCTTAATAATTCGGGGCATCATTTTCTTTAGGATTTTTAGAATGCTTGGAAAAGGGAGGGGAAGTCAAAAGAAAACTTTCAAAGGGTGGGGGCCGTTTTACAAACTCACCTCCATAAAAAATTCTTAAAACCTTCTTGACCCCACACCCTCTTGCTAAGTTTAATTTTTGTGCCACCCCAAAATTTGACCCCACATCCCCTGTTTTAGTCTGAATGTTTGTGTCATCCCATGCAAATCCACATGTTGAAATTTAGCCTCCAAGTGATGATATTGAGGTAGAGCTCTGGGAGTTGATTAGGTCTTGACCCTTGTAAAAGAGGCCCCAGAGAGAGCTCATCTCTTCCATCATGTGAAGACATATCAAGAAGGCATTGTCAGCCTGGGCCTGGTGGTGCAGGCCTGTAATTCCAGTGACTTTGGAGGCTGAGACAGGAGGATCATAGGTTTGAGGCCAGCCTCAGCAACTTAGTAAGTCTTTGTTCAAGTAAATAAATAAAAAGGACTGAGGATGTAGCTCAGTAGTAAGGTGCCCCTGGCTTTAATCCTAAGTACAAAATTAAAAAAGAGAGAGAGGAAGAAGGAGGTGAAGGCAGTGCACTATGGCCAGAAAGAGGACCTTCATCAGACACTGAGTCTAGAGCACCTTAACCTTGGACTTCAGCCTCCATAACTTTGGGAAACAAATCTATGTTGTTTATAAGCTTCCCAGTTGTGGCATTTTGTAATAGATGAACAGATAGAAACAGCTTTCTAGCTTCATTCCCCTTTTCCCTTCTCTCCCAAGCATTGTTCATACTTCTCCAGGTTGCTGCTCCTGTAACGAGGCTCTTCAAGTACAGTTCCTGAGAACAGTTCTGGGGTAAGCTTCTCTGCATCTTCATGCCTGTTGTTAGGGTTTAGGTATGAGGTCTCCCCCAAAGGCTCAGGTGGGAGACAGTGCAGGGAAGCTTAAAGGTGGGATGATTGGCGTGTGAGAGCCTTAACCTAGTCGGCGTTCGTCCCCTGATAGGGATTAATGGATGGTACCTGTAGGCAGGTAGGTCATGTGGGCGTGCCCCTGGGGTTCATGTTTTGTCCTTGGTGATTGGAGCTCTCTGCTTCCTGCTTGCTAGGTCCTGCTGCTCTCCTGCACCAGGCCCTCCACCTTGCTATTCCGCCTCACCTTAGACCCGGGGCAATGGAGCCAGCCATCTCTGAACTGAGACCTCTGAAACTGTGAGCTCCAAATAAAGTTTTCCTTCTCTACATTGTTCGTTTTATTTATTTATTCATTTATTTATTTTTAGTTGTCGTTGGACACGATACCTTTATTTTATTTATTCATTTTTATGTGGTGCTGAGGATCGAACTCAGGGTTTCTTCACACCTGCTAGGCGAGTGCTCTACCACTGAGCCACGCCCCCAGCCCCCTCTACATGGTTCTTACCAGGTATTTTGATCCCAGTGGTGAGAAAGCTGACTGTAACACTTGTGAATCTGAAGAGCTCAGAACCTGCCCCAGGCTTATGCAGTGGGGGACAGGCAGAGTAACAGTGCTCTGGACGGGGAGAAGGGACGCACCGAGTCCCTGGTCCATAGCAGTTTTGAAATCCAGCTGAGCAAATGTTAGAAGTTCCTAGATCACATCCCCAGACCTAGAAACGAGCTTTCGAGCACTCTTCTCGGCCCCTGAACGTGTTTCTCCCCTCTGAATCATCCTGTTTCATGCAGGAAGTGCAGCTCTGTGTTGGGGTACCCCAGGCTCCATGTCAGAGGGCTGTGGAGCCCAAGTTGGCTCCTTCCCTCTGATGCTATCTCTGCCTTTGGCTGAAGCTAGCAGTGTGTTTGCTCATAGAAGATTCTCAAAATGTTTGTGGGTCGTGAATCCCACGGGTGCACCCATGAGGCAGGAGCTACGTTTGCAGGGTCTTCTAGACAGTCCTTAAGCTTGCTTTCTCCTCCCTTGGGTTTGGTTTCTTGTGCTCTTTTCATTTCTTGGAATGCAGAATTTGATCATTGATTTTTTTTGGCCTTCTTTTCTCTTATATGCATTTAAATATAGAAAACTTCTCTCTGAATATGGCTGATTGGTTGATTAACCTTGTGGCCATGTGGCTGGCTGTCTGTGACTCATTGTTTCCCGTTATCACAGGGGAACATTGTGCCTCAATTGCTAGTCGAGAAAAAATCAAAATTCAAAGTGCAGTTTCTATTGTTTTTGCATCATTTTAAAGTTGGAAAAAAATCACAAGTTGAACAGTTGCAATTCAGGGCCCGTCTGTGTAAGATGCAAATAAACTTGAAATCATCATGTATTGACTCTTTTATTATTATGAAATATCCTGCTTCATCTTCATTAATGCTTCTTGCTTTTGAGTTTAATTCAATATTATAGCTTTACCTGGGCTTTCCTTTGGTTAGTGTCTGCATGGAAGATTATTTTCTCTTCTTTTATTTTTATATTCTATGTATCCTTATATTTAAGGTGTATCTCTTATAAGTATCACAGAGTTGAACTTTGTATTTTTATTGTATCTGAGAATTTGTTTTCTGACATGTTTGATAAACTTACATCTAGTTACTCACATACAGTGACTGATGGATTTGGGTTTCAGTATACCTAACACTTTGTCATTTTTCTTCGTCTACATGTGAAATGTTCTTTTTTTTTTTTTTTTAAAGAGAGAGTGAGAGAGAGGTAGAGAGAGAGAGAGAGAGAGAATTTCAATATTTATTATTTTTTTAGTATTTGGTGGACACAACATCTTTATTTGTATGTGGTGCTGAGGATCGAACCCGGGCCGCACGCATGCCAGGCGAGCGCGCTACCACTTGAGCCACATCCCCAGCCTGTGAAATGTTCTTTGTCCCAAATTTCTCTTCACATGATCTTCTGTATTTTTCATTTGTATTTTTCTGTGGGTAATTTTCTACTGACTTGTTTTCTAGTACTCCAATTCTCTTCTCAGCTATGTTTAGTCTTCTTTGAAAGTAATTTATTGAATTTCATTTGAAATAAGTTCTGTTTTTCTTTCTTCAGTGTGGTATAACTTAGGTATAGTACACAATCTTAAGTGTTTTTTTAGTCGGATGAATTGTTACAAATACACATATCTCTATCTCTATATCCAAAGAATTATCACCTAGATCAAGATTTTTAAGTTACTAGCATCCAAAAGCCTCCCTCATGTCCCTTGCATCTGATATTTACCTTAAAGATAACCAATTTTTAAACATCTCCTTCACTGTGGATTAGTTTTATCTGTGATTGGATTTGCTATGACTATGCACTCATTTGTATCTGGCTCTTTGCTCGACATTATGTCTAAGATTCATTCATGCTGTTCTCCATAGCAGTAGTTTTTTTTGGTAGCTGTGTAACAACCCATTATATTAATACATCACATTTAGTTTATTGATTCTGCCGTTGCTGGACATTCCGGTTGTTCCCACAGTGGTACCCTCTGGTGGCTTTTCCTTCTTGCCGTTATGTCCTGTGTGCCTGGTGACTTCTGATGGAGTGCTGAGCATTGTGATTGTAAGTCGTTGCAGCTCTGAATGCTGTAATCTTCCTCTAGGGAAAGTTTACTTTTGCTTATGACACTAGATGAGGAGCAGGTCATTTTGGCCAGAGCCCTTCCTGAGCTGGCTTGAAGTCATGTGCAGGTTTGGTAAGGCCCTGTCTGTTTCTGGTCATCCCTGTTCATGAGTGCTCCTTGGTGCCCCGAGCTCCACTTCCCCACAGCAGAGTGACAGTGCCCACAGCTCTGCGTGGCCTTTTTCCAGGGATCGTCAGCCTCTGGGCTACTGTTTGTAAACCAGCCATCACCTTGGGAGAGAAGTGGTGCCGAGTTTGGCTCCGTTTCATGCATTTCTCTTGTTCCTTAAGGTTCTCAGCTCTTGGCTGGGTAGAGAGCCTTGAGCTTCACGGTTTTCTCTCAGCCCTGTGAGTTGATGAAAGTCTGATTTACTCCTCTCATCCACAGCAGCCACTTTCTGTTGGCTTTTCATTCTCTCAAATACCTGAAGGGTAAAGTAGCACTCAAGGTCAGGTTCACCTCAGTGCGGTTCCATTTTGCTGTGATCTCCATGTTTTATGCAGTGTTTCCTGTTGTTTTTGGCAGGGAATTTGATCAGATACCACCTATTCTGTCATGCCAGAAGCAGATTCATGTAATAATTCTGGATCACTTGTTTCAGCCATGGTGTGCATTTCACAGAGCATTGGTGGATGGTTTCAGCATTTCATTATATTAGTAGCCTGTGAGGTAATTAGCAGAGTTATTTTCTTCATTTCACAGATGGGGGAACACTGAGGCTTGACAGTTGACATAACTAACATATTATAGACCGTCTTATAAACCTTACCAACACTGGAATCCCCTTTCGCTGTACCTGACACCATCTAATGAAATCCAAACTGCTCAGGGAACGGGAACCAGCAGTCGCTGAAGAAGAGGACCTGGCGGTGGTGGTCCAGTCACTCGGTTAAGAGGAAGGCCTCAGTGAAACTGAGTGGAGCTTGTGGATGCCATCATTTTAGCTCCAAGTGACTGGGAAATCCCAGTAGCAAATAAACCTGCTGCCCTTGCAGCGGGTGGGGCCGTCATGCCACCTTTGAGTGTAGGACTGTGAAGCAGAGCTGTGGCCACCAGCCTTGTTGAAGAGAGGCTCAGGGACCGGAGACCCTGGTGGTTGGAGGCAGCTTCTGGAATTCTCAAGTGCAGAGGATCCCATTGGGGGCGGACCGTGGGCCCTTCCTGGCTGACGAGAACACTCTGTGAACGGATGGCACAAGCAGAACACGACTCGGCCCGCCTTTCCTGACGGAGGCGCTGAAGTCGAGAGGCCGAGGCTGTTCAGGGACCAGCCACCCCGAGACAGAGCCCCACCAGCCTCACTGGGACTGGGCCATGGCGGAAGGGCAGCAAAGGGGAGGACCCCATGCCACGCTGTGGGGGAGGTGGCCTCCTCAGGGTGCTGTGAGGACGAGCCTGGGGAGCTGCAGCGGCCCTGCACTGTCGCCTGGAAGCATCTGAGGAAAGGAGGGGAGGGGGGACCCCGGCACCCTGTGGCTACCCGACGGCACCTGGGTTCCTTTGCTGTCTCTGTGCATCTGTGGCGACAGGACCTCATTCCAGGACAGGCGCCATCAGGTCCCTGGTCCCTGGACCTCTCCAGGAGCTCTCCCAGCTGTGGGCTTCCTGGGGTCTGTGCAGGATCTCTTGGGAAGCCTCCTTTGCCCTCAGCGCGTGGCACCACAACCCAGGTGCTGCGCCCCTCCCCTGACTCGGGCCAAGGCAAGGCCCTACTGAGGTGGATGGCGCCAGGCGTCCATCCTCTGGAGGAGCGCAGCATGTTTCTGGGAATGGGCTGGTTTGTTTCTGTATTCCTTTAATAAGTTGCGACTTCTCATATGACCATTAAGTTTGAAGGAAAAAACATGACTTTCCCAATTAATGCAACTACTTCTAAAGAATGGATCTGTTTGCTCTAAATGCAATGATTCAGCTGTGGAGCGTAAATTGTTAATGTTTAATGAGGAAATCCCCTGTAGGAAAAACAGTCAAGGAAGTTTTTGAGAAATTAAATTAAAATCTAGAGAAGAAGAATTAATGTTAAGAAGACAGATTAGTGCTTGGTACTGGGCAACTTGTTCTTTTCCTGTGCACAATGGTTTGTGCTCTTACTCTTGTTTGATTAAAATTAGAAGCCTCTCTTTTCAAGTTAACCCCTTGCCATAACTGTGGTACCAGTTCTAGTCAGTAAGTCAAGAAAGAATAGTCAAGGTGTAGGCCAATAGTCTGGGACATTTCTAACTATTATTAAAAGTTAACTAAGCAGAAACAGCTCAAAGCAAAACGCGAACTGAAAGTAAGAATGCTTGCTTATGGGTAAGCCAAGATACGTTCTTCTTATATAATTGTTCTACATAATATTTTGTTTCTTTGAATAATGATTCCTGTTTTGTAACCACAAAGTACTGTGAGCCTGCCAAAATGGAAATATATATGAAACCTCACGAGTAAAGATGGGGATTCGGCACCTTCACTCTTGTGTCTGTGTTGTTCCTCCACCCCCTTTCCTGACTCCTCACCATCCGTTTGTTCGTCTCCTGAGACCCACTGCCAGAGCCCGACACCCAGGGATCCCGCTAGGGAGACCGGGTGCCCCGTTGCTCTCGGCCGCTCTCTTCACACCCTTGCTAGACGCTGGGCCCTGGCAGAGCCTAGAAGCTCCTCCGTGCTCTCTGTTGGCTCTGGCCTGGGACCTCCCTTCTGCAGCCTCACCACCTTGCACCCGGCCTCTGAGGTCAGGGGACGCATCCACCTTCCTTTGCACACCTCAGGCATCCTTTCTCCTCAGGACTTCATGGCCTCATCAGTGGGGACACTGTCCAGGGAATCCCTTTTCCCAGATCACCTCCTCACGGGCTGATCGGGCTGCCCAGATTCACACGTGGCAGCCCCGAGCCCCGTGTGAAGAATTTGGAGACGGGGCCTTGAGCGGTGATTGAGGTTGCATGAGGTCACAGGGGTGGCCCCAGCCCACGGGATAGTGACCAAGGAAGAGGAAGCAGCAGCAGATGCCTTCTCTGTGGACGTGGTGAGAAGGCGTCACCCGGGCACCTGGAGGGTGCCCACAGAAGCCAGCCCCAAGGCATGCTGCCCCTGCACTAGAGCACAGAGGACACGTGCTGGGCCAGCACCGCCTGTGCTGCTCTCTGTGGGCAGCCTCTTGGCCAGCACTGACCGCCATCTGAGGCACGGTGCCTCTGCCCCACCAGTTGGGTAATCGTCTCTCCTGGGTTGTTAAGGAGGCCTGGTCTCAAAGCACAGGGTGCCCCGACCTGCGAAGTCTGCACAAGCACAGAACCAGGACTTCCACTGTCACGTCCCCCACACCGCACACCCCACGCTACACAGTACACACCACACTGTGCATGTGTTGCACACACACTACTCATCCCCCACTCCATTACACACCCCATACACACCACACCACACACCAGTCATGCCACACCACACAGATCACCCATGGACTATACCACACTCCATTTCCACCCCCACCCAGGGGAGCCACCTCCTCCCACAGGCAGGCCAACTGTGGCTGGTCCTGTGTCCTAGGTAGGTCAGGTGTGGGGACGGGTGACTCGGGGAGGCCTGGCCTGTTCTGCAGATGGCCCCAGCTCCCCTGGCTCACACCCCCCACTCAGAAGAGCTCGACTCCACAGGCCCCGGCAGAGTCCAGGGAGACAGGGCACCTGTCCTGGAGCGCGGGGAGCTGAAGCGCTGGCCTGGCTGGCCTGGGTGTGGCCTGCTCTGGGAGCAGGGTCTTTGCAGGTAAAAGTAAGTTAGGATGAGGTCATGCAGGACAAGGGTGGGTGACATGAGCCAGCTGTGCCAGTGAAGACCAGACACGTCAGTCTTTCCGCAGTGTGAGAATTTATTCAGTAACAATAAATTAACAAGCTGCGTTTTCACCAACTTTAATTCACAAAAAAGACTCACGGTCCACTTGGTGTCGTGACCAAGGCAATCACAGGTCTTCTATTCCATCCTGACTTGGTGACTGACATCTATAGCACTCGGGCCTCACGTCCTACTTCACACATGACACATATGTGGCTGAACAGGTGTGCATTCCTGCATGGCTAAGGAAGGGTTCAGGTGGCCACAGGGCTTCAAGGGGCCTACCAGGAGCCAGGCAGAGAGAGATACAAAGAGCCGCTGCAGGTGGTCATTCAGGACTAAGCACCAGCCACAGGAGCTGAAGGAGATGTTCAGGCCGCAGAGCTGTTGGGGTGTGTGATCTATTCTAGGCAGCTTCTAAGTGGGCCTCCTCAGGCAGGGGGATGTGCTGAGCTGAAGCCCCAGGGATGGTCCGGAGTTCCCCACTGTGGTGACTGTCCTGGGCAGGGCTCATGACAAGTGACCAGGTGACAGGGTCAGGGGCCACCATGCCCAGTCTTGGAAGGTTCCTCCCTTACGTGCCTCGGGTGGGGGTGCTGCATCCTCAGGTGGCCTGCTGTGTCTGACAAGCTCGGGGCCTGGTTTCTCTGATGTGGGCTGGAGACACCCGTGCGTCCATGTGCCTCTGATTTGATTCTGTGAGCTCACAGGTGGTCATTTTTTTTTTAAAATCAGTGTGACTATTTATCCATCAGTTTGGGCCTCATGATTTGCTGTGCTGCGTGATTATTCCTCCTAGTAAGCTCATGCCCAGCGCCTGGTGGTCCTCTACGTGTCCAGAAAAGGCACCAAGTCATTCTGCCTCGGCACTTGCACCCACAATGCGGTGGCCCAGGGCAAACTGCTGCTGCTTGATGGAAGGGGGGGCCCAGGGTGGACAGCGCTGTCCACATAGCCTGGACTGGATGCTGCTAGCAATTTGTGCATTTTTCCTTTGAAAGGAACCAGGGCAATTCTAAACGTCAGATGAACATGCCAGATGACCCTCCCCTCTGGGGACAGGCCCTGCCAGTGGGAAGCTAGCACACGTGAAGGCCAACAGTCTCTTGAACATGGTTAGTATCCTCCATGGTCACTAAGGCCCTAATGAGTCCGCTTAGCGTGGCCTGTGACAGGAGCCACGTGAGCGAGCTGGGGGCACGGAGGATCAGCAGCCCAGGTCACTCAGGCCTTCGCTCCAGGCCTTTCTGAGGGAGTGGCCTGCTGGGAGCTGGAGGTGGAAGTCTGGAGGGAAGGAGAAGTTTGTTAGGACTGACAGTTGCCAGAACTTAGCGACCACTCAAGCTCTGATCAAAGGCAGCCTCTCCCACTTTTGAATGATTCTAAACCCTTTGTAAGAATGTGGACTCCACCTCCAGCCTCTGGCCATGTAGGCCAAAGGTGAAGCCAATGAGAAGCAACTTTTGGAAAGGCCCTGAGTGTGTGGGATGTGGTGCAGAGGGAGGGAGGGGGCCCTCCAAACAAACTAGGCCCCTGAGGAGCGCTGGAGGAGCCACGCCAGCTTTCAGCTGGTTTAAACCCCGTCCAGGATGATATCATTAAGCTTGAGCCATAAACCATGGGCCTTTATACAGGCAGCCATCTGTCCACCCTCCCCAACCCCAATCTTGCAGCTTTTTCTGGAAAAATCCTCGCATCCAAAGGTCACCTTCATTATGAGGCCCAGGATCTCCAAGGTCCACCAGCCCCCGAACACTGACATCATCATGGGAGCTGGAACCCACAGGCACGTGGCCCAGCCCATGAGACACTTCCATTATCTCTCTGGTCCCTAACCTAAAAGTCCAGGGGAGCAGGACAGCATTGTCCCTTTCACCCTGGAGCAGTGGCTGGTGCTCAGGACTTGGGTTAGCTTCCTGCAGCTGCCACGGCAAATTACCACTCAGTAGGTGGCTTAAAACAACAGAAATTTGTTCTGTCAGAGCTCTGGAAGCCAAGTCCAAACTCAAGGCAGAGGGAGTGAGAGCTGGACCGACTGGAGGCTCTGAGGAGCGCTGGTCCTGGGCCTCTCTCCTGTTCCCAGGCTGCCAGCAGCCCTTGGCGCACCTCTGAAAAACCAGCCTCTACCTCAGAGCAAAGCCTGTCCAAGGAAGAGGGCGTGACCTTGTCCTTGGAAAGACCCACAGAGCACTCCTAGGCACATACCCACCCTGCTGAGTTGTTTATCTACAAATAACAGGAGAGATCTGCGGAGCCAGTCAGGCTAGGTGAGGACCCATAGCAACCCCCTAGCAGCCACCAAAGAGCATGACAGAGAAATACCTGGGATGCCAGATGACCCCCCTAGTAGTTTATGGTGGTTGATAACATGTTGGGAAACATGTAGTTCAGCAGTACTCCCCTTGTGCCTAAACCAATCAGTTCAAACGAATCCCCCTACCCAACTTGTTCCCGCCAGTGAATGTGCTAATCATGTTTTAGAGTTGTGTTATGATTTTCCCGCGGTGTGTGATGATTTGCTAAGAGATGCTATGATGTATGTGGGGTCCCTGCCTTCCCCAAAGAGTATATAAAACTGCTGCAAACCCTGGGCTTGGTGCCTCTCTGCATCACCAGTTGCTGTGTGGGCGCGGAGGACCGAGCTAGCTCGAAATAAACATCTCTTTGCTGCTTACATGGATCTTGGTCTCTGGTGGTCTTTTGGGGGTCCCAGATTTGAGCATAACACCTCCTGCCTCCCTCCAGCAACCTCTGCCACAGCCTCTCGGCCTCCTTCTCTGTCCAAGTCTCCCTCGCCTTTCTTTTAAGGACACCTGTCATGAGTGAGCTATGCCATCAACAAGCCCAACCCACACTTGTCTTTCCACAATGTCAGAATTTATTGAAAAGCAATAAATTCACAATCAACATCACTTTCAACTACTGCAATGTACTGAATACTCGCAGGTCACCTGAGAGTCAAAGGCTGGGTAGTCACAGGCTCTTTCATTCCAGTCTTAACCACTAATATCTCCATTTTAGTTAGCCTTTGTTACTGTGACCGCAAGACCTGACAAGGACACAGAGCAGGGAAAGTCCATGTTGGCTCTCGGCGTCAAAGGTTCAGTCCATGGTGGGCCGACTCCACAGCTCTGGGCCCCATCAGGGCAGAAGGGTGTGAAGGAGGCAAGCAGCTCAGGACGTGGCAGTAGGAAGCAGAGAGCCCTGCTCACCAGGGACAAGATGTAAACTCCAAAGGACGCCCCCAGCACCCACCTCCTCCGCCACACCCACCTGCCCACCCGAAGCGCCCTATTAATCCTATCAATGCACCAATCAGGCTGCAGCTCTCATAATCTAATCATTTCACCTCCCAAAATCCTTACATTGTGTCACACATGAGCTTTTGGGGGCACTTGAACCATAATGTCTGCAACCTCAAGTCACACCTCATACTTTACATGAGGCTAAGAAAGGGTTAGTGTGGTCACAGGGCAGGAGACCCAAGGGAGAGCCAAGGCAGAGAACAGACACAAACACAGAGGCCCTGGAGGTGGGCGGGTAAGGACCTGGCGGGTAAGGTGCTCAGGCCCAGAGCTGTCAGAGGTGGAGCTTCCTCTAGGCCAGGGTCTGGAGGGATGCAGTTTCAGAGTGTCCCCTTGCAATGGGCCATGAATGGCTGCACAGGCCGGAGAAACCACACTGGGCTGAAGCCCAGGGTCAGAAACACCCTGCTGTGGTGAGTTTCCTGCACAAGTCTCATTAACAAGTGACCAGGGGAAGGAGTCAGGGTGCTGCCGTCCAGTCTCAGGGTGCTC
Source organism: Marmota flaviventris (assembly GCF_047511675.1). Lineage (NCBI taxonomy): Eukaryota > Metazoa > Chordata > Mammalia > Rodentia > Sciuridae > Marmota > Marmota flaviventris. Next base: position 2,456,143 of record NC_092508.1, on the reverse strand, counting down.
CTCTTTTCATAGGTCTCAGGTGAGGAAGGGGCTTCATTTGGTGGTCTTGTGTGTATTAAGCTCATGGGGCTGGGCGCATTGGCACACACCTATAATCCCAGTGACTCAGGAGGCTAAAGCAGGAGGATTGCGAGTTTGAGGCTAGCCTCAGCAACTTAGTGAGACTCTAGGCAATTGAGCAAGACCCTGTCTCAAATTAAAAAAATAAAAAGGGCTGAGAATGTGGCTCAGTGGTGAAGTGACCCTGGGTTCAAAGCCCAGTACCAAAATGGTAATAAACTCATGGGCCTGATTTTTCTGATATGGGATTGCTATACCCGTGCATCCATGTGCTTCTGATGTAATACTGACAAACAAACGTGGGTGGTGGGAACAAGAGATCAAGGGACTAATTCTATACACTGGGCCCACTGGGCTGACCCCCACACACTTTCTTTTCCAAGAAGCAGTTTACCTGCAGCCCTGCCTGGTTTAAGTGGTCAGAATATGCTACATTCCTCAGCAAACTTCCTGTAATCTGCAGGAGAAATGCAGGCCTGAAATAATTCTGATAAAAGGAACACAAGATATCCTGAAAGGGGGACTTTAATAGCCTTTCACAGACCAGATCCAGGAACTCAGGGAGATAAGGATAATTCCCTTGATCATCAAATCTGTAAGAATAGGTTCCAATTAGAACTGGTCACCATGGGCCAAAGTAATCTAGAGTGGTCACGACAGCAGGGACTTGAAAGTCTGATGTCATCCTGCTGTCAATCAAAAGTCAGGAGGTGGACATGTGTAGGACTTTCTGAAAACTTCCCCGGACCCCAATAAAACTAGAGGGCATGCAAGGCGTGGTGGCGCCTGCCTATGATTCCTATGACTCGAGAGGACTGCAAGTTTGAGGTCAGCCTCAGAAAACTTAACGAAGCCCTAAGTAACTTAGCAAAACCCTGTTTCAAAATTAAAAAATAAAAAGGTCTGGGGATGTAGCTCAGTGGTTAAGTGCCCTGGGGTTCAATCCCCAGTACCAACCAACCAACCAACCAACAGAAATATAACCTCAAAGCACTGTACAGTCATGAGGCCCAAACTGATGGATAAATAGTCACACTGATTAAAAAAGAAATGACCACCTGTGAGCTCACAGAATCAAATCAGAGGCACATGGACGCACGGGTGTCTCCAGCCCACATCAGAGAAACCAGGCCCCGAGCTTGTCAGACACAGCAGACCACCTGAGGATGCAGCACCCCCACCCGAGGCACGTAAGGGAGGAACCTTCCAAGACTGGGCATGGTGGCCCCTGACCCTGTCACCTGGTCACTTGTCATGAGCCCTGCCCAGGACAGTCACCACAGTGGGGAACTCCGGACCGTCCCTGGGGCTTCAGCTCAGCACATCCCCCTGCCTGAGGAGGCCCACTTAGAAGCTGCCTAGAATAGATCACACACCCCAACAGCTCTGCGGCCTGAACATCTCCTTCAGCTCCTGTGGCTGGTGCTTAGTCCTGGATGACCACCTGCAGCGGCTCTTTGTATCTCTCTCTGCCTGGCTCCTGGTAGGCCCCTTGAAGCCCTGTGGCCACCTGAACCCTTCCTTAGCCATGCAGGAATGCACACCTGTTCAGCCACATATGTGTCATGTGTGAAGTGGGACGTGAGGCCTGAGTGCTATAGATGTCAGTCACCAAGTCAGGATGGAATAGAAGACCTGTGATTGCCTTGGTCACGACACCAAGTGGACCGTGACTCTTTTTTGTGAATTAAAGTTGGTGAAAGTGCAGCTTGTTAATTTATTGTTACTGAATAAATTCTCACACTGCGGAAAGACTGACGTGTCTGGTCTATGTCAGCAGCTAGCTGGGTCATGACACCCCAGTTCCGTGACCCATCTGACCTTCCTCTGTTTCCTCTTCCCTTCACAGTCATGTCCCTGCTATTGGTGGTCCCATCGCCTGGTGTGTGCCAGGCACTGGGATGTGGCCAGTCCCCAGGAAGCTCCAGGCTGGTGGGGACCCGAATCTGCTTTTGGTGGTGCAGAACCACCCTTCTGTGGAGTGGGCCTCTGTAGGCAGATGGTAGCCCCTGTGCCTGCTGACCTGTGGGCAGCCCCGAGCTTATTTGGGGGCCTAGATGGATCCTAGTCTATGTCTGTCAGGGGGAGGGAGACTGCCCCAAAACCCAGAGCTCTCCAGGGGCTCCATGAGAGACCCCTCAACTGCCCTGGGTCCTTTCCAGGAAATCAACCTCAGCCCACAGCCGTGAGCCTGCCCGAGTGGGGAGGTCCTGGCCGTCTGCCCTGCACACTGCACGGAGGGCTCAGGCCTCCTTGGTGCTGACCTTTCCTGCTCTGGGCCTGGTAGAGGGTGTCATTGCCCTGAGCTCTGTGCACCACTGCCGCAGTCTGGCTGGGCACAAATGCCGCAGTCTGGCTGGGCACACAATCACGAGCCACCACACAGCTTGTAGATTCAAACAGCAACTCTTTATTCCCGAACTCACACCAGCCGTCTACAAACACGTTCTGGGGAAATCCACGTTCTCTGCCCAAATCCACCTCCACTGGGCTTCTATCTCCCAAATATACTGTCTGAATCCCGTGAGAACTCAAGGGGAACTCAGGCAGCAGGATACGCCCTATTCCCAGCAGGAATAATCTTAAACCTTAAACCTGGAACCTAAACTGGGAACGCCCTAAACCCGATTATCTTAAACCAGGAACACCCTAATCCGCCCTGGTCCTTGAGCAAGGTCACCTACATTCAATGTCACTGCAAAATGTCAGCAACATGGGGTACGCTGGCAAGGAAATTGTCATACCTACTTGGCTAATGGCTCCCAGCACACCACGGCAGATCTGCCCAGTTGACACTCCTTGGCCACATTCCAGGATGACCACTCCTTCCTCCTGTTGGAAGTTGGCTTTTGTGGTGCACAGGTCTGCGTCCACTCTATTTGATAAAGAAAACATAAACAGGTACGAAAGTCGGACACAAAGCTGAAGCCGTGACTCTGGAGCCCTTGGCAGCCCGATCTGCTCGTGTGTCCCAGGTGGTGCTAAGGGAGGTGTGCCTTGTGCCAGTGAGGGGCGGAGCTGGGCTCCCTCCTGGCCTGGCTGTGGAGGTGAGCCCAGGTGGGCCCAGCCTTCCAGTCAGTGTGTTGTGTCGAAGGAGCCTTGCTTCCTGCGGCCTGCGGTCCTGTGAAGCTGCCCCTCTGACCTCCTGCGAGAGAGGGCAGGCTTCCATTGGTTCTTCTTGGCCCGTGCCTGTGGGTTGCAGGCTTCTCTGTCCGTAAGTCTGGGTTATATGAGGCAACAGAGAAAAGCCAGGGAAGCCCCGGGGAGCTGCCCGAGGCCCTGAGGTCCCTGGCTGGTGTCCTTCTCTCCACACTGACAGGTGGTTGTGTGTGCTTTCAGTTTAACTGGCCGGGTTTTTAGTTGTACCTAACGGGAGAAATCCCTGGTTCTGGTCTGTCTGCTTCCTCTTCCTGGAACCCATGTTCTCCCGAGTCCCTTCAGATAATCAGGAAAATCAGAGTCCAGTAGCGTGTCCTCCAGTGTCGCCCAGTACCGCGTGGAGGGAGTCAGTGAGGGATCAGAAGCCCGGCAGGGCAGAGCTCGATCTCCGAGGAAGGACCGGGGCTGCTTGGGCAGAACTGAGTAGTAAAATCCCTCTTTTGCTCATAGCGTCTGTTTAGATATTTGGATCCAAATTTCCTGCAAAGTTTTGTACATTCACCTCCACAGAAAAGTAGGTGCGAGCCACACGGCAGCCCGTGTGGCTCTGGAGCCAGCTGCTGGGATCCCGCCTGGTTTCTCCCTCTTGTTCTGCTCTGCTTTCCTCCGCCCGGTGTCATTTCTTGAGTCAGAAGCCCCCCTGGCTCAGGAACCCCTGGGAGCAGGGATTCTGCAGGGCCACTCCCTGGGCTTCACTTCTCAGTGGGGTGTCGGGCTGTGGGCTGGGGAGAGGCCGTCACAAGGACACTGGTGCCCCTGGGGTGGGAGCAGTGCCCCTGGACGCCCCCTACAGTCATGCCTTCCTTAAGCGTGGGTAGATGCCGCTCCTGGATGGCCTCTTTCCACGGCTCCCATCTCACTGCCCACCTGCCTCTGCTGATTGTCTCGGGAAACACGATTCCTCGGTGCTGTCCACACAGCGGGGCGCTCGTGGTCTGGTGGACCCAGGGAGGTGGAGGTCATAAGTGACGGTGTGGCCAGGCCGTGGCCCGGGCTGCTCCAGGGAGAACTGGTTCCTCTCAGGCGCGGCCTGGAGTGCGTTCCCTGGGTATGGTCACACCAGCTTTCCAAGTGGGGGGCCCAAAGAGCCGGGTTGTGTGGACACCGAGACACGTTCTCTTCCGCTGCCTTTTCCCCTCTGCTCCTTTTCTTTTCAAGCTGAACAAAAGCAGATTCCTATGACATTCCGGCTACTTCCATTTTCCCCCATATTATGTTACTAAAAAGCTCCAGTAAACTTGGGGACAAGGACAATCGTCACCTGAAGCCCTTGCTGTAATTCCACTCGGCCATGACTGCAGGAGCACCCTGCAGACTCCATGTCCTTGGCAATCTTCCAGACCTTTTTGCCATCTCTCTGAAGCATTGGCTCTTTTGTAAAACTCCCAGCCAGTCCTGGCTGTCCTGGGCTTAGTTGCCCGCGTGCGCCTTGGTGAAGAGCTGGGCTCAGGACAGGCTGCGATGGCCCTGCGCTGGCATTGGGCCAGGTGCCCTCTTCTCCACCAGGGCTTGGACTGAGAGGCTGCATGTGCCTTTTATTGTGCACAGAATGCTCTGATTGCTAGTGTCCCCTCGTCCCCTCGGGCTAGGTGGGGAGCCTTGCTTCCTGCTGCTCCAAGAGGAGGTGGCGGGAGTCATCTGGGTGGTCCAGGGCTTACAAGAAGGACACACAGACCATCTCACCAAGAATGGTTTCCTGCCTAGAGAAACAGAGTCCCAGCATTGGGACTTTTATCCTGGGGACAAAAAAGGACTGCTCAGGATGCGATGACCCCCACACCCCCTGGTCCCTTGCCATCAGCACCCCTGTCTGAGGACATGCGGGGAGGGACTGCTGCAGGCCCAGAGAGGGAGGGTGGGAGGGGTAGGGGGTCGCAGGAATGGCTGGGAGCTATTGGGCAGGACGTGGGCTGGCTGAGGAGCTGAGTGAGATGAGAGCTCCCTGTGGATGACGGCCGAGGGGAGAGGGTGGGCACTGGCTCTGCTGAGGTGCAGGCAGGGTCGGTGCAGCTGCCTCAGGCAGCACCAGGCGCATCCTGATGGCGGGGTGGCAGCAGGCTGGTGTGACGATGGGAGGGTTTCAGCGTCCAGTACTGGGGACTGCTGGCATCCTGGAGGCAGGTGGTTTGGGTTCCCAGCACCAGCCTGAAGGAGGAAGCCCTCCAGGAGGTTTGGAAGTGCCTCCTTCCTGGACGTGAGGGAAGCCTGCAGCGCTGCTCCCCTGCCGTCGCCTGGGGGTGTCTTTTCTGGGTAGGCTCCTGGCTCCTTGCGAGATCAGCGGAACCTGAAGAGTCCACCTCAGCAGCCCCACAGCCCACAGTGACACTGAGAGTCCCTTGCCATTGGGCTCTGGCCATTCCTGTTGGCTCCAGGTAGCATGGAAGAAAAGGGGTCTCCCTTGGACCCTGATGGAGGTGGGGAGGCCTGGCAGCCTCAGACGCGTGCGGGACATTGCGCAGGTCCCCAGGGCCCCAACCACACCGACTCCTCCTGCCGTGTGGGCAGATGTCTGAATGTTTGTTCTGACATTACATGTCGTGACCTTGGCTGAGATTGCTGTCTTTCCACCGGAGGCCGGGAGCACCCCTGCAGACTCATGTCCTTGGCAATCTTGTGCTCCGACTTCCACACACTTTGCCATCTCTCTGAAGCATGGCTCTTTTGTAAAACTTACCCGAAAGAAAATCTCGTTCCTTGATGCTGTGCCTGGCTTTGACTGCTGGCGGGTCTGAGCCACGGTGCAGTCAGCTCAACTGGGACACACTGCAGGGACGGGAGCTGACCACTGGTTGGACCCCATCCACGGACCGCGGCCTGTCCTGGAGTGGGGGTGGTCTCGCTTTCCTTCCGGTGGAGTGAGGGTCCTGCAGGGCCATCCCGGAGGTCTTCTCTGACTTGGTCTGGATATGGAGGGCTCCCCAGGCCTGGCCCACTGCAGCCTTCAGGGCCAGCTTACCTGGGGCGGGGGGCAGTGACTGGGCTGGGAGGGGGGCCATCAGCCTCTAGAGGCCCCCAGGGCCTGGTGAATGGGGCGTTTGTGCTCTATGAACAGCCCAGCAAGGCCGGAATGCAGCCAGCCCACCGCAGGTAGGAAGGAGCCGGGACTGAGGAGTCATAACAATCCCTCCCGGGAAGCAGTGGCATGAATCACAGGCGGAGGTGATAATGACCCTTGGCAAATGCGCTTTCTCCTCCCCAAGCTAAAATGTGTGCAGTCACACAAAGGCCCTGTGACCGCCAGCACTGCCTGCCAAGTGGACGCTCTGAGGGCCTTAAGTCCTATTCTTTTTGCAGGCTGGCTCTGAGCAGGAATTTAAAGGGCTCTGATGCTTAATGAAATGTTCTGGGGCTGTTCTTATTTAACAGATAAAGATATTTATTGGAGTCCTGGTCAGAGCAGAGTGAACTTTTAAAAAATATCTTTATATTGATCTCATTTGTAGTTTCATATTAAGCCACTTTATTTATTTTTTTTTGGACCAAGAAAATTGAAAACTCTGTGAAGAGCGCTGTGCTGGCAGCCTGGGTGTGTTTGAGGGTATTAAAAGCGCCCTGTCAGTCGCTGGGTCACGCAGGTTACCGCAGGCCCTGGTTTTCCCAGCACGCTCAGGGTGGGAGGGGCGTGACTTTGACCTTGGGCTTCCAGCCTCAGGCTGCCTATGGAGTTAGAGGAGTTAGAGTGTGGAGGAAAGAGACCAGGGCCTGTGTGGTGCAGGGGCAATCACAATGCAAGGCAGCTGTCGGCTTCTGGGGACACCCTGGGAAGAGTTGGTTATCGTTTATTTATCTAATGAGTATCTCCTTCTTGCTCATATGGGTGAGGCCATAGTCTGGGCTTTGGAAGAAGAATGAGTGGGTCAGGCGTGGGCTGAGCTTGCTGGGAGGGCGTGTGACCCCCACTTGCAGTCAGGCGAGGAAGGGGAGCCGGCCGTGTGGGGGCCGGTCTTCAGGAGCAGCACCTCCTGGGAGCCGGAGGTCTCATCCGCTTCCCGGATGAGGACACTCCCTTGTGACTGGCAGGGCCTGGCATCAGCCCCACTGTCACCCCTCACGTCACCCATGACTACTTGTGCCTTATTCCACCCTAGTCAGTGCCACTGGCAATCAGGCAGGGCTGGAGGTCAGAGGTGGAGCAGGGTGTGGCGCCTCCAGTCTTCCCAGAGGGTCTTTCCGGTCCCTGGGGGGACTCTGGGGACAGAGGCTGACCAGGCTGGGTAGAGCATGTCCTGGAGGCGGGGCCTGCCTGGTTGAGTGGTCTCTAAGCTCAGGGGCCCTGGGCAGAATGACAGACGTTCCCCATCCAGAGCCAAGCTGGCCTTGCCGACAGGAGGCCCACGGTCTGCGATCGCCAGAGGAGATGGGGGACAATTGCAAGGACCTGGTGTCTTCCCAGAAACCCCACCCAGATAGGGTTCCCTGGCGCCCCAGGTGACCTGCTTCCATTTTGCTGATTTTCTTCACAGCGGTCACTTCACTCTGAGTGCTGCCCGTCGCTGCATGAAGAGGCGCACAGGTGGCCTGAGTACCCAGCTGTAACAGAAGCACCTGTGCCTGGCACCCACTTCCCTACCCACCCACGTGATGGGAGAGCCCCACCCCAGCCCTGGAGTGCAAGGCTGAGCGTGGCACGGCGTGCGTGTGTTCTGCCGATCCGTGCACACGCACGAAGGGTTCAGTTCTACTGCGGGGCTATGGCAATGCCCAGCCGTTGTAGAAAACTGGCACACAGAAGATACACAGCGGGAGCTGTGAGCCCCTGTCACCACACCCGAGCAGCCCTGTCGATCTCTGTTTTCTTCCCAGGCTTTGTGGCTCGTGACTCATACAACCACGCCTGCAGGGCCCACCCGGGTGCCAGTGCTTCTTCCTCCGCTCAGGATGACTGGGTGCTCCCTGGGTGGAGCTAGGAGCCCATTGGCAAGGAGAGCCCTGCTCAGCCCCTGCACCGCCCGCCCTGGCCCTGGCTGACACCCTTTGCCCATCCTCCTAGCCTGCCTGCTCTACCTACCACCTCACCTTCTCCAAGTACTCAGGGTAGCAGGTGACCGTCCCCGAGGTTCCTGTCCCCAAAGGGATGTGCATTTGGGGGCATCCAGGGTGGATCCAGGGTTGTTGAGCTCAGCTATGGAATTTGCAAGGCTCAGTGAAAAATGAAACAACAGTGCCCTGGATCAAAGCAGAATGGAGCTCTTCCTGTGGCTGCTCTCTGGTCTGTCACTGCCATTTTAAAAAAATCTTCTATTCCATATCACTCAGGTGGGGACACCCCCCACCCCCCCGCCCTGCATCCCAGGCCTACCCTGTGACTTGGCATGAGCAGTGGGGTGAGATGTGCACCTGCTGATGCTCATACAGTGCCGGAGCAGGGAGGGAGATAGGCTTCTGCAGGGAGTGGCTGTCCCCCTGGACTCTGTAGAGTCTTAAGGTGGTGACACAGAGTGTGCCCACCAAGTGCAGGTGCCTTCTGAGCCCTGTGACCAGTGGCTCAGTCTGCAGCCCTAGAGAGAAGACCCCTCCCGCTTGAAGCAAACTTCTGTCCTGGCCTGAAGCAGCCCCCGCCTCCTCTGCCATCAGATCAGAACACTTGTGGGCCTGAGGGTCATTTTGTTTTGTGCTTCTGTCCTTTCACTACCAGTTCTCTCCCCTCATCTGCAGATGGTCCTGCTTGTCACCTGCTTGTCATCTGCCATGGGAGCTGAGAAGTCTTTTTTTTTTTTTAAGAATTTTTTATTTATTTTTTTAGGTATAGATGGACACAACACAATGCCTTTATTTATTTATGTTTGAATATGTTTTCTTTATTTGCAACCTACAAGCTTCAACCAATGTGCAATGCCTTTATTTTATGTTTTACTGAGGATTGAACCGGGGTCCCGCCCGTGCTAGGCGAGCTCTGCCGCTGAGCCCCAGCCACAGCCCCAGCCCCAGCTGAGAAGTCTTGTTCCTCGGAGGATATTCAGGTGTGTCACATAAGAACCTCCTGCTAAATCTACATTTGAAAGTGACAAGGAGGAGCTGTCCCCAGTGGGCCAGTGGACTGGGGGACCTTCGGGTGTCACAGAGCTGGTTTGGAAGAGCAGGCCTCTGGGCACACCTCGCTTGCAGACAGGAGAGGGGACAGTGCGGGGAGCAGGCAGCGTGCAGGCGGGAGGTCAGATGGAGCACCTGCCTCGGCAGGCCCAGGCGCTGCTGGAGATGTGTGTTCCTTTCAGTTCATTCAGACTCAATATAGTGGTGAAATTAAGTACATCATCAGCTGGAGGCTACCCACCCAATGCAGAAATGGTAGGATTTGAAAAATATGTGAGTTCTGGGGTGAGGCTGGCCCCTGGCCAGCCAGGCAGGCCACACAATGGGGGTAGTGTGTCCACTGGATCCTGCACAGGCCCAGAGCAGTTACGAGGTGCCTTTCTGCCCCGGGGGGCCTGCACGTCCAGTCCAGCCTGATGAAGGCTCTGCGGGGCCCTGGAGAGTGGGAGGGCTGCAGGGGCTCTAACCTGAAGACATGAGCCCCCAAAGCCTGCTGTCCCCAGGCTGGCCACCGGGGAGGCTTCAGCGTGGGAAGCAGGGCAGCCGGGATTCGGAGGGGGAAGGTGTGGAAATTTGACACAAACGCAAATGTTTTACCTTCTAAATCACCTTGGTCTTTGCAGTTGAAATTCACCCTGAACTTCCCACCCCAGGGTCTCCTGGCGGGGGGAGCCGGGCTGCTTCTCGCTTTCCAAAGTCACAAGTCGTAATTCTTCCTCCACTGCAGCCACTCGGGTTGACTCGCAGCCACTTCTGAGTGTGCTGCTGAGATGGTGTGAAAGTCTCCCGGCAGGCAGCCTCGGCCTCCGCCTCCATCTCTGCAGACCTGCTGAGGCCTGGCGGGCCACTCCCCACAGCGGTGTTGCTAGGGCCCTGCTTCCCTCAGGAACACTTGTCACCTCAGCTGTGACTCAGTGACCACCTTCAGCCTAAATGACAAGAAAGGCCCAGGTGGCAAGTTGACCAAGGCCGTGGCCAGAGCTGCCCTCCTCCAGCTTCTGTGGGCAGCACCCTGGCCAACCGACACTCTGACTTCCAGAGCTGGCCTCCAGCATGTTGTCGATGTCCGCAAGGCCTGGGACCCCCAGAGCCCCGGATACAGGACAAGTGCACAGACCTGCTTCTATGCTAGAGGGATGGCGGTCCCGGGTTCAGGCCCACAGGTGCCTGCCCAGCCTCCCTCCTGGGCTCCCAGTCTCAGTCCCCTTCTTCCTGTCCTCTGGCTGCTTCCCCAGAGCGGCCTGAGCCTCCTGTGCCTGCTTCCAAGTTACCCAAACCCAGTGGCTCACAGCAGGACATCCTTGTTCCCTTTGTTCTGGGGTCAGAGGCCTCAGTGGGTCCTGCCAGGGCTCTGAGGGGAAGCACTTTCCTTGCCCCTCCCAGGGTCATGGTGTCCTCTTGCTCCAGGACATTGCTCCACCGCAGTGGTCTCCAGGATGCTTACGTCCTGATCTCCAGAACCCTTGAGGGCTACTTCCTGTGGCAGGAGAGCATCCTGATCCTTTGGGGCTGCTGTGCAAGATGCCATCAACCAGGGCTCGAAGCCACGGACATCCACTGCTCACAGTCTGGGGTCCGGATGTCCAGGATCGAGGCTTGGCTCATCCAGCCTCTGGCAGGGCCTCTCCCTAGTCCACAGCTGGCCCCTTCACACTGTCCTCTCCTGGCGAAGGGGAGGCAGCTCCCTGGTCTGGCTTGAGAACACGGATCCTGCTCACTGTGTGGTAAGTGGAGGCAGCTGGGGTTGGCTGGAGCAGGGGGTCACGGGGGCCTGGCTCTGGGGTATGTATTTGGTGAGGAGAGCTCTCTCTCTGCTGCTGCTTTCCTCCGCCACCCCCTCCGCCATGATGCTCTGCCTCATCCAGCCCCAAGGAAAGGTTTTGTGTGTGGACCCAGGCTCTGCAACCGCGGGCCTCAGAGAAGCTGTCAGGCCTTTTGGTCACAGCAGAGAAAAGCTGACTCCCATGCTCACACGCTCCCTGCCCCTCCAGTGCTCCAACGCGGTTGTCACGACTTCACCGAGGCGCAGCGGCAGCTGAGCCGTGTAGAATAGGAAGGAGAAGTTCTTTTGATCATCTCAATTTTTTTGTTTGCCTGGATTTTTTATGTACGTATAACTCTGAAAATTGCACCCCCCCCTACAAACACTTTCTCCTTTCTGTCTCTTGGAGGGTGCTCTCCTGGAGCCCCACTGTGAAAGGCAGGCCCAGGTGGCAACTGGCAAGACCTTGCCGTTCTGGAAGTGCCTTTACTTTATATATATATATATTAAGAGAGAGAGAGAGAGAGAGAGAGAGAGAGAGAGAGAGAGAGAGAATGAATCTTTTTTGTAGATGGACACAACACAATGCCTTTATTTTTATGTGGTGCTGAGAATCGAACCCGGGTCCCACCCGTGCTAGGCGAGTGCTCTACTGCTGAGCCACAACCCCAGCCTGGAAGTGCCTTTACTTTAGAGTCTGGCCTCTGGATTCCAGGTTGGGTGGAAATCACATTCCTCAGAATTGGAAAGGCACAGCCACTGTCCCTTGGTTGTGGTCGAGAAGTCCCAGCACCATCCTGATGCTTGGCAGGTGGTGTGAAAGCTGTTTCTCCTGGAACCCTCAGGACTTCCTCCTGGTGCCCTGTGTCCCAGCCGTCACTGGGAGGCTGAGCCCCTCCCCCCACCCCCCACCCCTGCCCCTGAAGGAGGCTCCCCCTGTGGGGCTGTCCTGGGCATTTTCCGAGTCTCTTTAAGCTAAGATTCAGGCTTCCTCAACTTTTCCTCCGTGTCCTTGGCTGTCTGCTGAAGTCTGAGATGGAGATGCCAAAGATCCACCCATAGGCTGCGTGTGTGTGTGCGAGCGTGTGCACGTGGCCTTGGGGAGCTGAAGAGGTGATATTTGACAGGTGGGAACACAGGAGTCCAGTTAGGTCTGGACTCCAGCTCACCCTGGGTCTGTCCAGATATGGCCTGGGACACGTGATCTGCTGTCTGTCTGGAATCTGCGCTGGGCCGGTAGGCGGTGTTGGACCAGCCCCGGGGGCTCTCAGGGTGATCTGGCTGTGCTGCTCACCCCTGATGTGGCAGTGGCTTTAGGCCTTTTGGGGGGGCTGTGACACACAGGGGCCAGCCTGGGGAGGGACCCGGGGCTGTGGCTGTAGGTCATCACAGAGTTGAAGAGGTGCTGACAGCCCTGTGGGCAGCGGGGTGCCCTCTCCAGTGAGCAGGCCCCTGGCTCTCTGCCCGGGCTGAGGTGGGGGCATGGGGATGCCATGTTCTGATGCAGACCTGCGGCCACCTGTCTGTGCCACTTCCCCACCTCCAGAGATAGCCTGGGCCTCCCGGCGGGGAGGTCCTGGTTCTGGGCAGGACTCAGCTCCCCCGGAGCCTGCCAAGTCAGTGCCACCTGCCCACCCTGTGCCACTTCCAGTTCTCCATCCTGTGGGCTCATGGCGTTGGCCCTGCTGCCATGCCTGTGCTGAGGGGCGCAGGACTGCGCCTCAACTCCACTGCCCAGGTGGCCTCGCTCGCTCTCAGTGCATCTCCCCTGGACAGTGGTGGGTGTTGTCATCCTAGAAACTGCCTGGGCGTGCCACCCCGGCTGGTTGGCCCAGGTCCCCAGTGTTCCATGAGAAAAGTGACTCAGTCACAGCCTGGGTCCCTAGCTGGGAGATGGGTAGAGCTGGGCACTGTGCCCCTGAACTTGACCTCTGACATGTGGCCTCTAGGGGGTCAACTCCCTCTGGTGGGAACAGGGAGTCCTCCTCTTAGTTCCCCTGAGCACAGCTGGGTGGGCTCTGCTGTCTCTGAGGGTGAGTGGACACCCTAGAGCAGATCCTCTGAAGGCAGGCAGGCCCTCCAGGGGGCGGCAGCAGAGGCTGGCTCACTTTGACTCCTGGCTCATCTAGCCCTTCCTGCTGGAATGGGCTCAGCAAAGAAGATTCTGGAAGCTCTCATTACATGACTGCCCCTCTGTGTGTGTGTGTGTGTCGGGGGGTGTATGTGTGGGTGTGGGTGCGCGCATGCGCGCATGTGTAATAAAAAGAACTTTGTATCTTCTCGATGTTTACTGCAAAATGGGTGAAGTTTTAGCTAGGTGTGGTGGTGCATGCCTGTAATCCTGGTGACTCAGGAGGCTGAGGCAGGAGGATTGCCAGTTTGAGGCCAGCCTCAGCAACTTAGTGAGACCCTGTCTCAAAGTAAAATACAAAAGGACAAGGATGTTGCAAAGGCAAAAAAAACGGATGGCATTATTAAAAATAAATACCTCTCCAAACTATAGCTTCACGTGCACGGTGGAGACTGACTTAGAAATCAGGTGGGTGATTGCATGTTGTGCGCAGGTAACATGAATAAACTGAGCATGTGAACAAGCCCGAGGCCTTGTCCTGGGTCATGTGGAACTCGAGGCTTTCGTGGGCAGGCTGTGCTCATGTGCAAAGCCCCTGCTCCCTGCACCCCCTTGGTGGCTTACGGGCTCCTATTTCTTGCCCTGGGCGCTGACACTCACAGCTTGTTAAGGATCTTCTCAGGCACCTGCTGAAGGTGAGGGCCTCCGAACCGAGCCTTGGCATCTGGAAGGAGGACGTGCTACCCAGGTCCTCGCTCCATGCAGCAGGGAAGAACACGTTGCACCAGGTCCCTGGATCGGGCGAGCCCCAGAGCCCGTGGTTCCATCCACAGCTGTCCCCTCTGAACCCCCAGCCCTGAGGTGGCAGCTCCTCCCAGCCTGAGCAGTGGGCAGTGGCCTCCAGCTGGTCCTGCGTTTCTCTCCACTGGAAGCAGTGGGATGAGCTGTCCACCCTGACCTGGAGCTTCTGGGACCAGGTGGGGGTGAGCTCGGGCCCAAAGGGCCTCCAGTTCCCTGGGCCACATTCGGACAGGAGAGCGGTGAGGAGGGCCAAGCCTGTGCCTCGCCCCCTGGGGAAGCAACCCACGAGGGGTCACCTGGGGAACGCTGGCTGAACAGTTCCCCACCGGCCAGGGTGAACCCTGAATCCAGGGACAGGTGTCCTAGTAAGAGATAGAGCAGGGCGCAGACATGCCGCAGTCTGGCTGGGCACAAAATAACCGAGCCGCCACACAGCCTTGTAGGTTCAAAACAGGAACTCCTTTATTCTCCGCACTCCCGTGAACGCCACACACGCGGCCTTCCCCCCGCAAACACACACACACCACACACCAACCGGAAATCCCTCCTCCGGAAAATCCCTACTCCGGCACTTCCCCAACCAATGGGAACTCTCCGGGAATCCCCTCGAGAACTCCAAACTAGCAGGCCTAGGCTGACAGCAGGGGTCTAATGTACAATTGAATGCACAGCTTAACCTAACCATCATCATCTCTATGGCTTGCTGGGGTCACCTCTCAACCACTCTGTTCTGGCAAAAATGCCATGGTCATTCCGACTCGGCTCTGGCTCTCAGCACAGACACACAGAGAGGCCAGGCCACCAGGGCTGGACCTGCAGCCTGCTGCAAGCTCAGCAGTGGGAGAGGCGCGAGGACCCCCCCGCCCCCGCCCCTGAGGGAGGGTCCCCTTGTTCTGCACTCATGGCCTCTGGAACTGTGAGGGGAGACATTTCTGTTTGTTTTAAGCCACCAAGTTTATGGCGATTGTTTCGGTTGCCACAGGAAACAGTGCGACCGATGGAGCGGGGTCCTGCTGCCACAGGGCGGGCTGGCGTGCGGGCTCACCTGTGCGCGGGCAGGGCGTGTGCGGGCAGGGCGTCGGGCTCCAGGCTGCCTGGTGACTGGCAGGAGGGGCAGTGCCTCTGGTGGTCGTGGCTGCTGGGACGTCCAGGAGCAGGAATGGTGGACGATAGCCTTGGCCGCTCTGAGCTTCCCACCTCCAGGTTGTCTTGGACCCAGAGACCTCTTCCTGCACCTTCTGACTGGGGTCCTCGACCTCTGCCCACCATGGACCCCAGAATATCACACAGGTCCCTAGGCAGCCAGTGGAGACAGCACCGCAGCAGAGGGGACTCCCACCCCCGCAGGATTCTTGTGCAGGTCGGGGCTGGGGCTCTGGACGGGCTGAATATGGAGATGGGGAGGGGAGTGCATCCCTTCTGTACGATGCCTGACGTGGGGACTCCCTGCTCGCCTTTGAGGGCCCTGATGTGGGAGTGGAGACCCCTGTGGAAAGGGCCCACTGTGGGACAGCTCACACCACACTCAGACACCCAAGGACAGAGCAGGGACAGCTCTGCCCAGCCTGGGCCTGGCCTGCGGTGTCTTCTGCCATGTCACTGAGCTGTGGGCAAAGGCTGGGGCTGTGTCTCCCCATCATTGTCCATCTCAACAAAACCCCAGGGCAGCCACAAGGAGCCATAGGCCGATGGCAGGGGGCCGGTACAAAGGTGGCACAGCCACCAGCCTGGTGGAAAGTAGGTGCTCAGAGAACACCAGACGCACCACCTGGACAGAGCAGGTTGAGGACCACACAGCAGGCCCAAGTTAGGTTGGGTATGAAGATCGAAATCAGAATAAAAGGACAGAAGACGGGATCTCACTGGACACTGCGACTGTGGTCCTTGGCCTTGGCCCTGCCTGGATCCCGAGGAGCGTTTCTGTTGTTCATAATCTACAGGCAGCAAGGCTCACTCACCGAATAAGGCAACAAGTGCTTCTGGCAGAGCACAGAGCTGTGTGGCCATCTTCACGGTGAAGTTCAAACCCTGTGATCCCCAAGTCTTCACCTCCCTGCTTCCTGTCCAACAGACCACCACTCTGCTTCTGTCTCCAGAGCTTCCTCTTCTGACCTCCGGGGGATGGACGCACCAACACGTGGCCTTTTGTATCTTTCCTCTCCCTCACAGGCCTCTGGGAAGTTCACCCACATTTAGGCAGATTCCAATGCTCTGTTCCCTTTTGTGCATACTCCATTGTCTAGACAGACTGTGTCTGTGTATTCCTTGTTCAGTCGAGGACATTTAGTTTGTCTTCAACTTTGGGCTATTACGAATGATGCTGATATGAACATCTGTGTACAAGTGTTTGTGTGAACACGTTTTTATTTATCTAGGGAATATATACTACCTAGGAGTGGAACTGCTGGGTCATGCGGTGACTCCATGTCTAGTCATTTGAGAAGCTTCCAGAAATGTTGTCTAATGAGGCTGCACCATTTGATGTGCTCCCAGCGATGGACGAGCATCGGATTCCTCCACACCTCGCCAACACTTATCATCATCCGACTTTTGACTGAACAACCCTAGGGGTGTGAGTGGCACCTCACTGTGGGGTGGACCTGCGTCTTTCCGATGACAAATGATGTTGGACATCTTCATGTGCTTACTGGCCACTGGTTCCCCTTTTTGTGGAAAGATGCCTATTCATGTTCTTTGTCTATTCTTAAATTGGGTTTCTTGATTTTTTATTATTGAATTGTAAGAGGTTTTATCTGTCTGTTTATGTATGTATAGTTGTGGTTGGACACAATATCTTTATTTTATTTATTTATTTTTGTGGGTGTGGAGGATCAGACCTTGCACCTCACATGTGCTAGCAAGTGCTCTACTGCTGAACCTCAGCCCCAGCCCTGAATTATAAGGGATTTAAAAATATTTTCTAGAAACAAGTCTGCTATAGTTTAGGTATTAAATGTACTCAAAGACCCTAAAGGCCCGGTCTGCTTGTGGTGCTGTGGGGCGTGGTAGAAACTCTAAGGGGTGGGGCCACAGGGAGTGTGCCCTTGAGGGGACTGGTCCTTGTGCTCTTGGGTCCCTCACTTCCCTGCCCCGAGGTGAGCGTCTTCCTCCCCGTGTGCTCCTGCACGGGCCACTCCTCCCAGCCTAAAGGCAGAAGCTCTGAGTCTGAGTGCCCCTGTGCGTTGGTGACCTCAGGTTCTGTTGTAGTGACAAAGGCTGACTTATACAAAGTCCCTTGACAGACACATGATTTGTGAACGTCTCCTCTCCTCCGGTGGGTTGCCTTACCTCCTCGATGGTATCCTTTGAAGTGCTACAGGTTGAATTTTGATGAAGTTCAATTTATCTCCTTTTTCTTTAGTTGCTCATAGTTCATTTTTGAATGTAGTATGAATCAAGGATCCAACTTCATTGTTGTGCGTGGGTCTATTCAGTTGTCCAGTACCATTTGTTGAAAAGACTATCTTTCCCCAGTGAATGGTTTTGGTACCCTTGCCAAAAATCAGCTCCCCATAGATGTGTAGGTCTGTCTCTGGATTCTCAGTTCTAGCCCATGACCTATCTGTCTTTTTTTTTGCCAGTGCCACATTGTTTTGTAGTTTTGAAACCAGGATATATGAGTCCTTCTACTTTGTTCTTTTAAAAGTACTTTGTTTTAGTTATTCTGGATCCCTTGCAATCCTGCCGCAGTCCGGCAGGGCAAAATAACCGGGAGGTGACAAGCAACTTGTTAAGGTTGAAGCGGACACTGCTTTGTTGTGGGACAGCAGAGGTATATATACCTAACTGATTACACACAGCTTGACTCAGTCAGCATCATCCAGTTACGGCAGTCAGCCAATAAGGAATCCCCCCATCTTAATGGCTCGGTGGCGTGGCCTCACAACCACTCCTCCTGGCAAACTGCCAGGCGCCATCTTGACTTGATTTGCAGTCCCCAACACAATTCCATATGAATTTTAGAATTAGATTGTCAAATTCTGCAAATAACTCAGTTTGGATTCTGAAGGGGATCACACTGAACCTGTCATCTTAACCACGCTGTCTTCCAATCCAGGAAACGGGATGGGTTCCAGTTATTTTGATCTTTAATTACTTTCAGCAATATTTCATTGCTTTTAGAGTGCATTTTCCCTTCCTTTATTAAATTTATTCCAAAGTATTTTATTCTTTCTGATGCTATTATGTATGCATGGAATTTTTTCTTAGTTTTCCAGGGGACTTCTTATGATCATGTCATCTATGAAAAGAAATATTTTCACTTCTTCCTCTCCAATCTTGATGCCTTTTATTTATTTTTCTTGCCTAATTCCTCGGGCTTTAACCTTCAGTACAATGTTGAATAGAGGTGGCAAGAGCACATCACCTTGTCGCCTTCTGACCGAGAGGGAGCGCCTCCAGTCTATACAATAAGTGTGCATTCAGCCGTGAAGTTCTGTGATGCACTTCATCAAGTTGAAGAAATTTCTTCTTAATTTGTTAAGTATTTTATCATGGAAATGGGTTGAATTTTGTCAAAAGTTTTTTTCCTGCATCTAATTAGATGCCCATATGATGTTTACTTTTATTCTATGGATATGCTGTATTATATTAATTGATTTTCAGATGTTGAACCAAACTTGCACATCTGGGGAAGATCTCACTTGGTCATGGTGCACATGTGTCCTTACCTCTGTGGCAAAGTGGTTTAGTGGTATCCTAATGATGATTTTTCATGTCCATGTTCATATGAGATACTGGTCCATATTTTTTTTCTTGTAATTTCTTTTTAGGTTTTTGTATCAGGGTAATAGTGGCCTCATAGAATGAGTTGGGAAGTGTTCCTTCCTTTTCTATTTTTTGGAAGATTTTGTAATGAATTTATGTTCTTTAAATGTTGGGAGGATTAGTGGTCTTGGACTTCTCTTTGTGGGTAAGTTTTTAGTTACTACTTCAATCCTTGTACTAGTTATTGTTCTATTCAGGGTGTCTTCTTGAGTCAGTTTTAATACTCTGACTTTCTACGGATTTGTCCATTTCAGCTAATTTAGATACTTTGTTGTTGCACAGCCACATGCAGCATTCCTGTATGATGCTTTCTGTTTCTTTACATCAGTAGTAGGGTTCCTTCTTTCACTTAAGATTTTAGTAATTGGGTCATTTCTTATGTGTGTGTGTTAGACTTTTAAACAATGTTTATTCGTTCTTTCTAGTTATACAGGACAGTAGAGTGTATTTTGGTGTATTATACGTACATGGACTATAAGTATCCCACTCGTGGCTGTACATGATGTCGAGCTACACTGGTCGTGTATTCATCCTGAGCATAGGAAAGTGATGTCAGAGTCATTCTACTGTCTTTTCTGTTCCCATCTCATTTCCTTTTTCCTTAGAAAAATTCCAACCGAAACATTTGTTAGTTTTCTTTTTTTTTAAAACCATTTCTTTTATTTTTTTAAGAGAGAGAGAGAGAGAGAGAGAGAGAGAGAATTTTTTAATATTTATTTTTCAGTTTTCGGCGGACACAACATCTTTATTATATGTGGTGCTGAGGATCGAACCCAACGCCCCGTGCATGCCAGGGGAGCGCGTTACCGCTTGAGCCACCTCCCCAGCCCTGTTAGTTTTCTTGATCTTTTCAAAACACCAGCTTTGGGTTTCATTTAGTTTCTCTGTTGTTTTTTTCTATTTTACTAATTTCTCCTCTAATCTTTATTATTTCCTTCTTTCTGCTTGGTTTAGGTTTAGCTTGCTCTTATTTTTTCAGGGTCTGAAGGCAGAACATTAGGTTATTGATTTGAGCTCCTCCTTCTTTCAGATATAGGCATGTTGTAGCTATAAATTTCCCTTTGAATTCAGCTTTAGCCACATATCATGAGTTTGGGCATTTTGTGTTTTTGTTTCATTCATTTCAAAGTATTTCTAATTTTGTGATTTCTTCTTTAACCCATTGATTTTTAAAATTTCAATTTTGGGGGGCATAATAATCATACACTCTAGTGGGTTTCATCGTGGCATATTTGTATGAGCACAGAACATAATTTGATTAATTCTAGAAATGGAACTAGTCATTGGTGACCTAGAAGTGCATTGTGTATTCTCACTAGCTGATTTTCTCAAGAGCATATAACATGAGCTTGTTTCCTTTCCTTTTAAAAGTCAAATATGTCAGATTAAAAATGACCACTGCTGGGCTGGGGTTGTGGCTTAGCATGTGTGAGGCACTGGGTTTGATTCTTAGCACTTCTAAATAAATGAATAAAATAAAGGTCCATCAGCAGCTAAAAAAAAAAAAAAAATAAGTCCACTGCTTCTGGCACATTCTTATCAAGCTGTAGGGTATATGGCTCCTTTCCCCTTGGACCTGCTTCTGTTGGACCAACGGAGTGCTGCCTGACTCCTGAGGCTGGGTTGGAAGACACTTGGCAGCTCTGGCTTTACTGTCCTTTGCTGAGAGCCACAGCCGAGTCGGAATGGCCCCTGGCGTTTTGCCAATAGTATTGGTTGAGAGGTGAGCCATTAGATGATGCTGGATTGATTCAATTGTATATTACACCATTACTGTCCTCCTCGGCCCGCTGCTCTGGAGTTCTCCCGGGGATTCCTGGGGAGTTCGCATTGGTTGGGGAAGTGCTGGAGGAGGGATTTCCGGTTGGTGGTTCCTGGAGGAGCCGCGTGGGTGGCGTTCCGGAGAGTTCCCGGGGAGCGTGTGTGGAGTGTGCTGGTGGAGTTCAGAAATAAAGTTTGTTCCTGCTTCAGTGGCTCGTGATTTGTGCCCAGCCAGAGTGCGGCAGTCCTTAGATGCTCCCCTGGGGACGTGTCAGGGTGGCAGCCACTGTGTGCTAGGCCAACCATCCCACAACCACAGGCCTACGAAGTTCCAGACTAGCCATGTGGAGAAGCCCCTGGAGAGAGAAGGGGGACAGCCCCCACTCTTGTAGCCATCCCATCCACAGACAGGTGACCAAAGAAACAAGCCTGGTAATGATGGCCCCAGAGATGCCCCCTAAGGAACTGAGGTCCTCACACATGGTGCTAGTTGGCCCACGGCACTGTCTCCTGCTCCTGGAGCACAGCAAGGCTACGGACACTGTCCACTGAGCCTGTCCTGGGTCCTGACCCGCAGAGTGGTGAGCATCATAGAATGGCTCCATGCCACTCAGCTTGGGGTTGCTTTTTGCTCAGAAAATAGGAGCTGGAATGGCGAATTTGT
Organism: Marmota flaviventris; assembly: GCF_047511675.1. Classification (NCBI taxonomy): domain Eukaryota; kingdom Metazoa; phylum Chordata; class Mammalia; order Rodentia; family Sciuridae; genus Marmota; species Marmota flaviventris. The sequence goes on along the minus strand of NC_092508.1, from coordinate 2,435,068 downwards.
CCTGCTTATATTCACTGTTATTATAATTGTTAATAACTTTTTTGGGGGGGTGGGATTCAGTAAAGTAGAAATAATACTATCCAAACAATTTAAGGAGCTACGTAGATATATAAAGGCACACCCCCAGGAACCCACCTCCCCAGCCACACCCTACCTGCCCAGAGTTACCACCCAGTTAATTCCTGTCAGGGGATCAATACACTGATTGGATTAAGGTTCCCATAACCCAATCATTCCTCCTCTAAGCCTTCTTGCATTGTCTCATACATGAGCTTTTGGGGGACACCTCATATCTAAACCATAATATATATATGGTGAGCACTTAGCACAGTGAAATATATACAATATTCATATCGTACAATGCATTGCATGTACACATATATAGTGCACTCAAAAAGTTAGCTAGAAGAAATGGCACCTAGATATACCATATTTTATTTCATTTACTTGAGAATATGAGACAGTTTTTATCTGGACTTTAATTTCTTTCAGTAAGTGTTTTGAAGTCTTCTTTGAGACAGGGGAAACCACATGGGACAAAGGCTGGGACAATGAAAACCCCTGGCACAATAAATGTGGAGCATGTTGCTTCTCTCCCCTGAGCTCTGTTTTCAACAGACCTGTCACGGGCCCTGATTAAACCACAGAAGCAGAATATTTGCATAAGATGGGATTTTACCAGGGAAAATACTAAGTAAACCTCTAGCTTTACTTATTTTTCATCAACTTAAAATCACCAACTCTGGAGGTCACACGGCTGGACGATATATCCCTGCTCGTCCCCAGCTTGGCTGCAGCAAGCTGACGTGTGAGTTGTGAGGATGATGGTTGCCTGGGTGACCCTGCAGGGACCTGGTGGCAGCTTCTGTTGGAAGCACTGACCCGCGTGGGCCTGAGAGGCGCCACGGGTGCCTGCACTGGGACTCTGACTGCACATTCTGTCGTCCCCGTCGCTGCTTGGACCTGTGGGCTCCTTTCTGCGTGGCCTGTGGACGGGGGTGGCCTGTGGAGCTGGTGTGCCTTTTATTCTGCCCACAGTTACGCGTCCCAGTAGCTATGGCATCCCCAGCATGCAGAGAGCTTCAGGCCTGTGGGGAGGCCTAGCCACAGGGCCAGGGTGTTCGTGCAGGACAAAGGTGCCAGCGGCACAAGTCCTCGCTGACTGTGGTCACCTGGTGGCCTGAGCCTTATGCAATAAGAAACACCTGGGACAGTGTCCGTGGCCAGGGGCGATTGCCAGACTCAGCTCACCCCAGCAACTCAACGGAAGTCTGCATCTCCCTTCTTGAGGGACACCCTGCCCCTCCATCATGCTGTCCCCTTCAGGTGGAGCGCCCAGCCCAGGAAGAGCTTTCTCTTACACACCCTCAGCTCACACGACCCACTTTCATTCTACCGTGACCACGACGAAGGCTCTCACTCGTGTGTCATCGTCCTCTCTTTCTTACCTGCTGTACCTTGATTTTGCATTTTCTGTAGCTCAAGGGGCTGGATTTTTGTTCACCCTCAGGGAGTGACAACAGTTTCAAATGGGTTTCTTACCTGCTCCAAATCAGTGAGAGCAAATCCCTCATCCTTAAGGCCCGGAGCCTGAGGCTCTGCCCCCCAGCCAGCCCTGGGCTCTGCCCAGTGGCCTCCTGCCTCTGACACCCCCGCTGGTTCTTCCCGGGCACTGTCGAGAGGTGGCCACTGTCTGGGATTTCAGCTTCCTTGATCTTTTCTTTTGAAACGCCTTTGGTGGCAGTGGATCAGAGGGAGTGTGTCGTGGGGTGGGGTGTGTGTGACAGTGGGTGGCATTTTGGTAAAGCACGTCACCATGCCCTTTTCTTCCTTACCTTCTTTACCCTGCCCAGGGCTGCAGTCTGCTGCAGCTCGTAACCAGAACTCTGTGAGGTCCAGTCGCAGGAGGGCAGGGTGCTGGCCACCTGCTGGCTGCTCTCTCCCATCTGAGCTCTTGCTTTGTCCATTCCTCCATCTAGACGCCTCCTCTGAAGGAGTCCCCTCCTGTAGGGGCTCAGGAGGACCGGTGCATCCTGCAGGTTGGAGTTTTCTTGGGATCCAGTGCCCGGGTGGCTCCGAGGCTTAACTGGAAGCACGCAGCCTGTGGTCGCTCCTCGACGGGAGGATGGCTCCTTTTAAGGGCTCCCCAAGCCTACAGAAGCTCTGAGCAGCTGGCAGGGTCACCCGAGTCCCCAGGGAGGAGGCAGGAAGCTTGTTCTATTAGACTTGGACTTTCCTTCGCCCCGGATCTGCGTCTGATTTCACTGGAGCACTTCCACCCCCCAGGCAAAGGGGGATTGGAGCGAGCGCTTCATGTTCAAAAGCGCTTCACACACGCTGCTGTATTCACTTACACAGACTCGCACTTGCACACACACAGAGACCCACACGTCTTCCTGGGCTGGCCGTGTGTGGGGCAGATTGTGCTCCCTCTCCTTTCCCTGGGGGGCAGCTGCGCCCACTATTTATTTTTGTATGGAGGATTCACCAAGTAAACGCCCAACGTGGGGCTCTGGCTTCCAGAGCGTCCCTCTGTGTGAGTGGATGCCTTGCTCTCTGCCGAGGCCTCCTTGGGCTCTTCTTCCACTGACAGAGTGGACAAGGGCTTTCCAGCCTCCATCGCTGGGACCATGACAGCCAGGTGTTCCCACTTTGGCTGGTGCCTTTAACTGGAGGTTCTGGGGGACTGTGTACCCCTGGGCCTCTTGTTCAGCCTTCAGTGTGGGGTCCTGGTGGCCTGTGAGCCATGGAGCCTCTGGCTGGGATGTGAGCACACGTCCCCACTCATGTGCTAGTGAAAACTCTCACAAGCACGCGCACGCTGCTCCTGGCCCAGCCCTGCTGCGGAGGACCAGGAAGCCAGGGCCTGCGAGGGCGAACAGGCCCCGGTGTTTCATGACAGCCTGGAGGGAGCTGCCCTTGGGCCTGCACGCTGCCCGGTCACACACTGCACATGGCCCCCTCTTGGGCCAGGTCCTCCCTCTTGTCCTGGTGGCTCTTTCCTGGCTGCCATTTCCGCCATTTCCAGAGGACTGGCTCAGCACTCGGTCGGGCTGCCACTGGCAAAGGGTCATGGGAAGGGTCCATCTCAAGCAGCTACGGCTGGTCCCTGCTGCAGCCCAGGCCTCTGCCCGCCTGTGGCCCTGTGCTGCTCTTCCTGTGGCCTGTTCCCTGGAGCCCACACTCCCTGGGGGCCCATGGGGAGAAGCCCATTCTTCAGTCCCTTTTGAGGCTTGGTACCAGGCAGTGAATCACCTCCTTTAATTCTTAAGGCAACCTCTGGGGAAGTTGGGGCGCAGGGGGTAAAATGGTATGCCTGATGGGTGCGTATCTAGTGACACAGGTTGGGGACTTCAGAGGCCTCTGTCCCCCTACTGTATCCTGTGCTTGAAAAATCACAAAGCAGAGACCTGGTATCACACTGCCCGTCACCCACTGGTCACAAGGGGGAGGGGAAGAAGGTCGGGCTCCCTGGCTAATTCCGGCCTCTCCCCTGATTCCCAGAGGGGGGTGGACGGGATGGAGAGGAGCCGCGTGGCTGAGGCTGTGCTGGGCCTCCAAAGATCCTGTCTGTGTGGTGAACACCCGGGCCACCCTGGGTGTGTTAACCCAGGGGCCTCCAGAGGAACGGCGGGGTGCCTGGGGGATGAGGTTGACTGCAGTGCTCAGAGGAACGGTGTGCTGGGCAGGGATAGCCCTCAGGGGGCTGGGGGAGCTGAGGAGGGGTGGGCGAGGAGGTGTTTCAGGGGGAAATGGCAGAGAATGGCACAGGAACAGAGGCAGGACAGCGGGTGCAGCTGCAGCTGTCGGGCAGCTCTGGGGAGGCGCTGGGTGGGAGGTGGCCTGGGACACAGCGCCCACAGCAGCCTGCGGGGGACAGGCAGGGAGGCGGGGACCAGTGACAGGGGAACAAGCAGGCAAGGGCTTTCTATTGGTAAATCGCCACAGATGGCCCGCACTGACTCTGAGGTCATGTGTGTGTCCCAGGGAGATCACTGGCAAGAGGGGCAGAGGCAGGACTTCAGGTGCAGGTGGCTTGTGGTGGTTACGATGGTGACAACTTTCGTGTTAGTTGACCTTCCATGATAGTGACAAGATGTCTGACATAATCAACTTATAAGGAGGAGAGCTTTATTTGGGCTCAAGTTTTGGGGTGAGAGTCCTCTGCTTTTGTTCCTAGGACAGGCAGGTAGCAGGAAGTGCGTGTGGGGAAGCATCTCCCTTTTTGGCAGCCAGGGAGCAAAGGGAAAGGGGAGGATGGGCAAGGTCCCAGCATGTCCCCAATAACCTCAATTCCTTCCTCCAGGTCCCTTCCCCTAGGGTCCCACTACCTCCCAACAGCACCTCTGGCTGGGACCGAGCCTTCAACACCTGGGCCTTTTGGGGACCCTCAAGATCTGAACGATGGCCGTGGGGACGAGGTGGTGGGATGCATGGAGATGCTGATGGTGCTGATGGTGGTGAAGCCAGGTCCTGTGGGTGGCTCTCCCCAGGAGCTCCCAGGGCTGCCCCGTGTCTCTGGAGCACCCTCACTGGGGCAGGGTGTGGTGGGCTCTGCACCAGCTGCTGCAACCCATCCTGTAGGTCCCACTGGGCAGCTCTAAACCCTGGCTCTAAGCCCCGCTCTGGGGCTCACAGGACAGCCAGCCGCCCTCACTATGCCTGGGCCTCGGCCACCGCTGGCACATCTTCGTTTCTGCTTCTTTGAAGCTTTTGCGATCCCAGGTCTCTAGGCGCCCCAGGCACGGTCCTCTACCTGGACTGGTGGATACTTTCCCTTCGTTGGGGATCGCTGTCCTTCCTCTAGGAGAAGATGGCTGTCAGCCTGGGAGGACCTGCCCAGTTCCTCCCTCGGGGTGGGATGCCCCAGCCTTAACTCAGGTCCCAGTTCCTCCCAGGGATGGGACCCCTGTCTGCCTTCAGGTCCTTGTTCCTCCCTGAGGTGGGACATCCCCTGCCTTCCCTCAGGTCCCTGTTCCTCCCTGAGGTGGGACATCCCCTGCCTTCCCTCAGGTCCCTGTTCCTCCCTGAGGTGGGACACCCCTGCCTTCCCTCAGGTCCCTGATCCTCCCTGGGGTGGGACACCCCTGCCTTCCCTCAGGTCCCTGTTCCTCCCTGAGGTGGGACACCCCTGCCTTCCCTCAGGTCCCTGATCCTCCCTGAGGTGGGACATCCCCTGCCTTCCCTCAGGTCCTTGTTCCTCCCTGAGGTGGGACACCGCTGCCTTCCCTCAGGTCCCTGATCCTCCCTGAGATGGGACACCCCTGCCTTCCCTCAGGTCCCTGTTCCTCCCTGAGGTGGGACACCCCTGCCATCACTCAGGTCCCTGATCCTCCCTGAGGTGGGACATCCCCTGCCTTCCCTCAGGTCCCTGTTCCTCCCTGAGGTGGGACACCCCTGCCATCACTCAGGTCCCTGTTCCTCCCTGAGGTGGGACACCCCCTGCCTTCCCTCAGGTCCCTGTTCCTCCCTGAGGTGGGACACCCCTGCCTTCCCTCAGGTCCCTGTTCCTCCCTGAGGTGGGACATCCCCTGCCTTCCCTCAGGTCCCTGTTCCTCCCTGAGGTGGGACACCCCTGCCTTCCCTCAGGTCCCTGTTCCTCCCTGAGGTGGGACATCCCCTGCCTTCTCTCAGGTCCCTGTTCCTCCCTGGGGTGGGACATCCCCTACCTTCCCTCAGGTCCCTGTTCCTCCCTGAGGTAGGACATCCCCTACCTTCCCTCAGGTCCCTGATCCTCCCTGGGGTGGGACATCCCCTACCTTCCCTCAGGTCCCTGATCCTCCCTGAGGTGGGACACCCCCTGCCTTCCCTCAGGTCCCTGTTCCTCCCTGAGGTAGGACATCCCCTACCTTCCCTCAGGTCCCTGATCCTCCCTGAGGTGGGACACCCCTGCCTTCCCTCAGGTCCCTGTTCCTCCCTGAGGTAGGACATCCCCTACCTTCCCTCAGGTCCCTGATCCTCCCTGAGGTGGGACATCCCCTACCTTCCCTCAGGTCCCTGTTCCTCCCTGAGGTGGGACATCCCTGCCTTCCCTCAGGTCCCTGTTCCTCCCTGAGGTGGGACATCCCCTGCCTTCCCTCAGGTCCCTGATCCTCCCTGAGGTGGGACACCCCCTGCCTTCCCTCAGGTCCCTGATCCTCCCTGAGGTGGGACACCCCTGCCTTCCCTCAGGTCCCTGATCCTCCCTGAGGTGGGACACCCCTGCCTTCCCTCAGGTCCCTGTTCCTCCCTGAGGTGGGACACCCCTGCCTTCCCTCAGGTCCCTGTTCCTCCCTGAGGTGGGACATCCCCTACCTTCCCTCAGGTCCCTGTTCCTCCCTGAGGTGGGACACCCCTGCCTTCCCTCAGGTCCCTGTTCCTCCCTGAGGTGGGACATCCCTGCCTTCCCTCAGGTCCCTGATCCTCCCTGAGGTGGGACACCCCTGCCTTCCCTCAGGTCCCTGATCCTCCCTGAGGTGGGACACCCCTACCTTCCTCAGGTCCCTGTTCCTCTCTGGGGTGGGACATCCCCTGCCTTCCCTCAGGTCCCTGTTCCTCGCTGGGGTGGGACACCCCTGCCTTCCCTCAGGTCCCTGTTCCTCGCTGGGGTGGGACCCCCTGTGGGTGAGAGGAGGCCTGCTGGGCAGGAGGGGGAGCTGCCACATGGCTGTAGGAGGGGGCCCCATCAAGGCTCGCTGGGCAGTGAGGACGCAGAGCCCAGATGAATGCCGGCCGGCGGGGGGAAGCCAGCCTGGCTATTAGGCAATAGTCTAGATCCCTTTGTTTCTCTGTTCCTTCCAAAGTGGCAAAAGATCAAGGCCCTGAAAGCTTGAAATAACACCAGGGAAATAGCTTGCAGACCCTGCATCTGGAGGCCAGAGGCTCTCATGGCTGTGGGGGAGGGAGGGGGAGGGCGGGTCTGGACCCGATTCACACTCTTCCCCAGGCTTCCCACCGCAGGCAAGGTGGGCAGCACCGCGGGACAGACCCCTGCTGTCAGGCAACGCCCAGGGCATCTCTGCAGGTTCCGGCCTCCTCACCCGGGCCTGCAGGTCCAACGTGGTCTATTCTTTGTTGGGTCCTAGATACCGAAGTTAATGAGAATCTCCCGCAGGGTCACAGAACCTGGCCGGTGACATGTGCAGACAAGTGTCTGTGATTACTCAGGGCGCAGGAAAGCCAGGCCCAGAGCACCAGGGTCGTGCCTCTCAGACAGGCAGCTGGGCCTCCTGGGCGGGCAGCCCGCTGGTCATCCCATCTCAGCCACGTCAGGGAGCCGGGCAGTGGGGACAGCTGCAGAGAGCAGAGCCCCGGTGGCTGGTCTGGCCTGTAGTCTAGGGCTCCTGCGGGGGTTGGGTTGGGGCCCCCTGCTTTCTCTGCACTGCCCCTCTTGCCACCAACAGGACGCACTTAGCCTGACCAGATGATCCATGCTGGGCAGGAGCTGACTCCATCAGTGCCTGCCGCTCACTCAGCCTTGGCCCCCAGGCGAGGCCACACCGTGCTCTGGCCAGGTGGCTTCCCTTCCCTGGCGGCCAGGGCAGCTGGTGTTGGAGGGATCTGGCGTGTCGCCTGAGGACGCCCAGCGTGCCAGAGTCGGAAGTGGGATCTGAGTCCAAACCTCCCTGACAACAACCCTCAGACCTCCAGAGCCCTCCTGTCCTGGGATCCCAGGCCAACGAGTGACCCAGCCAGGCCCAGGTCCTTCCCAGAGACAGTTTTCTGGCACACAGTTGGGCCCGTCACGTCCCACCTCAGAGCCCGCGGCGGCTCCCGTGTGTTGGCGGTTCTTTTGGATCAGTGATGACAGATGACCAGGAGGCTGAAGGCTCGCGCAGACAGGCCCCAGTGGGAAATCCACACGGCCTGTGTCTTCCTGTTACCTGTCCAGGGTCCTGGGCTCTGTCCCCTGGGCCCAGGCCTCCAGGTGGCCTTCCGCATGCCCTGTCCCGGAACCCACAGCAGAGTGGCTGCCCTTCTTTCGGGGAGGAGGAAGGAGGGAGGCCTGTGGCAGTCTCAGCATGGGCGCTGGGGCTGCCCTGGGCTGGCTGAACAGGATGGAGTGGGGCACTGGCCGCCCAGAGGGCAGCCGGGCACTCAGGGAGACAAAGCCCCGTGCACCGTGGCATTCCTGGGTAAGCCCTGTGGTGTGCGTGGAGGGGCAGGGCGCAGGAACAGCTCCTGGGCTCGCGGAGTTCAGAGACAGGTGGCAACAGGCCTCGGGGAGGCGCTGGGTCTGCAGCTGGAGGCACATTCCTGGCTCCGGGAGCACAAGCGGCTTTTTGGATTTGAGCAGAAGCCTGATTTTGTACACTTGCAGGCTGCTCTGAGGGCTGGAGGGCTCCCTCTGCCCCGAGCGAAGACTTTTTCAGCAGGTCTGTCCTAGGAGCCAAGGGGCAGAGGTGGTTCCGGGGTCTGTTTCTCCCCAGTGAAATCAGTGGAATGACCTGGAGTTAGGCTGTCCAGAGAGGCCTTAGTCTGGGTGACTCTGCCACCTCCCAAGCCTTCGTTTTCTTCTCTGTCTGTGCTGGTGACCAAGAGGGAGCTGCTCCCTGCCTCTCTGTGGTGGCTCTTGCTACAGCCCCCGGCAGGTCGCCGGTTACTGATGGCGGCTTCTCCAGGGATGGTGGGTGTCCTGGGCAACTGTCCCTTCTGTAATTCACTTTCTCGGGAAGTGACAATCAGCCAAACTGAGCTGAGGTGTAAGAAGTCAAAAGACAAGGGTAGTTCAGGCCTCCTCCGACCCCTGCAGCTGTGCCACGCCCCTCTCTGCGCTGGAGACTTGCTGGGGCTCCTCGTGGGAACTTGCATGGTCCTGGGTTGCATTCCAGGCTTCCCCGTCAGGCCACACGGGTTGCATTGTGATGCTCTCTGCTGAGTCCTCCAGGGTCACAGACCAGTCTCTGTGTTCAGTGCCAGGGGAACTGTATCCTTACTTCTGAATCTCTTTTCCTGTCTTAATGGGGTTTGTGGCAGAAAGTCCACATGCCTTGTTCTGCCAGGTTAAACTGGAAGTCACGCAAATTTTTAAATCATGGGAGAAGAATACAATTTAAGGAAGCTCCCAAATGAGGACACATTAGACAGCTTGGTGGCAGAACTGTGTCTTGAAGTGCGAGGGGCTGCTTCTGCCTGCACCTCCCACCGCCTCCCTTGGTTGCTGGTTCCTCCACCCCTTTCACCAAGGAGGAGCTGCGACCTCCGAGGAGAAGACGCAGCCACCTGCAAGAGGTGAGCGCTCAGTGTGTGGTGTGAATGAGCTTGGCCCGGGCTTCCCTGACGCACAACAGGTGGCTGCAGTGGCATCTGTCCTTCCCGTGCCCCTGGGCCCTGGTCAGTGTCTGGAAGGTGCTGAGAGCATGGCAGGTCTGATCTGTGGCTTTCCAGCTCAGTGGCCCAAGGCTGTCCCGGCGTGAAAGGATGAGGGGGGAGGTTGCTTCCAAGGCTCTGCTTCTTGGTCCTTGCTGGACTCCAGGGGCTGATGGCCTCCTGCCCAAGGGCAGAGACATTCAGTCACCGCTGTCTTTGCTCTTGATTTTCATTCCCCAGGTGGGTCTGGCACATCCCCTTGACCTCCCTCAGGAAAGCTTGCTGTCCACAGGGTCCTAACCCTTGGTGCTGTTTCACTGCTCGGTTTCTGCATCTCCTGCATGCACGTCCTGGATGCACACGCACGTCCTGGATGCACACGCACGTCCTGGATGCACACGCTCGCTGGTCCTTCATGAGTGTCATGAGTGTCCTAGAGCAGGCACTGGCTAGAGGGTAATGGGCTGACATGTAAATCACTTCCCCAAACAGACTGACACCTTCAACGCTGTACTGTCAAACACTTCAGTCACCACCAGTGCAGACATTCCACATGGGGACCTCAGATTTACCATTTGGTAAGGTTGGCATTTCAGATAAGCAAATCGAATGTCAGATTTTGGACAATTGGTGATCTATAGGAAAACATTTACTTAAAAAGTGACATCTTTTGACTATTCCTTGCCTACAATAGCCTTCAGCTGGATTAAAGGTTTAGGTATAAGAAAGGAAGACTGGAAAATTCCAGAACATCAAGGAAAGTGTGTTTTATTCTGGGGGGTAGAAGAGATTCTTAGGCAAGACATGGGATAGCTGCTGTCGAGAACAGGACCAGCAGCGGGGTCTCAGGGCTTAGGCAGCACGGGCCACTGCTTCCTCACGCAGTGCAGGTCTGTGGGGCTCTGCTCCACTGGGCACCCCGGGACCTAGGCTGATTGTATCACGCAGCCCAGGGAGAGACATTGAAGGTCACATGCTGTTTTTCCTTCTTTCGACCCAGACAGGACTCCTGCCAAAGCCCGCTGGCCAGAACCAGCCCTGTGGCCCAGATGTATGACAAGGGGCAGGGCAATCTGACCTGATACAACACAGCATCAGGTGGAAGGTGACAGTCAATCAGCTAAACTGAGCTGAGGTGTAAGAAGTCAAAAGACAAGGGTAGGAAGCCACAGAAAGATTCCAAGAACCACCTTGCAGAGCCGGAGCCCAGCCCAGGTGTTGTTGTTGGAAGGATCTTGAGTGTGTGTCTGAGGGCGGTGAGATGCTCTGGGAATCCCCTGGGGACTGCATGCCAAACCCGGGGTGCCAGAGAGCTCAAGGCAGGAGGAAGACGCCCTCCTGTGGGGGCAGGGGAGGCTGGTGGAAGTCTGCGTGGTCACTGCTGCATGGAACCTGCTTGCCAGCGACTGTCCTCCCCACAGACCACACCCGGCTGGGGGGAGGTGATCCTAGTAAGAAATGGGGGTGCAGTCACAGCAGGGAAACTAGATGCTCGGCAGCCAAAAAAGGAACTAAAAGAGAGAGACTGATATCCAAGGGACATTAGGCTGTGGGAACTGTCAGAGAATGGGACACAGAGGCAGGGCGGGCTCTGTCCACCGTAGGAGGCCAAGAGCACCGTAAGAAGGTGGATGTCATGCCTACATGGGTGTCCTAGTTAAAGGGTCCTCTGTTCACCCTCAGGAGTGGGTATGACCCACAGTTCTTGGCCATGAGGCACCTACTATGTACAGCAGGGACCTTGATCGTCATGGCACGGGGTTGCTCACCTCTGGCTGGGACCCATGGCTCTGAGGCCCTAGTAGCTCCGCCTGGCGGTGCAGGAGCAGAGAGCCTACACCTGTGTCTCACAGACAGAAATGGACAGGGCTGCGCCTCCACGGACAGGGGAGGTCCCTGCATGCCGAGGACTCCAGAGCCAGCGGCCGATGGTGGGAGCAGAGTGAAGGTTCTGAAGATAGGGGTTCGTTTCAGAGAATCCTGAGAGAGGCCCCAAGGCATCTGCCTCCCTAACAAGAATGTCTGAGGGGATCTATTGGTGGAGAGCTCTCTCCTGAAGGCTTAGCAAAGTGGCTGGTCTGGCTGGCACTGGTTTGCTTTTTTTGAAAAAAGTTCTGGGCTTTAAGACACAGTCTGTCTTCCCACCTCCTGCTGTCAGGGCCTGTAGGATGTTTGTGCTGTCCTACTGAGAGCAGGCCGCGAGAGGAAAGCATCCCAGAGAAGTCCCCATTCAGCCTGGACCATGGGAAAGGCAGGAATGCCAGCGAGGGAAGGAAAGGTAGCCAGGGGAAATGGCACCGATCTGTGAGCAAATTCCGTCAGCAGATCCGCGGTCCAGAGGCTCCCACAGCTCCAGGCACAGCCGGGTAAATACTGCCACTTTTTGTTTGCCTTGAGAGTTAGCTGTCTGCAAACACATCAGGAGTCCATGGCAAAGAGCATCGCAAACGCATGTGGTGCCTCTGAGTTTATTTATTTGTCTCAATATATTCCAGTTACTCTTGAGCACGGTGTGATCATGCATCTTGCAGACTGCAGCGCGGGCTGTGTGGGGGAGGGGAGCGGGGGGGGGAGCTTTTCTAGCTCCATCTAATTTAAAGCACCTTGAGCTGAGTGGTGCAGAGGAGAGGATGTGGCTAAAACAAATAAAAATCACAGCAGGATCAAAGCACACGCACAAATTCATTCCTTCTGGAAGCAGCTTCTCTGCCCCTCCCTCTCCTCGTTTCCCCTGTCAACCATCCGCGTTCCAGGGGTCCTTCTGTGGCGGAGTGCCAGGAGGTCCCGTCTCCCTGGGCTGCAGCGCGAGCCTGGTTTCCTCTCTGATTGATGGGGCGCAAGCGCCGGCGCGGGTCTGAAGGAGATCTGAGGCGTTCCTGATTTCATGGTGGACCCGTGACGCGTCACATTAACCAGGGCTCTTGAGGAGCAGTTCAAAGACAATCCTAGATGTTGGCAAGGACTCGTTTGAAGCACAGAGCCAAGGGATTTCGGGATTCCACCCACAACCTGCTCTCTGCACCCTCTCCTCAGTGCACTTCTTGGCCGGCTGTTGCTGAGTGGAGTTTCCCATGAGGCTCACGTGGAGCTAAAGGACCTCAGGTGCCCTTGCTTCTGCCCAGGCACTGGGAGCTTGGAGAAGACCCTCCTCTCACTGGGGTTGCCACAGAAAGCACCTCTGGCCTGGATGCGTGACTGCTCAGACCTCTGGTGGCCATGATGGCTCCAGTGAGATCAGGCCCACCAGGGGGCAGCCTGAGCCGCAGAGTCAGGAGCTGGGAGGGGTTCACTGCCAGTTCTCCCTTTTCCACCCCATACCCCGCCCTCACCTACCTGTCATGATTCTCCTTGCCAAGACCAGGAGCAGCCCGGGCCCACTCATTGCTCTCACTCCAACAAGGAGGGGGGTCCCTCTACCCTGCTGGCCAGTATCTAACCTCAGGGCAGGACTTCTGCCTGCCTGGCCACATGCCCAGCCTCAGACCCATCACCGTGCATGGAAAGATGGGGTTCCATGACCAGCTAGCTAGGCTGGGTCCCATGCTCCCCTCAAGCCTGGTGGGGTGGCAGGCTGTGATTGACAATGGCAGCAAAACTCTGAACGTTTTTTGTTTTTTAAGAGAGAGAGAGAGAGAGAGAGAGAGAGAGAGAGAGAGAGAGAGAGAATTTTAATATTTATGTTTTAGTTTTCGGCGGACACAACATCTTTGTTTGTATGTGGTGCTGAGGATCGAACCCGGGCCGCATGCATGCCAGGCGAGCGCGCTTCCCCTCGAGCCACATCCCCAGCCCCTGAGTGTCTGTGTGTGTGTGTGTGCGCGCGCCTGCTTCTCTGGTTAAGGGACGGTCTCTGGGCAGAAATCCAACATTCCCGAGCATTTGGAGGGTTGTTTACTACAGCCTTGTCCAGTGGGGGGCACAGAAGTGTGTTGGGGTGATCCTGGCTTTACAGAGGTGTGGTGTCTCCTCTTGTCTGGATTCCTGGGAACGGATCAGGATGGAAGGGTTTCCACCCGCACTGGACCCAGAGCCCTTCATTTCCTATGGAACACTTGAAAGAAAACCAGGCTTCAGGATAAACACGCTATTGGAACGGGTCAAACTCTTTCTTCCTTTGCATGGGAAAAGGTGAGGTCATCTGGCTGGAGGATCCAGGAACCTCCCCAGCACACGGGCCGGTCAGTTCTTCCCAGCACCCAGTCTCACCCCGAGCTGTGTTCTCTCTGCTGCTGTGACAGGTGTGCTCTATCCCTGCAGCCTGGAATCGCATCCCCCACCCCAGCCCACCTGCTGGCCATCCATCTGCAACCGGGCCTGCGGCTGGGCTGACTACCTGACCATGCACCTGGGGGCATGCCAGGCCTGTCAGGGCCCCTCAGTGCATGCTCAAGCACCGTGGTGGAGTCCCGGAGGCATGCGCCACACAGCCTCTCCTCCCTTCTAGAAAGCACTGTCTGATGATAGGGTTTTGTTTATTGGGTTTCCTGCACCATTGTGCCACCAGCAATGACAAAGCCAGGAGCTTAGGGGGCACTCAATAAAGACTGGCAAATGTCTTCTGAATAAACATCATAATGTTAGTGAGATAAAAATCACAACAGCTTAACTAAAATGATCAAAAAAATTTCAGAGAACTCTAACCAAATACAGGCCAATGGGTGCCGGGTTTCAGTTCTCGCGACTAAAAGGCTCAGGGTCACTCCAGGTAAACTGGACTGACTGGGCTGCGCAAAATAACCACCCAAGAGACACAAATACCTTTTTCTTTGGGGTCGCTGTGACGGCTCCTCTGACCTTAAGGGTCCACAGGAAGAGAGAGAGAGAGCACGTGCTGACCCCTTTTATTGAGGAGAAGCTATTCAAATGAGGCAAGGGGTCAGGTTTCAGGGGGCTGAGTCTATCTTCATGATGTCCACTGTCAGCAGGTTGACTGACACCTGGGTAGGCCACACCCAAGGGCAGAGCAAGAGAAGGGGACACACTCAAGGCACTTCCGTGGAAGATTCCATCCTAAACAGGGCAAGGGGTTAGATTACAAAGGAACAGGTGAGCACAGCTTCACCATGGGGCTGTAGCAAGACACACCCAAGCAGGAGACAGCCACCCTCACACCCAAGAAGGATGGGGAACCCAAGAAGGTTGGCCGGCTGTTGCTGAGTAGAGTTTCCCATGAGGCCCGGGACACCCCCACAGTCACATTTCTGCCACATTTCTGTGACTGAGCGCCTCAGCACCCAGCGGGGAGTGTGACCCAGTCACCTGTGAGGTTGGCCTCCCACAAATGGGGAGGTGGGAGCCTGTGTGGTCGTGCTGGTTGTCCATGCGGCTCTGTTTGAAGCACGTAGGTTCAGAAACACTGGCTAAACAGCCCATCAGAGTGACTGCAGCTGAGACAGGAAGGACTGCATTCTTCCAAGGTCAGAAAGGTCAGAAAGGAGGAAGAGTCGGCTCTACAGCAGCACCTGAGATGGCGGTCCAGGGGGCTCCTAGGAAGCTCGCAACACAGAAGGTCAAGGTCAGACCCAAGGCCAAATGCTTCCTTCGTGACTGTAAATGTAAATGGAGTAAATTCACCCGTTTTAGGAAAAAGACTCCCAAGAGCACCTAAGCAAAGCCCATTTGTATATCACCTCTGAGAAAAAACAAAAGTAAAGTAGGACGTGATGTTAACATTGAAGACCGACTTCCACGAGAACACCCAACCGCAGGAAGAGGGCTCTCCTGCTGATGGACCTTCTGGCTTCCCTGTCCCAAGGCTGGGCAGGTGCTCTGGCTAATGTGGGCCACCCCACCTGCAGACCGTCTGCACCCCCCCCCCCCCCGCCCCCGATTTCTCAGCAGATCCGCCACCCTGAGGGCATCGAGTAAGGGAAAGGTTCAGACTGATCCACAAGGCCCACAGGACCGTGCGTGTGAAGGGACGCCTGTCAGGTGGAGGAGGTGGCCGTGCTCCACAGCAGGGCTAATGCTGGGTGTGGCACGGACCAGGCCCTGACGCCAGTGAGGAAGATGAACATAAAACTGAACAAAGTAGGAATGGACAGAAGCCGACTTCTCGGGAAATCAAAGCAGTCATCTCATGGGAAAAGAGAAAAATCAGCAATGGCAAAATATTTAGGAAAAAATCTAAAACAAACCTTGGCCTAAACCGAGAAATCAAACTCATGATTTTAAAATTGTCAAAGGAAATTAAGAAATTATTTAAAAGAAGAGGTAGAGGCCAGAGGTTGCTGGGGGACTGTGAGGTTCTGGGACTGGGCGGGCGTGTGGGTCCCCAGACTCACCCCCGTCACTTGCCCCCTCGGGGAGACCCACGGTTCCCCTGCTCCCCAACTCTGGGCAGGTTGCAGTTGGAGTGAAAGCAGGAGGCGGGCAGGGGTGGGCGAGGCCACCCGGCTCCCCCTGGTCCGCGTGCCCTCCGACTTCTGCTGGCACCGTGAGCTTCGTCCCCCCGCGGCCCCCGCCCTGAGGTCGTGGCTCTTCTCGGCTGGCACAGCCCAGAGCACTCAGGTGCTGTCCCAGGAAGGAGGTGCTCCCGGCTGCAGGGAGTGGGCGGCCTGGGACCCCCGCAGTCAGGGCTTCAGGGAGGCCACCTGCCTGCGCTGGGCACAGCTCTCGGTGCATGGCCCACGCCCTGACTGACCGCGGCGAGGACTGAAGACTCGGCCGCCCACCGAGGACTGCTGCTCTGGGTCCTGCGGCTCTGGCGCTCCCAAGGCCTTGCAGTGTGGTCAGCACTCCACGGCTCCCCTCTCCCATTTCCTGGGTGTGCTCCCTCTGAGGGTGGGCACCCGACCTCCGGTGGTAGCTTCTGTTTCTCACTCCTCTCAGCAGCGAGCGCTCTCTCCTGGCCCCTAGCTGTGAGGTGCTTGCTCTCTCCGGGCTCCGCATCTGGGGTGCTGGCTGGCCTGCTGCCTCAGGTCCACTAGGCCCTCATGCCCTCTCCTTGTAGGACTGAGGTGGCGCCTCCTGACTGTTGGCCCCCAGCTGTGGTACTCTCTTATTGGCTGCTGTAAGCATTCTGCTTTTATTTTTTGTAGAGTTCCTTAAAACAACGCTTCCTGAATCCGTCTGACTGCTCCTCTGCTACCTGCCAGACCCTGCCTGCGACAGTGTGAAACATACCCTAATTGGCCCCCAGGAGCAGGGCAGACAAGGGCCACCTCTACTGGCCGCCCTGCACTGTCCACCTAGGCCGCCTGGGACGCTGCGGAACAGGGGAGAGGGGGCCTTCTGGGTGTTTGGGGAAATGACAGTCATTGAGGCTACCCCCACTGGGCCGTGGCAGTGACGATACTGTCTGGGTCCTTACGGCAGGTTCTTTATGGACCATGGTCCTAAGGCAGATTTGGCTCAGGGGTGCCCATGGAAGAGGGCCTGCGGAGTCTTGTGGGGGGAGGGCAGCAGGGTGGGGGGGCGAGGGATCCCCAGCTCTTGCTTTGTTGGCTGTGCTCTGAGCAGGCGCATGGCCGAGGTCCAGGCTGGACCTGTGGCAAGTGAAGGCCCTTCTCTGGGCTACGGTGTTCATGCCAGTGGCGCTGGGCCAGGGGGCAAGGTGCTCAATGGCAGGGAGGCCAAGGAGCCTGTGTCCCCCTCAGGCTCCCTCCTCCAAGGAAGATGCTGTCTGGCTGTAGGAACAGGCCCTGGAGGGGCAGGCTGGCCCTTGACCGCAGGGGCCTGTAGGAGGTGAGCTGCCCCAAAGCAGGGAGTGGGGTCACAGCTGGCCCTGGTTTGTCCAGGGCTTGTTGGTTTTAAAACTGAAAGCCCTGCATTTGGGGGTCTAGTGGGGTTGGAGGTGCAGTTGGGGGCTGAGCTGTACCCCCAAAAGCAGAAGGTCAGGCTGGAAGGGCAGGTTGGGTGGTCATGGAGGGCCTCCTGATTAACTCGACTTTGTTATGTGTCGAGTAAATCAAGCTTGGAGTTGCTGTGTGGCTTGGCAGAATCACACGGAGCTGCTCACGTTTGTGGCCACCAGCGTCATGCACCTCCTACCTCGTCATCTGGGCCAGCGTGGCCTGGTGGAAGGGCTGTCCTGGGGTACGGGAGCCAGGCTGGTGACGGCTCAGCTCCCACACTCCATGAGAACAGGGGCTGTGCCACACCTCTCTGGACCTTGATGTCCTCCTTGTAAAATGGGCAGGATTCTGCTCTCCAAGGCCCTGTCCTGACCAGTGTCACGAAGCCCTGGACTAGCCACAACCAGGTCACCCAGCCTTCACCTACTGCTTGACAGGGCTCTGTCCCCTTGGTGGGGGGCTAGGGCTGCAGAGTGGCTGGGCCTGGCGGGGGGGCCTGGCTGCTCCCGCGGGTTTCCTTCTTTGCTTCCGAGGTGATTCCTGGACCCTGATCTGGGAATACTTCCCTCTCCTGTCCCAGTTCAGCCCACCGGGGTTCTCTCCGTGTCCCTGCCTTCCTCAGGGAGGGGCATCCTGGGACGCTTTCCTGCCCCGTCCAGGGCTGATCTCCTGCACCGGCAGCAGGTCCCTCCGGAGCCCTGTCCCCCACAGCTCCCTCCTCCCGGGACCTGTCCTCGGGGCCTGTTATCTTCCTCCAGAGCTGCTAAACTACAGCAGAACATGTTAGGGATCCTGGGAAGAAGGCAGGGTGAAGCTAGGTGCCACTGGACTTCAGAGGGTCTCATCTTGAGTTTCACCCACTGGGGGAGGATCTCCCCTGGGTCTGACGCTTCACAACTAGATCTGCCTCCCTGTGCCCCTTCCATTTCCTGGGTCCACGAAAAAGTAGGCTACATGGCTGGCTGGGCCAGGCCACTTGAGACCCTTGTCCTGAGGGCCGAGCCCAATGCGGAGGGCCTAAAGCCTACCAACCCCACCTCTGCCCAGCCACAACCCAGGAGACCAGGGCATAAGAAGGACCTCAGGCCAGGACCAGTCATGGCTGATCATGGCTCAGGCCACTGCCGGGCTCCGAGGACTGGCGCTCCATGCTTGTCCTAGCTGTGCTGAGCAGAGGCCATGAGAACGTGGCACCCAGCCAGGGACCCAAAGCCAACCAGTTCAGAACCCTGGGGCAGGGCTGTGTCAGTGCTGCCTTGGGGAGCTGGGCTCAGGACATGCTTTCTGGTGCTTAAATCCATTTCGCTAAGTGCTTTGGGCTTTATATGCTCTGGGACTCCCAGTCCGGGAAGAAAGCTTTTAATAAGTCATTATGAAAACCATTTGCCTTTCGACTGTTTGCATATATGACTCCTGAAATATCTCCTTCCTCATTCTCCAGGATATTGATGTTCAGCAGTGCTCTCTCCCCGTCCAGGCCCATCAGCCCTGTCATAAAGCTGCCCGGTGAGTTCGCGTCCGTTCTCGCAGGCACGGAGGGCTGCGTGGGGCCCCTTCTCCAAGTCGGGCCCACCCGGGAGGGGAGAGCGTTTCTGTCCCCCTGCCAAGCCCAGAGGCTGGGAGCTGTAAGTCTCCGTGGCAGTCGCAGGAGCCTTCCTGGAATGCCCGTGTTTCCCAGGCAGAGCGGCTGGGCTTTGGCTCCCGCCGTGCTTCCTGGGCCAGGAGGCAGTGTCTGCAGACCTCAGGAGTCAGGTCGGTCCCAGGAGTCCCTGCAGGGGCTCTCCTGGTGGCCTGGCCCCAGCAGCCCTCTTGTGGAGGCCTCAGACTGGGCCCAAGGAAGAAGGCCCCTGTGGGGCCCTTGTTCAGAAGTCCTCAGACTCTCAGGACAGCCATGGCAGGGCGTCACACCAGCTTGGGGCACTATGAGACTGCCCAGATTTCACCCCCCCCCCCGGGTGTCACTGTCCTTGTAACCCCACTCCCTGTCTTTAGGGTAAGAAGAAGAGGTGCGGGGAAGTCGGGTCCTATGGCTGCTACGCACTGCAGCCACTGGACTCCAGGGCAGACCCTGGGCCCTGTGGGGTTCTTGCTGGGGCCGCTGGGGACATGGAAGCGACTGGCTTCCAGGGGAGATCCTCCCCCAGTGGGTAAAACTCAAGATGATTTAAGCCTCCTGTTCTTAACTAGAAATCAGAGGAGATCCTATGAGACCCTCTGAAGTCCAGTGGCACCTAGCTTCACCCTGCCTTCTTCCCAGGATCCCTAACATGTTCTGCTGTAGTTTAGCAGCTCTGGAGGAAGATAACAGGCCCCGAGGACAGGTCCCGGGAGGAGGGAGCTGCGGGGGACAGGGCTCCGGAGGGACCTGCTGCCGGTGCAGGAGATCAGCCCTGGACCAGATGGGGCTGGACCAGAAGAGGAGGAAGAGTGTGGGGCAGCAGTGGCCAAGGTGGTCCAGGAACTGTGGACAGACTGGACAGCGGGGTTGGGAGGGGCTCATGCTGGAGACACAAGATTGTAGGGCCAGAGGGCAGCGCGAGAAGAGTGTCTCATTTAAGGGCCACCGAGAGGGGAAGCCAGGGCCACGGCTGGGTGTGGGAGACCCCACCCACCTCCTGGCTCCACAGGTTGGTCTGCAGCCTTCTGTGGGTGGATCCTACGCTTGTCCTCTTTTCCTACTGTGAAACTTAGGCAATACAGCAGAGCGTAAAGGCTCAAGACACCTCTTCGGCTGACTGGCAGCCTCTGCCTTCCCTCCGTGGGCTGCTGCTGAGTCCCCCCACTCTTCCTGTTGCAGCCTGGCATTGGGTGGTGGCAGCCTTCCTGACCGGGTTGCCCTTCTCTTTTGATTATCATGTGCTTAGGTTCATATCAGAGGTGCAGACGCAGTCACGTGTTGTTTTTTTTTTTGGCATTCACATTTGAAGTAAGAATTTTCTTTGTTTCTTGTTTTCATACTTTAAACGATCTTACTTATTGTGAAGTCAGTGAAATATTCAAATATATTTTCTTTAACACATTTTATGGTTTCTTTCTTTTTTTGGTACTGGGGATTGAAGCCAGGGGCCCTTAACCACTGAGCCACGTCCCAGCCCTCTTTTGTATTTCATTTAGAGACAGGGTCTCACTGAGTTGCTTAGGGCCTCGCTAAGTTGCTGAGGCTGGCTCTGAACTCACAATCCTCCTGCCTCTGCCTCCCGAGCTGCTGGGATTCTAGGCGTGTGCCCCTGACTGAGCCTCGCTTTTCTTTTCTTTTTCTTGTTGTGGTTAGCTTCTCAGTCTACTTTGGGATATGGTTTCGAGTGAAGTTTTTCCAACACTGTTGGTGGGCAACTCCACCGGCTCTGGTGGTCTGAAGGCTTCCTTGGTGTATGGGGTTGTGGCCTGCAGGTCTCCAGGGGGCCTGTGCCCCTCGCAGACTGTTAATGTCGGCACACTCAGTTCCTGTTCTGATTGGCAGCTTCTCACTCGTCTTAACAGCCCCCGGGGCAAGTGACCTCAGGCCTCTCTCCAACCTGCTTTAGTTATTCCTCTCTCTTTCTTCCTGGGGGTCATCCTTAGAAACACCTAGTGGCATGCTGAAGTGGCACTAGGCTCATAACAATGGGGCAAGCTCCTCACAGCAGAGGCCCCAGGAGCGGGCCTTGCTGGGGTGCTCTCCCCCGAAACTTGCTGGCGTGAATCAGGATTTGCTTGCTGTGACATCTTCCCCGAGAGCTGTGGGCGGTTGAGTGTGAGGCGAGTTCCGCTGTGTCTGTGTCCTGAGACACAGCTCGGGGCAGGGCTTGCCGTTGGACTCCTCCGCCCCTGTCACCGGGATCCAGGCTGCGTGCTGCTGAGCCTAGGCCTGGGAGGGGGCTCGGCCTGTGGGGTGGGGGCCCTGCGGTCCAGGGCCACTCTGCCTCTAGGAATTCAGCTGCTGTGTGGAATTTCGCTGCACAGACGGTTCTGCTTAGCCAGGTTGGGGAGCTCAGCTCCAGCCGGCAGTGAGATGGAGCCCTCGGCCTCAGCAAGAAGCCATTTGAAATCTGGGAATTTTTCTGGCAGCCTCAGCCTCCAGGCACGTGGGTGGCCTCGGGATCCCTTACTCATAAAACCCCATCGGTGTTTAACTCTTCTAATGGGAAGGAGAAGGGTGTGAGTGGTGGTGACCCAGAGCGCCTCTTACAACCCGCTGTTGACAGTCTCATCTTCTGAAGGAAGCAGGTCCCAGCAAGCAACGTGGACAGTCTGGACAGGTCACCCAGCACCACCTTTGAAGTAGGTGGAGAGATGCCGTCTCCTCCCAGAGGCAGAAAATGGGGAATGCTCTTTGATGGTGGCTTCCGAGGCTCCCAAGTGTGTCTGCTGGGGCAGAGGCAGCAGCTGCTCTCATCTCCCCTGCTGCCCAGGGGACATGTGTCTGCGAGTGTCCCCGGGGGCAGAGTGCATCTCAAGCCTCCGAGGCCAGACGTGAGGCTGGCAGCCCCCTGGTCGTTGGTGGGTCTTGCTGTTGAAGGGAAATAGACTTTTCTTTCTTGTCCTTCGACCTTTACTGATAGTAATTGGCTGTGGCCTCTAATGATTTCTCCACAGAAATGGAAATAGCAGCCCTGAGTCTTAAAACAATGTCCTTTGATCTAAAAGTTTCAGGAAATAAAACACCTTTGCAGTTGTGGGATCCAGAGTGGGATGTGTTTCCAGGAGTCCCCGAGCCTGCTGCTGCCCACGGGTGGCGTCCTCTGCAGGGTGCAGAGGGGCCCTCTGGGCGGTGGGCTTCCTGCCTGCCTGCAGACGTCTGTGGGACTCCAGGGGCGATGTGCATCCTCAAGTCCATCCCAGGACTCAAGTCCACACCTGCCACGTGACGGACATCTGTGTGATGCGTGGACACTGTTAGATTCAGCCCTGTAGGGATGGCAGGGGCAGGGGCAGCTCCCGGGGCTGCCTGCTTCTGGCTAGTTGTGCGTGGCACTGTGCTCTCAGAAGAGGGCATCCTGTACGAGCTCCCTCTGCCCCAGGCCTGCCGCCTGGCCACTTTACTAGTCAGGCTGAGCTGTGTCCCCACCCCCAGGCATGTACCGACTTGGGCCTGTACTTGGAGAGTCTTTAAAGTTGGACTGAGGTGCTGAGGTAGGGTCTAAACAGGAGAGGAGGACACAGACCCAGAGAGACGACCCACGGGGGGCAGAGGAGGGCATTCACCAGCCAAGGAGAGCAGCCTCGGGAGGAGCCAGCCCGGTGGCCCTTGACCTTGGGCTTCGTCTGTGTGGTCCGGGTCACCTTGTGGACAGGCAGCCCAGGCTGACGGGTGCTTTGCCAGAAAGACCTTCATCTTTCTGCACAAGACAAAGCATCTGTGGGCACGGCCTGAGCCCTGGCAGCACAGGAGCGGTGGAGTGTGTTTAGAGAGTTGCTGGGTTACTGAGCGGCCTCCGGATCAGAGGCCCAGGTCTGCCACCTGTGGGCCCGCTTGGCGCCCTCGGAGGTGCTGATGTCTGGGGTTCAGCCAGGCTCTGGGGCCTTGCAAGCCTCCTGGTCTGGGCTCCTGGGTCTCCATCGGGGACCCTGCTCAGTGCTCGTCCTGGAGACAGGACCTCCCTGGGCAGCCTGCGGGGGCAGGGGGCTCATGTCCTGTGCTGTGGGAACAACATCCTCAAGCCACACCTGCAAAGCTTTTTAAAACCTATTTTTTATGGGTGTCTCCAGTTTGTGAAAAAATTCATCGCGCTCTCACTGAGGATACCCACTTTTCTGCTTGTGTGTCACACTTCAGTAAAATGTTTAAAAAGCAACTATTGGTTTCCCATAACCTGGCTTCTTTCTGGAATCCAGGATCCTTGGAGGCTGAGTCAGAAACCTACCCAGCGTCCTCCAGATCAACCCGGGTGTTGACACTCTGCTAAGCTAGGACTCTTCCACCTGTCTCCCTGGCTGCTGCAGCTTGGGGCTTCGCCTGGCCTGTGTGGCAAGCGTCTGGCCGCTCCTTGGTCTCGCTGGCCTCTGCATGGTCGTGGCCAGTTGGCACCACCTGGCTGGGCTCTGGTCACCCCTGTCTTGGGCCCTCCCGGGACCTGGGTGGCAGAGGCTTCACACTAGATGAGCAGTGGAAGTCCAGCAGCTCAGCCTGGCCAGTGGGGAAGGAGAGCCTGCAGCCCAGTGAGACTGGTGTGGGCAGCTGCGTGGCCCCCGCGGTTCCACACTCAGGACCCAGAGGCACTAGCCTCTCCATGCTCAGTGTGGTCTGGGCCTGTGGCTGGGACCTGGGAACGCATGACCTCTGCTGACCACGCAGCCTCCTGAAGCCTGGGGCTGCCTCTCCCTGTGCTGGTGGCCCTGCTGGCATGGACACAGGCCCAGCACCTTCTCAAGGCCCCCATGCACGCAGGGGGGGCTTTCAGTCAGTGGCTAAAGACACTGCCCTCAGCGGCCCCTAGCTGTCCTCTGGTCTGTCCCAGGCCCCGGCTGTCTCGCTGATGGCAAGGTGAGGAACCCCACGGGGCAGTGGAGACAAGGGATTGGCCCTCCTTTCTCCCAGGGCTCTGTGGTCCTGAGGCTCCATCTGTGTGGCCACCTGGGTATTCCAGTGGCCCTGACAACCGTGGTCAGCTGGGTGACGGGCCCTGGCACCGACTCTTTCTCCCCACTGTCATCCCTCTGGGCTCTGCCGGCTGCTTCTCTTGGGGTCGTGTTCCTCAACACGGGCCAGCCCGGGAGCTGCGGGCTGTTGGCAGCCACCTGAGCAGCAGCAGCTCCGAGCCCACAGGCTGCCTGTGCCCAGTTCCCTGCCATCCCACAGCGCGGCGGGTCCCTGGGCTCCCTGGCTCACCTGGAAACAGCCGGGGCAGCGGTGGCTCCCTTTTCAGCCTTCCCAGGCTCCAAGGGCTGAGCTCCGCCCTTCCTGGATCTAACAGGCCGGTGGGGAGGGCCAGCAGGGCCAGGAGCCCCCTGCCAGAGGGTGCGGGCAGACAGTGTGGGCTCAGGCCCTCACACAGACCTTGTTTGGGCATCTCCCTTCTTTTTTTTTTTTTTTAACCTTCAATCTTTATTAAATTAGTTACAAAATCGACATACTCTCCATGATTTTTACAAAGTAGCATTGTTGACATAAAACAGACTTTGGGGCCAGAACACTTGAAATGTAATCATTTTCCTACTTGCTGAGTCGACTGGTACAAGTTACCTGGCCTCTCTGAGCCTGTCTCCGCACTTGTAAGAGGAGACAACACCTGCCTCATGGCACAGCTCATGAATGGTGACAGTCACTGGGGTCACTGGCAGTGTGGGGCAGAGGTTGGGGCCTAAGGACAAGTACTGGATTCTTTCCGACTCTTTCAGGAATCTACTGAACACAGGCCCGGGGCCCCCACTTCCGCGGGGACGGGCAGCGCAGTTGTAAAACTCGCTTTCTGGAGAAGTAAGAATTATGGGCAACGACATTAATTTAAATGCTTTTAAGGAGCCATTCACCTGTGAAAGTGCTCCCCAGGTGGCGGCCTTCCTGAGGAGGGCAGCGGGGCTTTAAAGGGCTTAATTACTGCGCTTCTGGCCAGGGCTGCAGGAGCCGGGGAGGCACCCGCGGGTTGACGGCAGCGCTTTGCTTAGAAATAACCCCCTCTCTCGGCCTCCGGTCCTGCCGGTCACGCCAAGAACGAGCGCCAGAACCCGCGGCAGGCCCCGCCCGGCCGGTGTCTCCGCGGCCTCGGCGCCTTCCGCCCTCCGAGGCTGCACACCTTGCTGGGTGGCCGCCAGCCCCGCCGCCCACCCAGCGTGCTGCCCGTGAACTTGGGCTGAACCGCCGCTCCGGAGGCCGCAGCCCGAAGAGGCCGGGAAGAGGGCGGCAGGAGGGCAGCGGGCACAGCCGGGGACAGGCCATGGGACCGCGAGCTCTGGGCGGCAGTCAGGGCCGACCTGGCTGGAGAGGGACAGCACCCTGGGCTGGCTGTGCGGCCCCCGCGGCCCCCGCGGCTGGCCCGGCTGGCGCTGGTCCTGATCTGATGCTGTGGCTCTTGCGGGCTCTGGTCCGTGGCCTGGTCAGCTATGTCCCTGCTCCACAAGCTCGCACCTGTGCTGGCCAGCTGTGCACAGCTGGCGCCAGGAGAGGACAGCAGACACACCTGTGCCTGTGTGGTGCCCCAGGCCTACCCAGAGCCAGGAGCCGTGGGCACTGTGGCACACCGAGGCTGGGGACCGCATGTTGGCAGGGGTCTGCTGCTGCTCCTCTTCTTACCCACTTGGGCCCAAGGAAGGCAGCCTTTTGGCTCCTGGAAATAGGATCCCCACGTGCTTTTGGAAGCGCTAGATTTCTCTCTCTTGAAACGCCCCTCCCCCACTCTCGAGATTTCAGGCGTCCTGTGGTCTGGTGGTGGGGACATTGTGTGAGTTTTCCCTGAGACTGTCACGGGTCCCTGCCTCTTCTGCTGCAGTGGGATTGCTGTTAAGGGCACCCAGAGGCCAGGGCCGGCTGGTCTGGCTCCCAGCACAGGCCACCTCCAGGCCTACTTCAAGCCTCCGGTACCCACCCCTCGTCCTTGTCCACGCTTGCTCTCAGGACGCAGGGCCCAGCGCGGCAGCCCTCCAGCCCTTCCCTACATTTCCTGTAGCCGGCAGGGTTTCCTTTCCGTCCCTGGCCTCACTTTTATTTTGAAAAACTTCAAACCAGCCGAGAGTTGGGCACTGGAGCTGTGGAGACTGGGCTGACCGGCGGTTCACATGGCGGGCAGGGGACGTGCCCTCCACACCTTCTCCCCAGGACATCTTCTTTCAGGTCAGGGCCCCCGTGTCAAGGAGAACCATAATATCCACTAAAAGGGGACCAAGGCAGGGACCCATGACAGTCCCCAGAAGGAAGAAGGGGACCTCAGCTCTGCCCTGCAGTTACTGGCTTTCCCCATAGAGAGGAGGGTCAGGACCTGTCAGAAGAGGCCCAAGCGCAGATTTAGGAGAGCCGGAGGGGTCTTCAGGTCAGCAGGACCGAGCGGGACACATGCAGAGGGAGGTGGGTTTTGGGGTTCCAGGCTCTTCTCTTAAGGGAACTTTGTAAGAGGTGACGTGGGAGGTGCTGTGGGTACGTCAGCTGGCCAGCTGCACTCTGCTAACCACAGGGGTCACGGCGGGCTGGCTCTTTCAGGGTCTCTAGGTCGCCGTCACCCAGTCAGCGTGAGTCCCCAAGGACACCTGCCTCTGCGTGTCATCTAAAGGAGACTCCGGGTGAGCTGCGCTGCTCAGGTCGGCCACCCAGCTCGCCTGCTCCCAGGCCTGGAGGGGGCCCAGCTGGGAGCCGAGGGACATTGGTGGAGCTGGTGGGTCCAGAGCCGTGGTTCCCTTCCCTCCCCTGCCTCCTGGTCACCCGTCCCATTCTGCGGTCCTTGGAGGTGGCTGCAGCACACCGTGCAGCTACCACAGGAGGAAGGGGCGCAGCCGTGGCGGGTCTCCCCACCACGCGGAGGCCTCGCAGAGACGCCCCCCGGGTCCAGGGAGAACCCCAGTGTCTCCGCGCCAGCCTGGGGCTTTGTGGGACCCTCGCTCTGACCAGGGTTTCGCCGTCTTCCTCCTTTCCTCCCAGATTTCTCATCCTCTCAGGACCCTCAGCCTCAGTGCCCTCAAGTCCTGTCTGTCCATAAACCTCCTCCCCACGCGGGGAGCCGGTCAGCGGGCGCCCCGCCCACCGGGTCAGCGTCCCACGGGGCGGGGGTGGCAGAGAGCTTTCTGTCCCAGGCCAGGCTTCCTTCCCACACAGGTCCAGGGCTCGCTCCCCGCCATCTTCTGCACCACTGGCCTCTCAGCCGCGCCGTCCCACGGCTCAGCACTGGGCCACGCAGCAGGGCTCCTCAGCTGCTCGCCGCCCAAGGCTCTGGCCCACGTGAGAGCCTGGGGGTCTTCTCCCTCCCATCCCCTCTACCTCCCACTCCTTCCTCAGGTCACTCCAATCAGCTGTCCCAGCCAAGTGCCACCTATACACCCTCAGGTCACCAGTGACCTTCCTGTGGGTGCCCAAGGGGTCTCAGCCCCACACACCCTCCTGGTCACCAGTGACCTTCCCGTGGGTGCCCAGGGGGTCTCAGCCCCACACACCCTCCTGGTCATCAGTGACCTTCCCATGGGTGCCCAGGGGGTCTCAGCCCCACACACCCTCAGGTCACCAGTGACCGTCCCGTGGGTGTCCAGTGGGTCTCCATTCCCTCCTAGGCACCCTGTAGGGCCTTGCTTGTGGCCTGTTCTTGAGACCCGTGTCCCCTGTGCTCCCAGGCACCCCTCCCCCCCCATTGTCCCCTCCCTCCCAGTTTGAACTCCTCCTTTCCTGCTCGTGACCTTTGATGTCCTCCCTCTGTCCCACAGCTCTGGCTGGTCTCCAGGACTGGTGAAGAGGGACAGGCACCCTGTCTGGCTCCGGTGTTTGGAGGGAGCCCTCAGTGTTCTCCGTTTAGGTCGCTGCTGGCCTGGGGCTCAGTGCAGGTGGTGGTGGTGGAGCACTTTGTAGATGACACCCGCTCGCCTGTCACTGAGCCCTGCGGTGGCTGCAGTGTGACACTCACTTGTCACTGCAGCCACCTGTCGCCCCCCTCATCACCAGTTCAGCTTAGACTGTGCCAATGGCCGACTCTTCTCCCAGGCTCTGCCTGTCGCCTTGCCCCCCTCCATGCCTCACGCCTGGGCTGGCTGGGACGCTGACCGTCTCAGTGGAGGTCACGGTCGGCTGCATGTCCCTCCACACACCTCCTTCTGGCCTGGCTCTCATGGCATGTGGCCCCCCTGGCAGAAGCACAGGAGCCACGTAGAGCACCCTGTCCTCCTGCCTGCTGGCATTCCATGGCCCACGCCAGTCGTGTGGCCACGCCAGCACCCCCCAGCTTGGTGTCCATGGGTGGGCGGAGCCAGGAGAGGCAGAGAAGCCATCTCAGGCCTGATTAGGCTCGCCTGCCACCACAGCCAGCACTGCCCCGATGACATGGGACCGCCTGACACCTCTCCCGCCACCTCATACACACACACCTGCTGCATCTATCCATCCGGCCATCCATCTGTCCGTCTCTAACGTCAGTGTCACCCAGTCCCCACAGGGGTAGGGACACATGCGCGCACACACACACACACACACACACACACACACATGCGCACGCGACTTTTGCCAACTCAGCCTTAAGCGGGCAGTGTGCATGGAAGCCGGGAGGACGTCTGCACCCCTGGCCCAGGAATCCCACTCCCCTTGGTGGTTTAATGAGCACTCACAACCCCTCCGTTGCCTGCCCTCTGACGGGAGGACGAATTGGGCTTTCCTCCCCGTGTCTGCTCCCCAGGGCAGTGGCCAGCGTGAGGAGGGCTTCTGAGGTACCAGACCTGCCTGGCTGTCGCTCCTTTTTTTTGTTTGCCGAGTTGAGATGTTTTATTGAGCACTTGCTGTGTACTACGAGCCAGGTAAAGACGTCTACGGATTCTGCTTATACACTGTCACCTCTACCGTCCCTGGTGAGGGTGCTTAGTCCTGGGCCAACAGGCCGTCAGGGGCCTGCCGTGATCTGGGACAAGGCTGTGGGAAGGGGACAGTGCACAGTCAAGGAAACCAGGAGGATGTTGCCGAGTGGCGCCGTCGGGCAGGCCCCAGGAGGTGGTGTTCAGGTCACTCCTGATCCAGTTCCATTTCCAGTCATGACAAGACCAGGACACAACCGTACCAGGTGGGACAGGAGGAGTTAAGGTCCCTTGGGGCAGGGAGGGTGGGGGGTTGCTGGAGAAGCTGAAAGGGGTGGGTGGGTGTGCTGAACAGTGTCCATTCCTGCCAGTGACCTCTCCCTCATGGCCCTTCTCTCGAGGTTCCCTGTGGTGTCGTCCAGGGTTCCTGCCTCGGGGATGGAGCCTCCCCCCAGAACACGAGGAAACCCAGGAGGCCGTGTTCAGCATTTGAGTCTCCAATTCAACTCTTGAAACGTCCCGGAAGAGGCGGCATGTGGGAGAAGGTCTTGCTGTCTTTAAAGGCTCAACTTCTGTGTCCCCAATGTTACAAACACATTTGCGCCACAAGCAACCGATCTGGGAGGAATGCAGGCTGGACCTGAGAGGCAGTTTTTCCAGCCTCAACTCTATAAACACTCCACAAGCGGGAGAGGCGGGGAGGAGAGCCGCAGGCAGAGTGACTGAGCCCGGCCGGGCAGCCGGGGTGTGGTCCTGCCGGGGCTGGAGACAGTGTGCCTTCCAGAGGCACCGCGAGGCTCCGTAGAGGAGGGATTCCTCTGGAGAGTGCTGTGCTTGGTGACAGTCTTTGGGGACTCTCCTGGGAGGCTGCGATGCCTTGCTCTTGGAGATGCTGCCCTTTCTTGGGGGCCAGAGGCCGCAGAGGGGCAGAGCAGAGCATGCCACATGCCAAAAGAACCTGGGGGCCGATGAAGGGCTCCTGCATCATGAGAGAGCTGGCCAGGGTCAGGTGACATCCTGTCCACAGGACACTCAGTAGAAAGAAGCCAGAGACACAGCTTCAACCCAGGGTGGGGCCAGGTGAGGCCCACTTGTCTCTGCCGAGAGGACCGAGAGGACCCAGGCAGGAAACGCTCTGGGGTGGGGGCGGGGTTCTCCAAAGGCCTCGAAGCTGAATTGTCAGTGTTTTGGGTTAGACACGAGGGGTCCCCAGATGCCCACGTGTGAGACGATCTAAGAATGTTCAGAGGCAAAGTGATTAATCCACTGATACGGATTAACGGGGTGATAATGAAGGCAGCTGGGGTGTGGCTGAGGAGGTGGGACACGGTGTGTGCCTCTGGGGCTTCTGTTTCGTCCCTGGTGAGGGGACTCTGTGTCCCTGGTCCACGTCCTGAGCTCCTTCCCTCTGCCTCGCCCCTCTGTCATGGTGTCTGCTTCACCGGGGCCCAGAGTGACGCAGTTGGCTGACCGTGGGCTGAACCTCTGAAACTGTGAGCCACAGGAGCTTCACCTGCTCTCTGTTGCCCTCTCAGGTTTCGGTCACAGTAAAGCAAAGCTGACCGCAGCAGTTAGCATCTCGGCACCCAGCGGAGGGGGACGCTTCCGGGGCCTCCGTCTCTTCCTCTGCACCCCTGATGGAGACTTGGGGGGCACTTCTCCACCTCCTTCCTTCCTGCACACACCCTGCAGCCTTCGTGGTTGAAGGGAAGTCAGGCTTTTACATGTGGGGCATCCATACCACTGATAGTATGTGACAATTAAATCCTGCCTTAGAAAAGTGTTCAGCAGCACTAGAGTCTCGCGGTGTGTCAAAGTGCCCGTGGTGGCTGTTTCCATGCCAGTGTTCACCTACAAGGGGGTAGCAGTGTGGAGATGGGTGGCACTGAAGGCTGGTGGACCTTGGTAGCGGGAGCGTGTTGGGATGTGCCTGGCACCACCGTCTGGAGAAGTCCTGGTTCCAAACTTCATGAGTAGTAGTCCCCACTCGGGGTACGGGTCCCAGGAAAGAAAAACCCTGTTCACGGAGCACTTGTCCCCAAATCCCCAGCCACCCTCTACATCACAGCCCTGAGCCGGGAGCACCAGGTGTAGAGGGAGGTGGACGAGCCGTGGAAGCATGGCCTGGACAGAAGGGTGGGCACTGCTGGCCAGGCACGGGGTGAGGGTGAGCAGCCTCCGTGCAGGAGAGCAGGCCTGGCCCCACACACGAAGTAACCCTGGACACCCAAACTGTTGTGTGTCAGGAGGAGAAACCAGACTGGTGGTCCCTTGGTGAGACATGGGGGAGGACTGGCTGGATGGGGGCGGTTCCATCTTGGGAGGAGGTGGAACACACACATCAGGACTTGGCAATCCTTCTCTCCCTTTGGCCCTTGTGAGCTAAAGCCAGTGCCGAGCTCCCTGAGCCTGCTGCAGGGTTGGGGTGCACCAGGTGTGTGGCTTACTCCATGCACTGACTAGTGGCTGGGGGCGGTGAGGGGGTGGGGGGGACAGGTGAGTGATGCAGCCCCATGTGAGGTGCAGGTGCGGCTCCAGTTGTGGAGTGTGGACTCCCGGGGCACCTCTGAGGCTGCTCTGACTGACCACAGCAAACTTGGTGACTCAAAACAACAGGAATGAGTCTCCCGCAGTTCTGGAGGCCAGAGGTCTGGGGTCAAGGCTCCTGCAAGGCCACCCTGCCTCTGGAGGCTCTCGGGGACCTGTCTGCTGCTTTGGTGGCTGTGGCCAGCGTTCCTTGGCTCCAGGTCACGTCCTCAGCCCTGCCTTGTGGGCGCAGGGCCATCTCCTGGGCATTACACCTGCCCCTCTCACTGACCGTGATGGCCTTCAGGGCTCACCTGGGCGATCTAGGATAAGCCCCCTTCTCCACCTCAAGATCATTCACCAAAGGGCAGGAACCTCTCCTCCAAAGCAGGTAAGATTTACAGGGACTCAGCCCCGGCGACTTTGGAAGTCATTTTTCAGTCTAACACACAGTGAAATTGTCTTTCCGTTTTGTTCTGTTTCAAAATTTTCATGGTACTGGGAGTGGGGTAAAAGTGGTCATCGTTGGATGATAGTTGATGCCAACATTCTTGATATTTTAAAAAATAGATTTGATTCTTTCAAAGAAGCTTTAAATTTATAGCAAAATCTAGCAGAAAGCACAGAAATATTTCCTATGGTCCCTGTCCCCACACGTGCACCAATATCCAATATCCAGTTAAAGCCCCCCACCAGAGTGGTCCGTTTGTCACAACTGATCAAGCCACGTGGACACATCATGATCACCCGACCCCACAATTTACATTAGGGTTCACTTTGATGTTGCACGTCTGAGTTTGGACAGACGTGTGTGACATCTCCACCACTGCAGCGCTGTGCGGCATATTTTCATTGCCCTAAAACCCCCCTGCGTTCTGCTATCCCCCTCCCCGACTTCCCTTCTAACACTTGGTGACCACTGTTCCTATCGACACTGTTGGTGCTTGGATCTGGTCTGTCCTCCAAAGCTCATGTGTTGACAGCATGGTCCCCACTGCTGCGGTGCTCGCAGCTGGAGCTGTGGGGGGAACTGACTGGATCGTGGGGGCTCTGACGGCTGAGTGGACTCCTGGGTGGGACCCAGTGGGAGGAAGTAGGTCCCCGGGGCGTACCCTGCAGGGGTTCATCTCCTCTCTGGCCCCTTCCTCCCTCTCCCTGCTTCCTGGCTGCCGTGAGCTGAGCAGCTTCCTCCGACCCACCGCCTGCCATGAAGCTCTGCCTCACCTCAGGCCGGAGCCCTGGAGCAGCCGGCCCGCGGTGACACCTCTGCGCGCCAAGATCATCTTTCCCCTCTGAGTTGTTTTGGCAGGTATTCGGTCACTGCAAGAAGAGCTGACTCACCTGGCTGTCCCCACGTTGGCCTCTGCAGACCGTGCTGTGGCCGGTCCCGGCGGCCTTCTCTGAGCAGGTGCCCTCTGCTCTCCGTGTCTTCTCGCCTGGGCACTGCTGTCCTTTTTCATGCTGAGCCGTGCTCCGCTGTTGGATGGGCCGCAGGATTATCCACCCACCTACTGAAGGGCACCTGGGCTCTTGTGATCAAGCTGCTCTCAATGTCCTTGGGTGGGTTTTTGTGGGGGATAAATTTTCAGCCCATTTGGGTAAATACGACACTAAGCGCCGGTGCTCGGCCGATGGAAGAGCAGGTTCAGCCTGGCAGAAACTGCCCTATCCTGCTCCTCCAGAGCGCCCACGGGCCCTGGGGGTGGCTCCTGTGCCCCGTGTCCTGCCGGCACCTCTGTGGTCAGGGTCCTGGGCTTCACCATCCTTCCCCCATACTTTTGATTGGTGCATTAGAATCACCCACGGTGCTGGGATTCATTATTGCGTATTCACACACGAACGATGTCATTCCTGGTAGAGTTCAGCCATTCTAATGGTGTGCAATGGCCTCCCCTTGTTTTTATTGGCAATTCCTAATGACAAGGATGGTCAGCCTCTTTTCATATGCTTATTTGTCACCTATCTGTCTTTGGTGAGTTATCTGTTCAGGAATCTTTTTCATTTTTTAAAAAATGGGTTGTTTAGTTTCATGTTGTTGAATTTCGGATAATGGTTCATTATAAGATGTGCCTTTTACAATATCTTCTCCCATTCTGTGGCTCGTCTTCTTGTTCTCTTGGTAGTGTTTTCTTTTTTCCTTTGTAGTATAAATTTTAGAATTTAATTAAGTTCACTTTACATTTTTTTCCTGTGTTATTTTCTGGGAGGTTTTGCATTTTACATTTAGGTCTCTGTTCTATTTTGAGTTGATTTTGTGACGGGTGTAAGGTCTGTGTCTCATTTGTTTTTGCATGTGGATGACCAGTTGTTCCAGTGATGTTTGTTGAGAAGATTTTCTTGTCTGATTGTTTTGTTCTTTTTGTCAAAGATCAGTTCACTGTTTATATGTGCTCTCTCCATGAATCTGTGGATCTGGTCTTTTACCGGTGCCACCCATCTGGATTACGGGAGCTTTATCGTGAGCCTTGAAGAGGGGCAGTGTGTGTCTTCTGACTTTTTCTTCCTCTTCAATATTTCACTGGTTCTAGGAGTCTTTTGCCTCTCTGTACGAACTTTAGGATCAGTGTGGGTTTTGTGTGGAGATAAACAACTTGCTGCCACTTTGATTGAGATTGTGTTAAATCTACAGATCAAGTTGGAAGAACTGAGGGCCTGACAATATTGAGTCTTCCTATGTAGGAACATGGTATCTCAATCTCCATTTCTTTCTTTTATTAAAGTTTTATAGTTTTCCTCATATAACTCATAAATATTTTATTAAATTTCTTCTTAAGTATTTCACATTATGAGTGCTAATATAAATGGTCCTATGTTTTTAATTTCAAAATTCACTGGATCATTGCTGATATACAAGAAGTTGTTGGATATTTGTATACTCGCTTTGTTTTCTTGATATATTCATTTATTATTTCCTGGAGTCTTTTTAAAAAAGGTTTCTTTTAGATTTTCTACATCGACAATTCTGTCATCTGTGAACAAAGATAGTTTTATTTCTTCTTCAGAATGAGTATACCTTTTGTTTCTATTACTTAGTGCATTAGTTAGGACTTCTAGCACAATGTGGAAAAGAACTCGTGATGAGGGACATACTTGACTTTTTCCTGATCTTAGGGGGAAATCTGCCCATTTTTAGCATTTTTGTATCACACATACTTAATAAATATATAGAAAACCACTAAATATGATGTTAGCTGTAGGTTTTTTGCAGCTATTCTATCTCAGCTTTAGGAAAATTCCCTCTAAGTTTCCTGAGAATTTTTATGTCTGTTTTGGAATTTGTTAAATGCTAATTCTATATCTCTTGATATAATTATGTTATTCTTTCCCCCTTAGCTTCTTGTTGTGATGATGGAGTCCATTATTTAATTTTCAAATGTTGAAACGAGACTTGTACCTGAGCTAAATCTCATTTATGATGTGTATAATTTCTTTTTAAATTCTGTGAGACTTAATTTTTAAATATTTATTGAGGATTTTTGCAACTATATTCATGAGAGATATTAGTGGTCATTTTCTTGCCGTTTCTTTGTCTGGTTTTGGTATCAGGGTAATCTGGCTTAACGTGGAAATGAATCAGGAAGAACGAGGAAGCATTAGGAGAATTCTGGATACTTCAGAAAGGACTCTTGTGTGGATTCTGGCAGGTCGTGTCTTTCACACTGTTCATTAGGTGCAGGCTCTCCGACTTGGAGCTCTCCATCACACTTCACCACCCCTTTGGTGTCCAGGGGTCTGCAGTGGTGTGTGCTCCGTCGTTTCTGATAGTCGTGAGTGATTTGGTCCTCTCTCTCTCTCTTCCTTGTATATTGACCATAGCTCTTTAAAGTGCATGGTCTGGTAATCCCAATGCCCCTGCTATCTGAGCCTG
The DNA here is from genome assembly GCF_047511675.1 of Marmota flaviventris. NCBI lineage: Eukaryota > Metazoa > Chordata > Mammalia > Rodentia > Sciuridae > Marmota > Marmota flaviventris. Next base: position 2,400,202 of record NC_092508.1, on the reverse strand, counting down.
CGCCAACGCTTTGTCTCTCCAGTGTGCCTTTTGCCTTTTAGAGTGCCTTGCAGCTTTTTCTGGTAGCCAGGCGTGACATACTGGGTAAGAGGGACCCCGGAACCTGAGCTGTAGCCACGTGGGTAGGCGTGGGGGTGTGGAGGGCTCCTGGGATCCTGGGGCAGATTCCAGCCACCTGCTGAGGCTAAGCTCTGGACTGGGAGCTTCTCAGGGTCTCTCAGGTTTGCTTCCCTTGAAGGTGGTGAAGGGGGACAGAGGGGCTGGAGTCGACGGCTGCCTCCCTTCAGGCCGGGTAGACTTGACAACCCCCGCAGGTGGGCGCTGGTAAAAGAGCTCAGCCGTGGGCAGTCTCCTTACGAGCAGGATGCCCTGGCGCGTTCCAGAGTGCGTCCCTCCCCTCTACTCGGCCAGGAACGTGCGTTCCTGGGAGAACCCGGTGGACCCTCGAAGGAAACTCACACAAGGGTGAGGGAGGGCTGCCTCATGAGCAGACCCTGAGATTTAACTCCCAAACTTGGCCACACAGAGCCCCAGCGGTTTGTCAGTGAGGGTGGTTCCCCCGGGCACCGATCCTGCCGAGGCTCTGCTCTGGTCAGCTTGATCCTGTGCCTGGAGGCCTCACCTCCACCCACCGTCTCCAGCTTGGGACCAGCAGTCTTCCTCGTGGCCTCGTGGGCTGATGGATTCCAGGGACGTGGCTGCTTTTCCCATTTGTCAGGTTTTCACTTGTTGGGATCAGGCCCCGACATCGCGGCTCCTTAACGTGGAGACACAGACCTGGTCCCTGCTGCTGCTCTAACACTGGGGTCCTCTTCTATTACGGCATGTGTGAGTCCTGCGGAAACCTGCGATTTAAATATCTAAGATGGGGTGTGGTATCTGTGACCCAGTGATGACACTTTTACATCAAGGGAGATGAGCTTTAGGGGCAAGGATGCTCCTGGTGGTCATCCAGAATGATCCGGAAGGAGCACCAGGGTCTCACAGTGGGAGGAGCTTGCACTGATCAGCTCTGACGGGACGAGGGTGGGAAGGGCGAAGCAAGCCGGAAAGCCACAGGAAAAGGCGTGATTGAAGTCATCAACCAGCACTGGAAAAGTTTCAGATTCCAATTTCTCCATAATGTAAATGTTACATTTATATTTAGAAAAAACGTCATAAAAGGTGACCCCACGGAAGGCCCTTCTAGTCTTCCCCCTCCCCCTCCCCCTCCCCCAGCACCTGCTTTCTTGTGGCCAGGTCCCCACTGAGGGCTCAGTGGGGCTGAACTCCCAGGTGAAGGGCACCTCTGTGTCGGCCAGCTGAGCTGAGCACACATGGCGATGGAGTTTTCGGTGGGGTCCATCTAGCTGGAGGAAAGTGGCTTCCATGACTGCCCGGTCTGACCTCCAGCTTTGTCATGTTTTAGAGATGGGGTGTCCCCAGAAGCTCAAGTGTGCGACACTGCAAGAACGTTCAGAGGTGAAATGACTGGGTGACGAGAGCCTTGACCTGGTCCGGGCATTAATCCCCTTGAATGGACTAACAGTTGGCCACTCTAGGCAGGTGGGGTGTGGCTGCAGGAGTGGCCCTGGGCGTGCCTTGGGGTTTATGTGTCCTCCCTGGTGAGCGGCGTCCTCTCGGCCTCCTGGAATCATGTCCTGAGCTGCTTTCCTCTGCCATGAGGCTCTGCCTACTTGGGCACAGATAATGGAGCCTGTGTCCATGGGCTGAGACCGCTGACACCACGAACCAAATGAGCTTTTCCTCCTCTGAAATCGTTCTTGCCAGGCCTCCTGGTCCGGGGCCAGGCGCCCACTAACCAGGCCTCCACCTGCAGTTCGGCAGGCCCCCGCTTTCCTGCTGCTGTGCTCTCCACTCGGGCTTCAGCCGGTCCTGGGCAGCTGGCTTCTCCTGACAGAGCCCAGAGCCCCGGCCAGCTGATTCTCAGAGAGACTGAGACACCACGAGGACCTTCGGCCAGGACACTCAGGCAGAGTGGAGCCTGTTCTTGGAGTGGCCTGGCCAGGAGGGCCAGGGAGTGGCCGGCACGTCCCCCTCCCCAGCTGACCCAAGACATTGCACTGCAGAATTCCTGCCGGGGCAACCTGTTTCCCAGTTGGCAGGAAATCAAGCCGTGGAAGCCTCTGCCCGGGACTCCTGTCCTCTGGAGCAGCCACGGCAGGGCAGGCCTTGTTCTCTGGGTGGACCTGAGCCCCACGGTGTCCATGCTGGCCTCTGGTCTGTGTCTCGGGACTTTGAATTAGCAGTTCGCCTGCCAGGAACGTGTTCTGAATGGCTGTTTTGCGTGGCAGGGGACAGCTCTTCACAGATTCAGAATCGAGATTACTACCAGAAAATGGGAAGCATCTGCTGACTTTTGGAAATAAATCTCTCCAGACTCATTTTCAGGACCCATGTGACTTCCAAACTGCAGAGAGCACATTTTGGCACTGAGCTCTCAGCAGCTGGTGGAGACCATCCCCCCAAGAGCTCGGGCTGCCCTGAAGACAGGCCCTGGGGGGAAGGGCTGGTTTGGGAGGAGATGCCAGTCCAGGAGCGAGCAGGGAGACAGGGTGGGGGCAACACCCATGAGGTGTCATCACTGAGCCGGGCCCTGACGTGTCACTGGGGCTCAGCCCCAGGATCTCCCAAGAACTCCTCCCCGCGGGACTCAAAAGCTGGGGTGTCTGCCCAGGGACTGCAGCCTTCAGCGGCCCAGGCTGTAAGTCCCTGCTGCCTCCGGGCTGCCCGACACTGGGCTGAGCAGCCTCCCACAGCAGGAAAGAGGCCCCAGGTCTGGGAGCACAGCCAAAGAGCACTGGGACCGACATGTCACCCACCGCACAGCTGAGGGGTGTCGGGGGCAGACGTGCATCTGGGACACCATCTTACCCCAGAAGAAGCTGAGGCTAGGGACACAGCAGGCGATGAGGAGAGGCTGCCATTGCTGACCCAATCTCTACCCATCGTTCAGTTACCAGCACCAGCTCCCTGTCCTGGGGCAGTGTCCTGGGGGCGTGGGGACAGCAGGGAGCAAGAGACCAAGACCCCACCAGGCAGAAGCCTCCATCCAGAGCAGGGAGGAAGGCGAACTATGGGAACTCTGGAGACCGAGGGGTGATGAGAGGGACAAAGCCTGGGGGGGGGGGAGCAGGGGGAGGTGCCGCTCTGGAGAGGGTGGCACTGAGAGGGGACGCTTTCATCGCAGGTGGGGGAGGGCATTTGGGCAGCAGCTGCTGGCCACAGGAACCACCTCTGATGGTCATTTCTCGGGTCGCTTGGTGCCACCTGGTATTGTCATGGGAACCTTGGCGGCAGCAGGGTTCCTGGTGGGACAGGAGCCTGGCCTGCACACCCAGGGTCTGGCAGACCAGCGGACGCGCCACTCAGGGCCTCCCCCTGCAGGCTCGGCCTCGCTTGTCCCTTTCCAGAAGTCCAGCAGGAAACGGGAGTTCAAAGCACGCGGTGGCCATGAGGGGCCGGTCAGGAAGTGGGTGGGCGGTGAGGAGCTTCAAACATCATCCAGAGACAAATCCCACGACCCTCAGGCCTTTCAAATAGGGAGAACTTTTGCCTAAGTCTTTGATGATCGGATGTGACAACCTGGGTGACCGCAGCTGTCGTGCCGAAGGTGCTTGGGCAAGATCAGTTATGACACTTCACCACGTGCCGTCTCCAGGTAGCGTTTTGACTGTGGATTTTCTCGTATCTCTTACGTGGGTATCACAGATAACATGGCAGTGGGATTCATGCCGAACAGCCACACAGGCACACAGGTTAGCAATGTGATTTGGCCAGTGTCACTGCCCACCTCCCACCTCTTGGCCCTTTCTGACTTTTCTCCCTTTGGTTTTCATGAGATCCACCTCCACCTTTCTTCCCCTTTTCGTCTCGAGCTTTCCACGGGAGAAAACAAGACCCTTGACCTTCTGCGTCTGGCTGATTTCACTTAACACAAGGCTCTGCATTTCGTCCGTTTTCCTGCAGATGACATGATTTAACTCTTCTTTATGGCTGAATAAAATCCCATTGTGTACGTACCACATTTTCATTATCCCTTCATCCACTGATGACACGGAGGCGGGTTCCTTGTCTGCCTGCTGTGAACTGTGTTGCAGTGACTGTGGGTGTGCAGGTATCGCTGCAGGGTAAACACTGAGCAGGGGTGCAGCTGGGTCCTGGGGTGGCTCCATGCCTAGTCGTTTGAGGAACCTCCATTTCCACAGTGGTTGTGCTGATGGACAGTCCCACCGAGAGTGTAAAAGCGCTCCTTCCCCCCACGTCCTCTCCAGCATTGATCATTTGTGTTCTTGATGATTGCCATTCTGACTGGTATAAGATGAAATCTCAGTGGTTTTTTAATTTGCATTTCCCTAATTGTTAATGATTTTGAACATTTTTCATATATTCGTTGGCCATTTTATTTCATCTTTTGAGAAATGTCTGTTCAATTGTTTTTGCCTATTTATTAACTGGGTTTTTTTTTTTGGTGGTGTTTTGAGTTCTTCATGTTCTGTGTATTGATGCTCTGTCAGAGGAGTAACTTGCAAAGATTTTTCTCCCATTCTGTAGGTTCTCTCTTCACATTCTTAATTATTTCTTTTGCTGTGTAAAAACTTTCTAACTTGATGCCATTCCATTGACTAGTTCTTAGTATTATTTCCTGAGATTCAGAAGTCCTACTGAGAAGTCTTTGCCTGTGCCTATATGTTGGACTGTTGAGCCTATGTTTTCTTCTAGGAGTTGCATAGTTTCTGGTATAATTCTGAGGTCTTTGATCCATTTTAAATTGATTTTTGTGCACAGCGAGAGATAAGGATCTAGTTTTATTCTTCTAAATGTGGCAAACCAGTTTTCCCAGCACTGGTCTTCTGGTGGATCTTTGGATCTTTTAGGTATAGGATCGTATGATCTGCAACTTATAATTTGACTTCTTTCTTTCCCATGTTTATCTCTTTTGTTTCTTTTCACCAACAAATGTTTTTGGTACCTTTGTCAAGGACACAAGGACAGATGACTGTATCTGTATGAGTCTGTCTCTGTGTGTTCTAATCTGTACCATTGCTCTATGTGTTTTATGTCAGTACCATGCCGTTTTTGTTACTATAGCTCTGTGGTATATTATGAAGCCTCCAGTATTGCTTTTTTGGCTTAGAATTGCTTTGGTTATTCTGGGTCTTTATTCTTCCAATGAATTCTAGGACTGTTTTTTTTTTTTTCTAGTTCTATTAAGAATATCATTGGTGGGGCTGGGGATGTGGCTCAAGCCGTAGCGCGCTCGCCTGGCATGCATGCAGCCCGGGTTCGATCCTCAGCACCACATACAAAACAAAGATGTTGTGTCCGCTGATAACTAAAAAATAAATATTAAAAAAAATTCTCTCTCTCTCTCTCTCTCTCTCTCTCTCTTTCTCCCTCTCTCCCTCTCTCTTTAAAAAAAAAAGAATATCATTGGTATCTCCATGGGGATTGCATGGGATCTGTATATTGCTTTGGTAGAATGACCATTTCAACAATATTAATTCTGCCTCTCCATGGACATGGGAGGTCTTCCCATCTTCTGAGGCCGTCTTCAGTTTCTTTCTTTAGTGTTCTATAGTTTTCACTGTAGAGGTCTTTTTCCTCCTTGGTTAGAGTAATTGCTAGGTATTTCTTGAGCTATTGTGAATAGGATTGTTTTCCTGATTTCTTTCTTAGCAGATGCATCATTGGTGTCTAGGAAAGCTATTGATATTTGTATTCTGATTTTGTAACCTGCTATATTGCTGAATTTGTTTATTAGCTCTAGCGGTCTTCTGGTGGATCTTTGGATCTTTTAAGTATAGGATCATATGATCTGCAACTTATAATTTGACTTCTTTCTTTCCCATGTTTATCTCTTTTGTTTCTTTTTCTTCCCTAATTTCTCTGGCTAGAATTTCTAGTACTGTAATGAATAGAGGTGGTGAGAGTGGGCATACCTGTCTTGCTGCAGATGTTAAAGGAAATGATTTCAGTTTTTCACCATTCATTTTGATGTTGACTTTGGGGTTTTTGTATATAGCCTTTATGATGCTGAGGCAAGTTCCTTCTATCCCTAGTTTCTTCAGTATTTTTATCACAAATTTTGTCAAAGGATTTTTTTTTTCATCTAAGGATGATAAAGTAATTTTTGTCCTTGATTCTATTTATGGGGTGAATTTTACTTATTGGTTTGCATATGTTAAACCTTTCTTACAATCCTGAGTAAAACCAGCTTGATCATGATGTATATGTTGTTGAATACAATTTCTAATATTTTATTAAGGAGTTTTGCATTTAAGTTCATCAGGGACACGGGTCTGTAGTTTTCTTTCCTGATGTGTCCTAATCTGGTTATGGTATTAGGGTGATACCTACTTCATAGAATCAGTTTGGAAGAGCTCTACTCCTTTATATTTCATGGAATAATTTGAGAGGCCTTGGCATTAGTTATTCTTTAAAGGTCTGGTAGAGTTTACTGAGAACCCCGCTGGTGCTAGGCTTTTTTGTTGGAAGCCTTTTTATTACGGCTTCTCTCACTGTTAGTTGTTGGTCTTTTGAGGTTTTCTATGTCCTCTTGATTCAATCTTGGAAGGCCACATGTGTCTAGAAATGTATCTATTTCTTCTAGGTTTTTCAATTTATTGGAGTACAGGTTTTCAAAATAGTCCTCTGGATTTCTGTGATGCCTATGGTAATTTCTCCTTTTTCAACTCTAAGTTCGTAAATCTGGATGTTCTCTTTTTCTTTTGGTCAGTTTGGTTAAATGTTTGTCAAACTTGCTTTCTCTCTTCAAAGAACCAACTTTTTGATTCATTGATCCTTTGTATTTTTTATTCCCTATTTTATTGATTTTGGCTCTGATCTTTATTATTTACTTCCATTTTTTTTTGGAATTGGTTTACTATTGTTTTTCCAGGGCCATGAGATTTTCTTCAGTAGGCACGCATAGACTTTTCTCTTAGAATCACCTCCATTGTGTCCCAGAGATTCTGGTATGCTGTATCACAATTCTTGTTTGATTCTAAGATTTTTTAAAATTTCTCCCCTCACTCATTCATAATTCAAAATTGTATTGTTCAATCTCCATGTGTTTATATAGTAACTGTAGCATTTTTTGGTGTTGATTTCTAACTTCATTTCACTATGATCAGATAAGATGCAAATGATTATTGTATTAGGAAAGAGTTGCTTTGTGGACTAAAATATGGTCTATTTTGGAGAAGGTTCCATGAGAAGCTGAGAAGGAAATGAATTCAGCTGTTGTTTGATGAAATACTCTATAATACTCAATAAATGGCTATTAAGTCCATTTGAGATATCTATCAATCTATGTATATAGATATACATAAGCTCAGTTAAGGTCTTCATATATATATGAAGGATGTGCCTTAAAAAGACTACAAATAAAAGTCATGATGTACAATCTCGACTATTTTTATAGTATTTTCTGTAGTGCTAACTTGTAGTAGTCATATATATACATATATATGATTATATATAGAAGTAGTCATATATATATATATATATATATATATATATATATATATATATATATCTTAACTGAGCTTATGTCTGGATGACCTATTTGTTGGTGAGAAAGGCATGATGAAATCACCTAATATTATCATACTGGGGTCTATACACATCTTTAAGTTGAATAGTGTCTGTTTTACATAATTAAGTGCACCAACATTTGAGATATAAATATTTACTATTATTATATATTATTGTTGGATTATTACCTTTAGTAGTATAAAGTGATCTTTTTTGACTCTTCTGATTAATTTTGGCTTGATATCTGCTTTGTTAATGAGAATAGCCACTTCTACTTGTTTTTGGTGTCCATCTGTATGGTGTATCAGTTTCCATTCTCTCATCCTGTAGCTGTCTTTGCCTATAAGGTGAATATCTTGCAAACAATATGTAGTCAAGTCTTATTTATATATATATATATATATTAGTTTTTGGCAGACACAACATCTTTATTTGTATGAGGTGCTGAGGATCGAACCCAGCGCCACGCGCATGCCAGACCAGCGCTGCCACTTGAGCCACATCCCCAGCCCTGAAGTCTTATTTTTTAAACCAGTCTGCTAGCCTATGTCTTTTAGTTGGATAGTTGAGGACATTTACATTCAGTGCTATTAATTCCTGCCATTTTGTTTTCTAATGTTTATTTTGGTCCTGTTGTACAATTTTTTGGAAAATCTTCACTTTTATTTATTTATTTTTATGCGGTGCTGAGGATCGAACCCAGGGCCTCATGCATGCGAGGCAAGCACTCTGCCACTGAGCCACAACTCCAGCCCTGTTGTACATTTTTTAAGCTACTCTTCAAATGAGATTTGTCCATCGGTGAGCTCGGGAGTTTGTTTTTAATTTCTTCTGTGAGGAGTACTTTTTATAGTATTTTCTATAGAGCCAACTTGTAGTCGTCATGAATTCTTTTGGGTTGTGCTTATTTTTTTGGAAGATTTTTTATTTCTTATTTGATTCTGAAGGATGTCCTTGCTGGATATAGCAATGTCAGTTGGCAGTTATTTTCTTTCAGGGTGTGGAACACATCATTCCAATCCTTCTGGATTTTAGGGTCTGTGTTGAGAAACAAGTAATTCTGATTGACTTCCTTCAAAATATGACTTGATGTTTTCCTCTTGCACTTTCAAAATCCTGTTCTTGTTCCAAATGTCAGGCATTTTAATTACAATGTGTCACGGAGAGTTCTTCTTTGATATAACCCATTTGGGGTACTGAATGCCTCCTGTATGTGAATGTTCACCTATTTCACCTGAAGAGGTTATCATGCCTTTAGCCTGCCTCTCACAACCCTCTTTAATTCCAATAATCCTTAAATATTGTCTCTTGATGAGTCTGGCTGTTGTACACTCTGGTCATGGTTACTTATTTTCTTTTCTTTGATCCTGTTCAACGTTTGAGGCCAGCCACTTTGTCTTCCAGCTCTGAGATTCTGTCTTCTGCATTATCTACTCTACTAGAGAGACTTTCAACTGAAAGTTTATCTGATTTCTTGTACCTTTAGTTTCAAGATTTCTATTTGCTTCTTTTCCAATATCTCTATCTCCTTTTTAAATCTGTCATTCACATCATGTACTGGCTTCCTTAATTCATCCCATTTGCCCCCTGTGTTCTCTTAGAATTAATTGATCATTCTTATAATCCTTCGTTATTTGGTATTTCATTCACTTCAGTATCTTTGGAGTCATTTGCTGGCGAGTTCTTAGTCCTGAAGTTCCAGCGTTTCTAGTACAGACGGTCCCTGACTTAGGATGGCTCGACTTTGCGATTTCTCAACTTCACAAAGGTGTGGCAGTGACATGCATCTGGAGAAGCCTTACTCTGAGTTCTGAATCTCATATTTTTCTGGTCTAGTGCCATGTGGACTGTCTCTTGCCATGTGGGACATCGGCCGCCTGAGGCTCCCAGTCAGCCCCATGGCCTGGAGGGGTCAGCCGACGCTCTGCAGTGTGGTTCTGCTGTGGTTCTGAGCCGTGCTGTTCTGTAGGATTGGGCTGATTTCAACTCACGGTGGGTTTATAGGATCAGCACCATCACAACGGGGGGAACATCTCCACTACTCACCTCCAACTTCCTAACTGGCACTGGGTCCCAATTCCACGTACTTGTCCCTTGGTGTCCCCTGGCCTTCCTGTCCCTTGCCATCTGTGCCGGGGGCATCTGCTTGGTGGTCTGCCTGCCTGTGGGGCAGCCTGGGAAGGATTGCTCTCACGAATCCTCTGGGGTGTTCCTGAGCGCACAGTCCTTGCTCAGCAGCTTCTCGAGAATGCTCGCCGCACGCCTAGCGCTTTGCAGAGGACTCGCACCTGCAAAGTCCCCTTCCATCTTCTCGGCCATTTATGAGCTGGGGGCTGCTGTCGTCCCTGTTTTACGGCGAGGGAGCTGAAGCATAGTGGGTAAGCAGCCCACTTGGGGCCTGCAGTGGGCACGGTGGGGCTGGGCTCCCGATTCGCCTGGCAGACCAGTGCTCTCACCGCTTACCTGGGTGCCTGAGGGTGGATGGGGCAGCCGGAGCTGAGCTGGTGTCTGTCAGCCGGGCAGGAGCCTCCCCGTGGCCCGAGTGGCCAGTCCTCTTAGACTCTGCCCTGTGTGGGGCTGACAATCCCCTGGCAGAGCTGGGCTCCCAGAGCCTCTCCTGGGGTGGGCCCCGTCACGGCGGCTGCCTCCCCTGGGGTGGGCTGGGTGGGCCCCGTCACGGCGGCTGCCTCTCCTGGAGACCCCCTGGCTGCTTTCCTTCTTCCCCTGGAGAGAGCTCTGCCCTGGGCTCTGCTCCCCTTGTCCCACTTGGACTCTGTCCTTAGCCACTGCACCTGTCCTCCCTCTCTTTGGTGTCTTGGGCTCTTCTATTTCTAAGTACAGTCAGAGCCTGAAATTCTGGGGTGACAGTGTTGTTCGGGGGTCCTGCTGTGGAGACGGCCAGTTGGTAAGCACAGCCTTCCCAAGGCTTCCCAAGGTCATTGCAACCAGGTGTGGCCACTGACTGGGTTCCAGGCCTGGCCCTCGACCCTCCGTGTGCTTTGCTTGCTGACCACGGTGAGGCCCAAGGCGGGCAGGTGAACAACAGGGTAGAAGGCTGCTGTTCCCTGGAGTCCTGTGGGAGGGACACCATGTGTGTCCAGGAGCTGCCTTGGACAGTCACAAGGACAAGAGGTCAGCACCAGAGCCCGTGTGTACCTCAGGTCTGCTTTTGTGGTCAGGGACATTCTCACAAGAGTGTGCTTGATGCTTTTCCATGCTGGGGCCCTTCAGGTGGGTGAGGCCCTGTGCAGGGTGGGCCCCGTGGGCAGGGGGCGGTGACCAGCCCCTGGGTGCTCCCCCAGATACAGCACCCCTGCTGCTCCTCTGGCTTCCCTTGGCTGCCCTGGCCCGGTCTGCAGGCGTCCTGCTTGGCTACCCCTTCCCAGTGGGCCTGAGCCTGGCCTTCAGCCCCTGAGCACTTCATCGTGATGCTGGTGCCGGGCAGGGGAGCATGAGGTGCTGTGGCCCTCGGCCGAACCTCCCACTCTCCCAGATGCTCCTTCCTGGGCTGCAGCAGGAGTTACGAGGGGGACTGACTGCAGAGGCATTCAGAACCTGGTAAGCACCCAGTCACCTGGTAAGCACCCAGTCAGTGTGAGCCCCCTTCCTGCTGGTGTTTTGTGAAACCAGGGAGGGAGCCCCGGTGCCTCGGCACCCTCCTGGCCTGCATTGAGCCACCTACGTTCCTGTGTACTTGGAGCAAGAGGGGACCTTCAGGAAGGAACAGGGGTGGCGATGGCACTCAGGGAGGGTGCTGTGGCTCAGGCTGGAGAGTTCCTGGCATGCACAGGGCTCATCCTCTACTCAGGGGGTGTGGCATGCTGGTGGCTCCCAGGGTGCTTGATATGATGCCCATTTTCAAGACAGAGGAACTGAGTGCAGGGCAGGGCAGGGCAGCCCACCGCCCACCCCAGGAGGGGGACTTGGGTTTGCTGCTGTCTACATCCAGCCATGACGATGGCTTGGTGGAGAGTCCCCACCCCGGGTGTCTCCTGCTCACGCTGGGTAGGTGCCTGGAGGCGGGACATAGGCTGCAGCCCGAGGAAGTCCTGGGGACACCACAGGGACCCTTGGGGGGCAGGCTTCACACTCACCCATCATCTTATTAATAATTCCTTGCAAACCCCATAAGCCCAGGTTCCCTGTGTGGAGCCAGCGGCCAGCCTCTGCCAGCTGGCACGCGCCCTGTGCGTCTTTTTCCTGTTTAAAGAGCCAGGCTTCAAATGTTCTTAATAAAACATTTATATGTATCGTGCAGGGTGCAAATAAATATTTTAATATAATTGGAAGAAAGCAGAGAATTGTAAAAAGCGTTGGAGTTTCACTTCTGATGGGCTGAGGTTCAGCAGAGTCCCGTCTGCTGCGCTCTGATTTTCGGGGTGCACCGAGGACTCTGGACCTGGGCGAGGCCGCCAGGCTGCGGTGTCTAAACACTGTGAGGGGACCGCTTGGGCGGCGCCTGCAACCCTGAGAAAGGGGCTGTGGGTCCGGAGTTCTCGCTGCCCAGTCCCCGGTCCTCCCCTGCCGATGGCGCCAGCCCCTCGGGGTGAGGGAGAATTCATCGCTGCTCTTCCCTGGCCCCTCGAGGGACTGTCTCCTTAAAGAAGAGCAAGGCCCACGTGGCCGGGGAGGCTGGTACCGGGTGTGGCTTTTCTAAGTCAATGGAAACCACATGTAGAATCTCTCTCTCCCTTTTTCCTCCAAAACCTAAACGGGGCGCTGGCCCCGGGGTCCTCCTCCTGCTCGCCAGGTTGCACTGGACTTGCCAGCACACTGTGCCACCCTGGGGAGGCTGGCCCAGCCGAGAGCCGCTCTCGTCACCCTGATCTGCGGCACATGCTGCTGTCTCCAGGTCTCTGCGGCGGGCGTGTTCCCATGGCAGGCAGAAGCCAAGCAGACCCCAGTGGTTATTTATAAACTCTCCAAATGCCAAAGCGCCATGAACGATCCATTCCCTCCGTTTGCAGGAACATATTTTCAGCATAACTCATCACTTTGAAGATGGGTCCAAACTTTTGTTCACATTTATTGACAGGAAGTTGTTTTTCAAAGCTGCAGTCGGCAGGCAGGCACCCGGCCAAGGGGCTGCACCTTCTGTGCCGGCGGGGGCTGCGGGCTGGGACCTTCATTTCCCACCCGCCCGCCTCCTTCCCTTTCTCCTGTAGAATTTGCCCAGAGGTCGATCATTACCTTTTCCCTTTGTAAGATTTCTTTCTTCTTAACTTTTCAAAAGGGAAAATCACTTATCGGAAGCATAGTGATTGCTTTCCTCTTTTAAATCCTTCGGAATGTCCAGGGCTCCCCAGGCCTCCTCCTCCTGCCTTGACCTGATTTCCCTGCTCCTCACAGGGCCCACCTCCTCTGGCCTGAGTGCTCCTCCTGCCCTTCCCAGTGAGCGGTCCTCCTTGGATCTGTGATGTCCTGCAAGTGTTCTGCAACCCTCAGCCCCCCAAAACTGCCCTTCCTCTTCCTGAGGACCTCCCCGTCCAGCTCTGAGCTCCCCTGCGACCCGGCTGGGACCTCCCAGCTTCCTGCCCCTAACCAGCACGATTCCTCAGTGTTGCCGGGCCCCGTCTCTTCTCCACTCCGTCTGCCACATCTGCTTTCAGGTCTGTCCCTTCCTGCCCATCTTCCACGGGCCTTGTCTGTAAACTGGGGCAGTGTCCCCCTGGGACATGCCAGTGCCACTCACCTGAGACGCACACCATGGGCAGCTCGGGTCCACGCCTGGTCAGTCATGCTGTTGTCCATGGTTATCGTGGGTCTGGACCACCCCTCACTCCTGCCCGGACCCTTCCTCCCACATCCCTGAGGCTGTCACCCCTAGGCTCGTGCTGGTGGGGTCCCTGGATGCCGCATGCTTGTCCCCCCACCCCAAGCAGAGGGGCTCCTGGCGGTTGGCAGGGGCGGGTCCCTTCCCTTCACCACTCCCCAGCCAGGCCTGGCTAGAACATGGAGGTGTCCTGACCCTGCCCGGTCCCCTCACCCTGCCCGGTCCCCTCACCCTGCCCACCCTCAGGCTGGCACCTGGGCAAGAGCCCTGTGACACTGTGTGAGTGTTCCCTGGGGTTGGGGGCTGGACTCTCCCTCCAGTCCACCAGTGAGGAGCCCAGATGGTGCCAGACTCTAGTTTGCTCCTCCTCAGTGTGCGATGAAGAAGGCCAGGTGAGCTGGTGGCCTGTGTGTCCCACGGTGTCCCCTCTTTGAGCGTTCTGATTCTGGCTGGCGATGGATTTTGGGTTTGAACCTTGGCGAGGCCCTACACCCCCGGACAGACGTCCCTGTACTGGTCTGAAGCTCAGGAGTGTTGGGAGCGACCCTGCAGGTGGACTGGGAGGAGGGAGGCGGGACAGTAGGGCAGGTCAGTGCTCATTTGTCTGAAGAAGTCAGGAGGGCAGTGCCCAGGAGCCTGGGCTTCCTGTGCAGAGGGAGCGCCAGGTCTGGGTGCCTGTGCCGAGGTCGGGCTGGCCCTGGCCTGGCCTGGAGCCCACCGGCTGGAGCTTGTTCTGGAGTGGCCAGCAGGGGTGGGGCAAGGCCACGGGCTCAGGCAGGCCCAGAGCTGGGAGGTGCCCCTTCCTACAGCTGGAGGCCTTGCACTCAGAGCTGAGCCGAGCACTGGAGGCCGGTGGCCCCCCAGTGGGCCTCAGTGTGGAGAGAGGAGCGTGGACAGCAGGGACACCAACGTACTCCCCCCGTGTTAACACTCACCTGGGCTTGGCTTGTTTTTCTGGGAATTGACGGTGGGGCCTAGTGGCCCTGGCGCCTGCGGGGGGCGCCTGGCAGCTCCAGGGCAGCTGCATGCCTGCGGAGCTGTGGAGGACCCAGGAACACAGGCTGGGGGGCTGGATTTCGCTGCTGCTGGCGCAGAGCCAGGGCCACAGCTCCACCAGCCTCCTTGGGCACCTCGTGCGGCAGCCCACGCAGCAGCCAGCTGCGCGCCCAGCCTTCCTGTCCCGCTGTCCCCTGGCGGCCTCGTGCTGGGGGGTCTCGGGCTCAGCGAGGACGCCCCCACGTCAGGCTCCTCTGCTCCTCCCCTGGCATGCGCAGCCCTGCCCTCGGGCCCTTTCATCGCCCTGGGGGGTGTCCGCTCCACATTCTCAGGTGGAAGTGTTTAAGGCCAGCCCCGACGACGACACCCACCCGTTGGCTCCCCTACCCCAGCGCGGTGCTGCAGCAAATGGGGCGCACATGGACCTGCCGCAGGGAGCGGCCTGCCAGGAATGTGGCGGGAGCCTCCAGGCGTGGGGACAGCTGGAGGGAGCCATGCTGGGCCCACAGGGGAGCAGGGCGTCCTGGAAACACTGGGGGACCTCCTCGGAGTGGGCGGGTCCTCTGGCTGCCAGATGCCAGGAAGTGGTGCTAGGGTGGAGGAGGCGGCAACGGGGGTGGACGGAGGCTGGCTGTGGGGTGTCCTGTCCTGTCTGCCTGAATGGCCCTGGCTGAGCATCCAGCCCCAGTGAAGTCCAGGTTGGTGTCACCAGTGGCATGCAGACTGCCCTCCTGGCCTTCCCCGAGACGCCACAGTGGTCCACTTGGGACTGGGCGTGGGCAGCGCCGTTACCTCCCCTCCTGTCCCGCTCTGCTCTCCCCTGAGGATCCTGTAGAAATGCACAACCTGAGATCTCTTTATAATCACTTCTGTTCACACCGTGGAGCCACGCCACGTGAGGGGCCGCGAGAGCTCAGTGACTCAGGGGTGTTGGTGGCCACGGGGGCTGGCACCCAGCTGCTGCCTCCCAGGACCTTGAGCCTTGGACTTGCCGACTTTTGTGGCCTGGTGCCCAGGTCTGGGGGCAGGTGGCGCTGGTTTTGGTGTGACCCTGCAGGTGGACTGGGAGGAGGGAGGCCGGGTAGTAGGGCAGGTCAGTGCTCATTTGTCTGAAGAAGTCAGGAGGGCAGTGCCCGATGGAGGCCTGAGGCTGGAAGCCCCCAAAGTGCTCAGGACCCAGGATGTCAGGTGGCTTGAGCCCAGCCCATGGCGCCCAGCTCAGAGTGGCCCTCTGAGCCTATTGTAGGATGGGTCAGGAGAGGGCGTGTTCAGGGGCAGCTAGTGCTGGGGAGCCGTGGAGGACACGGAGCCCGGGGGAGGAAGACCCCCATGTGCCCCCAGCGCTTGCTCCGGCTTCTCCACCTCCCAGCCCAGGGCCTACCCACCACCCCGGTGTGCAGTGTGGCGCCCTGGACCTGAGGTCCCAGGACACCAGCCTGCAGCCACAGCCGCCTAGGAACCTCCTGGGGCTGGCCCTCACAGCGCTGACCTGACCCGTCTGCAGACCTGGGGCTGTTCCCCAGCTCACTGGTCTTAGTTGGCCCCTTAGTCTTGCACCCTGGGCCTGATCCGCTATGTGGGTCTCTGGAGAGAAGCCCCCTCCTTGGATCAGCCCCTCTCCCAGGCCAGTGAGGGAGGGAGAGCTCTGAACGTCTGTCTGAGGGCTGAGACGCCTCGCTCTTCCCAGGAAAGGCAGGAAGCCCAGGCTCAGTCGTGACCCTCTGTTCTGAAGCTGGCCTTAGCTCCTTCTCCTCAAGGAGCCATCTCAGGACATCATCCAGGGTTTGGTGACACTGAGTTTGTGGGACGGTGGAAACCATTCTGGCCAAGAGCAGAGCAGATGCAGATGGAGGGCTGGTGAGTCACACTCTTGCATCTGCAGGAGTCAGTGGCCCCGGCCACCTCCGGAGCAGCTGAGTCGCAGGGCCCCCACGGCAGCTCCTGCCCCAGCATGCGGCCCAGGACTGGGTGGTGTCCAAGGCCCCAAGCTTCTCCCTCTGGGACCCATTTCTCCATGCCTGGACCCTTGTTGCTCCCTGTGCGTGACCTCTGAGCTCTGGGAACTGGCCCTTGGCTGGTATCTCTGGGAAGGTGCACAACTGCCCTCTCAGGACGGGACATCAGAGCTGGTTGATTGTGACTTGTGCTCCTCAAGGCTGGGTCTGGCTGGCGCAGTGACAGCTGTGGCACTGTGTGTGTAGTGGATCGAGAACATTTTCCCCTCACAATTGTCAGGTTCTGACCTGCTGCCCCCAGTTGGCCAGGGAGTCACTGGCTGAGTCCCCAGAGCCTCGTTTAACGTGGATGCTAAACTTTATTTTGTTCATGGCATGAAAGTGTTTTTGAGCTGTCAGAAGCATTCTGGCTGATTTAAAACTCCACGTTACGACCATGGCATGGGAAAGACCTCTGCTTAGGAGACGGTATTCCAACAGGCACACATCTCGGGTGTTTTGGAAGTATCAAGAAAGAACAAAAACAAACCAAAACAGAATCTGGCTTTGTGAAAGGTTGGAGAGACCTACCTCCTGGCAGCTCCGTGCCCCTCCGAGGCTCATGGAAGCAGGCGACTTCTCCCACGTCCCGCCTCCTTTCCAGAAATTAAAAGTATCGGGAGGCCTCAGTGGCACGGCTGCGTGGCAGAGGCCTGGGAGCCGATGAGGAAGGTTCCTCACCATGCAGAAGGCCTTTCCCACGCCACGTGTCTTCATGAATGAACGAGGGACGCATTGGTCTAGGTGTCTGAGCTGGCTCCAGGGTGTTGGATCCATAAACTCATTGTGTCTACGGTGGTCGGTGTGAGTGCACATTTTACATTCTGTTTCCAACAATCTGATGAGTCAGATAACCTGAAAAGCATCTTTTTCAAAATGCCTAGGAATCTTGGATAAAATGTTACAAGTATAATAAACACCATTCGTGAAAACATGTGGTCCATCTCCTGCAAGGGCCCAAATCAAAGAGGAAGCAGAAACCAGCAATGTATGGGAGGTGAAGCTGTGTCTGCACTGGGGGCAGGCGTGGGTGGCAGAGGGGGGGTCGAGGTCACTGTGTCTTTTTAACTAATGAGCTTTTTGAATCTGATGGTCATGCAGAAACAGGAAATGGATCTTTGAGCTCATAAGAGAATGGACGTTAGAATGGAGGTGATTGCACGAGTTACCCTGCGGCGGGTTAGGAAACGGCACCGCTAGCACCAGCCCCTGGCACAGGGAGAGGACAGGCAGGCTGCCAACCGGGGCCCGTTTATGAGCAGAGAGACATGGTGGTCTTTGGAATCTGCACCCAGAGCTGTCCTCATCGTCTATTTGGGGTTTGAGTTTATACTATCCGAGTGGCCTGAAGTCCCCAGTGAGAGATGAGATGAGATGAACCCCGGGTGGTGGTACCTTGGAGAACCCGGCAGGTGAAGACACAAAGGATTCCCTCAGACCACCTCGGGGAAGGTGAGCTCGAGACCCCAGGGACCAACTCAAGAAGGAAAAATCCTCCGAGTAAGTTTGAAGATGTACAAACAGTGGCTCGAATCTCTCGGAGCCTCAGGAGCTATTCTCAGGAGGGGATTGTAAGTA
Organism: Marmota flaviventris; assembly: GCF_047511675.1. Classification (NCBI taxonomy): domain Eukaryota; kingdom Metazoa; phylum Chordata; class Mammalia; order Rodentia; family Sciuridae; genus Marmota; species Marmota flaviventris. Next base: position 2,382,322 of record NC_092508.1, on the reverse strand, counting down.
GGCGGGTTAGAGACACAGTGGAAAGTCAGACGTGAGGAGAAACGAGGAGAACAAGTCCAGGAAGACGGAAAGAACAAGAGGGAGCCTGCAGCAGCCTCCACAGGGACGGGGCCTCCAGGTGAGCCAAAGAGCAGAGGGGCACAAGGGGACGGGGTCAGAGAAGGGGAGACTCCCTGGGGACAGACAGAAATAGAGAGAGGGACCCCGGGAAGCCAGGCTTGAGGTGGGGAGCGGAGGACGAGAAGGTCCAGCCGAAGCACAGCAGGGGTCCAGGAGGAGGGAAGAGAGTGGGCAGCAGGAAGGGGGGTGGGGATTTTCTGAAACTGGGAAAAGTCCTGAATTCTCTGATTCAGGGGGAAAATAGTCCCATTGATATATGGCAGCAGGCTCTGGAGAACACGGGAGACAGGACAGCCCTGGACAGCCAGCCACAAGACCACCTCTGTGGGAGCCAGTCAGCTCGGCTGCCGGGAGATCCCCACCTCGATGGCCCTCACCCCAGAATGGGGGTGAGAAGAAGCGCCTGAGGTTGCTCATCACCTGCGGACTCTCCCCAGGGGGCCTCTCGGGCTGTGCGGCAGGACAGCCAGCAGACAGGTCTGCAAGCTTGGGTGGAGCCAACGGGAGCCACAACAGTGACATCGGTGACACCTGAAGCGCATGGCAGCCTGTCGGAGCTGAGGCAGTGAGTTAGGACCCCCGGCTGGGAGGAGAATAGTCCAAGGATCCTAAATCGTTAAATGACCACATGGGTTACCTTTAGAGTTTGTCCTGCTGACTACAAGTTAAAATTTAAGTCAGGACTACTTAGGGTGCCGACGTAGATTTATAATTTTCAAAATAGTAGAAGAAAATTTAAAAAAGAAACTCATCCTATAGAACAAGGGCCAGCAAACATTTTCCATAATTGGCTGGATGGTGAATCCTTTGGATTTTGTGAGCCATGTGGTCTGAACCCTGCAGCTACAGTGCAAAGCAGCTGTGGGGAGGACTCAGAGAAGGGGGGCACATGCAGCAGTCACACCACATCACAGACAGGTGTCCTGGATCTGCTGCGCCTGCCGTCGGCCAGCACCTGCCGTCGGCCAGCACCTGCAGGGGAAACTGGGGAGAGAAGAAAACCTAGGAAGACGGGGAACACAGAACCGCAGAACAGCTGCCAACAGGAGAGCGCGTGTGCACACACACACGCACATACCACACACACGGCGGGCGTGCAAAGGCACAGCTGCACACAGGTTGCTGCAGTTGGGGCCTCGTGTTGACAACTGGGTCCCCTGCTAGGTGCTGTCGGGAGGTGTTGGGAACGCCAAGATGTGGCCTCGCAGGAGGGCTCGGGTGGTGGGGGCATGCCTGCCAGGGGTGTGAAGCACCCGGCTCCTCCCCTTCTCTCCTTTGCATCCTGGCCAGGAGGTGAATGGCTTTGGTCACCCCATGCTCCCGCTGTGATGTGCTCCCTCACCACAGGCTTAAAGCAATGGACCAACTGACCATGCTCTGAAACCTCCAAAATTGGGGGCAAAATAACCTTTTCTCTTTACAAGTTGATTATCTCAGGTATTTGTTACAGTAACAGAATGCTGACTAACACCTAAGTCATGATTCAAAGAATGAATCAAAACCGAGATAAGGATATTATTAACAACTGAATGATAATGAAAACGACACTTCTGAATTTGTGGGCTGCTGTTAAAGTAGTATGTGGGACAAAATTTATAGTCTTAGGTGTATTTATTTATTAGAGAAAAAAAGACTGGAAATTAATTGTTGATCTAATAGAAATTTAAAGAATAACATGATAAACTCTAAAGGAGAGGAAAGGGAACAAATGAAATGAGTGAGGAAACCAAAGCTGGTCCTCGGGGACAGAGCACCCCAGAAAGTTTCCTGGTTACATTGATCAATGACGAGAGGTGGGCGACTTGGGGTAGGCTGTGCGTAAACAAACACTCTGACGGGAATACAAAATGAGTTTGAAAATAGGAAGATACCACAGATAACCATGAAAATTTACAACAAACTTGTGAATCTCTTAGAAAAGTAAAAATTACTAAAACTGATTTAAAAGTAAGTAGAGCCAGGCGTGGGGGCACACACCTGTAGTCTCAGTGACTTAGGAGGCTGAAGCAGGAGGATTGAAAGTTGAGGCCAGCCTCAGCAACTTAGCAAGACCCTGTTTCAAAATGAAAAGAAATCGGAAAGCACTGGGGTTGTAGCTCAGGGGTGGAGCAAGTGCCTAACACGCAGGAGGCCGTGGATTCAGTCCTAGCACTGGAAAAACCAAGAACAGAGAACTGCCACCAACTCATTAATAAAACTGAACCAATGGTTAAATTCTACTGACAGAACTCCTGCAGGCCAGACAGCCTGGAGAGGCTCCACCAAACACTCAGGACCCTGGCCTCGGTGTTTGTAACTTGGTCCAGAGGACGAACAAGGTGAAGTGGTGGCCACTTCGTTTCTATAGCTGCAAACCAGGAGGCCAAAGCAGACGAGGGCAACGGGAGAAAAGCAAAGTGCTGCCCAGGGCACCCAGGGAAGGGGTGGGCTTGGTGGGCCTGATGCAGACCGCGTGGGGGACGCCACGCCCAGCCACCCGCGTACGGAGAGGGTCAGGCTGAGCAGCCAGCCACCTGCCAACCCCAGAAGAGCCCGACTTCAGGGTCACCATCCCCCACCCCACGCCTGGTCTTCCAGGACAGCTGCCCCTCGCTCCAGCTCACCGCCCGGCCAGGGTGGAAGGCAGAGCACGCCAGCCCTGCTCGGGGCCCCAGGTCAAGGACCCCAGGGCCACCAAGGGCAGGCGTGGGCCCCGAAGCCTGTGCTGGTCTAACACGTCTGGCCTGAGGTCCTGAGGTCGAGCTGACCTGACCATGGGAAGGTCCTGCCCGAGCGCACCTGGGCCCGTGCTCTGACCCCACGGAGCCTCACCTCATGTCAGCCGTCTGCTCTCAGACCCCCGTTTTAATCTTCATAAGAAAATGAGCAAAATGATTTCTTCCTGCCACAGAGTTATGTTCACCATGTTCACTGCAGAAATGTTAGAAAACATTTATTCAAAGGCTCTCAGGCCCCCAGCCACGGTCAGTGCCAGGCCCAGGTCCTGTCACATCATGTTGTGACTGTGTCCTTGTCCTAGTCCCACCAGGTGGGGACTGGCACGTCTGTGATTGTGTGGCTTCAGAGCTTTGAGGCCCAAGGGTTAGGACTCTTCTTCCTGTCGGATGTCAACACTCCCAGGAGGGTAATTCCGAGGCAGTTACCCACCCCTGCCTCTGGCCCGGGCCCTGGAGCTCTCCCCGTGGAGGGTGCTGCCGCAGGACTGCTCTGGGTGCTGCTGATCCACGGCCCTCGTTTGCTCGACACCCCGTAGACCTCCTCAGCTCACTCCCTCTCGTGCTGTGGTCCCTGCTCAATGCTGCTTTATCACAGTGGTCCTACCCGACCAGCTCCTGTGAAACACCTGATGTGAAATGAGGGAAATAGCCTCAACCTCTGCATTGGCAACCCTGCCAGTCTATTCTATTCAAATTTTACATTCACTGATCAAAACCTAACATGTCTACCTGCATACCTCAAATTTCCATTATTTAACTACATTGAATTATCCCTTCATTTGTCTGTCCATCCATCCACCCATCCACCCATCCATCCACCCATCCACCCATTCATCCACCCATCAATCCACCCATCCATCCACCCATCCACCCATCCATCCACCCATCCTTCCACCCATCCACCCATCCATCCACCCATCCACCCATCCACCCATCCACCCATCCATCCATCCATCCATCCATCCATCCATCCATCCACCCACCCATCCATCCATCCACCCACCCATCCATCCATCCACCCATCCACCCACCCATCCACCCATCCACCCATCCATCCACCCATCCACCCATCCACCCATCCATCCACCCATCCATCCATCCATCCATCCATCCACCCACCCATCCATCCATCCATCCATCCACCCATCCACCCATCCACCCACCCATCCACCCATCCATCCACCCATCCATCCATCCATCCACCCATCCATCCACCCACCCATCCATCCATCCACCCACCCATCCATCCATCCACCCATCCACCCATCCATCCACCCATCCATCCACCCACCCACCCACCCATCCATCCATCCATCCACCCACCCACCCATCCATCCATCCATCCATCCATCCATCCACCCATCCACCCATCTCACTATTGTTGAATTCAAACACTTAGTATGCCTATCTGATGTTTGGGAAATATTTGTTAATGAATAAAAACACAAATCTATGAATAAATGCATAAATATTAAGTTTCCTTTTCTATTTTTGTTACCTACAATGACGAGTTCTTAGTGCCTAGTGTAACCTTAACACATGGACAAACATGGGTACTGATGTCATGTGACATTACCTGGCTGCAGTGTATCTGTCCTGGGAATGGTTTGGATTACTTTTTTTAGAGTGTCAGCCAAATGAACAATCTACAAGACACATTCTGTGTGAACTTGTGTGGTTCGTGCTCAGTCCCACTCCCTCAGCGCTGCGCTGGTGGCAGAGAAGCCATAATGACCTTGGCAATAATTGCAACAGTCTCCCAGATTCTCTTTGACGACTCCGATTCCCGTCCTTAGAACATGGGCACCCTTGCCCTCAGGCCTCTGAGTTGGCATGGGGGCTGGAGCAAGGGGGAGTCCTGTGGGCCCCTGGGCCTTGCAGCCCTGCTGTGGAGTGACCGCTGCTCCCTGGCCAGTCCTCCCGCGGCACTGCTGGTGAGCTTCTGAAGGCTGTAGGTGTGCCTGGTCGGCTTGTCCTGCGTCATGCTCTTGGTTTTTGTGCCCTTGCCTCTTGCTGCCTGGGACCCGCCCTGCTGCTGCAAGCTGCAGACCCTCTGCAGCTGTCTCCGTGCTCATCCTCTGACCCTCCCTGCAAGGCCACAGCCCCAGGGCCCGCTTCCCCCTCAGGAGGTCACTAGCCTCATGGGACATGCGGGGTCTGGAGCCTCTGGTGGCATGTCCCAGCTGAGGAGGGCTTCCCTGCGGCCACACTTGGCGTACAGAGGACGAGGCCGCCCGTGACCAGCACGCAAAGGCTCTTCCTCCCTGCCTCCTGCTGGCTCGGCCCCCTTGCCTGTTCCTCCCTTTCCTCTCTCTTCTGACAGGCGCCATCTTGTCTGCTCTCGGCACACTGGGGGACCTGCCACCTCCATCCTAGAGGTGATCAAGTGGGGAATGCTGCTTTTCTGTCTCAACAGTCTTGCTTTCTTGCTGCAGATGCAAAATTCTTTTTCAAGTAGAAGATGATATTCTTTCTTTTGACCGTTCATCTGCTATAAGAATCCTAATCCCCTCTGTCCCTTTTCCCGGGGTGGGGGACATCCGACATGCAAGAGGAGGGGGCCTGCGGACACCTTCCATTCTCTCTCCTCCTGCATCTGTGCTGATTCTCTGACCTCTGGGAATGCAGTGGGTCACCCTCTGGGAGTCCTCAGGTCTCAGGGTGAGGGAAGGAAGTGTAAGGGTAAAAGAAATTGAAGTTAAAGCGTAAAAGTTAAAGGGTAAAAGACCGGGTGTTGTAAAGTTTCTAAGCTGCAAGGTCTGAGTTAAAATGTAAAGGATTAGGTATTGTTAGGTTTCTATGCTACCTGCAAAACCTGAAATTTCTTTAGCTGTTAAGACAATGCTTGGAACCGCCCAGTAAACATTTCCCCTGACTGTTTGGTTGTTTAATAACTGAAGGGCTCTGTGTAACTGGTCACGTAGTCCTCTAGGCCCTAAAACCAGTCAGTTTGAATGTGGACCCCGTTTAGAAATGACCTATCACTCCAGCCTGACCTGTTCCCGCCAATGAATGAACTAATCATGTTTAGGAGCTGTTGTTCAATTTTCCCGCGCCTCATGATGATTTGTTCTGATGTATACAAAGCCCCCCGCCCTCCCCAAAAAGTGTACTTAAGCAGTGCTCAGCCCCTGCTCGGGGCTCTGGGCTGCTTTCCCTTCTTGAGTGGGCATGGAGCCCCAGCATGCTGGTTCAATAAACCCCCTTCTGACAATTGCATGAGTGGTCACTTGGTGGCCTCTTTCTCCGACGCTTCGCGGGACCCTTACAGAAGGTCTTGGCAGGGTGCTGAACTCTGATTTTCATGATTTTCCAGCTAGAAATTTCTTATGTTTTGCGAATCCTGACTGATGTCTTCTTTCCAGCAGATCATCTCCTATTCTGTTTCCTAACTGCATTGATCAGCAATTCCAGAACAGTCTTTATAATGACAGCAGAGGTAGCTTCGTTCTGCTTTTTATTGAAACGTTAATCGGGATGTTGGCATGGTCGAGTGGTAAAGTCCTCTGTCCTTCTCACCTCACAGACTGAATGGCCGCGTATCTTGACACCTGTGCTGGTTTGGCCGGGTATCAACGTCTTCCTAGAGCTTCTGCCACCACAGCCCATGCCATCGCCACGCTGCAGTCCGAGGACCCGGAAGTGGGGCAGGGCCTGGTCTGACCTTCGTCCTTCTGTCCCTGTATCCTGGGAGTGTGCTGGGGCAGCGTGTCTGTCTGCTCCTCCTGTGACAAATCTAGTCTCCAGGTCTTGGGGTGGGGATGACAGGGGCAGGCTTTGCTCCCAGCGGGCAGCTGAGCCGTTCTGCTCTGCAGGCTGTGGCCGTGCTCTGCTCACACGAGGTGGACGGCACTTGTGGTTGCTGGGTCCTTTCTGGGGCCGCCCTACGGCGTGGTTCTGACGTGGGGGTCAGAACTCGGGCCTGCCCTCTGCCGTGTCAGGATATGGCTTCAGCCTGTCCCAGGGTTCAGGTGTGGATGCCTGATCTTCAGCCGGGGCTGTCGGGGGTCAGTGCCACCGTTACAAGGTGGGGTCGAGGGAGGTCAGTAGGTGTTGGGGTGCCTTCCTTGGAAGGGTTGGCCTGGGTCTTCTGAGATCGCAGCTCGTACCTCTGTGAGGGGCTGCCACAAAAGAGCAGGACTGGACCCCCACTTCCTGTCTTGCTCCACGAGCTCCCCCGCCCACTCCCACCGTGATGCCGTCCGTGGAGACGTGGCGGAGCCGAGGGAGCTCCCAGGGCTCGGTAGTCAGGAGACGCACTCCGCTCTGGAGCCTCCAAAACCAGGAGCTAAATGAATCTCTCTCCTTATACTTAGCCGCAGGGTTTCGTAATAGGAATGACAACAGCAGTGACACAAAGGGACAAGAGCCTCTTGGTAAAATTGCAGATCAAGCAGGTGGAAATCCGGCCACCCTAGGTGGCATCCTAATCTTAGATACATGATGGTGTTCATCCTAGTGTGTGTCGCTGCAGGGTTCAGGACCGAGGTGTGTCAGAGGAGAGCTCGTGGTGCACCTGGGATCCACGCTGCGGCGAGCCGCGCTCTGTGTGGCAGCCCTCCCCTTGGCCCTCCTTCCGCAGGCTCCCTTTGGGAGAGCCTGGGGGGTCCTGCACAGGAGGGTCAGGTTCCTGCCGTGCCCCCTGCTCCCCCACACTGGCTCTGCCCAGCTCTGTTTTCCCCTTCTCAACGTGACCAGACTGGACACCCTATTCTCAGCAGCAGTGTGACCAGGAGGCAGATGGGGTCTCCCCGCTGGCGGGCAGTGCCGGGCTGGGGGTGTGCGCGGGCGAGGTGAAGGACGCGTGCTGAATTCCATCACAAGCCTTTCTGGCATCGAGTGAGATGATCATATGGTTTTTATCCCTTCACTGATTGACGTGATTTATACCCCGGATTTCCTGTCTTGCATTCCTGGCACAGTCTCCTTGGTGACAGTGTTTTCCGGCGTGGACCACTGGTCTGCCTCCCCAGCTCCGGGCGGCGGGGTTAGGCATGTGTGCTCACCAGGGGGAGTGGAGAAGGGATGGTGCTTGGTTCAGAATGAACTGTGAACAATTCTATTCTGTATTAATTGCTATTTTCTGCTGTGGCCCGGGACACTTTATTTAGCACAGGGGTTCTATGTTATTTTAAGACTTGGGATGGCTTTCTGTTAACGCCATCTTCAAGAGGCAGCTTTGTGGGTAGATGGCTCCCCTCTTGTATCCAAGTCCCTCGAGAGAGGACAGCTTGTCACTGGGCTCCAGTTCCTGGCCCTGGGCTGATGCCCCCCTGCTCACGGGTCCCAGGGGAAGGAGTTTGTGGCGGCTGGGTGGGTGTGGTGACAGTATTGTCCAGATCGCTTGTTAATCGATGGCTCCTGGTCTCCTCTCTTCCCCCTCTCCTCCAGGGGAGGGACAGGTGCCCATTGGTGACAGCTGTGTGCTCAGGGCTGCCTTGGGGGACGGCAGGTGGACAGGGCTGGGAAGCCCCGCTGGCCTCCAGTTTGGTGCCCGACTGGCTGTCAGTCTTGAGGGGAGATGGGCCCACGCCCGCCTTCGTTCCTGCTGCTCGCCCTCAGCGGGCGGTGGGTTTCCTGAGCCTCAGATCCCCAGAAGGCTTTGCTCAGAACCAAGCTGCCGGCCGTCACACAGAGAGCTTCTGCTCTGAGCTGCTCCTTCCCAAACGCTGTTGGTGAGGTGTTCCCCACTGAGTGGGCCCCTCGATCTCCACACCTGTGTGTCCTGTGGGAGACCAGGGAAGCACAGTGAGGGGTGATTAATCTTGTTGATTCTTGTGATGTGTTCTGTGTCCCCCTCCGGGGTCCTGGGGTGCCCTTCCCGTTCACGCTGGCTGTTTAACGTCTCCTGGGGCCATGCAGAAAATAATCGTGTCTGGTTGGGAGTGTTCAGTGCTGGGTACTGTGCTTGGAACACGGTGAGCACTGAGCAGCCAGTCGTCACCAACAAGCCACAGTCAGCGGGCCGTGGGGGGAAGGGCGGAACCTGTGTGTGGGGGGGCGGTGGGAAGGGGTGAGATCCTGGGTGCTGCTCTTGATGGGGACAGAGCCCCAGTCCCTTCCTCTAGCTCTGTGCTTTGCTACCTGCCATGAGGCGAGTGGCTTGGCTCTGCCATGTGCCCCGTCACGACGTCCTGCCTCATCACAGGCCCCAAAGCAGCAGAGCCCAGAGACGGACCGCTCACGGAAACAAACCTTCCCTCTTTCTAAGCTGGTCATCTCAGTGTCTGTTACAGTGACGGAAAGCCGACTAGCACAAAGGTCAGACAAACAGCTTGTGGCGCGGGTTTCTGAGTGCAGGCTCGACGTGTCCCGTGGGCTGTGATAAGACGTGCTGGCGTCGTAGCTGCTTCCTCAGCAACAGCCCTTTCTTGTAATCAGGCGTCTCCAGTGTTTGTCAGTCATGGACACACATGTGTGCACACGCACGTGCACAAGGTTTTCAAGGGGTGGGATTTGGCTGCGAATTCCTACTTATTCACGGTTTCTGAACTATTGATTGAGAATGTGACTCATCACTTTCTTCTAGACCTGTCACAGTACTCCTCACTGGCACACGATGTACCTTGTGAGTGTCCCATGATGACCGCAGCAGTGCCCTGTGCCGGAGAGGGACCGTTTCCATCAGCCGAGCAGACTCTTGTCTAAGTCACTCAGACGCTCAGTACCCTGCCCGCAGACTTGCCTTCTGACTCGTGGGACAGGGTCACATGTCCACTGCAGTTACCTTTGGTCAGTTCCTCTTTGAGTGGCAGGCAGTTTGTCCTCTACACGTTGTGCTCTGTATTTTCCAGCCCAGACACATCTGCGCTGTCGTATCTTTGGTTTTCATTTGAACGTGGTCAGTTGTCTTCATATTGACCACGTCTGCTCCTTCCTGTCTCCAGGTTGTTCTATGAAGGCTCTCATAACTCAGCTGTGTTACAAATCATACTATAAACATCACTTTATGATTTCATCTAATCACAGCTACTGTCCTTGTGGTAGAAGTGATACATGTTTATTATCAGGAAAAATGATCAAACACAGAAGAAAGCTGTAATTTGCATGTAGTCCCTCAAACTACAGCTAATTTTTTTTTTAAGAGAGAGAGAGAGAATTTTTTTTTAATATTTATTTTTCAGTTTTCGGTGGACACAACATCTTTGTTTGTATGTGGTGCTGAGGATCGAACCCGGGCCACATTGAGCCACATCCCCAGCCCGAACTACAGCTAATTTCATGTTACTTTTTTTCTTGTATTTTTAAAAATCTTTATAATACGTAATTTCATGTGTATTAATGAGATTTCGGGGTAATAAGGTCTTAAACTCTTTGGGCATGTAAAGACTTACATTCTCTACTCCTCAGTTAACCCTGAGTAGCTCCTGGTGAGACTGGGGGCTGATGGTTTCCTTCCAGCACCTGGTCCTCCCGCCGAGCCTGCTGTCCCTCTGGGAGGTCACTCTGGGTGAGGCCAAGCCTTCCCTTCCCCTCAGCAGCCCTGTTCCTGTGCCTTTGAGTTTAGAATCACCACGTAACGTACTTGTACCTTTTGGTCCGTACTTTGGAGGCGATGGCTTTGACTGTACATCAGTTCTGTGCCCCGTGCTGGGCCCAGGGCCTTAGATTTCGGGTCCTCCTTACCTCAGCCCTGTCGTCCATGTTTGCCCCTCCAGCATCCGTTTCTTGAACTCCTCTGCTGGCTGCAGTGTTCAGAGGGCATCTGGGTGCATCCTCCTGGGTGCCTGTCTGAGACTCTTCCTACCACTGTGCGGGGGACGGCTCTTGGCTGCCCATGGAACTCCTGGAACACCTTCTTGGGTCAGCCCAGCTCTGATCTTGGATGGTCAATCAGGAACAGTTTGGGCTCTGGACCCTTCCTCCTGGCTCTAACGTGGGTTGAGACTTTCTGATCTGAAAATCAGGAAAGGGTCTGCGCGCTCACTTGGCCCTGTCCTGGCCCCTGCCAGATCCTGGAACCCGGCACTGTGCTCAGCTTCTGCACGCAGTGTCCCCGGGGCTGGGAGTGGGGGGTGCAGGAGGCACCAGGGCCGGCATTGGCCCTGAGTTTGAGGGGAGGAGACAGTGTGTGTTCAGAACCCCCAGTGGCCACGCAGTCACAGGTGAGGGCCACAGCCAGAGTCTCGGGAACAAGGGCTGTCAGATCCAGCCTTCAGATGCCACCCTGCTGTCATTTCTTCAAGACACACATCAACTCGGGGGAGAAGAGTCAGGAAGTAGTGGCCCAATACCAAGACCAGCCCCGAGCCCACTGCTGGCTGGACACTTAGAGGTTCCGTAGGAGAAGGGTGCTGGCTGGCTTTGCAGATGGCCTTAGGGAGGGACAAATGACTGAGCTGTGGACAGAGGAGGTGGAAATGCTCTGGGCTCCACGTAATAGAGGACAAAGACCAGCTTTTCTTGATTTTTGTAAAGTAGTAAGAGTTTAAATAGATATTTGTTTATTGCAAAACTAGTGTTAGTAGATTTACAAATTCATTCTTCAAAATAACTGTTGCTAAGAAAAGCACCAAAACAGCTTCTGAGCTACTCAACCAGACAGCAACAAGAGACCTGCAGGGCAGAGGAGGACGTGCTCCACAGGGCCACGCAGGCTGCCATCAGTCCCATGACAGTAAGACGTGGAGACCGCTCGAGCGTCCCCCAGCTCACCTGGAGACCAAAGGCCAGCCATACGGTTGCGGGCCTGCCCTGGACGCTCCTGGGCGTAGCTGACTGCTGCTGACATGCTGCGTGTGCGTCTTTCAGTCCGTCCCGAGGGCGGGCCCCACAGACCCTGCTCTTCACCCTCATACTGCCCTTTCTGGGTTTTAGTCGGAGGTGGCCTAGCAGCGTACCAGGCAAGCAGGTGACGTCCCTGAGAGGAAGGAGCCTTTACAGGGGTCAGCAGCGTGGCCCGGCTGGGGCCCCGCGGACGGCCCGTGGCTGTGGCAGCCTCTGCTCAGCCTGTGGCTGTGCCCGTGCCCCTCTGCCACCTCCTCGGCTCGCTCTCCTCTCCTCTGCCGGTGTTCCCGTGCAGTCACGCCTCGGCTTGCCGGTCCCTCGTGCTGTCCCACTTCTCTATAGTTTTGTGGACGACTTTCTCTTTCTTTGAATTGACTCCATTAAAAAAACCCAACGTAACTGGACACTTGGTCATTGACCTCCAGTCTGTCGTCCTATGACTTTCCAGAGAGCCACTGCGGCTGTGTCTTGGCGAATGGCATCTTTATCATTGCTTAGGGCCAAGCCTGTCTGTTCCGGGTACGAGTCACATGTTCACATGAATGTTTTCAGAATCATTTTCTCAATGTGTGGGCCTTGCCCGCACACCTGTCTCTCACTCGATGGCATTACGTGTCGATAACTAGGCTGTGGGGTGACGTTCCTGGACACTGCGGGGGCCTGCCTCTGGCTGGACTTCCTCCCGAGTATGGCCCTGGGACCTGAACCGCGTTCCCTCCCTGTGGGGCCCACGTTTAGAAAACGCCTTCAGGTGTGCCTTGTGAGCGCGCAGCGGGAGGGCCTGTTTTTTCTGGGGTGGCGAGGGGTCGGGGGCTCCTGCCTAGAGGGGGCCATCCCTCTGGGCAGCTGAGCCCTCGGGCCTGCTGCCCTGTGCCTGCTGACCCTGCCCGGCCGGTGCCTTCCCAGGGTTCTCATGGCCTTCGCCTGGCGGTCGCAGTTGCTGCGGACTTGTCCTGACTGTGGACTTGTCCCTTCCGGTGTCCTGGTGTCAATCTGTTGCTGCTGCTGGTACAAGTTGATCGTCATCATTTTTTGGTGACTCACGCATTTTTTATTCTGTTGTGACAGTCTCTGTCCCTCGCTCGGATGCCTCCAATCTCGAAGCTTCTGTGGGTCTGTACCTCTCTAGGCTTCCAGCAGACCCTGGAGAGGGGACACTCTCCCTCCACCCCAGTGGCCTCAAGTTGCTGCTGCTGGCATGACCCCACTGAGATGGTTTTGGTCAGTTAGCCGCCATCTATCTCCGCCATTAGAACTGCAGGTATTTAGACAGTTGGACCAGGTTGGTGTTTGAGAGAGATCGCTGTGGCCACCCGTTAGTGAGAGGTCAGGTGGTCGGGCAGGGGTTGCTGGGCTTGAGCATCTGCTAGCAGGGCCTCTTCCATCCAGCCAAGGGCTAGTGATGGCCAGAAGGAGAGCAGTGTGCGTGGAGGGGGTGAGTGGACTCACCCACGTGGGAGGGAACAGCCTGAGCTTCCAGTTCCGGCTGAGGAGGGTCAAGTCTATGCTGTGCTCGTGTTCATCAAAACAGGCCGCAGAGGACCCATGAGGAGTGCCCAGTATCACTGAGGTGACCAGGTGGGAGCTGGTGGGGCACAGTGGGCTCGTGGGGGACAGTGAGGGCCGTTGCCGGGGGTTTGTGAGCAGGTCCTGAAGTCAGCGAGCGTGGCCCCGAGCTGTGGGCCTGGGAGGGAGGCTTCTGAGGTCCGTTGCTGGGCGGCTGCGCAGGAGCCCTGTGGTGAGGCCAGGCCCTCAGTGGCGGGCACTTTCACTCAACGCGTCTTTGAAGCTTTTTGAGAGACTGGCCTGCCTGGTGACAGGCGAGGGGCTCAGGGTAAGTGAGTGTTTGAGGATGTGTCAATCAGTAAGGACCACCCAGGTGGCACAAGCCCCGTCCACTCAGGGCTTCCTGTAGCTAGGGGCCAGCCATGGAGGAGGTCAGGTCACTGGCCTGGGAAGCCTGAGGCTCGCTGCACGAAGAGTCCTGGGTGGTCTGGGCTGCTGTTCCCCTGGGCAGCCCCGAGGGGGAAGTCGGAGGAAGGAAAGCTGCTCATGGCTGACCAGGTGCCTGAGGCCGCGGCGGTGCATCCACTGTCCTCTACCGGCCACTGTCCGCCTGCGTCCTCTGCCTCTCAGTCAGCTTAGCTCTTGGACATGTCAGGCATGGCTCATCCTGCCCTTTTGTGGTTCAGGTACAGAGTCAGCTAGAGGAAGGGGTGACGGAGCGTCCCTGGGGCACCGCCCACCCTCCCCTCACCTGCCCGGCGAGCCTGGAAGTGAGGTGGACGCAGGCTCTCCCCGACTTACGGAGGAGGAAGGCCGGATGCAGAGGGACAAGAGAGGGGGTCCAGTGTGGCCCGGTGAGGACAGGCTCGTGGCAGACTGCCTTCCCCTCCTCTGCCCAGCGCTGCTCTTGTGTGCTTCCCTGGGACCAGAGGAACAGACTCTCCCTGACACCGCAGCCTCGTGGGAGCAGCCAGGTCCAGGGGTGTGGTGCTGGGAACGCTCCTTTGGAAAGCCTCACTTTGCAGTTTGCTGCAGAGGCCTGGGCTGCTGGGCTGGGCTGGGTGCAACATGACCCACACAGCGAGACCCAGAGGCCACCAGAAACATGGTGACGTGGACAGGGGCTCCGGGGCACTTCATGAGGCAGGAGGGAGGGCAGGAATTTCTGCACCCAGGATCTTCATTGGTACTGACGTGTTTCTAGATGCTTCTGAGCTTTGCAGACTGACACAGCTCACCTGTGACCCTTCATCTTGAATGTCCCGAACGCCGGCACTCTACAGGCTGTGGGAACACGTGCTTTGAAGCAGTTTCAGATGTGGTAGTGGCTCTGACAGCACAAAGCCCAGGCACCACGTTCAAAGACCAGCCAAGTGGACATGTCAAACATGGCTCATCCTACCCTTTCGGAAGCCCTTAACCAGCCCGGGTAAGGCCCCGATACCTCCGCCAGTGTCCCGGGGCTCACTGGACTCCGGTACAAGGGCATCAGCACGACGCACCACAGGTTGGCAAACGACGTCCTGCTGGCTGGGTCTGGCTCACTGCAAATGATGGACGTTGTGTTAGGGCAGAGCTGCATGCAGGTGCCCACGCGGCCTCAGATGGACCAGGGGCAACAGACCCCACAGTGATGGTCATGTCAGCTGGACGGGCTCACAGGATGCCCTCCTGCCGACCTAAACATTATTTCTGTTGGGTCTGAGAGGCAGTCTCCAGAAGAGATCCACATTCAAACTGGGGGACTGAGTGTAGATGGACTCCCCAGTGTGAGTGGGCCTTGGTAGGACAAAGAGGTGAGGGAGGTGGGTGTCCTTGCTGTCCCTGCTGCCTGTGCCAGGACGGCCGTCTTTTCCTGCTCTCAGGACTTCAGACGTGGCCTGGAATCTGCACACCCATTCTCCGACTTGCAGACTTCAAACTACACCGAGGCCACCGGGTGCCCACTTGCCTCTGTGACCATGAGGACCGGCCCCTCAGGTGAGCCGTGTGAGATGCCTCCCGTTGGCCCGAGCATTCCTCCCTGTGCCCGCACAGAGAGGCTCTGCCTCTGCCCTGGGCCAGCACAGCTCAGCCGTCTCCTGCTCAGAGAAACCCAGGCAGCTTGAGAGGGAAGGGGTTGGCGAGAGTGGATGCCATCTGTATACTGCAGAAGCAAACAAACCCCAGAGACGGGACTCGGGCCGGCTGCCCCAGGGCTCTGCGGTGTTTACTGCTGAGCTCAGTTTTTCCACCAGCGCGTGATGACAGTAGAGGACTAAAGCGTTTGGGGAGGTGATTTTCCGTAACAGCTGCCTTTGCAGCCAGAGGCCTCTGGAGAGCAGAAGACGGGGACCATGTCCTACCTCTGTTTTGTGATCTGGTCCCTGCGCCCATGGAAGGCGGTGCTCCCGTGAGCGCAGGAGCAAGAACAGGCCAGGAGTCTGCAGCCTGGGTTCACCCCAGGAGAGGCCGTGTCCTTGGCCCCAGTCAGGGGTGTCCCCAGGTAGCCTGGCTCCCTCCTCCTGCCATTCCAGAAGCCCGCTCCGTGGTGGCTTGGGGTGGAATCATGCTGACTCCCAAGAGGGGGTGACGTGTGACCTTGGACTGGCAGGGAAGCTCTAAGTGCAGAGCGTCCCTGTTGCCACCTGGCCCCGACTCCTGTGTGACCAGCTGCATTGGGCACACCCTGAGCTGGGCAGGAGGAGGGTGTGCGGCCCGCAGAAATGCAAGTGGAAGGGCCGCTGGGACCAACATGCTCAGTGGGCTGGGTCTGCTGTGTTGAGGAAGGTTCAGCGAACACACGCCATGTCCATCTCACAGTGTGACCATCTCACGGTGTGTCCATCACACGGCGTGTCCATCACACGCCATGTCCATCTCACGGTGTGTCCATCACACGGTGTGTCCATCTCATGGCGTGTCCATCACACGGCATGTCCATCACACAGCATGTCCATCACACGGCGTATCCATCTCACAGTGTGACCATCTCACGGTGTGTCCATCACACGGTGTGTCCATCACATGGTGTGTCCATCTCATGGCGTGTCCATCATCACAGCATGTCCATCACACAGCATGTCCATCACACGGCGTGTCCATCACACAGCATGTCCATCACACGGCGTGTCCATCACACGGCGTGTCCATCACACGGCGTGTCCATCACGTGTTGCAGAGGATTTCAGCTGTGTGCCAATCCCAACGCCTCTGCGGCCGCCTGGTTGGTTGTGCTGAGTGACGTGTTCTTGGTGTTGCTAACTCCGGGGTCCTCAGGTCCCCCCGTCTGGAATGCCAGGGGGGTGGCAGGGCAGGGCAATGAGGCCATTCAGCCCAGCGGGCACTGACGCCAGGCTCTGCTCCCCGCCCCTCCCCTAGCAAGCCGGCTGGCACCAGCACGGCACTGCGGGCAATGCCTGGCACTCGGGCAAAGCACTCTGAGGTCGTGTCACGTCTTGGAGGGGTTGAGAGGGACAGATAAGACGAGGTTTGAAGTGCCCCGCGGTACCTGGATCGTGGTGACAGTTCCGGTAATGACACTCATGGCAGCAGAAAAGCTATTTGGAAACTGCTAAGGAGCAGAGGTCCCTACTGTGTCGGGTTGGCGTTTTTCACTCCTGGTCTACCCTGTGCTGGGGAGTCGTGAGAACATGGATGTCACAACTGGAAGAGGTTGTAGAGTCAACGCTTAGATTCAGGATCTGGGAACAGAGGACTGAGGAGGCTTATCAGTGGCCACACAACTGGCTAATGTCACGATGGCCTTTTAAAATTTTTTAATTGAAGATTTATTGGGAAAGCAAAGCACTCCCATCTGTCCCTTGGCAGCACTTGTTGGCCGGGTCCCGTGGTGCACCAGAGGCTCCTCTGCTGTGAGGTGGGTGCCTTAGACGTGGCGGGGTGTGATGCCCAGAGCCCACCATGGTGTAAGTGGGGGCATTGTCCTTTCCTGGGAAGCCCCAGGCCCAGCCCCAGGCCAGGTGGTGGCACCTCCTGGCAAATATGAGAAGAACCTGTCGCTGACTCTGGGCGCACTCTCTGGAACCAGCGTTGGCACAACGCAGGCATCCCTACATTTGCTCTGTGCACCATCTTCTGGGACCCAACTGGGGGCTTCCCACCCCACTGCCACCGTTCGTCATGGTCATGTGTCTCCGGCCCATTCCTGGGCTCTTCTGTGCTTGCTGGGAAGTCCCACGGGACAGCGTGGGCCTCTGGGCTCCACCTGTCTCTGGGCTCATTTCCCCAGAGCACACCTAGTGCTTCACCTTGTCTGAAGATCCCAGTTTGGAGCCACTCCTGGAGTGGGCAGGTCCCCCTTCCAGGCCTGGGTCCCCAGATAACTGTCTCTCCCTTGGAATCTAGTCTCTGTTTCTTGAGATGTTAAATCACATCCAACCAGGTGACAGGCTGGAGAGGTTGGCAATTGCTGATTTCTGATTTGTTCAATGTTCTATTTTAAATGACGTCTCACTTTTTAAAGGCTCCCTATTTATTTATTGAAAAAATAAAAATACACCCTTGCTGTTTTGTGGGAAGGCAGGCAGTGCCCCTGCTTGGTGACTTGAAGTCACCCTGGCTGATCTACCAGGGACCATCACTGGATGACAATCATTTCAGCTGCTGGAAACCTGTCGAGGATGCTTCCTGAGAGGGGCTCCTGCAGCCCCCCGTGGGAGCCCCAGGTCCACTGAGTCTGGCCGGGCCTTTTCTGGCTTGGGCCTGAGACTCCTTCCCATGGTGATGTCTAGGGGTGCTTCCGGTGGAGACAGGGCAGCCTGGGCGGGTGCTACTGGTCCCAGGCTCCTGGGTGAGGGTGGCACTTGCATTGGCCCTTCTCCTCCCATTGCTGTGGGCGTGGCTCTGCCTGTCTAGGTGGAGCCCTGCCCGTGGCTTGTTGAACGAGTGCAGACCACGGCACGTTGCTGTGGGTTAGAACCTTGCAAGGCTGACAGACCTGGATTTGAGGCCTTGGGGAGTCATGGAGCCTGCGTATCTCCGTCCCTGCATGTGCGTGGTGGTGCTGAGAGGTCCTCCTGGCAGGTCGTCCAGAGAGGGAAAATGACCAGTCAGGTCCCTGCCCACGGTGATGGCGGGCCAGGGAGCTCTCTCTGTGGCATCTGTTTGCCCTGGGCCCTGGAGGACAGGGTGCCCCTACATCCTCCTCACTGCCCACGGGGCTCCTCCTGGGCAGGTCTCCCCTGGTTTGCAGTACATCTCCTGTGAGTGCTCTGTGTGCTCATCAGGCGTGGAACCCTGGGGCCCAAGGGGTGCTTACTGTCCACAGAGCCAGCGCCTCTCTTCTGGTTGAGAAAGGACTACTGATGTAGTGCACTCTGACACGCCCGTCACAGGGACACTCGCGTGGACCCAAGGCAGAGGCTTCCCTGGGTGCTGGCCTTCCCTGGGTGCTGGTCTTCCCTGGGGTGCTATCTTCCCTGGGTGCTGGTCTTCCCTGGGTTCTGGCCTTCCCTGGGTTCTGGCCTTCCCTGGGTGCTGGCCTTCCCTGGGTGCTGGCCTTCCCTGGGTGCTGGTCTTCCCTGGGATGCTAGCCTTCTCTAGGGTGCTGATGGGTTGAGAGGAGCTTTTCAGAGGAGCCGGAGGTTCAGTGCCCGGAAGAAGCCAGACCTCATGCAGGTCAGTGGCAGAGCTGGGTTAAACCTGACCTGGTGGTCACTCAGGCCTGTCTGACCACTGTGTGCCAGAGTGGCTCAGGGCCTTCAGGGAGCTGCTTCTGGTCACTGTGACCTCTGTAGGTGCCATGCCCTTCCAGGGAAAGAGGTAGTGCTGAGGTGCCCAGGGCAGGGGAGCAGCAGGGGAGCAGCAGGGGAGCAGGGCCAAGGGGAACAGGGCCAGGAGCTGTCCAGGGGGTCAGGAGGAGGCGCTGAGCTGCTCTTGGGGCACAGGCATGGGGAGCTGGACAAGCCACCTGAGGCACAGGGGGGTGGGGGGACCCTGAGGGGGCCTGGTGAGATGCAGGAGGACCCATGTGGGGACCGGAGCTTTCCTATCTGTGTGGCCAAGGACCCCTTGAAATGGGCCTGTGCAGAAGCCCTTCCTTCCACCTACAGGGGAGAGAGTGGGCCTGGGACCCGTTCACCTGCGCTCCTGCCCCTCCTGACCAGGGCTGGGTGTGGTGCATGCAGTGTGGGTGGGGTGGGCATGCGTGGGTGGTGAGTGGGTGCAAGGACCCACCATGGAAGCCCCAGGGCCTGTGAGCAGCCCTATCCATGCGCTGAGGAGCCGGGACCCTGGGTTGCTATATCTAGCATGAAAAGTCCTTCGAGAATTGTTCAGTGGAGCCCCCTGACTCCATGAAGAGAGGCCCTGGTCCCGGTCCCCTGGAGGGGCGCTGGCTCTCCAGGACCGGCTCTCTTCCCAGGCTCTCGGGGCGGACCCCTCTCTGCCGGAGTTGTAGGCATGGGTGTTCTTGTTTCAGGCTGATCCAGATCTGGCTAAGCTCCACCTTTGTTGTGTTTAAATGCCTGGCATTTCCCAGGCACAGTTCTCTGAGGCCCTCTGGGCATCGCTGCTCATTTGGGGGCCACTGACCTGGGGACGCGACTCTGCCTACTTCACCTGACATGCGTGTGCACGGGACTCCCCCCTGCAGCCAGCAGGAGGCGCAGCTGGGTAGGGTGCAAGTGCGTCTCCCAGTCCAGGGTCCTCCTGCAAAGGCAGCTGGGGGTCAAGTTTCTGCTGGGATTTCTGCTCCGATGGCGTTGAATCCAAGACTTTGAACTCTGGCCCCACACCAGCCTGGGAAGTGGTGTGGCACAGGGCCCCCGGGGAGCCAGCCCACCTCCTCTGCTCTCTGGGCACTCTGCTCCTCGGGGTGCAGTCCACGTCTGGGGGACCTCAAGCTCTTTCCCTTCCTTATCCCCCTGGTGATCCACAGCCGCAGCCACCTCCGGGCCAGTGCCTTGGCTCCATTGTGTCCCCAGTTGGTGCTCCTAATGCCCTCAAATCCTCCCTCCGAGGACAGAATGGGCTGGTTTGTAAGGTGCTCCCGGGGACAGACACGACTGTGCTACTGGCCACCACCAACAGAGGGGCTGTGACTGACCCAAACTCAGGGAGGCCCTCCAGACTTCCCTTTCTGGGGCAGACGGGTGACCCTAAGGCCACCAGCATGTGTTACAGAGTTCCGTACCAGGAAGGGGCTCTGGGTGGTCGTGACCAGAGGAAGTGGCTGAGGTCGCGCTGTCTGCAGTGGGGGTCCTGTCCCCCTGTCCCACTCCCTTCTGCTGTATTCTGTGCAGGAGAGGAATGGTCATTTCATCCCACGGAACAGAGACGGGCATATTTTCAACACCTGGCCTCAGAGTAGAAGGCTCAGACATGCACCTGGCTTTCACACCGAAGGAAGGGCTTCCGTGGGCCCAGGATGGCACATGCCAGCAGTGTGGGTGCAGGCAAGGAGGGCAAGCCACGTTGAGGGGGCTGGCAGGGAGGTGAAGCCAGGCGTCTGGGGTCACAGGAATGGCCGCTGTGCTGGGGCTCCAGCTGTGGGTAGCTACACCAACCTGTCCCCCACTTCCTGCCGACCATCAAGGACAACCAGCCTCCAGTGGGGCCTGCGGGCTCCCTTGGCCCGGCCCTGGGCCTGCGTCCTGCTCTAGTCCAGCTACAGAGAGGATTGGGGAGCCTGGCAGCCAGAGCCTGGGGGATCCTCGGCACTGGAAGGCAGCTCCGTCTCCTGTGGCTTTGTGGGGGGTGTCTTTGGAGTGGGCTGACGGGCGCGTGGTGAGCTGCAGAGCACAGTTTCAAAGGCAGCGCGGGCCTGGTGGAAATTACTCCTCTGTCTCCCTCCCTGCTTCCCCGCTGCAGCGCCGACCTGGAAAGCATCAACCTTGCTCTCACATGGAGCATTTTTGGGGACTGACACGCAAAGCTCTGATGTAGAAATTGAGATTTCACACTCCAAAGGGCCGAGTGGCTGCAGAGGTCAGCAGGCGGCCCACGCACCCACCCCCTGGTGAGTCACCAGGAGAGATGCCGCCCGGCGTTAACATCACAGGCTCGCGTGCGTCAGAGGGTCTGTGTGCTAAGGAGCGCGGCTTGACATCTGTGTCTCCTGCACCCCCAGCACACGCGCGGCCTCTTCCAGCCGAGGAGGGCACGTCCCTCTCATCTGGTGAACACATCAGCTGAATGCAATCCGCTTTCCAAACAGATGTCCCCGGAGAGAGGCAGAGAGAACAGGGTTAGAAGTTGCCGGAAGGCTCTTTATGAGGCTCTTGTTTGGGGGTTGGGGGTTGAATCCACTTTAATTGAAACACACCTCATTTGGGCGCTTGAGCTAGGTATCTAAAAATATTCAAATCCCCATGTAAAAGGGGGATTTCTGTTTCCCATCTGCTCGCGGGACTTTCAATCTGTTTTCCTGCGGAGACCAGGAAGAAGCAGAGGACTGCCGCCTGACCCCAGCCCGCCTGATGGGCGGCCGGCGTGGCCTACAAGTCCCCCCGCGGGCTCTGGTCTCCACTCCTGCGTGTGGAGCCTCCCTGGCAGTCTGCACAGATAGCACTGTGTTCCAAGTGGCAAATGCATGGTGTTCCTTCATGCCTGCAGGTGTCAACGCTCTCCCGTGAGCACGGACACAGCCATGACATGTGGGTGACAGAGCCTGGCCGAGCACACACACCTGCTCCCAGGGCAGGCCCTGTCGCTCACATTCTGTATGCGCTAGGACTTTCCCTCTTCAGGCAAGCCTCAGCCGTCTCCAAGAATGTTTAAGCTCGGATGCCAAAGAGATTCGATTTCCTTCAAAGTGTCCCCTGCCCTGCCTGTTCCCTCCGAGGGCCTGGCAGCAACCCCGAGAGAGGCTGTGTCTCCTGCACAGGGACAGCCCCACCACCAGGGGCCAGCCCGCAGGCCAGGCCTTCGGGAGCCGGCCACCCGCCCTCTCAGTCTGCCTGTGCTGAGCACCGAGTCTCCACATCCAGGCTGCTGACAAGGTGGCTTGGCACTCCTGACAAGTAGCTGTGACTGTTGTTATCAATATGGATGTAACCAAGGAAGGGGTGACATGAAGACTGTCCTCCTTAGGATCTGTACCTGGTTAGATCTTCCAGACGGGGAAGTGCTGGGATTTGGATGTGAGTAGTTGGCCATGGCTAAGAGGGACAATGTGATGCAGGTGGCCTGAAAGGACGATGTCAACTTGTCTCTGCTGGCCTGAGGTACATTGCCACTTAGAGATGTGATGGACACACTGGTCCTGCAGAGAGTGCGGCAGATCGAGGGGTCCTGGCCTGCAGTCCTGCGCCCACTCTGCCAGGACCCTCCCTGGCCCCTCTGGCTCTAGTGCTGCCATTCCGTGGCCTCCGGAAACTGGCCTTCCCATCAGCTCAAACGAGGTGACACACTGAGGACAAGAGAAGCCACCCAGGGGCTGACTCAGGACCGTGTGGTGGGAGCATCAGGGATCATCCTGCCTCAGCGTTCTGTATGACCCCCTCACCTGCGGGTGGGGTGACCTGTGGCTGGCATCTGACTACATCTGACCAGCAAAAGATTGGCACAGGGCTGGGATGCCCTTCCCTGCTGTCCCGAGACCCTGTGGTGAGGGCCAGTGGCAGACACGCCCTTGCTGGCCTTGAAGGGAGCTGGCTTGTTGCAGGATGGCCCGTGGAGGGGCTGTGTGGTCAGAGCCAGGTGTCCCAGGAGCTGCAGGACTCCTAGCCCTGAGCCCTGGGAGCTAGGGATCCGCCTTGTCAGCAGCCCCGATGTGGAGACTCGGTGCTCAGCACAGGCAGGCTGGTAGGACAGGTGGCCTGCGGGCTGAGCCCTGGTGGTGGGGCTGTCCCTGTGCAGGAGACACAGCCTCTCTCCTGGTTACTGCCAGCTGCTCCTGCTGCAGCAGTGTAGCAGGATGTCACCTAAGCTCCTGCGGGTTGAAGGTGAAGTGAGGGGACAGCACCAGAGCCAGAGGCCTGGTTGTCACATCAGCCAGCAGTGGGGACCGGGAGGGTTGCCTGGGGACAGCGAGGGCCGCAGCAGGGTGGGGAGGGCTGGAAGCTGTGGAGGTCAGCCATGTGTCAGCGGTGGCCCTGAGGGCAGGCTGGAGACCTGCCGAGGACTGTGAGCAGGGACTGCTGTAATGTCTTCGGGCACCAAGGCAGGGACTAGGAAAGAAGGTGGAGCCACCAGGAATCGGGGTGCACTGGTGGCCACGTCTGGAGACTGGGTGACGAGGCCCCAGGGCTTCCAGATGGCCTGTCAGGAGTGGGAACGGTGTACTGAGCTGAGAGCTCAGGTCGGTCACGGAGAGCCGTGTCCCCGCCACAGAGCAGGGGCTGGCTCAGGCAGCCGAGGCACCGGCAGCCGCTCACCTGGCTGGCAGGCCTCCACCCAGGGCTTGGCAGTCTCTCAGTGGTCCACCCACGAGATGAGCCCTGGGGAGGGGAGCAGGGGAGTGCCGCCCTAAGGCCACAGCTCCTTTATCTCTACGTCCAGTGGTTTGGACGGCCACGCTCCATCTCAGAATCCTATTTACGCTTGAAGATGCCGACTGTGAGGTTCCTGGCGTCTGCCCCGTGGGTCTGACCCAGGGGCAGGCGCAGCCTCTCTGCAGGGCCTTTGAGCCTGGCCTCACTGCTGCACCAGCGTCCTCGGGGTAGCAAGGCTTGCCCGATGGAGTTCTGCACCCATGTACCATGAAGCTGAGCAAGAGAAAGAATGAGGAGAGGCCCGGGGGCGGGGGGGGGCAGCTTGCACTTTCCAAAGTCCCGTCTGCGCACAGCGCCCTGTGTGAGCCCCTCGTGGCCCGAGAGGCGATGGCCGTGCTCTCCCAGGAGTCGGGCAGCCCAGGTCTCAGCCACGGAGCTGCTGGGTCTGAGGCAGGCCTGGTGCTGGCTCGAGGCGGAGGCTGTCTTGACTTTGGACCCATGTGCCTCTTTGTGGTGCACCAACGTGACACAGGTGAAGACAGCTGCTCTGCTCGGCACTGCAGGGAAGGCCACCAGCATCTCGCTGGCCTTCGAAGGCTTTGGGACTCGCCCTCTGAGCCTGCCATTTGTCCTGACAGCTGGGACATCTAACAGTTATGCTGCACGTGAGTGGATGCGACTTGGGCCACCGTTTGACGGACAGGTGAAACGGTCTGCAGCTGGCACTCCCGCGGGGGAGGAGCAGCCGTGAAACACGGGGTGACGGAGTGCTGCACGCTGGGACAGTGGGGCAGCGCCCGTCTCCCAGGTGGCTCTCGCGCCTGGGCAGCACTGTGCGTCTTGTTGGCTGCCCAGGGTGGTTCTCAGGAGCTCCTGACCCAGCCTGGTGACGCTGACGTGTGCGGATCCCACCCTGGCACTCATTTCTGTTCCAGGGGAGGCATGTGGTCTTCATTAATGCAAGTGGATATACCTGAGAAGTAGGGGCTGCCGTCAGAAGGACGTGGGGAAGTCCTGACGGAGAGGCTGAGGCATAGATCCATCATCACCTCGTCCAGCAGGGCCCAGGGTGCCAGGGCCATGCTGTTGGGTGGCCCTTGCTGGCTGTTTGTGGCCATTCTTGACCATCTCGCATCCAGGTGAAGGTGCGGAGTCGTGTGTGTCTCAGTAGGGCCCCTGGTCTCAGGGACCACAGCCGCAGCCCTCAGGGGACTGGCTGGGGGCCTCGAGGGGATGGTATGCCTACCACTCCCTGTAGGTGAGAAGAGAGGCCAGCAGAGGAGACACACCATGTGGCCAGCTTGCTTAAGCAAGAATAAGTCCCCTTAGCAGGACAGGCTCCTCACACTCTTTCCAGAGAAACCTCGAGCTGCGTGTGAACTACTTGCTCTTCCTCGCCTGGTGCCTGTGGCAGACCCCCTCGGAGGGAGACCCCCTTGGAGGCAGACCCCCTTGGAGGCAGACCCCCTCGGAGGCCCAGGTTTTCTCCATGATCTCGCTCTAATGTAAATTTTCTTCAAGTTTTGGTTTGTCTGAGATATGCCCAGATGTTAGACGTCCCCCAAAGCAGAACCAAAGCCCCCTTTCATGTCCGAGCGCTCCCCCAGCAGCTCTCAACAGCTTGGGTTCTGAGCATCCACTTCCCAGTTTCAGCTCTGGTTAGAGTGGAATTCTTGGTCCATCTCCACCTTGAATCTAAGGTCTGTGGAAAGAGTCGTCGTAGGGAACATTTTAGAACTCAGTTTACAGACGAGATGGTGAAACTATTTGAGTTCAGATGTTAAAAGCCTTAATAAATGGAAAGGAAAATTCAGTACTTGTACTTTTTAGGAGAAAGAAGAAAAGTACAAGGGATAAATTTATCTTGTGGATTCACTGAAGAGAAAGGAAGTTCGGAGGCGTGTAGACCAACTCTTCTCTCTACAGCCGCCACGTGGAGCTGTGGGAATCTTCTCTCCACGTTCCTCCCAGCTCACTCAGCTGCTCACTGATCAAATACACTCAGTGACTTTTCCTTTACAAATTTAGGCAGAGAAGTAAACTACGATATTTTAAGAGATTGAAGAGTAGCTCCACTTTTTCCAGAAAATGCTATGTGTGTCCCGAGATACTGTGATTTCTGGTCTGTTAGCCTGGCGGGCTTCTATCCTTTGGTGGTCAGCTCTCAGCAGAGTCTGAGAAGGTGGTAGTGGAGGATTCCTTGTCCTCCTGTCTCAGGGGCCTCTGGGGAGGGCAGCTTTGGCTTCCTGGTGGGACGGGTGTAGTCCTGGCTGGCTGCGTCCTGCAAGCCCCGCCCTGCAGTGGTGCACAGGAGAGGCACAGAGGACTGCAGGGAGCAGCCCCAGTGACCACCTTCCAGATGCCATCAAAATGACACAAAGACCAACGTTTCCCCAGAGCCAAGAAGCACGGCTCCTCGTGGTGACCTGGATCCTAGCAGGTCACACCATGCTAAATATCAAGCATGAAAGTAAACAGATTGTCAACACTTATATGACTTCAGGAAACTCAGCAAACAGGGCCACATGGAAAGTCTCAGGAAATGCAAGTGCACCTCAGGTCCTCTTCCTCCCATTCCTACATGACGCTGAAATCAAAGGACATGCTGAAGATATCAACCAGTGGGGGCGACTTTGAGGGAAACGTTTCAATGAAACGTATTCAGATGTGCTTGACGTGGGCACTGCCGGGCGGCTCCGGCTCTCCAGGACCACAGCAACGGCCATTGCTGTCTGGTTTTAAGAGCAACACATGTTTCAAAGTTTTTTTTTTCTTTGTTTTTCCTGCATGGCTGGGATTTGCAAGGCAAACATGGCTTATTCTTTAGAGAAATGAGATTTAACGATATATAAATAAAATGCTAAATTCACAAGTATATTATGCAAGTAATTTCTTTCTAATATCTTGATAATTGTCACTTGAAGGAGAAAAGAACCTGAGACTTGTATTTGTGGTGAGTTGAAGAATCCTAAGCAACTCTCACCGTTGAGGGAAGCTGAGATGGAAGGGCACACTCTGGGACGGTCTAGGAGAAGGTTCTAGTTTACAAGATGAGTCTTCCGTTAAGTAGCTGTGGATTTTGGCAGCTGTAAAATGCTAGGAGGGGTATCTATCTCATGGGGCTTTGTGCTTTGAAATCCAACGATGCATCTTATTATTTCTTTAAATTCTTTACATTCGAGGTCCTACAGTGTCCCCAAAGTCTCCTTAAACCAGAAAAAAAAAAAAGAAGGAAGAAAAAGATTGTCCTTCTCCTGGCCTGGCCAATGACCAGTGGCCAACATGCTGAGAGAGGCAGACTGTGGCCAGGAACCTCCCCGGGGGCCCGGTGCCCCCCATCGGCTGCCTCTGTGCAGGGCCACTATTTCAGGAGTGGAGGCAGGGGATCCCATTCTTAGCCCATCACTCCTCCATTTAATCAGTCGGGATC
Organism: Marmota flaviventris; assembly: GCF_047511675.1. Lineage (NCBI taxonomy): Eukaryota > Metazoa > Chordata > Mammalia > Rodentia > Sciuridae > Marmota > Marmota flaviventris. The sequence goes on along the minus strand of NC_092508.1, from coordinate 2,355,446 downwards.
CATCCATGGAGAGGGACTTCCTGCTGGTCACTCCCATGAACACTCCCTTGAAGAGGAGGCCACACAGTCCTGATGGACATCTGTCCGTAGGTTCAATTGTAGGACCTCGGGAGTGGGTTCCTACATACCGAGGGGCGCAGTCCTTCCTTGGGTGGTTGGACTTCATGATGACCTTGAGTACTGGGTGGGGAAATGCTTGAAAGTGCCCGGGGTGGCCTGGTTCCCGTGTGGCTTCTGGAGCATCTGCAGGGCTGATGGGATTGGTGCCCCCGTGGGCACAGTTCAGGTACGGGTCCAGATGACCTCATCCTGCACTGGGGTGGCCTGGGCTCCAAGCTTAGGTACAGGAGCAGAGCAGCCAGTCTGTCCCAGCCCCCGGCTGGAGCCTCTTGCTCCACCCAAACCCTTTGCCGGCTTAGCCCGTGGGGACTGGCTCCCATCGGGGAGGCGGCCTGTGTGTCTGCCTGGTTCGGAAACCCTCAGGTGTGCGGTGGCTGGCCGGGTAGCGCTGGGCCGGGAGGCTGGAGGGGCGCAGAGCGTCAGAAAGAGCTTCTCGTTTCTGCTTCCCTTCAGATGCAGGGAGAGGAGAGGCAGTGCTGGGTTGGGGGGAAACTTTCAGACGACAGTGACATACTGATTTGTTCAGGGAAACTTCTTGGAAAACTTGAAAGCTTTGGAAGCCATAGATACAAGCAGCTGGGGTGGGTGGGAAGTGAGGTCCACCCCAGGGTGCTGTGGTCTCGAGCCTGTGAGCTCCCTGATGCGTGCCCCTTCCCTGGGTTCCCGTGAGCTGCCCACAGGCAGAAGCGGCACCTGCAGGTAGCACAGGACGGGGGAGAACAGGGCAGGGGTTGGGTCCTGGTCGGGCCGGCTGTGTTGTGGCTGGCCCTGAGAGACAGAGAGGCCCGAGGTGGGGCTCTGAGGCCGCATGGCTCCTGGGTTGCCCTCCCACGAACCAGAGCATCAGCAGCTCTGGGGCTCTTGTCCCAGAGCAGCCACTGACTCTGCCTGGTCCCCTGGACTCCACCACTGGGGACCTATTTGTTTTAGTTATTCTGATGCCAGAGAGAAGTGACCCTTCCAGGGGGTGCAGCTACTTGACTGTGGGGATAGGTGGTACCAGCTGCCCTTTGGGAACAGGGGACTATGAATAGGTATTGAATGGGAGGAGAGCGAGGAGGGACCGCAGGGGTGGAAACAGGCCCAGAGGGAGAGCTGGGCTGGGTCGGGTCCTGCAGGCCAGCAGTGCAGACACAGGCCTCCTGGCACCCGGGCCTCAGAGAACTGCTCCCTTCAACTGAAGGGCAACTGGCCACATTCAGTGTCGCAGCCGACCTTCTGCTTGGCTCATAGCAAACATGCAGATTCCTGTCACGGGAAGCAAGATGTGCTTCTCACTGAAATATCTACAGGAGAATCAGATCCAATAGCTGTTCTAGATGGTACTCCCTTTACTGCTTTGCTAGACACACACACACACCACATGCACACACACCACATGCACACGCACACACACCACATGCACATGCACACACACGATGAGTCATGCCTTGGGCTTCTGAAAGTCAAAGAAGAGAAAATAAACAGATGCTCTGAGGAGAGGGAAAAGCGGTGCTGTTTGAACCAGCACTGGAGACAGAGGAGGGCACAGGAGAACCTAAGGATTTAAAAGAGCCAATCTCGATGGTGCCACTCACAGGTCTTTCTGATCCCCTTCCCGACCCAGGAAGCACTTCCTAGGGCCAGGCGGGGGACTCCATGAGTCCTGGAGCCAGCCCAGGAGCAGTGATGGGGGCAGGGGGGCGCCTGAGCCCAGGTGGACAGAGGGTAGAAGCCTGTGCGACAGCGCAGGGCGTCCCCTCTGAGCAGGGGCCTGGCTGGGTGCCTGTCGTCCTTATTTGGTGCACGTCTCAACACACCAGCATCGCCTTATTAGAGGAATCCGGTTCACAGGGCTTCTCGGCCCAGCAGCACCTTGCACCAGGCCACCTGGTCTCGAGAGCAGGCTGGGAAGTGGACCCCAGGCCCTTGGGAGCCAGCTGTGTGTGTCCTACCCAGTGCCCGCATCGAAGAGCCTTGCCATTCAGAGGGGAGAGGACTTGGAATGGATTTTAAGGTACTCGACGAGATGGATTCGACCCTTTGGAAGTGAACCGTGCCTTGGTGCTGTGCGCGCACCAGGTGATGCGAGCATCCCTCGTCTGGTCTCAACACACTTCCATGACTCCAAAGCAACCCTCCAAAGAAGCGGCTTCTTCCCCATCTCCCCAGTCTGCCCAGGCCTGGTACCAGCCATCTGCGTTCTACCCTGGGTTCAATCCCGAGCACCACACACACACAAAGATTTGTTTTAAGGGACAAAATTCTGCTCTCCTTTTGTAAAGTGGCCTTTGAAGTGAATGACACGATCCTGCAAGGTCACATACGTGTCACTGTCCTGTGTCAAGAGCTTTCTGGGCAGCCTTGGCCAGGGGTGGCCCCAGGGGTTGGCTGGACTTCTGGCTGCCAGAAGCCAGGTTGCCCACACCCGAGGCCGAGAGCGAGTGTGGTGAGCTGGCTGGCTGGTTCTCCCTGCTGCCCAGGAAGGGTCAGCACCAAGCCCAGCCCTGAGAAGGCACACATGCATCCTCAGCACTTGGGACAGCTCGGAGGGGCCCCGATGGCCCTGGTGGGATGGCACGTGGGGTTCGAGCCAACATGCGGACTTCCAAGGTGCCATCTCCCCTCAGGCTTAAACTGCGTTTCAAACATCCCCCTTCAGTGAAGGGACTGCAGAGCTTGCCACAGCTGCGGGAGGAAGCAGAGAAGCCCCTCATCCTGCAGCAAGGGGGATGCGGGGAGGGCCTGGCTGGCGGCCTGCGGCCTCAGTGTGCAGTGGGCAGGGGCCCTGCCTGGGTCCCCTTCATCACTGTGGCCTGCAGCATCCCAGGGAGTGGGACGGAGCTCTTCATCACCTGGGGTCAGACCCCGGGAGCCTGCGCGGTGGTGGAAAGCCGGCTCACATCTATGCCGAGGTCCCGGGCCTACCATCCTCGCACCCGCACTGACCGCAGCTCAGAAGTTGTCCAGAGCCAAGCTCCAGTACCTGGTCTCCAGAGGACCCTCCCCCAGTGTCCCACCACCCAACATCACCATGTGGCAAGGGCAGAGTGGCTGGGAGGTCAAAGTGCACCACTGGACTCTCTTTCAGTTTTCTAAAGGAGAAGAAGAGAGAGGCAGGAAGAGGACACCTCCCAGCTGGAACCAGGGGCTCTGTGCCCACGGAGCTTCCTGTGACCCACAGGAGAACAGCAGTCTCACCGGAGGAACCTTGGGAAATACAGCAAGGCTACAAAGAAGACAGAGTGGACCTGACCCCCGCACAGGGTGGACCTGACCCTGCACAGAGTGGACGTGACCCCAGCACAGAGTGGACGTGACCCCGCACAGAGTGGACGTGACACCAGCACAGAGTGGACGTGACCCCCCCGCATAGGGTGGACCTGACCCCAGCACAGAGTGGATGTGACCCTGCACAGGGTGGACCTGACCCCTCACACAGTGGACCTGACCCCAGCACAGAGTGGACATGACCCCGCACAGAGTGGACGTGACCCCAGCACAGAGTGGACCTGAGCCCTGCACAGGGTGGACCTGACCCCCGCACAGGGTGGATCTGACCCCAGCACAGGGTGGATGTGACCCCTGCACAGAGTGGACGTGACCCCAGCACAGAGTGGACGTGACCCCGCACACAGTGGACGTGACCCCCGTACAGGGGCAGCCTTGAGCTCTGCAGGGACGCTGCTCAGGTGCCACCTCGGAGGATGGATGGGCGCTGGGCACACCGTGGCATTTCCTGGCTGTGGCCCACATTCTGCAGGTGGTGCTGGCCTCTGCGGCCTCTCCAGGGGCTGCTGAGCATTAAGGATGGCTGGACACTTCTCCTGGGCCACCTTGTGGAGTGGCCCACATGACCGTCCTTTGGATTTACCAAGATTGTCTGATCCTTTCTGTCCACACATCGAGGTGGTTCTTTTCCTTTTGCCCCTGTAGAAAGGCCACTAAAAGGACGACAGGTGCCCATTCCTGACCTTTCCAGGGAAATTCCGACCCGTCTCCTCCATAATGTGTCCATGTCAAGACTTCTTTGAACTCTCATCCTTGCTTTGAAGATTTCATTTTGTTGCTTTGAAGATTTTGTTCTGTTTTATGAAACTTTATATCCAAAGTGTGTTGAATCACATCAGCGACTTCTCTTCTTGGAATAATTGGATATTTTCATAAATATTCTAGTGGTACTTACTTAAACTCATCCTTTTTACTTTAATTACTTTGGGTACTGGGGATTAAACCCAGGGGAACTTTTCAACTGAGCCACGTCTCCACCTGTTTTTTATTTTCTGAGACAGGGTCTCACTAAGTTACCCAAGCTGGCCTTGAACTTGTGATCCTCCTGCCTCAGCCTCCAGAGTCTCTGAGATGAGAGGCATGTGCCACCATGCCCAGAGACTCATCCTCTTAAAACACTGCTCTTATCACTCTCCATATTACTAACTGCCACATCTTCCATATGTTGGCACTCTCAGTTCGGCATCCGAATTATCCACCTGTGGCGTGTTCACAAAGCTTTTAGGGAATGTGTGTGTGCACAGGTGCTGTGTGTGCAGAGTGAGGGTCCGCATCGGAAAATGTCTCTGTGCCAGGCTCCGTAGGAGGTGTCTTCAGTCACAAAAAACTCTAATAGTTTTAAATTTTCAGAAGTTCCCCAGAGATTAAGGAAAGCCTCGGGTGGCTTGATTTTCTACTTAAAACACTGGTGCCAATGGCTGATTCTGAACAGCAAGCCCCCCTGCTCTCACTGTGGGACTCCTCGAGGTGTTTGCCTCGGGCTCCTAAGTCCTGTGTGGCGTTTCTCCCCAGGTGTGGAGGCAGGTGTGGATGTGCTGGGTCATTTTGGCCGACTCAGTACTTAGCCTTTGTCATCGCCATCACGTAAACACTTGGCACAGTTAAAGCTTATGAGGCACAGAGCGCAGAGGAGCCGGCGCGTGGGTGGAGGGCAGCCCTCCCCTGCATCTGTTGGCTGGTGTTGGCTCTTTCCCTGGGGCTCACTGGGTTCTGGGAAGCAGCTGCGGGGTCTGGGCCTGGTGTTTCTCTCTGTGTGCCATGGTGGGCAGCAGCCCCTTGTTGGTCAGGAGCCCCAGGGTGGGGTCCTGCTTAGGAGGCAGCAGTTTGCAGGTGGGGGTCTCGAGCAGATGGACAGGGTATCCCCTTCCAAGGCCGGTCTTCCCTGGATTGTCCACCTGCCTGGGGGACTCCAAGAAGCTTGCTTCTAGTACTGGCCCCCTTCAAGGGGCAGCGGGAACTCCTGGTCATGAGAGTCGCTGCCCTCAATGCCCATCAGGACTGAAAGGCTCCAGCCAGGCTTCGTGGTCTCCCCAGTTAGCCTCAGTGACCTGGGAACACGTCTAATGAGGCCCACGGGCTTCCCTCCTTAGCACAGGTGAGTAGGACAACAGGGTCCCAACACCAGGCCCAAATAGGACCTGGGGAGTCCTTAGCCCTGTTCTGTCATCGAGCAGAGGGGACCAGGTACGTCCACCAGCAGAGCCGGTCAGTATGTGGTGACCCCCGTCCACATCAGGGCCACCAGCCTCTTGCTCCTCCTGCTTATTTTCTATTCTATAAACTTGGCATATTTCAGTGGCTCCACCCCTGACCAGGACCAGCCCCCACCATGCTGGGTGAGTGGCCACCACTTTATAAAGGGCAGCAAGGAGTCACGGGAGCCCAGAGGGGGCCAGCTGAGGCCCTGGGGCAGCTGGCTCTCTGGCTGGGAGTACGGCAGTACCTCCCAGGAGCCAGCGGGAGGCCATGCTGGCCAGGTGATGGTGGGTGCACCCGAGGCAGGACTCCAGGGGCCCAGTGTCCTGGTAGCATGCACACCTGCCCTGCTCCTTGGGGTGGGCAGATGTGCGGTGGCCATGCCGAGATCATGTGACCATGACTGCTCAGCGTCAGCAGCCTGTGAGGTCTGACATTTGGGCTCTTCACAGGGACTTGTGGGGACACTGCAGCAGGGGTATGCCTGTCCCCGACACTGCCCTTTCCCTAAGCATCGGTTCTTCTTAAGATTCTCATTTTGGAGACACTTAAATGTACTTGGAGACCCTTGAACAACACTCATGTAGATGTCACTGATAAGGGACTTCTGTCCTGGTGGACAGCAGGTGACGCGACCTCAGTCTCTGCCTATGTCCCCTGCTGGCCTGCTTGTGCTTTAGTGGCCGCGTGTGGATCTGGAAGATCTCCCAATGGCCAACAGTCAAACTAAAAAGTGGACATTCATCTGCTCTGTAATGTGTCAGATCCAGAGGTCAGGAGTGTGGGGCCTCCCCATTGCTGGGGTGGCAGAGCTCACCAACAGTGACCTGCAGCCTTCGCACGGTGCTGTCTGCGGTGGGGCTGGGGTGGTGAGGCCACTTCCTGGAGACTGGAGTCACTCTGGAGAGAAGACGCTCCGGAAGAAGCCAAAGCGAGAAACCAACGACTCCGTCGGTCGGGAAGGAACCCGGGGCATTGGACGGCTGAAGGGCCTTGAACGTACGGAGAAGGAGTGCTGAGGCCACTCTGTGCATGTCCTCTGGGGACTGCCCGCTGGGCCTCGGCCTGGCCCGAGGAGTCGCCCCGCTGCTGCTTCCGCCCTCTGGCTCCTGCGCACGTGGCGAGGCCTGCTTCTGGTCACTGGTCTCCTCCCAGCTGGACCAGGGGCTCCTGGAGGGCAGAGGCCTGTGGGCTCCGCTCCTTGGAGTCAGTGCTCAGCTGTGGTGCCGCAGGGTGGGGCGAATGGGCGTGAAGGTGACAGAGACCACCCAGGGACGACGCGGGGGCAGACCCAGGGACGGACACACAAGCCACCTGAGGTCAGACTTTCCACAGGACTCACGGAGAAGGAGTCGGAGCAGGAGGCGGGTGCACTGGCTGGGGAGGGTCACCTTGGCCTTCTCCTCGACTTTGCTTCAGGGTCAACAACTGGGCTCTCATCCAGGGGAGTCTGTAGTGGTGAAGTCCATGGTCTTTGAGGCTGGGCAGCCTGCCCCCTCTGTATTGGTGGGTGTGGGATGCGCATCATCAGCCCCAGGAGGGCGGAGGGGGTGGTCTGGAGGTCTCAGGTGGGGAAGAACCAGGCCGGAAGGCCCCGTGCTCCACACAGTGCTGCCCGATGACCGCCCACTGTGTCCTGCGCGTGAAGGAACGTTCCAGGGAGGCACATGTTCCCAAGTGTCACTTGATTTAATACTTCACCACCATTGGCATGTCCTTGTACATGGTGACGTAAGCTGGTAAGCGGCGTGCTCAGGAAACAAGTCAATACTCAAGCATTTGTTGACGAGCAGGTTTTATTCTTAGCAGAGAAGCTGGCCGTGGGGGAAGCCACGTGGAGGAGGCTGAGCTGTGACGGGAGCCGTCTCATCTGCCAGCTGCAGAAGTGCCGTGACTACTGAGAGGAACCCCAGGTGGCTCTGGGGTGCGGGGCTTTCCCTGGAAGGGTCTCAGTGCCCGGGAGGAAAGCTCTTGGTCTACCGTGGTAGGAGCGAATGTGTCTTTCCATCTCCCGTTGTCCAGCTGGCCCAGCGGGAACCTCCAGAGGGTTGCCAATCTCCGGCCCTTGGAGATCTCGGAAGTCTCCATTTTCTGAAATCCGTGTTGTACAGAATTCTTTCCCCTGTGAACAGAGACCCGCAGGTATCAGGAAAGCTCCCAGGAGAGGACCAGAGGAGGGGCCAGGGCTGTCTGGAGGACAGGGTCTGACCTCAGTGACCTTCCTCAGCCTGAACCAGGCTGGGGGGTGAGCCAGAGACCTTCAGTGGCCCTCCGGGGGCAGTGGTGGGCCTCCACCAGCCTAGGTGGGCAGCGCATGGCTTTGCACAGCCCCAGGGAGCCGGTTACGCGGAGTTCCGGGTCACAAGTAACCTGTAAACTTGTGCAGGACAGCAGCCCTGCCCTGGGCAGGTTGGAGTGAGAGGGGTGGAGTTGTGATGGAGCCAGGAGGCCTTTGGGGCAGGGCCTCTGAGACTGGCCTCCTTTCCCTGGTTGTACTGGGCCTGGTTTGCTCCTTTAAGGCAGCGTTAGGAGATCCACTGGCCAGTCCCTCGCTGTGCATGATGGACGGCGCACAGAGGGCTCTGGTGGCTTGTAGGTCCTTGCTATGGGGATGTGGACGATATGTCTGTCCAGTGTGTCTGTCCAGTGTGTCTGCCCAGTGTGTCTGTCCTCTGTGACCCTCCCAGAAATGAGTTTGGACATTGTGAGGAGAGGTTCTGGGATTGCCTAGAACAGGAAATTGTTAGGAAGCCCTGGCCAGCTGGCCTGCCACTTTCCTCCTGTAGCTCCAACGCTGAACACACACTGGACCTTCCCATCTCCACAGCCATCCCCACCCCTGCAGCCCCTGTCACCCCCTATCCAGGGGCCTACACTCACCCCCTGCTGGCTCCAGAGCCGCTTCCCTTCCCACCCTCCCGTCCACTCTCACCAGCTCCCGAGGTCCCACCCCACAGCTCTGCCCAGGGCCCAGTGAGAACCCACAACACGAGTCAGGCCTGGCCCTTCTCCCTATGGGTGCCCCTGGAGAGCTAGAACACAGTGGACATAGCCAATGGGGCCCCCCACTGCTTTCCAACGTCCCCTGGGTGCCACTACCCACTTGTCAACTTGATGCTGGTGACCACGTCTTCTGGCTATTCTGGACCATGCTCTCTTCTCAGGTCTGCTTCATCTCTTCCTGAGCACCCTCAGAGGCGGGTGCCCTCCTCTGAGCAGAGCACGTTGGACTAATGATCGGCTGAATTCCAGCAGTTTCCTGGGATTCACCTCAAGTCTGCAGCTGGACACAGGTGGTTCCTCAGAGCATCCGTTGCCGGCCATCCATGTGGGCTGTGCACTTCAGGGGCTTGTTTCAAAAAAATCTTCCCTGACGTCAGATGCGGACTCTGTTCTATGCTTTATTTTAGAAACTTTAAGGTTTGCTTCTTACTTTTAGTGAGTCCACCCCTTTGGAATTTACATTTTTTCAGAACTACAATGATGCTTTGGTGAAGAGTCTGAAGACGTTGTATAGTGCACCCAGTCCCCATCCACAGGGGAGTGGCATCTTGGTGCCTGCCATCTCTCACGGAGAAGGCTCTGTTTCGGGCTCTCTTTTCTGTCCTGCCATCACCTCCCTGTCCTGTACCCGTACAGTAACCTCCTAAGGCACCGTGTGGCTTTCTGCTGTCTAAGAGTCCATAAATTGTAAACCCTGTGCCTTTCTGAACTCCACACCACCCTGCTTGTCTCTCCTGGAATGTGAATTATCCCTTTGTCCAGTGTGTCCATGCTGTCTATGTGGCCCTCCTGTTAGCCACTTAGTAGCATCTTGGTTATCAGATGGACATGGTGTGCAGTGCCTGTGTTCAAGTATTAACTTAATGAAGCATAACGGTTGTGACACTGGCAATTTGTTACTGTATTTTTATAGTCACTCTATTTCATTATCAGTTGTTGATCTCTTACTGTGCCTAATTTATAAATCAAACTTTATCATAAGTATCTATGTGTAGGAAATAAACATGGTGTATGCACAGGGCTCAGTGCCATCTGTGGTCTCGGGTCCATTGGAAGTCTTGGAACATATCTCTTGTGGATAATGGGAGCAACCACACTGCAATATGTCTGTCCATTTTAAATGCTCTATCCTAGCACTGTTTTTCTAAACCACAAAAGTATAAGGTACAGACTTTATGATATTTCATCCTAATGATTTTAGTAATCGTCAACTGAGAATAAGGGCATTCTTCTATGGAACCAGAGTTGGGAAATTTACTTTGATAAGACTAGTACCTATTGTACTATATATATGTAAATTTTATCAGCTGTCTCATAAGACCCTCCACAACTGCTTGTGTTGTTGTTGATTTAGGATACAACCAAGGATAACATGTTGCACTTGGTTGTCACTCTTCAATCTCCTTTAATTAAGAGCAGATCCTTAATCCCTTTTTGGCTTTTTGGGATCTTTTTTGAAGAATCCAGGCATAATGTGGCAGGGGGTATAACTTTCAATTTGGATTTTTAAGGAGAACACATTAATATATCCCTATTAGAATATCTCTTGAAGGTTCTTGTTGCATACATATAATAGATTAAGAAACTACCTTCTCTTCCTTTAGTCATTAATGGATATTTAATATCAAATGCATGGTTTTTGCATTCATTTAGATCACCACAGGGTTTTTCTTGGCTTGTTTCCATGGTGAGTTGCAGTTTAGTCTTGGATTTTCTAATGTTAAACCATCCTTGCATTCCCAGGGCACATCCAACTTGGTCATGACTTACTTTTTTCCTGTGCATTGTAGGATTATATTTGCTAGTATTTTATTTAGAATAGTTGAGTCTGTGTTTGTAGTTTTCCTTCTGCCTTATCTTGTTTAGCTACCTACCCTACCATAGGAATGCTTGCCTCATGAAGGGGGATAGTTTTCCCTGGTATTCTAGTCCTTGGAGCATACTGGTAAAAATAGAAGTTTTGGAAATTAAAATTTGGAAATTAAAAATTGCAAATCACCCACCACACATAACTCATGTGAATACATGAGTTCAAATTGTTCATTTATTTCTGCTTTTTAATCACTTCTGATTAGTTTCATTCTTCTTTTTAATATTTTTATTAATGTTTTATTTCCTGAGAATAAACTTTTTAATTAGTCATTTGTAAAGAATCAGCTTTTGATTTTTGCTTCCCCTTCTTGCTTACTTAGTTACTATTTCAGTGATTTCAACTTTTATTATTGTCTTTTTCCCCCACAGATTCATTTTCCTAACTTCTTAAATTCTTACCTCATTAATTAAAAATCTTGTTTGTTTTTAAATATGTGGGTATATTTACTGTTTTTAATTTCCTGTGATACACCCTGCATCTGCGTTCTACAGACTTCTATGTAGAGTTCTTCCTTGTCATTCGGTTCTCATTGTTTATAATCTCCATTACAATTTCTTCCAGCCCCATGAATTATTTAAGTGTTATGTAGTTTCCAAATGTATGGGTGCATTTTAGCTGACTCCAAAGCTTTCTAAATTCATTGTCAGCTGCTTGTTTTCTAATCTTGGAAATTTTGCAAGACTTCCTTTGTGAATCACTCCACATGTGCCTGATTTAAAAGCATACATGTGTGTTCAAAAAGAATGTGTCCTCTGTATTAGTAGGAGCATGGGACATACAATAATATGTACCGAGGTATGTCTACTATGGTGTTTCAATATTGTTTTATTCTACTGATATTTTGAAAGCTTAATTCCTCTTTAGCAAGAGAAGTGGAGCAGTTTCTGACTCTGGATCTGCCGACGTCTTGCAGTCCTGCCAACTTTTTGTCTCGTGTGTTGGGACGATGTTGAGAGATGTGTGTGGGTTGAGCATTACTGACCTTCCTAGAGAGTTATTGCTTTTATCATATAAAATAGTCTTTTTCATCTCTAGCAATACTTTTGCCTTAAAATCTGTGTTTTTCTAACATTTATAAGACATCCAACTTTCTTTTCTTTAGCAACTGACTGTATCTTTTCCTGTCTCTTTGCTTTCGGCCTGTTTCCTGGGTTTGGGTGTCTCACCAGGTGCATGGAGGGGGCACTGGTGACAGTGTGCAATGAGCACGTTTCCTGCTGAGGTGAAAGTGGGCTTACGTTTGCCCCTTCCCTCTGGAGGCCTATGTTCCCATGTTTCCCCTGGGCTGTGTCTCAGGGGCCCATCCTGCTGCGGCTGCTCCCTCCTTCCTACCTCAGGGTCTGTGGCTCAAGGCCCTCAGTCCTCTGGAAGGACCTGAAGAGGATCGGCCACAGTCAGACCCTCCTCTTTGTGGAGGAGTGTGGTCCTTCCCCGTCTCTCTTGGGGGGGTGGTGAGCTGTAAGCACCACCAAAGACACCTCCCAAACCCCATGTCCCCCTCCTCTTTCAGCTCTGCTGCGTTGTGAGTGTGTGTCGGCTAAAGCTTGAGGCTGGGTCTCCACCATTTCCTTTGTGAATCTGGCACTTCATTTAGGATTTTCACATTGATTTCAACTGAGGTCAAAACTAGAATTTTAGGATCTGTGGTAGTTAAAAAAAAATCTGTCTTTAGAAATGTGAATCTAATTCATTTACATTTATTGTGTCTATTGATACATTTGGGCTTGTTTTTAACATGCGTTTTGGTTCTGTTTTCTATATACTATCATTTTCCTTGTTGTTTTTTCTTCCCTGACTTGGCTGGACTGGAAGTTTTCTTTATTTCCTTGTTCAACCTTTTGAAATCTAAGTATTCTTTATTGGCATTTTAAGTGGTCACTTATAGCATTTAACAAGTGACTTACTCTATATTTTTCACAAACAAAATAGGAGTCTAGGAAGACTTTAATTTTCCTCTGAAATTCCTGCTTCTTTTTCTCCCATGTTATTAATCAGAATTTTAATACCTGTTATTTTAAAAAATAATTTGTTGCTCATCATCATTATTTTTTTATAATGAAGATATAACCTGGGTTGCTTATAACATTTAAAGTTCAATATTGAATAACATTTTTAATTATTTGTTCACTGAACTTTATTACACTCCTTTGTTGTTGGGGGATTCATTTTTTCTTTGTGTTAAAGTTCATTCTTCAGCAGTTAATGCAAGGGTCTAGACAGTGGAAATCAGACTCATATTCACATTAGAAAACTTCCAAACCCCAGGCTCACTTCAGTTAGACCCCAGTGTTTTAGTCAGCTTTTTCACTGTGTGACTAAAGGATGTGACAAGCACAATTTTAGAGGAAGAAAAATATAATCTGGGGCTCATGGTTTCAGAAGTCTCCGTCCATAGACAGTAAACTCCATTCCTTGGGGCTCAAGGTGAGGCAGAACATCATGGCGCAAGAGTGTGGTGGAGGGAAGCAGCTCAGGACATTGCTGAGGAAGCAGAGAGAGAGCTTCCCTCAACAAGGACAAATAAGTACCCCAAAGGCACGCCCCAGGGACCCGCCTCCTCTAGCCACACCCCACCTGCCTGCGTTTAACACCCAGTTAATCCCCACCCGGGGATCAACACACTTACTAGGTTGAGGCTCTAGACTTGCTGCAGTGGCTCACACTGGGGCTCTGGGAGGACACCCATATTTCAACCATGATACCCCATCTTTGGGGTGAGTGCAGACCTCACACTGAATGAGGCTCCCTAGGCGACCCCACACGTGGACACGTGGGGACTGCTGTCGTGTCACAGTGAACACTCCTGTCTCTGCGTGTTTAAATATGTCTACAGCAGCTGACTTGAGCATAGGATTCCAAGCTGATATCAGGTTCTTTCCTCAGCATTTTGAATCTGTTACGGAAAGACTCTTTGGCATATTCCAAAGCCTCTGCCGCTGGTCTTTGGTTTCCTTCAGGTTTTATGAATGTTTTGCCTTTCCCTGGTGCTTCTCACCCTGCGTCTCTTCTGGATGCTTCTCATCTCTCTGTGAGCTTCAGCTTGATCCCTCGTTTTTCAATTATGGTGATTTTCTGCTGTTATCCACTTAAATGCTCCCATATCGCATTTCATTCACTTTCTCCTTCCAGAACTCCTCTTATATGTCTCTTAAAGACATCCAGCCAATCTTTCATGTTTCATCATTCTATGCTGCGTTCTGGGTGATATCCTTAGATCTGTGTTCTAATTCATTGATTCTCTCTTCATTTATGTCTAGTATACAGTTTAAGCCACCTACGGATTTTTTTTTGATGATTATTTATTTCAGTAACTGTGCTTTTCAGTGCCAGGATTTCCAAATGGATCTTTCTTAAACCTAAAATTTCTGTTCCACATAATAATTGCTATTCATTCTGTTGCCATGAAGTCCAACAACTTAATTTTAGAATTCTTTTTAAGTCATTCCATTTTCTCCTAATTTCAATAAATATGAATTCTCCAGTGAGTGGTTCTTTTAATTACCTATGGCAATAGATTTTGTTAAGTGTTTTATACTTTTATTTAAAAGTTTACTACGCCTGGGACCCAGGTCCTTGAGCAAAATTGTGTTTAATTGTGTAACTACAGATAGCTGTGAGCAAGCCCCAGAAAAAGATAAAGTTTAATATCTAACAACTTTATTAAAAGCAGAGCTTACACAGGTGTATAAAGAAAAAAGTGAGTCCCAGAAAATTCAAAACGGGGCCTAGACAGGTTGCCTGTTTCAGAGAGTGTTTCATAACCTGATTATTCAACCTCAAATGTAGTGAAGAATTGCAAAGTAAATTAAGATAACAATATCATCTTCACTCATTAAGTTACAAGATCTCAAGAGATGTTAACGTTTAGTGAGACAGGCTGTCTTGCACTGCGGCAGGAAGGCAGCTTTCGGGAAGTGTGGGGTGGTGCAATGAGGATGTCACAAGCCGACTCGGCGTTCCCCAAGTGCTGGTCTGTGTACGTCACAGGTGTGAAACACGTGCAGAGACCAAGATTGCTGTATCTCCATGTATTCATACATGGATGGTTAATTACATTACCATACATTTTGCTTCCAAATAGTTTTATTGAAGGAGGAAAAATGTTCCCAAATACAGAATTGTAAAGTAAAACAAATGGAATGTTAACAAGGCAAGAATGTGCCCAGAGCATCATCTGGACAGAGCTACATGCACACATCAAGAGTGACTTCTCTGATGGTGAGACTGGGGGAAATCATTTTTTTATGTCTCTTTGTACTTTCATGTACTTTCCAATTTTTTTTTTTACAAGGTGACATTATTACTATAATCAATCTAAAATGCTTACATGATGGGAACCCAAGCCTGGCCAGGGTGGACGCTCTCACAGGCCCATGCCAGTCTTCTGACCCAGTCTTCAGACAGCTGAGTGGCCCTGGCCCACTTCCACCTGCCCCGGCAGCTTCTCTCCCTCCAGCCCAGCTGAGCGGGTCGTTTCCTGCTGTCCTCGTAGACACACGGCTGATGAACCCCAGCTTCTCAGGCAGCTGGTTCCTTGGGCCCTCTGCCTCAGGGGAAGTCCTCTGGTCGGAACCGTGGAGACAAATTTGGTGATATTGGTTAGTGACTTTACTGTAAAACTGCCTTGGAGAGCTCCTGGCTCTGGACAGTGCAGATGCTGTTTAGTTTCAAATCTGAAAAGCCTGGACAGTGTGCAGCCAGTGTGTTTGGCCCCTGGGGGACGTTTGGCAGTACATGGAGACATTGCTGATTGTCACAGGGGCAGGGGTATGCCACCGGTGTCTGGTGAGTCGAGGCCAAGAATGATGCTAACACCTCACAAGGCACATGCCCCACAACGCAGGATTGTGAGACTCCAATGCGAGGGGTACCAGGACAGACACTGGCTTAGACATGCAGGGATTTATAAGCTCTTGTTTGCAAAACTTATAAACCTTTATAATTGTTTTTAGCTCTTTAGTACAGGAAGAGTATTATCGATGATTTTTATGCCAACACATAATACTTAAATTGATTTATTACAAGCAATTTCAAAATGTGCTTTGTTAATAAAAATAATGGCGTTGAATATCTTAAGAAGCTACTGCCAGCTTCTGAGGACCGGAGAGGTGTTGGTGTGAAGGCTAATGGGAGTGGAACGGCATGCTGGGAGGTTGTCTGGGGGTCTCTATCAGCCCCTCCTGGAGTGAGGGTCCTCAGTCTCTGGCAGCCTGGCCCCCAGCCTGGCCCCCCACCTTCACTCCCTGCTCTGGCCCATCCTGCAAGGATCATCAGAGAGACACACAGCAGGCTCACGCAGAGGGCCCTCCGCAAGGGCAAAGTGAAGACACATGTTCTGTCTTTGTTCAAAACAGTAACACATGAGAGTCGGCCTGATTTACGTCATTTTGTTTCCGTTAGCAACAGCCTCTGCATGAAGCCATGGGCGGCCTGGAGATGCCTTAGGAGGGCGGCCTGGAGATGCCTTAAGAGGGCCGCCTGCCCTGTTCCGGGGTCGGGAGATGACCTGGCTGTGGGAAGAGCCCTTGGGAATCCACTGTGCAGCTCTGAGACACCGCAACTCTCGCCTTGATCTCTCCATCTGCCAAACAAAGAGATGGTGCCCGAGACTCCCCTGGTTTCCCGGCCTCTACAAAGCCAGGGTTTGGAGCACGATATAAAAACGGCAAGACAGGCGCTGTCAATCAGCCGCGGGACCCGGCAGAGCACTGTTCCTCTTCACAGTTGGAGATGGATTCAATTTTCTTTCCACAGTTTTTCTGAAACCAAAGTGGCCTGACTCATGAGTTAATATGGGCTTATTTGGGATGATCTTAGAAGGCAAACAAGTTCAAAGAATCGTTTGATAGGAAATGAAACCAGAAGTCAGTTGCATATGGATGTTGGAAATAAATTTATAAATTAAGAGTTATGTTAACTTTCTTTTCTGCCCAGTGTTTCTTTAAAAAAAAAAAAAGCGGGGGTGGGGGGAGGGTACTTTAGAATAAAAGAATTTGAGCTCTTCACATTCAGTTGCTGAATTTTTATTTAATTAATAACTGTCGTTGGCCATTTTTCATCTGGTAAAGTAACCTAACCAGGAAACAATCAGGAAAACATTACTCTGCATATTGCCAATAAATTAGAGTTTAGCAACTGAAGACATCTGAGTTTGGTTGTCCTTGATCTTTTCATGGACCATTAGGAATAATTTCCACAGGGTTCTCGCAGGTGGAGGGAAAAGCTGGGAATGCTAAGACTTTGAGCCAGACCAGGACGGCAGAGTGGGGAGTTGGCTATGCTCTGACTGATTCCCCAGCAGGACTGAGCTCAAGTTCACCCCCATGTGGAAAGGCTGGCCTCCCGGACTGCTGAGGTCCTTCCAACCCGTGGACACCTCTAAAGGTGGGTGTTAGGTCTGTGGACCGGGTGTTTGGTTCTTTGGGGCTGCTTTGGGATACATGGCAGAATGAAGAATTGTAGGCCACCCGCAGACCTGCCCTGGGGTGCACACCGGGGCATATCATGTGCCACAGGGAATACAATGGGTCTCACCCCCACAATTAGGTGATTATGCAGCATGGTTGACTGAGGAAGGAGAATTGGCCGAGCCAGGCTCGTGGCGAGATCTGAGTCTGGAAGTCGGAGCCAGGGAAAGCCGGAGAACTGAAGAACGAACAATTCGGAGCGCCCAGCAAGGCTTCGGGAGTTGAGGAAAGACCCCAGCTGTGACCAGCAAGGAGACGAGACCCCCATCACCCAGCCGCAAGGAGACGAGACCCCCATCACCCAGCCGCAGGGACTGAGTTCTGCCAACATCTCAATGAGCACAGAAGAGGCTTCTCCCCCAATCCAACCTGCAGATAAGATCCTAGCCCAGCTGAACCCAGTCACGCCGCTAGGCTTCTCCCCTGCGGAGCCGTGAGCTCACACAGTTTGTGGTGATTTGTAGACAACAGTGAAAGCGAAAGCAGCACCGTGTACATGGGATGCCTGAACACAAGGTTCAGGTTCGGAGATGTTAGGAAACACCAGCCCCCACACCAGGGCGTCTCCATGCTGCAGTCGGGGGGTCCCGAGGTCGAGCTCCTCACAGGACTGTTCAGTCCACCCTCGGGTCCTTAGAGTCCTCGCTTGGGATGGTGGGAGGCGGCTGTGCCTCGAGATGGGGGATATCGACTCTGCTCTCCCAGCTGTGCCATTGCTGAGCACCAGGTGACCCCTCCCCTTGCCTTGGGACCCTAGTCTGACCAGCCGAATACGATAACTGAATCAGGTGATGTCTGAGGATAAGGGCTCATGTGGACTGTTAGCTTCTGTGGTCATCTGTGTCCTCCTCCCCAGGTGGTCCTTGCCTAAACGGCTGGAACACGAGCTGAGGGCAGCGTTGGACAGCAGTGACGTTTGGCCCGTTCCTAGCTCATTCCCCGTTGTGTCCCTATATGGCGTATAAGCCAGTGAGTGTCCTGGCCGAAACATGGCCATCAACTACAGCATATGGAAGGAAGAGGAGAGAGAGCCAGCTGGGGCCAAGGCCGCCATGGTAGACGCTCTTCCCCTCTGGGAGAAACACGCGAGGAAAACCCCGTACGGCTCTCGGCTTCCCAGGTTTCGGTCCATGGCCGGCTGGTCCCAAGGCAGAACTGCGTGGCCAGCAGAAGGGTACGGCCGAGCAAAGCAGTTTACCTCGTGGCAGCCGGCAGCCGGGAGGCAGAGAGGGGGCGGAAGGGGCCAGGGACGAGAGTCAGTGCTCACGGGCACACCCCAGTGACCTGCTCCTGCTCACTATGCCCCTCTCCTCCAGGCCCACTGCCTCCCAACGACGCTGTCCACGTAGGAACCTATCAGTGAGTAATCCGGGATGATGTCAGAACCCTCACGGTCCATCCATTTCCTTAAAGGTCCACTTCTGAACATTGTCACAGTGGGAACCCAGCCCCCATTCGTGAGCCTTGGGGGACATTCCAGATAGGAACCCTAACAGGCATGGACCAGGGTGGTGATGTCACTGAAGGAGGTGGAGACTTACAACCCCCCGCAGGGACAGGACACCGAGGACTGACCTGTGGTGGTCTCTCTTATCTGCCACAGTTCCCCTGCCTGCCAAAGCACGCCACCACACTAGGGGACAAACTCCTCCCATGGTGTGGCCCTGCTAAACCCCGTAAAACACAGACACTTGTTGTAGCCGGTGGCCATTTTCTTCTTGAAAACGTGCTGAATAAAGCAGCGCTGATCCGTTGAGGTCTGTCTCGGTCACTTTTTGTATTCTCCGTCACTTGCCTTCAGTTGTGACCAGCTCAGGCTCTTCCCAGGAAGCTGGGTGGATAGGGCTGGAGCGAGGCACTGGTCCGGAGGCAGGAGGGCACCCAGTGTTCGAGGCACAGCGAGGCCCTGCAGGTACTCTGGGTGAAATAAGGCCTCGAAGTAGCAATCATTCAAACGGGTCTTTCATCTGCCCCCTCCTCAGGAAACTCATTCCCTAGCGAGTAAGTACGGGCCTGGCAACCTGACCCATGCCCACATTTGTACTTGGCCTCAGAATTTCCCCTGCCTCAAGTCCAGCGCAAGAGGGTCAGAGATGACCTAAGCCGTAGTGCTGCCATCGCTGCTAGACCTGGGCAGCTTCCCCCCATTTCCACCTGTTTCCAGTTTTTCTAATTGTGTCCAACTGAGCCATTGGTAAGTGTGCAGTGACAATACGGACCTTTACACTGTCATGCAGCCAGCATCTCCGGAAACCGCACAGCTGAGACTCTGGCTCCAGTAAGCCCTACCTCCCTCCCCAAAGCCTCGGGCACCACGAGTCTGACTCCTCCAGGGTCAGGCACGGGCAAGCTTACAGCTGGCTGAGGTAGGTTGCTCAGCACCATGCCCTCGAGGTTCATCCATGTTGTACAATCAGAGGTCCTTCCCTTTGGGACTGAGTGACACACTACTGTGTGTACTTGCCACCTGGTGCTTATGCCTTCACACCTGGACCAACACCGAGTTCCTCCACCTTTTAGTGATGGAGTGACGCTGCCGTGCACGTGGTGTTGATTCCGTTTTTATTAAACACATATTTACAAGGCACGCATCTCACGGGTACAGCTCAAGGAATGTGTATCACAAGAACACATCCATACAACACCCACCCAGATCAGGACACGGGATGCCACTGACACCCTAGGGTCCCTTTCTGTCCTTCCCACTCACTCGGCTGTATCCCCCTCCCCAAGGGCAACTGGCATGCTGACCTCCAGCCCCACCTGCTGGTCAGATCCATGCTGGATATCTGCATGAGTGGAATCCTACAGTCTATGCGTCTGGCGCCTGGCGTTTACCCAGTACTCGTCTGTGACATCCAGCCATGTTGACGCAGGGAGCAGGGACCACTCATGCCCCTTGCTGTGGAGGAAGTGCTCCGGTGTATAGAAACAGCTCCTTTTCTGACTCCAGGTGTGAGGGGTGTTTGGTTTGTTCCAGCTCAAGGCTCCCACTGAGAAAGCCCGAGTGAGTGTTTTGTACGAGTTGTTGGTGCAGCTCTCTTGGGTCTGTGCTAGGAGTGGAATCGCCAGCTTGTCAGTGTGCAGTAGCTTTCTAGATACCGCCAACTAGTTGTTCAAAAGGGTCATTCCATGTGTAGCCCTTTCAGCAACACTGCAGATGCTCCTAAATTGTGGGTCTCCTGGTGACTATTGGTGTCATCTCACTGCGACTTCAGTGTCCACTGCTCACTGACTGAAGGCCATCTTCGCCCCCTCTTATGCTTATCGGCTCCTGCATTTCCTCTTTGAGGTGCACGTTTTCAAGTCTCTTGCCCACCTCAAAATCTGTTGGTCCTTTTCTTCCCTGTTTGTAGGACTTCAAGAACATTTCTTGGGTATAAGACCTTTATAATTTATATGGATTTAAAATATTTCTCCCCATATTGTGTGGCTTGAATTTTTACTATTTACTATTTTTTACTATATAAATATTTATTTATGTCTGAACAAAAATTTTCAATTTTGTTGTAGTCCAACATATCAGTGTTTTCCTTTATGGTTAGCACTGCTTTTTGTATCCCGTTTAAAGAATATTTGCCCAACACACTTTTAGGAATGCATTTTCTTATGGTAGATTCTAAAATCTTCACTGTTCTATCTTTCCCTTATGGGTCTACAATTTGCATGGAATTATTATTATTATTTTTGCATGGTGTGAGGTACAGGTGTAGATTCTTTTCTTTTCTCCATGTGAATATTTAGTTGATTAGTGCTATTTATTTTAAAGATAAGTCTTTTGCCAATTCATTGCAGAGCTACCACTGTAAGGTCAAGTTTATTATGTGTATGTCTCAATCTTTCTGGACTCTCTGTTCACTGATCTATGTTTATTTTATTTTATTATATTATATCTTATCCTTTTCTCAATTCATCTAACTTGATCATTATAATTTTATTATATCTGGTAGTGTAAGTCCTTCAGTTTTATTTTTCTTCAATGTTATCTTATCTACTTGTGACCCTTTATCTATTCATATACATTGAAAAATAATTTCTGTTAAGTTCCTCACCAAAAACGTGTTGAGGTTTTGAACAGGATTATATTGAATTTTAGATCAAAGAACTGACATCTTTTATAATATTGAATCTTTCAATCCATGAACATGGTACATCTCCCATCTATTTAGATTTTTCATAATTACTTTCAACAATACAGTGTAGGGTTCTTTCTAGGTGTTTTAGGATACTAAAAGTTATTGTAAGTAGTATCATTTTAATTTCAACTTAGAATCCTTTGCTGCTTGTATTAATACATAGAATTATTCTTGTTTACTTAAACTTTGTAATTAAATTTTTTTAATAGTTCGAAGTTAGTAGAATAGTTTTTCCCTGTATATATAATCAATTCTTGCAAATAATAAGTTTAATTTTCTACTTCCAATTTATATATCAATAATGATCTGCCATATTTCCAAGAGAATATATTACTGACTTATTTTCAGATCTAGATTTGTAGCATGGTATTGAAGGTGGTGATAGCAGATATCTGTATATTTTACTGTTTTCAATATTTTGTAGTTTTTAATATTTCATCACTAGCTATAATATTTGCTATGTTTTCGTAGATGTTGTTCATCACATTAAGGAAAGTCATTTTTATTACCAGCTTGCTACACCTTTTTGAGTCAGTTTTGAGTTTTCAAGTGTTCTTAATACATTTATAAGGTGATTTTATAATTTCTCCTTTAATCCTCATTTTGAATTATCAACTTTGCATTCTTGGGAGGAAACCAACTTTGCATGATATTTTGTACTTTCTACATATTGATAGATTCTATTTGCTAAGTTTGTTTAGAATTTTGATCATATTATGGTTTATTTATGATACAAGATTTTGTAATTGTAGTTTTTAAAATAAAAACACATTGTAAGTGGTATATTTCCATCTGGAGGCATGCAATTTCTGGTCATCTTTCTATATATGATGGTAGCAACCATTAGTGATTGTTTAGATCACTATTTTAATGTTTTTCCCCCCATGTGTGCAAAATTTTGATATTTTAAATCTATTATTTATTTTTCAATTATTAGTGTGAACCATTCTATGAAAAAAATTCCACTTATCAAACTCTCTTGCCCAGAGGTACAAGGCCATATAGAAAAGACAGGATAAGTACTTTTTTCCCTCTTCATTTATCAATTTTCTAATGATTTGTTTCCTAGCATCCTTCAAGGCTGAGCAGTAAGACATTTTTTAGTAGTACAACTATGAATTCATGTATATAATAATTTGATATATTTCAATCTATTTCAGTTGTTATACTTATTCATGTTCAAATTGTCACATCTTTGTCCAATAAAAACCTCTGCAAGTGGAGTCATGGGACTTTGATAGGTCCTAGCAGTTCTTGGTGTCTTTCTTGCTTTTGGTATGACAACAGGGTTCCAGGCTCAGCCGAGTTGTGGCTCAGTGGTAGAGTGCGTGCCTAGCACGTGCAAGGTACTGGGCTCAATCCTCAGCACCACATAAAAATAAATAAATGAAATAAAGGGATTGTGTCCATCTACAACTAAAAAAAAAAAAAAAAAGTTGCAGGCTCCTCTGTTTGTTTCTGTCCTGTGCCTGGGCTTGGCCATTTCTCTGAAAAACCATGGCTCTTTTCAAAGTTTTTTTTTTTTTTTTTTTTTTAGTATATCCCCAGCACACCCCCTGCCCCCCACTTTCTTAAAAATCTGAGACCCGGTCTTTTAAGTTGTCCAGGATGGACTTGGTCCTCCTGCCCCACCATCCCTAGCTGCCATGGCTCCTGTCAAAGAAGCCAAGATCTAGGCTCCAGGAGTGCTCACTGCCACTGGCCGTCCCTCACTACTAGGTCTTTCCAGTGGACAGAGAGAGGAAAGAAAAAATGTAAAAAGACTGAGTGAGTGATTTTACTTTCAGCTCCAGCTTAGTACTATTACTTTTTACTAAAGTTGATTGATCCATATGAATCTCCTTTCCAAAGCCCAAGTCCTGGTGTTGATGACTCCAACACGGTTACTTATTTGCATTGTACTATAGGACACACACCACAACCTCAGCATGATGACACCGACATAAACTACCAGCAGTATGATTCCTGAAGACAGTTTAACTCTGTGTGTGTCTGTCTGTCTGTCTGTCCGTCCTTGGGTGTATCCCACCAGGGGTGAATAGTGAAGTCACAGTCACCGGTCGCTTTCTATTCTGTTCTTTGACAACTGGTTACCCATCCAGGTTCACTTGCTTCATTTTGCTGTTTAGAAGTTGTCTCTTGTGTTATGTATGAGGATGTGCACTGTTTAAATGGATCCTAAGTCAGATCTATAAGACAACATTATATTCAGAGAAGTTCAGTTTCTATCTCTGTCCCTTCCATCCTCTGCAAGTAGAACGTACGTTTTACCCTCCCACTTAGAACTATGATAGATGATATTTTCACATTCTCCCACATTTTGGTACATGGTAGCATACCATTCTGGTATGCTACAGTTATTCATCTCAGTTTTTTAATACGATAACTCTGTCCTAAATGTCATGCCATGGTGGTTTGTAAATATTTCACTGCTTTACATGTAGACGTGCCATGGTTTATCCCACCAGCCCTCTTTTGGATGGCCCCTACTCTTTTGCTATTATAACCAGTGTCACCAAGCTTAGTTTTATGCATATTTGTTGCATGTTTTTCCCAGTGTGCCATTCCGATGTGTTTCCAGAGGTGAAATTGTTGGATCCAAGGCTAAATGAATATGTAATTTTGCTAAGTATTTTGAAATTCCTTTCCGTAGGAGGATTTGCATTTTACATTCTCTTCTGCAACGTATGAGGAGGGTGAATGTTTCTCCATAGTCTGGCCAAAAATATTTCATCAAATCTTGGAAAACCCAATACATTCTCAAATTCAACTGTTTGATCATTGTCTTTGAAAAGTATCTGGAACGTTTGATTTAACATGGCTATAACCTTAATATAGAAACAATGTGTGACACGAAGGAGTCCTGAGTCATAGACACCCACAAGATGACTCGAAGCAGGGGACCTAGAGCACATCTACAGAAGCCGCGAGGAAGGAGGAGTGGCCCTGGCTCCCGTCGAGGGCAGTGCCCTCCTGGCCGGTGCTGCTGGCTTCGAGGCTGACCTTGAGGTTGGGTCCACCCCATGTCTCCCCTTCCCAAGGTCCTGCAGCTCCCTCACTGCCGGGGTTGTCACCTGGGAGCCTGGTGCTTGTCAGCAGGGCTCTGGTGGCCCTTCTCTCCTTCCTGCCTTCCTCCAGACTCGGTCCTCCTCCGTCCTGCATGTCCCTCTGCCACCAGCCCCGCAGCTCCTGCCTTGCCCTCTCCCTCTGCCTGGCCTGGCCTGAGGCACTGGGGAGACCCTCCTGGGGGTCAAGTGCTTCCTGGGGGCAGGGACCTACCTCCCACCCCCGGGTTCCTCCCCCTCAGCCCGTCTAAGCTGCGGACCCCTCCTACCTCAACATTTTCACTGACCTCTGCCTGCTTCTGTCCCCCTCATGTAGCTTTCCGCTGTCAACTTAGACGTTACGTGCACTCATGTTCATCGTAGAATACTGGGAAAATCAATGAGAGTATGAAATTGCAGACACAGACACGTGAGCGTGATGCCCAGATGTGGCCTTCCACACCAGGCTGTTGGCTTCTGAGTGTTTTCCATGCTTTAGAACATGACTGAGCTCATGCTACAGAAGCACGTCTCTTGCTTTTCTGTCTATTGATTGCTTTTTGGAGAACACATGGCTCTATTTATTAATGGTGCTGCTCTTTCATAATTTCTTCATTCACTTTTTATTCCTTATGATTTCCTTCCTCTTAGATTTGATTAGTAATATTTTTGTTCCCTTTCTGTTTTAGTTAAATGCATAGATGATTTATGTTTATTGTTTTTAATTCAAAATGAAATTTCAGGGATTGATTTTTCTTACCCCCAAGGTAACAGACTTTTATTAAACTCAGAAAACACAGTGGGACAAACCCATGATAATCCCCTGACTGTGACACCACTGTTGGTGGCTTTCAGATCCTTCAGGTTCATGTATCTTTTCCTCAAAATGTTGAGCCTCTGATCTCACCTAACTACACTTTGCGAACATTTTCTGTATCAAGGGATATGTGGCTTTAACAGTATTTTAGTGACCACATAGCACCTGATTGTGTAGAAGTACTGAGGTTGACTAGTCAGTCTTTTTTCTGGATGGTTCCATAACTTCTATCCCGACGTTTTCTCTTAGGGACACTCTCGTTGTTACTGTCTCCAGGATGCGAGTTTTGGGCGATGCTCACATTTGGAGAAGAGGGACTGAAGCTCTAGAGCCACCCCTCGGGTTGAGGTCCTCCATCTGTGAGCTCCTGCTGTGGTGTCTGTATCTTCAGCTCTGAGCGGCGGCTCCCACCTGGCCCTCAGGTAGTGCGCTGTGTCGCCTCTGACCTCCCAACATGGCCCACGGCAGGTCGCAGCCTTCTGTTCTTGGTAGGAGATGTGGCATTTTCCTGGGACTACTCGTAAGAGTGACTCTCCTCTGATTTATGTGCCCTGTATATTCCTGTTCTTTATTTCACTGTTGCTGTTTAAATGCTTCCTGTACATGAAAACACTGATAAGTGTCTTGTATGTTGCAAATACTGTTTTCTTCTTGTCGTCTCCCTTTTTATTTTGTTGTTGCTATAAAGAAGCTTTACATGTTTGCGTGGACTGATCAATTTTTCTCTTTATAGTTTTTGTTCTTGCTGCCATTTTAAAAATTCTTCATCTCAGCTTATTGTTATGTAAATATTCAACCATCATTTCTTTTAGGATTTCCATAAGTTCATTTGTCTTTCATGTTTAATGTTTTAATCATGATTGAAATGATTTTAGCTTAAGACATAGATGAGCGATGAACTTTATAAATGTTGCCTAAACCTTTCAGTAACCCATGCTTCTCCTCTGATTTGCAACGCCACCATCTTCACACATTTAACACACAGTGCACAGACGCGCAGTGAGAGGCCCTTGGGGATTCAAGGGCGAGCTCATGGGGTCTCAGGAGAGGCTGTGGGGCGTCACGGACGTTGTCTCAGAGCCCCAGGCTGCACCCTCCCAGGCCGTTGCTTCTATGGGGCTCCCAGGGTGGATCTCTGAGGGCCACGGCACCCACCGGGCCTTCTTGCAAGTCCCAGGGTGTGGTCAGTGTGGCCCAGTTGAGACTGGCTTCAGCCCCGTCACCTCTGACCACGATTAGTCACCTTCTATTTCTTCCTTCCAGGCTCAGACTTCGCGGTTCAGAGGTGAGACACAGCTTTCCTCCCCCGTCTAACTCCTCCGCTGCACAACCCCCTCTAGTTGGCCCCACTGACGGGCGCTGGGCGAAGGTCGTGGGGGAAGTAACACCCCGGGGGGGGGGTCCAGGCGGCAGTGAAGGTGGATGCCAGGTGAGACTCAGGGGGCAGCCCCGGAAGGAACATGGGTGATGCTGTGGGTGGCCGGCCGTTCCCACGGGCACCTCTGACTGATTGGAACTTGTGGTCAGTCAAACCAAGCGTTGAGAGGACCCCTGTCAGTCACGGGGAGAGGGCTACTCCCTGGGCTCAGCTGCCTGGTGTTTCCGGCCTGATCACCCCGTGGAGAAAACCTGCAGACAGAGCGGCGGGGCCTCCAGTAGGAGGGACCACGGCAGGCCACCCGCTGGGACTGCTGGAAGCCACCCTTGGAGCATCCCTCACACCCCCTGTCCAGGTCCCACAGGAAGTGCCTTCGAGCTGGTGATTCCAGACAGCAGTGCCGTGGGGCAGCTCTGCGGACGTCCTTCCCGCGTTGACGCAGCCGTCACTCCTTAGGACTCCCCGCGTGCTCGTTCTGCGTCCCCCAGTCCTGCTTCCTGGGGGAAAGATCCAGAAAACCTGCAGGGGAATTTGTCCATTACCCAGAACACCAGACACCTTCTGTGAAGCCCAAGGTGCAGCACTAGGCTGTGCATCCAGGGGTACGGCCCGTCCTGTGCCCGTCTGTCACTGCCGTTTCCTAGAAGAGCTGTGTGACGCACACGTGGGTGTGGGACAGGGCTGGGAGAGCCAGTGTGGACTGCCCTCAGCAGCGTGGGCAGCGCGGGGTCAGCCTGGCCGGCATGCACCTCGCCACGTGGACTGCTCCAGGGAGTCGGGAAAGTCCCACTGCGTGACTCACTCATGAGTCAGAGGGGTGTTTATTCTCATTTTCAGAGTTTTTAAACTCACAAATGACCCCTCCCACAAGCAGACAATTGCCATTTTGTTCTGAAAGACCAGCCAAGTGGCTCATCCTTTTAATCTCTTACCACACATTAATGGAATACATGCATTTAATTTGGCTTCGGAGGAGATGGATTCCCAAGACGAAAACTGATTTGAGTCTATTTCCGCTCTTGCTCCATGAGCAAGTCCCAGGTGAGGTGCGTGGAGGCAGCACTCAGAGCCACCCCAGGAGGACACTGCAAGCCATGGTGTTGGGGAAGGAATTTATGCTTTGCATTCACTGGCGTTCCTTCAAATATTCGGGTGGGGTGTTTGCATCTCATACTTTAGTGACAGGAAGGTGATAAATGAGATCATAAACTGGGTTCTGTTGTCATCACTGTACAAAAGCTAACTAGGATTAATTACGAGGAATCTGGCCTGGGAGCACCCCTCCAGCTCAGGAGTTGGATGCGATGGCCTTCAGCCCTCCAAGACGTTCTCTGGAGCCAGAGGGATCCATTTCCACCACTGTCGTTGGCTCCTGCTCACGGGTCGGCAGGGAGAGGTGCGTCTGTAGAAGCAGGACCTAATGTCTGGCCGAGGAGGGAGAGGCAGGCTGTGCAGACCTGCGCAGGGATAAACAGCATAGGAAGGCAGCTGCGCCCCGCTGCAGGGTGCGCCTGAATCCCCAGCCTCGCAGCTTGCATTCCCAGGGGCCACTTTCCCCCTGAGCCCTGGACGGCTGGGCACTGCTGTCCTGGCTGGAGCGTTGAGCATGCTGGGCTGAGCAGGAGTGGGTGGGATTGGGTGCTGGCTCTAAGCTGTGACTGTCATGGACTCCCGAGGTAGCAGAGGGGCCGAGGAGTCTCCTCATGGTGGGGAATGTGCAGGTGGAGCGCTCACGCCAGGCCGGGGGCGTCTCCCATCACCTGTGCAGTGAAGTGGCCGTCATCCTGTGACAGACGGAGGACCTGCGAAGCCGTGCCTGCCCAGTGCTCAATTCTGACAGTGTCCTGGTTGTGGCAGTTGGGACTCAGGTGCAGCACACACGGTTCAGGAGGCAGGAAGGAGGTGCGTGGTGTCACAAGTGCCAGAACCTGGCCCGGAAGCCTTCGCCCTGGAGTCTGGGTTGGCAAGACATCAGGACCTGGACTGCCTCCGGGACAGAGAGGTGTTGGCAGTGAGCTGAGTCCCCATCTCTAGGGCAGTGGGTTCAGGTTCCTGCACATTTTGTTGGCGTAGAATGGCCAAGTGGAGGTTTCCAGCGGCGTGGACTCCAGGCCCTGATGTCTGGGACACAGAGAGCGGGCGAGGGCCGCGCTGGGGCCCTTTGTTCTCCTCGGGGCTTGGCTGTGACATAGTCAATGCCAAAGCTGGTCCCCAGGACTGTCCCAGGTCCTGGTTCCTCAGGGTACAGTGCGGTCAATTGTGATTCTCACCTGCCAGCGCCTGGGCTGGTCCCGCCTGCAGCCCCTGGTCAGGGCAGCAGCCCGTGGCCTCCGGTGCAGCGTCTTCCTGAGAAGTGGGTTCCTGCTAGCCGGCTCCCTTACTCTCGGAGAACTGAGACTTTTTGTGAATGTTGTTAGACTTTTTCATGATCCATTCTTACATTAAAAACTAGAAATTTCTACTTAACTCATAAAAACTGGGAACTTGTCCGTTGCTACACAATATTGGGGCAGCTGTTTAATCTCAAAGCGTGCAGACGTGTGCAGCACTCCCACACTCCGGAAGGCAGACACTCCCAACAGCCCCTCCGAATTAGCAGGGCTCCCCCCACTCCTCCCTGCCCCCACCAGCACACGCTGCGGCTGGCTTTGCTGTCACAGACCCCTGGGACCTAAAGGACATCATTTGCCCTGAGCTAAGCTCAAATGCTACCTTGACAGTAGCCACCAGGAGGTCCAGAGACAGCTTGAAATGACCAGCCCAGATGGGCCTCTGGGAGGTGGGTGGTCACAGAACAGAACCTAAGAAACCATGCTTTTTCTAGATGTTTATTTATCAGCAAATCAAGTTTATCTAATTTTTCTGAAACGGAACTATTTTCATAACCATGACATATATTAAATATTGAGGCCCTGTTTCTTGGAAAGGTGACATCAACTTACTAGTTCAGTTTTCTAATCAACAGTGTCTTCTAATGAATAAAATATGACTCTATTGAAAAGACACGTTTCCCTTGTGAGAGTAACAGAGTTCTCCAGTGCTGCCCGCGAGCCACTCCAGGAGGCGGTGGGCGCTCTGCAGGCGAGCGAGGGGAGGCCCACGGCCCTGTTTAGGTGCACGGTTCCCCTGGGAGGGCTCTCGAATACCTTGGGAATGGAATTCCAACTAAAGTCCCCAAAGTCAAGTTTGGGGAACAGAATGATGCTAAGTCCACTTAGAAGAACACGCAAGAACCAAGACTAGAGCATCAAGGCAGGTGGCCCAGCCCAAACTCAGGACCCCTCAAAAGTTCGCAAATGCAGAATCCCACGGCTGAGGCTGACGGCGGTGGCAGCCGGAGGAGCGCCTGAGAAATGACCGAGACTCTGAGCGCTGGTTACATGAAAAGAGATAATCAGATCCGTGTGGAGAGGACGGATTGTGCAACACGTGTCCTGGCGTAGGTGGCCACAGTTTTTGAAAAGCGGGGGGTGGGGGGAGAAAGAAAAGCTGAAGTTGGACTCTTACCCCACAGTGAGATCACTTCCAGATGGCTCCAAGAGACGGGAGGGCAGGTGAGGGGCGCACTGTGAGTGCTCTTACACTCTGGGGTGAAAGGCATTGCTAAGCGGGGCACCCAGGTCAGAGAGCAGAGTGGAAAAGTCATATCCCTGGGTGCCACCTGAGGCTGCCACCTGAGGCTCGGGAAGACCAAGAAACCAGTCACCACGTGCGACCGGAACCCAAGGAGCTCCTTCCCAGTGGATGACCACAGCCCTCACCGGAGCCCGCTGTCCGTGTTTGATGGACAGCTGAGGGCGGGGCCCATGCTCCACACGCTCAGTGGGGACTCTGTGGCACAGGGATGTCCAGTGTCTGGCCTAGCAGCTGGCCAGGCAGCTATCAAGACAACAGATGTGTGCATGGGAGCAGCATCAGTTCACAACAGAAGCAAACAGCCCAGGTCAACTGAGGGGGTGCCGTTCAAAGTCACCCGTCGAGGAGGCAGTGGACATTGGGACAACCCACCAACACCGAGGAGATGTACCGGGGGGGGGGGGTCTGAACAAGCCTGCCCTGGTGAGGAGCCCAGCGAGCAGGCAGGATGGCTGCCTGGGTGGTGGCCGGTGGGAGAGCTGCTCCATCTTCCCTCCCCAGGGTGGGACAGTGGTGGCTGTCTTCATGCCACCGCTGGGAGGGTTTGGGGTCACTGCAGGGACCTGGCATGCAGCAGAGAAGACCATGCATCGTAGCCCAAAGAAGCCAACACGGGTGCCCTGACTGCCCCTGTCCTCGGAAGCCACCCTTCCTCCCCAGGATGCAGGACTCCAGGGCCCTCTTGGGGCACGTGGCCGCCCATCCATGTCCCCAAGAGCTCCAGAGGGGCAGTCAACAGGCATCAGGCTCACTGCCCGGGGACTGAAAATGGAACCGTCCAAAGACATTCTTCTGCCTTCTTTGGAGAGAGGGAGAGGGAGAGGGGGTGGAGGAGGGCGGAAGCAGAGGCTGGGCATGGGCTGCTGGTGACGGCCACATGGGAGCCCTGTGACCACCTCAGTGACCACCTCAGTGACCACCTCAGGCCTGAGGGACGCAAATGGAATGGGGTGCGGGGCCCAGGCGCTGCCTGTGCTTGGGGTGGGACGTTCGGGTGCCTTGTTCGCCCTTCCTGGGTAGTCAGCCCGGCCCAGGGGACCTGGAGGCCCTGCAGACGTGAGCGGGCAGCCAGCCGGGCAGGGCCGGTTCCCTCCTCGGGGCCCCACAGTGTGGCTCCGGTCAGCTCCAGGCCACTCTTTCTGCTGCACGTTCCTGAGCCTTGGAAGCTAAAACAAGTGCCCACTTCCTGGGGGCTGGTGTCCATTTCCTGGGCAGACGCTGCCCGCCCTGCAGCTGCCCCAGGGTGCTGGAGCGTCCTGCCTGCTGGCCACCCATGGGGCCTGGTCCTCCACCCCAGGCCCCTCCTGCTGGTGTGGGCTGTGGCCTCCATGCCCTCTTTGGCTCTCAGCGTCCCTGTCTTAACCTGCGTCCACTGAAAACAGAGCCTGGGAAGAGGGTTCCCAAACGCCCGAGAGACTGATGAGCTGGGGATAGGAGAAGGGCAAGCAGGAGGGAGTCGGTGTAGACATTTTGGCCCTTGGGGGCTGGTGTCCACCCCACTGAGACCTCCCGAGGAAGGACACAAGGACCCTTGTGTTCTCATCCCCTTGGACAAGGGTGGCCCCTCTAGGGTGAACCTCCGCTCAGGATCCAGGCAAGGTGACCCAGTGTGCACTTGTGTGATGCTGACCACTGCCTATGGGGAACTGGCCTCTCAGTAAGAGAGGTGTCCCTCCTGCAGAGCTGGTCAGGTGACCCTGCCCCGGCCCCTGTCCTGCCCATCTGCACCCAGCCTTTCTGTAGAGTGGCTGCCCTGGCTGTGCCCTCATGGGCTGGGGAGAAACGAGCTCGCAGCTTGCATCTTAGGGTGTTGGTGAGTTCAGTCAGCGAGCAGTGGACGCGACTGCCCTGAGGTCGGTGTGAAGTGAAGTTCCAATCCTGGAGGGCTAGCGTCCATCACCAGTGACCACATAATCCAGATCCAACAGGTAGCAGGCCCTCCCCGGGACTGCTCCTTCTCTGCTTTGTTTCGTAAAGGGCTGGACTGGTCCATCATCTCCTGCTCTGCTTCCCAAGAGGCTGGACCCAGAGCAAGCGGAGGCTGTAGGTGGCGCCCGGATCCTCTGCTGAATGCTGGCGACCTTTCGTAGCTTGGAGACTAAGGGCCATGTGGAAAGTCTCCTAGTTCCCCTTCGCCCTCCTCCCTGGGGCTAAGATGGGAGACCCTCCCCGCTGGCCCTGCCTGCTGCCCCTGTCCAGCCCTCAGTTCCTCTGAGCAGAAGATGCCAACATTTCCCAAGCCACATTGCCCAGACCTTCAACATCCTCCGTCCCGTGGCCACCTGCCTCCTCTCCATCCACGATGGCCTTAGGAAACCACGTGAGCTGTTGGAGTGTCCCCAGCACCCTGCGTCCTCTGTCTACCCACACAGCATTTTCCTAGCTCTCCTCAGCCCACCCTCCCTGGGGACCCTGAGGCCTGTCAGGCTGGGAGGTGAGGGAAGGGCAAAGGGCCACCTGCCTACCAGGCAGACCTGGAAGAAAAGACCTCAGGGAGGACCTAGGGTGGCATGAGGGTGACATGGCATGAGGATGAGAGTCCAGATCCCTCTGCGGGGACTCGAGGTAGAATCCACAGGGAAAAAGGCTTCAATACAAACCACAGAAGAACCTCAGGAGAGTCGGAGGCCTGGGAATAAGCCCCGGATGTCAGGAGGGTGAGCCGCTGTCAGTCAGCTTCTTGTCACTATAACAAGTACCTGAGGCCATCACCTTATAAAGAAGAAAGGTTTAGCCTGGCTCGAGGTGTCAGAGTTTTTGGTCTGGTGGGACATTGTTGACCCACGGTGCCTGGGCCTGTGGTGAGCAGCAGCACCCGGCAGAGCTCAGCCGTCAGGAAGTTACGGGAGTAAGGGGGTGGACTGGGCCTGTGTCCCCTCAAGGGAAGGCCCCAGTGACCTGAAGACCGCCCAGTGGACCCTGCCTCTCAGTTCCCACTGTCTCTCAAGCTCAAGCTGAGAACCAGCATCCAAAATAGGACCGTCATGGCGGAGTGGACGCTTGCAGGAACCCGCCGGGGGGGGGGTGACTGAGCCCCTGGTTCCCTAGAGCGAGTGGCTGTGAGGCAGTGACAGCCCCTCCTTCTCCTCTGGACCCCCTGGGCACTGGGGTCACAGTCCCAGCGTCTCAGCTCCGGCTGGTGCTAAGAGAGGAGGTGTCCCTGAAGCTCACAGTGCGACGGGCCAGAGAGTTCAGATGAATGACCGGGATGCGAGAGCCTTAACCTCGGCAGCCACGGACAGGGACTGACCGGGAGGCCACTGTAAGCCCGTGGCATGTGGCTGGAGGAGGTGCCTCCCTGGGGGACGTGCCCTTGGGGGTTCCATTTAGTCCCTGGTGAGTGGAGCTCTCTGCTTCCTGGTGGCATGTCCCTCCTCCACTGCGCCCTTCCCCATGGACTTCTGCCTCACTGGGCAGAGCGACGGGCCGGCTGTCTACGGGTTGAACCTCTGAAGCCAGGAGCCCAGCTCAACCTCCTCACCCACCAGTTCTTGCCAGGCCTTGTGGTCACAGTGGTGTCACGGCGGACTACGGCAGTTGGCTGCTCAGATCATGGCCCTTTGCCTCACGTGTCCTGGCCCACAGGAGCCAGAAAGACGAGGGCAGGGCCAGCTTGCTTGAGGCGACTGATGACAATGTCCCTCGTCGCCCTGGGTCTGGCTTTGGGCTTCCAGGGGGGCGTGGCCAGGCCCAAGCTGAAGCCCGTGTGGAGCCAATGACTGCAGACACCCTGGAGGCTGTGGCCCTGGAAGGAGCTGTGTCCCTGTGCCCCAGGGGCTGAGTGTCCAGGGCCCCCTCAGAGACAACCTGAAGTCTAGACAGCCAGGCAGAAGACGGGGGTCAGACAACTCAGAAGACATTTTAACTCACAGAGAAGTGTCAGGGGCACCCACTCGCCCCCTGCAGAGGGGGCTCGTCTCCTTGGGTCCACCGCTCCCCCAGAAGTGCACCCGTCTGCGGACCCTGGGGTCCCGGGGTGGCAGGGTGTGCTTGCTGTGAGTCGCCCAGCTCACCTCAGCCTGCACCTTCAGGGGCCCATGGGCCCCCTCTGAGGGCCTGCGGTGAAGCCCAGCACATGGCCGTGTCCATCTAGCAGGGAAAGTGGAGGGAGAGAGGCAGGCAGAGGGATATGCAGGGGACCCAGGGCACTCTGTCACCCCCAGGGCCCCTCAGCAGCCACCTTCCAGGGACCTAAGCTCTCCTGGGAATGGCGCTGGGCTGGGCCGGCTGCACTGTGCCCTCCTGCCCCCTCAGCATCGATGGAGATGGGCGGGGAGCATCGTCAGTCCCCACCCTCTCTACGGGTGGCATGGCCCCCTGGGCCTTGGGTGTTTGGCCTCCCTGTTGTGAGTGGCCTCCTCTCTTCTTTGTTGAGTGTGGTCCTGGGGCAGAGACTGCTGTCACCCCTTTGCTTGGGACGGTGTGGCCCGCAGCTGTTGGGATGTTGGGACTACTCCCCGGGGATGGACCTGCCCCACCCACGGTGTTCTGTTCCCAAGGGCCTTGTGGGGGGCATAACAAGGACCCCAGAGGCATCTGCACCCTCACTTCCCAGGAGCCTTCAGCTCTAGGATCTCACCCTGGCAGGTCCTTCCCCAGTGGGGCCCCGTGTCATCACAGGGCCCTTACAAGAGGGAGACGTGAGGGTCACGGAGGAAGGTGACGAGGGGCACAGAGGAGGAAGCGCATGGGACGCGGGTGACTCAGGACCACCCTTCAAGGACAGAGGGGATAAAGGCCCCCCTAAAAGTGTGCCGTGGTCAGGTGGGGAGGGAAGGGCGCCCTGGGCACGGCCCAGGTTCACAGCCCGGGTCGGGAGCACAGTACTGGCATCCCCAGAGGCCAAGGGACCTGAGGTTCTGTCCTGGGCTCCTGTCACCCCCTGCACTCAGTAGGCTCTGGCTCGGTGGGCGACAGGCCATCCAAACAGCGGCTTGCGGGGAGAAGGACGTGAAGAGCATCGAGCCGGACCCAGCACCCAGGCTTAGAGCTGCAGGTCCCGAGCCCCGGGGATCAGGGCCATTTGACCTTTCCTGTCACCTCCAGAAGCTGGAGTTTCCAGACTCCAGAGGACAGCAGGTGACATTTCCCTACAGCCACTGGGACCAAGGAGAGAGGTGTTGGGAAACGCTGGGGGGGGGAGGGGGAGCACAGGGGAGGAAGAGGAGGGATGGAGGAGGGAGGGGGCACCGGGGAGGAAGAGGAGAGACTGAGGAGGGAGGGGGGACACCGGGGAGGCAGAGAGGGTGGCGGGGGGGGGGGTGGAGGAGGGAGGGGGGCATGGGGAGGAGGGGGCAGAGGAGGGAGGGGGCACCGGGGAGGCAGAGAGGGTGGAGAGGACATGCTCAGAGGTGACTCCAGTCCCAACAGTGGGCGGCTCTCCCCTGGGCTCTGGGGGCTCCCTCTGGGTGCTCTTCCCAGTGGGGTGGACTGAGAGTCTTCCTGGTATCCTGTGGGACCCTGGCCCAGGCCTCGAGGTGTTGTGGTGGTAGAGGGGACTTCGGAAAGCTCTCGCAGCTGGGCATTCTGGACAGGACAGTCCTTCTGTCAGGAGATGTGTGGTGTTTCTTTGGAGCTGGGTGAGCCGCCCGTGGGCCCTCACCCACCCTCCCTCCAGGAGGCGCCTCCCTGCCCTGGGCACTGCAGGACACTGGCCCTTGCTGGCCTTTCCTATGAGGACGTGTCCAGAAGTTTGGGCACCTTCTTACACATCTGGGTCACCTCTCCTGACCACCCTTCCTGGCTTCTCACGACTCCAGCCAGACGGCAGATATTTGGGAGTCTAAATACCAGCTTCTCCTTTTTATCTGATGAACCTCTTCTCCAAGCAACGCGGCGCAGGTTTCCGGGGAGAGGAAGAAACCTCAGGTGCTGGGAGCCCCAGGCCCTGCCGCCAAGCCAACGCCGTTGGGCTTACTGTGGTTGATTTTCATGTTGTGCGATCTCCTGTTAAGAAAGGGCAGCCCAAGGTCGTGTGTGTGCGGTTACACCCTTTATCCAGTATCCCCGACCCCAAGGAGGCGCAGTGGGGGCAGCCATAGCCCGGGGAGAATGCCCGGGACTGGAGCTCTCCGGGGCTGACCAGCAGGACAGACGTCCCAGTGCAGGCCCTGGGTGGGGTCGGCCCAGCAGCTTCACGGCCCAGTCTATCCTGGACCCCGAGGTGCTGGTGGCCTTGCAGGGTTCTGGGGAGAGAGACACTGCTGCTGCAGACACTTCCTGGGCCTTCCCCACTGTCCATAAGAAGCTGAAGACAGCAGGACTCGGCTCCACCCTGCCACGGACACTGGGTAGCAGAGCTGCCTCTGGTGGCCCAGCCCGCCTCACGGCCAGCTGGCCCAGGAACACCCTGCCAGCAGAACCAGCGACGCATCACTCGGTGTTTTGAAAACCATATTCCTACTAAGTTGAGGGCAGGTGGACCACAGCAGAGGACACCTGGAGTCACCCTAACCCAGGACACAGTCATTCCCACAAGGGGTGTGACCGTCAGGCCGTGGTCATTGTGGAGTGTGAACACGGGGAACTGGGTCAGCTGGCTTTCCCACAAAAACATTATGAAGAAGGAATCATTTTCTCCCCCCAGACATACAGTCCCAAAGTTCAAAGATAATTTTAAAGCTAAAAAATAAAATAAAATAAAAATTGTCCAAGTCCCATAGAAACACTTTTGAAATGGGGTTAAAATCCAACCCAGGCTCTTCCTCTGCGCACTGAGGAAAACCTGTGCGGCCTTCGCACCAGCTCTCCAGCACCCCGTGCCACTCTGAAGTGCCAGGAGGTGTGTCCCAGGCCCTGCACCGCCCCAAAGCCACCATGGGCCCTGGGAAGCCAGGAACAGGACACGCCCTCCCGAGTCGAGCAGGGGTTGTTGAGCAAGAAGAAAGTCTCGCGGCCTCTGTCCAGTTTGGGGGAACAGGAGCTCTACTTGCTGGCTCCCCACTGCCCATGGAAATGAAGTGGACAGGACAAAGTCCATCTGGGCAGCCCGCGGGTGGGTGGCCAAGCAGTGGAGGTGAACAGGCAGCGGGAGACTGTCCTGGGAGCACAGGCCCTCACTCCCATGGGGCCGGCACCCCCTGAAGCAGCCCTGACTCTCAGCCCTGATTGAGGGTGTCACTCGGCCAGGACCCGACGTGTTCAAGTGACGAGCCTCATTCCTCATCGATCCTGACCAAACGCCACACTCAGCGTACTGGGGGTACATTAATGCGCACAGTGTGGGATGACTCGGGTCCGGAACACTCACGGAGGTAGCTGCACTGTTAAGTGAGATGCTGTGCAAATTGATTTCTTCTTAATGACGTGTGCGAGCTTTCTTCTTGAAATGACGCATCCTCTCACCAGAAGTCGTGAAACACAGCACCGCAGGCCCTGGCAGCTCCCCCAGCCTCCCCTGGGAGCGACATCAGCTTCATGGGGTTACCAGTGGGGTTATCAGCGAGTTAGAAGTCTCACTGATCCCCTGTGAAAACGTCCCGGGGTCTTGGCATAGCCCCACAGGAATCACCAGCCACAAGCTGGTCCTCTCACAGTCCCCCTATTCCCTGGTGGTGGCCCAGCACTAGGTGCCTGGCGTCCTCGGTGCTGGGAAGCAGGTCGCGGGGTCTGCCTCTGAGCTGGGTTCTGTCCGTCCTGCTTGAGGGCAGCCTTCATGTCATGGACTGAAATGCCTGCTCCCCACTTCCTGCTTTTCACCTTGAACTTGACGCTGCTGCCCATCCCATTGCCGCCCACAGAAGCTATTTTAGTTTGACAGTCGGAGATGGATCTGCCGTCTTTTCAGCCATCTGTTTGGCAGAGAGCAAAGCCGTCTCCGCCCCACAGGAGCCTTTGCCACTGACGGAGACGCATCAGTTCTCATTTTCCTGGTGGCTGGTTCCGCTGCTGGCTCTCCGGCTTCCTTGCTGGCCTCTGTCCTTCCTCTTCCTGCGTGGCTCCTGCTTTGCCTGCTTTATCCTCTGGAGCCAGATGGGGACTCTGTTTGATTTCTGCCGAGGGTGACTGTGCTCTCATGGTCACCTGGAGGACGAGGGCTTTCTCATTTCGTGAGGGCGAGCTCCTGTGGCTGTGACTGGTTCCCCTCTTGGATCTGACCCTGCCCAGCCCCTGGAGTCCACAGGCTTCTGGTTCTCAGAGTGCGTGGGTGGCCAGGGGGTCTCAGCAGGGCTCAGCATGCCACTCGACTGTCCTGGGGGAACCACTGGCCATGTCCATTTCTGAGGCCTGTGCATGCTACTGAACCCTAAGCCTCTTGTCCAGTCACAGGGTCCCTCCCCCCTGTGGCTGGCCTGACCTCCTGCTGGGCCTGCACAGGTGACAGGAAGAAGGGGCCACACTGCCTCCCAGATGACCTGAACTTCAAACACAGCTCCCGGTAGTTTGGGGCAGATGTGTCCTAGAGGAAAAAGTACATCCGTGTTCTTCGATTTATGACAGAGTTAGATCCCAGTTAACCCACTGTAAGCAGAAAATGTCAAAAGTGTGTTTGATTCCCTTCATCTGTGGAACATCCTGGCTGTGCCCGGCTGCGCAGATGTGCTCAGGACACTCCCTTAGCCTGCCGTTGGGCAAAGCCATCCCACACGAGCCTGTTTTTCGAGAACGTTTTGAACAGCTCATGTGGTTGTGCAAAATCCCCCCGGCTTCGTGGCCCCCTGTGAACATGGTTACCTCTCCTGGAGCTCAAGAGCTGTTAGCACCTGGAGAGGACAGTACTACAAGTCTCTGGCCCAGGGAAAGATGTAAATTCAAAGTCTGAAGTCTGATCTCTGCTGGATTGTGCCACTTGCCCACCATAGTGACTTTGATAAATCCGAGGTTGAACCGTCTTGGGTCAGGGACAGTCTACCTGTATGGCAGAGTCAGCGTGTTCCCAGGGAGTCTGCTCACTGTGGAGGGATGCTCTGGGAAGGACCTGGTAGAGGGGCTTCACACCATGTGACTTCTCTAGCTGCCCTCGCTTGGACTACCTCTCCATCCTGAGGACCAGCACCCTGGAGCGTGGGTCCCTGAGGCCAGCACCCTGCAGGTGGGTCCTGAGGCCCATCTGGCTGTGGGTTCTCCAGCATATCCTCACACCACTTTAAGCCATGTTCAAACACTTGGGTGCTGTGCACCAGGTGACAGGTGACACTGACACTGCCATTGTGTTCCTGAGCACATTCCCACCTGTTCCCAGAGTCACATGAACCACTATGGACTCGTGGACCCTGGAGGGAAAGGGAGCCTTGGGCGGAGCAGCACTGCTGCTGAGGGAGACAGTGACAAGTTCAGTGACAGTCACAGTGACACCGCAGGCAGCGCAGTGTAAGCTCAGCTGGTTGGTCCAGCTGTGCTGTGGAGCATGTGGGAGCATCTGGGCAACCAGGACGGACCTGGGAGCCCTGGTGCCGGGAGGGAGGGAGGCTTTCTTTTTTCCCTGCAAACCTTGGCTTCAAGTGGATCCTGTTTCTGTACAAACAAAAGAAATTCGTAATAATGGAGCAACAACAGAAATCTTCCAGTGGGTCTGCTGAGAAACAGCTCCCAAGGAGCTGCGGTGGGCGGACACATGTGTCCCAGCTGCGCTGCAGACCAGGCAGGCAGGGCGCAGGAGGAGAGGAACCGGGCTGGGGCTCTGCGCATCCTCCCTGGACAGCAGTGTCCCCTCCAGACACGCCTCCTCCCACGTGCACCTGTGGGCAGGACCCAGCTCCCTCCAGACTAGCGGCTCAGCACCAGCTCAGCATCTCCTCAAACCAACTACTCTTCCCCCAGGAGGACCTCGCTCCCTGCAGTCCCCACCCACTCCATTTGGAACCCCAAAGTCCTTTGCAGGCTGCACCTAGGGGGCTTGCGCTCCCCGTGGCCTGAGCTTGGGTCACTCTGTGGTGCCCAGGGCATCACCTTGACCAGCACATAGGTCCTGAGGGCAGTCTCTGATGTCCCACTCTAGACCACCCTCCTTCCAGAAAGTCCTTTCCTTGAGCGGGAAGCGCACCTCCTGAGACTCCTTTGGAGACTTCTCACTGTGCGCAGGAGAGAAGCCACACTGTCCGCTCTGTGGCTTCGTGTTCTGGCCTCACTGGTTTTCAGCCTCATGGACCCGAAATTTTTCCCCTGAACAGACAACGGGATGAGCCCAGAGGACTTGTCCCCAGAGCACCCAGGATCATCAGCTGGTCACTGGGGGAAATGAGACCCGCCAGGAAAGGCCAGGGCTGCATGAGGACAGCATTAGAGTCAGCAGACCTGACCCTGGGCCCACCTTGTGGGTGCCCCTGTGGTCAAGGGGGTTTGGCAGGTGCAGACTCAAGCTGGGTGATCTTCAGGGGAGCTGGTAGGGGGTGTGTGGCTTCAGGCATCTGCAGGCCAACATGGTAGGGTCTCAGTCAGACCTTGAGTCCCCCCCTTGACCTTGTCTCCAGACTGCCAAGTCCAATGGCACCTTCTAAACTGCCCTAGAGTCCCTCCCTCTCCTTGTCCTAACCCCAGATGTTCAGGGTGCAGGAGGCGCCCCTTCCTGGGAGCGGCACGGCTCTGCCCCTTGCTTCCCACTGAGCACCACGGCCCTGTGCTGGGCGGAGTCAGCACTCCTCCTATCCCTGCCGCAGGGAGCATTTGGGGGGACTTCTGCTCCCCCTCTCTGAGCTGCGATGCTGGCCAACGACCCTGCATGTCCAGGGCAGCTGTGCTCAATACTCAGGCACGCAGACGTGGCCCTCAGGTGGCCTGAGAAAGTTCCGTGAGCCACGCCTGGGCCAGGACTCCCTGTATTGCCCAGCCCCCGACCCCCCGGCAGGTCTGCAGTCCCCACGTCCACCCAGGCGGTGTCCCCCCTTCTGAACCCTCAGGCCTCCTGCTTTCCACCTCGCTCTGCTGACGCAGCTCCTCGCTGTCCCCTCTTTTTTGTGACACTGATCCTCCCTGCTGTCAGAGGCCCATTCTGGGATGCCATCTCCCACCGTCAGCCCTGAGCCTCTCTGCCACAGGCCCGCTGCCCTGCGTCTTTGGCTCCTCTCCCTTCCTCTGCCCTAGGGGTGGATTCCTCCTGCACTCAGGGCAAGCCGTTGCTGTCTCTTGGCTTCATGGTGGCAGTTGGCACGTCCCTGGGCCTTGCCCCGCTGGCAAGTGCTGTAGAGAGGCAGATACTCCCAGAGGAAGAGCCCCTGGGCCAGCTGTGGTCCACCACCTGGACGCAGCCCCCTAGTCCCCGCTGGTGTGGGGGCCAAGTGCCGTGGCTCCTGGGAGTGCTGGACCTGGTCTTCTAGGAGGCTCAGCCCGTTCCTGGGGGTCTCATGCTGAGCCCTTCCCCTACTCTGGTGACGGGAAGGGACTAGGACTTTTAAGGCTAAAATATATACTTGGTTCTGATATCCCCAATATAAAATCAGGCCCATGGGACGCTCAACTCGGCCTTTTTGATCTTCCGTCTGTATCTGGGTTTTGTTTCTTTTTAACTCCTAATTCCCACCAACACCATGTCTTTGACTTATCTCTAGTGTTTCTGAAGAACGATGCTCAAACCCCCCCCCCCTCCAGCAGTGCCGACGTGGCCTAAGTTCCTGCCGTTCTTTGTGCCTTTAGGGAACACCCCAGGATAAGGGTTCTCCCCACTGTCCCAAGGTGGTTTCCAAGCTTCTTTCCCACGGGTCTGGCCCGTTGTGGTCACCTCTTCCTCTGCTGTTCCACTCCCTTCCGTTACCTTCTGGTGATGTCCCACTGAAGGCCTGTGTGCACTTGACCCCCCTCAGGGCTCCTTCTCTTCTGCGCATAGAGACGGCTGTCTTCCTCCTGCTCCAGCCTGGGGCTCTGGCCCCTCCTCTGGGGGACTGTGTGGCTGGGCACCCCAGGCGCGCCCCATGCTCCTCCTGAACCTAGAGACCTTCCTGCTTCTCTCTGATTCTAGAGAGGCACACGCAGCCTTTGTCCTCTGAGTAAATCTCTGATCTGGAGGCTGAAAACACAATAATATGTTTCACAAAATAATCTGAAAGTTGTTTCTTTTTCTGTGTCTGAAACAGTTTGAGTAGCATTAGAATCATCTGGTCTTTGAAAGTTTGGTGGGATTCTTTGTAAAATCCTCTGGGCGGGCCTGTTGCTGTTTTGTGGCTTAGTTCCTTGGTTGCCTCCTCCTTTCCTCTGTGGACGGTCTGTGTAGACCGTCTCTACAAGGGCGGCAGTGATTTGCATGAGGGTCCCAGAAAGCTCCGTGTGCTGAACGCTGGGTCCCCTCTCTATCTCCCTGGCCACGAGGTGAGCGGTTGGCTTCACCACACACCCCACCATTGCCATCTGGCACACCCTCCAGAGACCCAGAGCCATGGGCCTGCCCAATCCCAGGCTAGACCCTCCAGAACTGAGAGCCAAACACCCTTCTTAAGTTAATTATCTCAGGTCTTTTGATACAGTGACAGAAAACTGACCACAGCAAGGGTTAATTTTGACAAATCATATTATCAGGAAGTCACCAGTACTTTTCACATTTGCATACAATTTTGCAAAGTAGTTTCTTTAAATTTTTTTTTTTTTAGGTGTAGATGGACACAATATCCTCATTCATGTATTTTTACGTGGTGCTGAGGATGGAACTCAGTGTCTCGCATGTGGGAGGCAGGCGCCTACCCCTGAGCCCCAGCCCGCAAAGTAGT
The DNA here is from genome assembly GCF_047511675.1 of Marmota flaviventris. Classification (NCBI taxonomy): domain Eukaryota; kingdom Metazoa; phylum Chordata; class Mammalia; order Rodentia; family Sciuridae; genus Marmota; species Marmota flaviventris. The sequence continues at coordinate 2,312,874 of NC_092508.1, read as the reverse complement.
TTCTTTTAAAAACCCTTTCATTGTCATGTCTTGGTCCCTTCCTTCTGATTCTGTGCGCCTGGGCTTTCTCCCTTCTTCATGACTAGGTTAGCTTGTGGCTTGTCCCTCCCTCCCCCCACAACCGGCATTTAATTTATTTATTAGGTCCATTGTTTTATTTTTCCAAATGGTTAATTTTGGCTTTTATCTTTGTCACTTCCTGCTCTCTGCTTTCCTTTAGATGAGTTTGTTTCTCTGGCTCCCTAGTTAGAATATGTAATCCACTTCCTATTGCTTCTTTGTTCCTTAGTGATTTCTGCATTAAACTGTGAACTTTCTTTTGATGACTACTTTAACTTTGTCCCTATTGATTTCACTGTGACTTTCCCATTATCATCATTTTTAAAGAAATTCTCCAGTTTAGGCTTCGTATTTCCCTTTGACCCTGCAGTTTTTCATTTACAGGTTTCGCTGATCATCTGGCAGAAAGGCTCTTTTATAATCAATTTTGAGTTTGTTTCATTATGAACAAAAATACTGTGTGTATTAATCCTGCTTTCTGGGATTTACGGAGCTTGGCTTTGCAGGCTGCCATGTGGCCACTTTTCAGCAAATTTGGCACACACGGCCTCCCGTGGTTGAGAGCAGGGTGTGGGGCACCTGTAAGATTCCCCTCTCACAAACCTCACGGAGTGTGCTGTCTGGGTTCTTGGTGTGCTGCTGAGGGAGCACTCTGTTCCGTGAGCACACTGGTCAGGGAGGACTCTGTTGAGGGGGGTCACTGTTCAGGGAGGACACTGATCAGGGAGCACAGTGGTCAGGGAGGACATTGTTGAGGGAGGTCACTGTTGAGGGAGGACACTGTTCTGGGAGGTCACTGTTCAGAGAGGACTCTGGTCAGGGACCACTCTGTTCAGAGAGGACACTGTCCAGGGAGGACTCTCTTCAGGGAGGACTCTATTGAGGGAGATCATTGTTCAGGGAGGACACTGGTCGGGGAGGATACTGTTCAGAGATGTGACTGTTCAGGGAGCACTCTCTTCAGGGAGGACTCTGCCCAGGTAGGTCACTGCTCAGGGAGCACTCTGCCCAGGGAGCTCTCTGGTTAGGGAGCACGTGTGGAGGTCTACGCTGACTTGCCCGTGCCCCTGAGCCCCATCCAGGCTGACGGTGGCAGCTGTGTTCTCTGCACCTCTCCCTTTCTCCTGTCCCCGTCTTCCTCCTGCGGCCTCTGTGTGTGAGCTGGCACTGTCACTTGGAACGAGGTATTCCAATTGCTCTGCTCTGAACTGTGGCTTCTAGCAGTGTAAACGGCTGTCCCCTCATCCCCTGCCTGTGGCGGTCCATCTTTCAAACCAGGACCACGAACTGTGTTTTCTTTGCATATTGAATCCTGACTTCTCCCCCTCCTCCACATCTCTGTCCTTGGGCACCACTCTCACATGGAGGGTAGAGCTGGGCTTTTTTCTTGAGCTGGTCTTAAACGATTTTCCTGTGGATTAAGCCCTTTTAACTTAGTGCTGTGACAAAAGTGTCTGTCCCTGCACTATTCCTGAGGGTACGTTCACCATGTAGAACACGGTGCAGTCAACCTCTCTCCTCACTTGATCGCTTTAGCAGCTCTTTTTGGTTTGGGGTTTTAGTTTAGAAAGAATCCTATTTTCATGGAACTGTGGATGGCTCTGGGTGTGATACTCTCCTCTTTGTACATGGAAGACCTCCACGTGTTCTGAGGCCCCACCTCTTTGTTTGCTCAGTCTCCTCTCTTTGGTTTGCCCGTCTTCATTGAATTTTGTGAGCCCCACCTCTGAGTACCTATTTTTAACTATAAGTAAGTCCTTGAACTTATTATTTTCTCTGTTTATCCTCCCATTTTCTATTTTATCTAAGAATACCTCTTTTGTGCACTATTTCTTGCTTTTATTTGCACTGCTTTTTGTTGTTGAGTATCTTAATCTATAAGGTATCCTTCCTTCTGGGAATGGAGACGCACTTTGACATTGAGACGCGGAACATCTTGAACATGGCGTATCATCTGCCTGTTTTTTTTCAGACTTGATGCAAATCCTCTGCAGTTAAGTGCTGTGTTTGCTGAATGTCTGACATTTTTCCTCTTTCCTCCCAGGGAGCTCGGTTACTCCCTCTTTTCACTGTGACCTTTAGGTCTCCTTATTTACTCTTCCTTTTGCTTCTCTCATCTATCTTTGGTGGATTGTATTTTGTTGCCTTTATAATGTCCTTTTTTAAAGGGAAAAAAAAACCTTTGAATTTCCTTGCTAAATTCTCTCTCTCTCGCTCACTTGAACTCATGAGTGGCGGTTGCTCTAAAGGCTGGGTCCGACCCTCCACCACCTGACCCCCAGGCCCATTGGTTCTGTCTGTTGTTCCCCTGGGTTCTGATTTTTTCCTTCTTTAAGTTTGCATACTGATGGTGTGGTGTGTGGAAGTTGAGAAGATAATCGAGGTGCAGGACCTGATGCTCCAGGCGCGTTCACACTTATTTCTAGAAGGTGGCTCGAGGACTTAGAGTGACTGAGAAGGAGCAGACGTGTCCTTGCGACTCCACAACCTTCAGATCTCCCAGAGCTCCCTCCTGGGCGACCGCCCCACTTCCTCTCCTCTCCTCTGGAGTGGACCGAGGACCTGGAGGGACCAGGCTCTGCCCTTCTCTCTTCCTGGGTGGACGGTTTTCGACGTTTCTTTGCTTTCTTTACCGCCTGGTGTCTTCCAGCAGAGATTTTGGCCCAGGTTTTGCTTTTTCTTAGTGGAAAGGTTGGCAGGAATCACCTCTTCTCTCATTCCCAGAACTGGAAATTCTGGGTAATTTCTGTGCTATTTGGCATTTTCCATTTTTTATAGCACACATATATTAATACTTATAGAGAATTAAGACAGCAGGTCAGTGTGGAGCAGGTACATCGGGATCATGGATGGGAACCCCTGGCCCCTGCATACCACATTTCATAAAAGAGATGAAGTTGCGGACCCCCCGGGGGTCACCCGTTCTCCCCTCCACCCACCAGTCCTGGGGGAGAGAACAGAAAGCCTGGGAGGCGAGAAGCACTGAAGGAGTGTATGTGGCCCCCGTCAGCCGGGTGTCTGCACTGCTGCCCTAAAACGCCCCAGCAGCCTATGACCTTCTGAAAATCAGCCCCATGTTTGCACCCAGGGAAACCCACTGGACATCAGAGTCACCTGTGGGTTTTTTTTTTTTTTTAATATTTTGAGTATTTGTTCTCCTGCGTCTAGATCTTTCACCTCTTTTTTTTAATTTAACTCACTTTCTTCTCTTTAGCTTTTGGATCAGCTGAAAAGCCTGTATAAGTTTACAACATTAATAGCATATTACACTGTGAAATATTTTGCAACTTGAGGCCAAGTTAAACATATGGCCATTTTAACTTTATTTTGTTGAAACCTTTTTGGGAATGCCTTTTATCCACTCTGGGCAGGTCTGACTATAGAAGGATTTTTAGCCGCATGTTGAGCACATGACTTGGTAGATCTGGACACCGGGGAAGGGGCCAGATCTCTCCTGTGGGACAGGAAAATCCTTGGGTTGTGCTGGAATTTTTTTAATATCAACAATTGCTCCAGTAATATTAGTCATTCTCTTGGGCTTCCAAGTGCCTCACTTACAGCACATTTCTTTTATGGTAGAACTTAATCTGCAACAATTAAATGTACAGAAATAAACTGACAATCTCAGCCTTTACACTATCATCAACTTGAGCCTAGAAGGAGACAAGTCTGCCTGAAGTGCGCCAGAGAAGTCCTGACGTGCGCCGCCCCTGCCTCTTCCCTCCTGAGGTCACGAGCAGCCTTGGCAATGCATCATGCAGCGATCCTTAATTGGGCGCCTACTGTGTGTACAGCACAGGGCTGGGTCCTTGGAGGCTGCCCAGCCTGACAGCACAGAGTTCTGCCGCCTTGCCTGAGGGTCAGGGCTGGCGGGGCTTTGGCGGCCCCCACATGGAGCAACACAGAGGGAGGCTGTCCGCCGGAAACAACCTCCTCGAGCTTCACCGGCAGCAGTGTCTGCGTCACAGAGTTGCCCTGGACTTGAAGGAGAAGCATCATGGTGACCTTAGCTCACGGGCCTTGGAAGCCTCTGAGCTGTCTGGGTTTGTGCCCTTGCTGGGAGCCCTGGACTGCCTCCCTCTTGTGACCTAAAAGAGCAGATCCAGAACTCCTGACACTTCTTCCTGATGCCCCGTGTTAGGTACAGAATCATAAATCTCAGAAGTGCTCTCTGGGAGGTCTTGATGTTGGGACAGGGCCCCTGAGGGTCACTGCTTAACAGGGTGTGGCAGTGCTGGGCCGGGCCTCTCCCACTGAGATAGAGCAGAGAGCCTGTGAAGGGGTCAGGAGCCCAGCACGTCCAGAGGAGGGGGCGGGTGGAGCCGCAGGCAGGGCCCCTGGACTACTGGGCTGGAGGACACTGGCCTTGGTCACTGAGAAGTGTGGGGCTGAGTTTCCCAGGTCTGCTCAGAGGCCAGCTGCCGTCCTCACGAGGACTCTGTAACGGAGTGGACAGGTATTGTTTTATCTAATCAGGATTCAGTGTCCAAAATCCATGATCTTTTCTTTTGGCAAGGAGAACTGGCCTGTGAGTGCCCTTGTCCTGCTCCTTCCCACCCCCACCCCGGCAGGACGCAGGACGAGCTGCAGATGGAACCCCGGGCAGTGCTGGGGGTTCCCGAGGCCTCTTCCTCCCCCCTCCCCACAGCACCCTGTGCTACTGTGGCTGGGCGGTGGGGAGGGGGACAGGAGGGGGCCGTCCTCCTGGAGGAGAGCCTTGGCGGTGGGCAGCTGGTGTTGGGAGGACACGGACTTTCCCTTTCTGTTTTCTGGAAAATTTGCCTGAGGTTGGAAGTTGTCTCCCTGAGAATCTGCGGGTTCCTAGTGAAGGGAGGGGCCCTTGGCGGTGAGCTCAGCTGCTGGAAAGATGAAGGACTCTTCAGACGGTCGAGTCGGTGGGCAGTGTTGTTCCTGCGCCCATCCTGTGGCTCCCTCACGTCCCCAGGACCTTCAGCGACGTCCCACCTTCCCTCTCACTCAGGTAAACCACCCTCTCCTTATTTCTTGGACTAGTCCATGAGGAATCTGTCAAACTGAGCTCTCCTCTTCAGGGTAGTGGCTTTGGGTTCTTGGACTTTATCATTCCCCTGTTGATATTCTTTGTCATTTTCCACCACTTGTACTGTCTGCGAGTGCGTGTGTGCGGGCACATATATGTGTGCGTGTGTGTGTGCGTGTGCATGTGTGTGGGCACGTGTGTGTGCATGTGTGGGCACGCGTGTGTGTGTGGGGGCATGCATGTGCGTGTGTGTGCATGCGTGTGTGCACGCGTGTGTGTGTGCATGTGTGGGCACACGTGTGTGCGCTTGTGTGTGCGTGTGTGCACGTGTGCGTTTTACTGGGGGTTGAATTTGGGGTGCTCTACCACTGAGCTACATTCCCAGTCTTTTCTGTTTTTATTCTGAGGCAGGCTGACACTTGAGGGAGGATCCCTGGCCTCACTTGTGATCCTCCTGCCTCGGCCTCCTGGGTCCCCCGGATCACTGCACGGCTATGACTTGTACTCTTGATTTCGATTGCTGTGTCTATTCCTTCCTGCTTCTTCCTGGGACTGGACTCTCTACCTCTTTTTCTAACAAGGATTTCAGCCATCTCTTCAAGCATGGCCTTGGCTTCCCTCTGAGCCCCGCTGGCTGCCCCTGCCCACCTGCGGCAAGTGTCCTTGTGTGTGTGTCATCAGCCAGCTAAAGAACTTTTCTAATTTCCCTGGTGATTTCTTCTTTATCCATAGTTATTTAGAAGTGTATTATTTAATTTTTAACTCCTTGGAAAATTTTTAGGTTTTCTATTATAGATAGACAGATTTCTATTTTTAGATGTCTTTCTATTGGTTTCTGATTGATTTCTGTGGTGGTCAGGAAACACAAGCCTTAAACTTATTAAGAATCATTTGATGGCACTAGCATGTGCTCGACTTGGTGGGTGTTTGGAGCAGGTGGCGGGTTCTGAGTCTCAGTGGGGCACGGGGGTCAGCCCTTGTACATCAGCGCTGCCTTTCTGTCTTCTTGCCTCTCAGTGACAGACAGTGGAGTGGACAAGTCCAGCTGTGGTTCTGAGTTCGTCTGTTTTTCCATCCGGTTTACCTGTTGTGCTCTGTGTGTTTCGCAGTGTGATCATCACCGGCTTACACATTTAGGATTCGGGGGTCTTTGTCTTCAGGACAGGCAGCAGTCTCTGATCCTAGGACAGAGAATCTTCATCATACCATATTGTTAGGGAAAACGTCCCACGTAGGTGGCAGGAAACACAGGCAGATGGGACGTGTGCAGCACACAGCAGAGGAGGCTCTGCACACAGCACTCAATGATAGAGAAGGGAAGGGGGGCGGGCCAGGCTCCCCTCAGCCAGCAACATTTATTGGCGCATCCTTTGTGCTGGCACAGAGAGTACGGCCAAGGACCACTTCTGTCCTTGACTGCAGCGGTGACACTCACTGGTACCACGTGCGGTTCTGTGTGCAGCGGCGACCCTCACTGGTACCATGCACGGTTCTGTGTGCACAGCTCTGCGTCCTTGTGTGAGGGCTGTGTAGTGACGGACACCCAGTCAGGGATGGGAAGTCTGGAAGTCGCCTGGCTTACTAATTTGCCAGTGTTGCAGCCAGGAAGGACAAGGACAAGCTTCCTCCAGCTCTGGGAGACTCCGAAGTCTAGGCCTGTGGCACTGATGACATTTCCACCTCATTCCTGAAAGTGCCCCAGAGGGCGGCTGCCCCTCCAGGAAGGTCCAGGACCAGGTCCCTCGGACAGGTGGGGCTCAGGAGCTTGTCTGCCACAGGGACTGCCATTCGACCCCACAGGGGAGCTGTGACACCAGGTGCAAATGGGCCTGCTCTCCCGTGTCCACCTTGGCCAATCCCACCAGAAAGGGTCAGGTGGACGTCTGGGTAGGGTCTGCTCACAAGCAAGGGGTATCGAGGTATGAAGCTCCCTCCAGGGGGTGCCAGCAGGGTGTGTGGTGTGGTGAGCTCTCAGCTCTCACGGAAGCAAGTGGCAAAGCCGCATGGAGTCCTTGCTCCCTTCTCCTCCAGGAAAAGGATGGTTGCTGGCGGCTGGGGCTTCCACCCCCGTCAGTCCAAGAAGGGCTGAGCACGGCGTGAGCAGCGATCTGTCATAATCACGAACCCAGAGGGACTTCCAGGCAAAACCTCATGGGGAAATGGAGCATTTGGGGCCTGTCCTTGGGGTGCCGCCTGTGCAGGAGGCCTGCCTGGGCTGCGCTGCCATCAGGGGGGTCTTAGCGAGGGCGAGCGTCCAAGTGTTCAGCAGATGTGGGTTTTCAACGGGGCGACCGGGGTCCAAATGGAAACGGTGCAGTAAAAGTTAATCCAGTTGTTCTGATTCTTCTCCAAACATGATTTATCTTACGATCATCAGAATTTCGATGAAAGGGGAAACTCAAACCCACTTTCGTCCCTTTGCTGTGACTCACCCGTCCATGTTCCAGGGTGCGAGTCCTGCTGGTTTGGCTGCCCTGGGCCAGCGCTTCCCTGGAAGTTCTATTTTGGGACGCCCATCAGCATTCCTTTCCCCTGAACCTTTGCAACGTCCCGGTTGGCCTTCTAGATCCTTCCCAGAAAAGCTGGCGACCGTGAGCTCCTGCTGCAAGGCAGCACGGCCGGCCTTAATGTGCAGCACATTTCACGGCTGAAGTCACTTCTTAAGAAGCGACGGCGACCCAGAAGGTGTGGCTACAGAATTCACGATGCTCCCAGGAAGCCTGGGCCTGCCTGAGGCGGCTCGCTCAGCTGCGGGCATGGGCTGCTGTCCTGAGTGCAGGGCAGCCTTAGTAGGACAGTCATCCAGAGCCGGGTGCGAGGTCGAGTCCTGCCTAAGGAGTCGGAGATGGTGGGGAGTTCCCGTGGGTGTGGTCTCACCTGCCGTGCTGGGTCTCCTGTGGATCACAAGATCACGCTCCTGGGGTGGTTTTGAGGATTGCAGGAGGCCAGGCAGGGTGTGATGGGCCTCTGTCTAATGGGCACCGGCTGCAGGTCCTGGAGGTGCAGAGACGAAGGTCCCTCCTGCCTGGGAGCACCGGCTGCCTCAGGGTACTCAGCACGCCAGGCTGCCCAGAGAGATCAGATTGTGTCCAGGGCACTTTGGCTGCTGTGATTCCAAGGTGGGCAGGAAGGTCACTGCTGGTCCTAGCAGGCAGAGCAGGGCCACGGGTGTGGATTGCTACCCTTGGCATGTGTGTCTGGAAGGGCTTCTCCTCAGAGCGTGAGTCCCCACCGCAGTTCAGCACGCGCTCTCACTGATGTCTCCAAGCCTAGTCCAGTGCCACCGGGCCACTTAGCTTTCTCAGAAGTAGCAATGAGCACGTGCAGTGCTTTTTAACCTTTTGCTCCAAGAGTGAGAGTCTGGCTTCCACCCTCTGCCATCTCAGCCCTTCAGACCCCACAGAGGCCCGGCAGGATCAGAGCTGCTGAGCCCAGGAACAGCGTGGTCAGGCGGAGCGTGGTGTCCAGGGGCTGCTTCTTCTGCCTTCGGAGTTGCTTAAGCCAGCCCTGTCTCAGGCCCTCAGAGGGGGCCCTTTGTAGATTCCTGATAGAATTCCATTCCTTGTTCAAGACTGCTTTTCCCCGAGGTTGCTCAAGCTCCTAAGTGACTTTCACCTGCGTGTCTTAGGGCTCACCGTGTGTTGCCAAAGTCTGCAGGTTTGGACAGATCCATGTCTTATCCTCCGTGATGGCATCTCACAGCCTAGTTTCACTGTCTCAAAAACCCTGAGCCTCACTTCCCTGCTCCTTCCAAGCCCTGGACCACACTGACCTTTTGCGACCTTTCTGGAGTAAGCCTGGTTGGAGACCTAACACTGGCTTCCTTCCCTTGGCAACATCTGTTAGGGCTGCTCCCTTCCCCTTCCGGGGCTGACGTGCTCATTTCTTTCTGTTGCTGAATGGTCTCCCCCTGCGTGGATGTACCAGCGTGTTCCGACTTCACCAGGTGAGGAACATCTTGGTGGCTTCCACTGTTTGGCAATCGTGAATGAGATTCGTATGAACGTCGTGTGTCGGTTTTCATGTGGACAGGTTTTCAATTCAATTGGGGTAAACCCCCCGGTGTGCGGTTTTCTGAATCCCTGGTCCGACTGGTTGGCTCTGGGGGAGCTGTCCCTGTGCTTTCCAAGTGGCTGCACTGCTCTGCACCCTGTGGCTCAGCATCTCATCAGCACTGGGAATTGCCCGGCTTTTGGATTCTAGCTGTTCTACGAGGAGGGGAGCCCGACGTCTTTTTGACTTACTTTCCTTAAGGATAAATGACGTGAGCATCTTTTTACAGAGAAGCAAAGGCTGATTCACCACTGGTACATAGTTTTCCCAAGTGTATGTTCCGATCTTCTGTCATATGCAGGTTGAGCTGTTTGTCTTCTTGTTTTTGAGTTTTAGGAGTCCTTCGTGGGCTTGGGATACAAGTTCTCATCAGGCAGGTGTTTTCAGGTCCAGTCTGGGCTTGTCTTCATTCTGTTAACAGTGTCTCAGCAGAGCAGAAGTTTTAAATTTTAATGACGGCTAACTGATCGATGTTTCTATTATGAACTAGGCTTTGAGTATTGTATCCAAAAACTCATCCTAAACCCGAGTCACCTAGATTTTCCTTCTGTGTAATCTTCTGGAAGCGTTGTAGTTCTACATTTCGCACTTAGCTCTAGGACCCGTGGTGAGTGACTTCTGTGGACGGTGGAAGGTGCCTGGATCTTCTCAGGGGCAGGACAGGAATGGAGTGTCCGGTTGCCCCAGTTCCATTGTCTGGGAAGAATGTTTCTCACGGAATGGCCTTTGCTTCTCTGTTGAGGACGATCGCCTCCTGTGTGTGGGTCTGTGGGGGCTCCCGTCTGCTCCTGGGTCTGCCCGCCTCCCTTCTGCAAAGAGCACACGGTCTGCTGGCTGCAGCTTCACAGCAGCTCTTGCCACGGGGCGATGCCAGCCTGCCCCCTGTTCTTCTTCAGCACGGTGTGGCTAGACTGAGTTCTGTTGGCTTGGCATTTAAACTTTAATCAGTTTGTTAATATCTACAAAATAATTTGCTGGGAATTAGATTAGGATTGCACTGACTATATAGACCAAATTGATAAGAATCAACATCTTAATATTGACTCTTCTGATCTAAGAACATACACTATCTCTCCATTTGTTTAGATATTCCTTGATTTATCAGTGTTTCTCGTGTGTCTAATAAATCTATTTATTAGAGACGTCTAATGTTCTCTACATAGATTTTGCATGTATTTTGCCAGGTTTAAATTGTGCTGTTTAAATGTCTGACTCTAGTTGTTCATTGCTGGTGCATGGGAGAGTGATTGGTGTGTGTATCTTGTATCCTTGTTATAACCAACAGACCTAGGAAGGCATTGCTTGTTTTTTTGTTTAATTCTTTGGAATACTTAACACAGATAATGATGTCATATGCAAAGGAAGAGTTCTCCCTTTTCTTCACCAATCTGTAATCTCTTAATTGCTCTCTCCTGACTCTGCACGGCCAGGACCTCCAGTCCAACACTGAGTATGGGTGACGGGAGGAGCTGACCCTGCCTTTTCTGGGACTTTGAGGGAAACCATCCGTTCTCTCCCTGAAGCACCATCACAGTTGTCGGGATTTTGCAGATGGTCTTTTGCAAGCTGAGGGAATTCTCTTACCTTGTATCATGGCTGGATATTGGTTTTGTCAGAAGCTCTTTCTGTGCCAGTAGATATAGTCGTATGATCATTCCTCGCCAGCCTGTCTACAGAGGATGACTGCCTTGTTTTGGAGTTCTAAGCTAGTCATGCGCCTGGAGCTGACTTGGTTGTGGTGTGTGCTTGATTTTATTCATTGTTGGCTTTGATTTGCGATGTTTTGCTGAGGGCTTTGGCATCTATGTAGAAGAGATATTGGTCTGAATCTTTTTTTTTTCTGGCAATTCTTCATCTATTTTTGGTTTTAGGGCAATATCAGCCTCACAGGAAGAATTAGGAAGTGTTCATTCTGTTTCCATTCTTTTGGAGAATTTGCCAGTGAAACTATCTAGGTTGGATGGGATTTTTTTTTTTTCTGGAAGATTATTGTTTACTCATTTATTTAAAATATTTGTAGCCTTTTTCAGATGATCAATTTCTTTTTGTGGAGTTTGTCTTACAAGAAATTGGTCCATTGTTTCAGTTACCAAATTTGTGGGCATTGAGTGGCTAATAGAATCCCTTCCTCACCCCTGAAAGGGCCCACGGTCAGTGCAGATGACCCTGCTGCTTCTGATACTAGTAATGTGTGTCTCCTCTCGTGTTGTTGGTCAGCCTGGATAGGGGTTTGTCAAATTTTTAAATATTTCAAAGAATCAGCTTTTGGTCTTGTTGATTTTCTGTTATGAATTTCATTTATTTTTGTGCTAACTTTTATTATTTCTTTTTTTTTCTACTTAAACATCATCTGCTCTTTTTTTTCTAGTTTTCTAAAATGGAAGCTTAGAATATCAATTTTAGTTATGCCTTCTAATATATGAATCAAACACTATAAATTCCTACAAGTTGTGTTTTCATTTTCATTTATTTTAAAAAAAAAATTTCTTCAGTTTCTCTTGAATTCTTCTGTGACATGTAGAAGTGTATGTTTAATTTCCAAAGACTTTGGGATTTTCCCGTGTGTTTCAAAATTTCTGGATTAATTCCATTGTGGTCCGAACCACGACTCTCCTGACTCCTATTCTCCTAGGTCTGGTATGGTGGGTTTGTGGCTCCCAGTGTCTGCCCTGGTGCCTGGTGTGTGTGGGCTGGGAGGAATGTGCTGCTGGGGTTGGGTCAAGTGTTCAGAATGTCCGTGTGACCTGGCTGCTGTGCTCAGTCCAGCTGGGGCTCAGCTGGCCTGCGGGCTCCGCGCGAGGCTTGAGTTGTTCTGGTTAGACGCCGACCTGGGCTGGTCGTCGGCTGTGACCTGAGCTCTAGCACCTTTGCCTACAGGTTTCTGCATGGCTTTGGGGTGGGTGCCGGCGGGGCGTCCCTGGTGGCTGTGGAGCCCCTCGAGGAGGGGCAGACGGCCTCAGAGGTGGCCTGTCAGGATCCCTCCCCGCAGTGGGTGAGGCGAGCTGGCTGTCCCCGTGCCAGTGACTTGAGGCAGGAGGTCAAGCTGTTAACTTGAGGCCTGTCCCTCCTCCTTCCAGAGCTTGATTCTTGGGATAAGGGTGGGGCAGGGCAGGCAGCATTTGGTCCCCAACCCCACCCACCCGTTGTCAGGACGCCCTCCACTTACTGGGTCGGAGCCTGCACCAGGAGGTGGGGTCGGCCCTCTCCAGAGCCTCGCCCTCCCAAGCTGACGGTGAGCTCAGGGCAGCCGGATCCTCGGCCACCCCGCTCTCGTCTCCCTCTGCTCCAGGTGCCTTTGCTGGCTGCACGGCCCTCATTCTTGGAGGGCCTCCCCCCCTCTCCCTGGGGCAGTGCTCTTCTCTCCCTCACTGCTGGCTCTCCAAGGAAAGGGGTGTGGAATGAACATTCCATGCCGCCCCCCACAGTCGCAGCCTTAGGGACTGGAAGTGACTGGGACAGACCCTCTGACCACCCCGAGTACTTCCCCACAGCTGAGCTCCTTCTATGCTAAACTCTGGGTGCCACGAGGAGCAGAGGAAGCAGCCCAGAGATGCGTGATCACAGTGTCAGACTCACAGGCAGCAGAAGAGAGACAGAGCAGAGTTCGAATCCATGGGGAATGAGCTCGGAGAAGTGCAGAGGCTTCTACAGACCAGGACCCAGGAATCCTGGTGGCACATATCCAGCAGTGGATGTTGTCAACTGCAGATTCACTCTAATCCACCTGCCTGGGCTACTTGGGCCATGTGGCTCACCTGGCCAGCTGTTCTCCTGGCCAGGCTGTGAATCCCCACCTCACAGATGAGGACACCCAGATAAGATGGGCACGGTGACGGGCTCAGGGTCACGCAGCTTGCTGGGGGGCAGAGCCAGGCCAGAAGCAGCTCCCTTGTTTTCAACATGACTTTGTCTGCACCAGTTACCTGGATCCTCACACTGCAGCCATGGCCGCTGACCACCAGCACAGCCACAGGTCACTCTGGTGTCCACTTCTACATATGTAGCAGCTGTGACCAGCATGGTCAATCTAGCAGGTTCTGGCGAGGGGCGAAGGGGGATAAGGAAAATAAAGACTCACACACTTACAGATGTTTCTGAAGATAAATCTGGGGTCAGGTGGAGCGCTGCTCTCTGATGGAGAAGCAGTTCTAAAGAATCACACCAGCAATCTTTATTATATGTGTCTCATTAATTAGATTAAAGATGCAAGTGTTATTCTTTGTACCCAGAAAGTTACAGGGCTGCAACATTATGCAGCTTTTCTGCAGCTACATTCTACAGTTGCGATGTGCAATGTTAGGAGAATGGTGCAGCTCTCCAGAAAGTCCGTTGTTCAAAGTTACTGTTAGGCAGGCAGGTTCAGGAGCAGCGAGCTGGTGAAACATCGTGGTTGTCTAGCAAGAAGGTTCCTCTATCCCCAGGAGCTGTGTGCCTGAGGTCAAGGTCGAGGCTGATAAGACTCCAGCACAGAGCCTCCTCATGGAGGGTGTTACCATAGCAACCAGCCATCCCCCACCTTTGCCCAGAAACTTTCCCAGGCACCAGGCATGCCACAGCCATGAGGCCATCAGGGACCCCGATGTCAGCAGACCCTGCTCTCCCGTTCTGTCACCACTCTCTACATGTAGACACCCTAAAAACTAATGACTTAAGATGACACTTTGATACAGTCTTTTGTGGCCCCAGAGGTTGATGGGGCTCAGCAGGGTTCTCCACGGGTCTCTCTGCAGCTGCAGGCCCGGGGAGCCAGACTCTCCTGGGCTGGGCTTTCAACGTGGCACCTCCCAGACAGGCAGTCGAAGCTGGCTGTTATCTGGGAGTTCAACTGAGGCCCATATCTAGCCTCCCCATGTGGTTTGACCTCTCACACCTTGGCTGTGATGAGAGGAAATGCTGCCAACAGCAGCGAGTGTTCTAGGAACAGGAAATGGAAGTCCCCAGGCCAGCCAAGGGCCATGCAGTAATGGGCACAGCGTCCTTACTGTGCTCCACTGGCTAGGGCAGACCCAGGGTCAGCAGGTCCAGGAATGAACAAATGCATCTTACCTCTGGACTAGAGAAGGTCAGCTCCAGGAGCCTGTGTAATGGAGGCAGGGTCAGAGCCATCTTTGGAAAACTCCAATCTGCCACCCTGACCACGGCAAAGAAGACAGCCTTCACGCAGAGCCCTTTGGATAAAGCTTTGCCAACTGCCCAGGAGAGGACAAGCCACGCCCGAGTCCCTGCTGGCCTGGCAGCCGTTGTGGTCCTGGGGGAGCCTGGGTCTGGGGCGTGGAGACAACTGAGGACCAGGGCTCTTGCCCAGTCACTCTCCAGGCCTCAGACCCTCACCTGAAATGGGTCGGGACCCTCTGGAGACCTCTTTGGGAACATGATGAACTTCATCTGAGTCCAGGGCTACAGCCACCAGCTCCTTGGACACCTGATCAGGGCCTCTCCCCAGCCACCGTGTGACTGGTCGATGGAGGTCAAGATTGCTCCACACAACCGTTGCTGGTGACCTGGTGTGGGGGGAGCCCTCCACTGCTGCAGAAATGGGGAGAGGGCGAGGGGGCAAAGGTGGGGCCCCAGCACTTTCCACTAATGCACAAAGCAGAAGACTGAGCCGGCCGCGGCTGCCAGGTGTTAACGATTTCCTCGCCGCCGCAGGGGAAACGGAGGAGCCCGAAGCCCCGGCCCCGCAGATGAATGGCTGGCCTGGTGTTAAGTCCCGCATTTAACAGCTTGATTAATGGGCTGGAGGAGAGTGACGGCTAATGAAATGTGCAGGTGGCCGCTGGAGGGTCGGCCACTAAGGTAACAACCGTCGCAAGACATGGGCGCCTGCAGGGAGTCCTGCACCCAAAATCCCCTCCTCACTTCAAATGCGAGGAAACCATCCATTGTTAATTCACCCGAGATGTTAGCCATCACCCAGGACGTGCAGGCCCCCCAGGAGGCGGACGTGGCCAGGTGCAGTGAGATACGGGCCCAGAATTCTAGAAACTCACAGACCAACTCAAAGTGGAAAACGCTGAAGATGTTGCCATGCGATGAGGAAGAGCTCTCCCCAGCACAGGGCCATGAAACCTCAGAGACAGGCGCAGCCCTAGGTGCGGGAGGAGACCCCACCCACAGAGACGGCCCTTTCCTGGAGGGTCCCCACCATGGGGCGGAGAAGGTGGGAGCCTCCTCTCTCCCGTGG
Source organism: Marmota flaviventris (assembly GCF_047511675.1). Lineage (NCBI taxonomy): Eukaryota > Metazoa > Chordata > Mammalia > Rodentia > Sciuridae > Marmota > Marmota flaviventris. The sequence goes on along the minus strand of NC_092508.1, from coordinate 2,297,578 downwards.
AGCATCCACAGATTCGGTCCCTGTGCTCCCCAGGCCCCTGGCCTCTAGCCTGGAGGGCCCTGCCCCTCCGAGCTGCCACTCCCTGCTCACTTGGTGGCCAAGGCCTTCACACATGGTGCTTCCTGTCTGCTGCCATTCCACTGCTGGCTCTGGTCTTTCTTTGACTCGAGAAGAAACAGCTGCTCCTGGCCTTCCCGCCCGCCCAGTGCCCCAAGCCAGGGCCCAGCCATCCTCTGCTCACAGGCTCCCCGTGGCCCCCCATGCTGCCTGGCCTCGGGTCTGCCCTCCAACTCCACACCCACCTCCCTGCACAGTGCGCAGACCCCGGCCCACCCCAACTGACTGCCTCAGGTGCCAGGGCTCAGCCCTGGGTCCTGCTCTGTCCAGGATCCTTCTGGATCCCCCCAGATCCCCTCCTGCCCGAGTCTCTGCCAGGTCTTGGGCCCCGAGGCAGGGTGGGGCACCAGTGAGAGCTACCACATGGTGGCCCTGGGGAGGAGACCAGGAGTGAGCCAGAGTCAAGGGCACTGGCCAGGCGAGGGGTCCGTGCAGTCCAGCCCACTCCTGGCCTCACGGTGGTCTGCAGGGAAGAGGGGGCGTGCCCTGCTTGCACCAGCCCACAGACGGAGGCAGAGCTAGCGCCCGGCCTCCCAGGTCCAGGCTCAGCAGGGTTCGTGTCCTCACCACACTGTGCCGCCTTGTCACAGAGGTGGGGTGGCAGTAGCCTATGCCAGCCACACAGCTGGCACTCGATGGGGACCCTGCAGCCAGATTCAGGGCCACATCGGTGGCGTGGCTCCAGTGTTGAGTGGTGTGGAGTGCAGTGAGTGGCACAGGGCTGGGCACCGCTGAGGAAGCCGTTGCCTGCCAGACCCGGGCCCTCCGCTCCCGCCCCTAGCCCAGCGCCACTGCTGCTGGGTCCCTCTACATCCCCACAGTGACTGTGTCCTGCACAACCGAGTCCTCACTGGCTCAAGTCCAGTCTCGCCTCGCTAACCCTTGGCCCCTCTGTGGCCAGGTGACTGTGCCCTCCCTCCTGCCCCTCTCCTGTGGGCTCCTGTCGCCCAGCCCTGCCTGGACTCTGGGCTCGGCCGCTCCTCCAGCACCCCAGGGCCTGGCTCCCGCTTGGGGTCTCTGCAGACAGATCCGCCAGCCCGCAGCCTCCTGGGCCCCTCCTCGCAGGCAGCTCTCCTCGCCTGAAGCTCTAGTCTGCCAACACTCCCTCTGGGACACCTCCCTCCCCAGGGGTCAGCAGGAGCCTCTGCCCATCTCCCTGGCACCCAGCACCTCCTGGGCCCGTGATTGCAGCTGGCTGTCCCCACTAGGTGGGAGCCCCAGGGCAGCCCGCCTGTGTGGACGGAGTCTGCCAGCCTGGCTCGGGTGCTGTCCTGCTGAGTCCAGCCGAGGGAGAGGGCTCGTCTTCAGGCCCAGCCGTCCTCTGCTTTCCCTGCCGCCCACCACGGCCGCTGCAGGAGCCGCCTGTTTGCCACACACAGGAGCCATGCTGGAAGCTGTGGGGCCTCCTGGCCTGGAGGAGCAAGCGCCGGGCTGCAGGAGGACAAACACAGGGACTCAGGTCCCCTGCCGCCCTCCCGGGCTCACACCACCTCCTCTGAGGCCAGCTCCCAGACACCAGGTGGGTGTGGCCACATCCTGGTTTGTGCTGTACGGGGACACTGTGGATCAGCATGTGAAGTGTCACCTTCAGTGGTGCCCCAGAGCCCAGAGCAGGGGGGTGCAGGTCCCCAGCCACCAGGCAAGGGCCAGATGCCATCTCAAGGTGGCTCCCCGCTGTGTCCCCCCTGTGCTGCCACCTCCCCATCTGCAGACGGAGTGGTCCTCACGGGCCCAGCCCTGCATGGTGACTGGGGACGCTGGTGGAGCAGTGCCTTGTGCACCCCGTGGGGGCCAGCCCTGGGCCAAGGGCAGAATGGCCAGAAGCTGGCGTGAGAACAGTGTCCCTGGAGGGTGCCCTGGGTCTGTGGTGACAACCTGTGACATCTCCTGGTCCTTTTCATGGCTGTGGAACAGTTTACCTCTTAAAAGTGGACCCAGGGCTGGGGAGTGGCTTAGGGCAGACACTTGCCCCCGTGTGCGAAGCCTGGGATCCCTACCCCACCCCATCCAGACCCAGAAGCACCGGATGAGGCAGGGCCGAAGGAGAGAGTCCATGACAGCCGCGGGCTGAGTCTTGCAGAAGGATGTCACACACAGAAAGGTCCCCGCGGCCAAGGAGGCGGCCCACAGGGCCCGGCCACAGTTTCCTTTCCACCCACGGCTCCAGCCCCACCCCCACCAGCAGCACCAGGCCACAGCTCTGGTGCACATCTGCCCACCCCGCAAAGCAGCAGCTGCCAGTCACCCAGATGTCACTTTGTAAATCTGCAGGATGACTCGGTGGGTCGGAGGGGCCGGCAGGTTTATGAGGTGCCACTTCTGTGATTCATGGGCCAGGAGGCTGCACAGGCAGGATGGGGGTGGGACATGGCAACAAATACTAGAATGAGCACACACACATGTGCACACACAGCCCACATACATGCACATAAATACATATACATGTGTACACACACATGCATACACACATTCACACCCATATACAGACACGCATAGATACATAAATACACCTTGCACACACACAGAGACACACGCATATACACACTCACATGTACCCACACATGTTTATGCATACACACACACACACACAGGACTCACATACATACCTAGGTACACCTAGCCATACACACTTATACCCTCACATATGTACACACACCCACACACACCGAGGACCTCAAACCTTGCTGGATTATCAGAGACCGTGAATGCATGTCCTTTTGGAATTGACTCCATGGGCTGTGGCTACCAGTGGAAGAACACGATATTAAAATTCTGAAATAATCTAAGTGAAAATCTGGACCTCTGCCTTTGAACAGATAACATGCCCATAAAACCTGGTCTTCTCCGGGTTAGAATGTGCGTTAGCGATTTGAATTGAATACTTGCAGTCAGGAAGACTGTTAGCTTCCGTTCATGGGAAGGCGGGGAACCTGAGAGCCGAGACTTCTGTGGAGCCTGCGTGTCCCGGCCCGCGGTCATCTCAGGCCGGCCTAGCGGCTACTCCTTAAAGACACACAGTTTTCCATATTGTCCAGGGAAGAGTCATTTATGCCCAGATCCACATGCACAGGCAGCAGCAGCTGGAGCCAGTGTCCCTGTTTTCTGGTTAGACAGGGGATGCACCCTCATCAGACTCGAGGTCATGTAGAGACGAACCGTGTGTGATGTCACCACGGCCCTGGCCTTCCTGCCAGAGCAACCCAGAGCCCGCGAGGCAGAGCTCCCTGGCGCCCAGCACTCCTGAGGCCGGCCAGAGAGAGCCAGGGCCTTGCCATTTGCTGCAGGCAGCAGCGTCTCTGACGGACACTGGGCGATGTGCAGAAGCTGGCAATGCGTCTGCGCGAGAGCAGGCTGGCCAGAGGAAGGGCGCGTCCTAGGGTTCCTCTAAAGACGGCGGGGTGGGACAGCTGCGGAAGGCGGGCCTGCAGCTGGGAGCTGTGGCAGCCGAGCTGGCCATGAGTGAGGGATCCCTGGACCTCAGAGAAGCTGAGAGTGGGGACAGGTGCAGAGGGAGGAAGGACGAGGCTGCAGCTCAACGTGTACGGGGTGAAGTGGAGCATGACTCCGGGCCCCTGCCTTGGGAGCCGAGATGCTGGACCATGGAACCGCTCTCGAAGGGGGGGGAACGGAGAAACACTGTCACGGAGATCAAGGGAGGAGACTTTTAAAAATAGCGAGACCTGGAAGAAGGGAACCTCTACTTCTTCCCGTGTCTAGAGAACTCCTCACTGTAACACACGGAACACGGCTCTCAGCAGAACAGGACACGTCTTTTCCTCCACGTGCTGGGTTAGTGAGAAGTTCAGAGCCCAGTTTGAGCCTGAAACAAGGACGCGTGAGCTGGAGGGGTGGCCCGGCTGTTGAACACTACATCTGCCTGCCCTGGTGGCCCAGTTCCTGGATTTAACAGGACAATTGTTTAGGGTCAGTGCACAAATCTGGACGCTTGAGGCAGCTGTAAGTGAAATGAGAGAACTTCTGATAAAGCCAGGCCCCTAAGGTGTGAGAGTTGGAACTTGGGGGGCAGAGCAGGCCTGCTGAAAGAGATGAGTTTTCTTTGGGCAGACCTCAAAAAAGAAAAAGTATCTGCATTTGTCTGCTTTCTGTTGCTATAACAAAATAACTGGAACTAGATACTTGGAAAGAAAAGAGGTTTATGTAGTTCACAGTTTTGGGGGTGACTGTTCAAGACAGTGGGCCCCTTATGTTCGGCCTCTGGTGGGGGCTGCCTGGTTGCTCCTACCATAGCAGAGAAGCAAAACGGAAATCAGCCAGGTGGGAGGGGCAGAGCTCGCGGTATAGCCCTGCTTTACAGCAAGAGCTAAGCCGGATCCCGCGAGAACTCATCAGCTGCCCTGAAGGCAGTTCCCTCAGTGCCCTACTGGCCTTCCCTGGGGGCCCCTCTTAGAGGGGGCACTGCCCTCAGTCCCCCTGCACAGGTGGACAAGTTTCCACTCATGAGCCTTCACAGGACAAATCATGCCCAATCACCCCAGCACCCCCAAAGTATTCTTACGAAAGGCCATAACACGAGAGTTGGCTCCTTGTGTGGGGAAAGGGCTGAGCACTTCGTCTGAAGAGTCTCGGTGGGCTACGTTCCCAGATACCTGGAGACGCAAACGTGACGGAATCCGCCTTAAGCTCAAGCATCAACAGGTGGAGTTGTTGGAGCATGAGTTCACTACAAAAGCAGTTCCCACCAGGGAGGAAGCCATCGGGTGCGAGAGGCCACAGTCACCTCGGAGCGCCGGCTGTGAACCCCGAGGACGGAGGGGGCGTGCTTGTTAGAGCTGCCCACCTGCTGGAACATTTTATATTTTTTGACAAGTAAGAGATTTTGAAGGTTTGGTGGCAACAAATGATCAAATAAATGAACAAGCAGGTACAGAATAGAACCAAATAAACACTGAGCATGAAAAATATGCTAGCCAAGTTCAGAAACTCAGGAAACGGAGAGACACAGGTTGATGCAGCTGAAGGGAAACTCAGCAAGGCGGAAGGCAGCTCTGAACACCTTGGATAGGATTAAAGTGTAAAACGGTGGGAGATGGGGGGTAGGAAGACGGGGTGGAGCGCACGGGTCAGAGGCAGGAATCCAAGAGGTGACTGGGGATTGTCCAGAATGGCTGAATGGTGTCCTGTGATATCCAAGTTGAGCAACTCCGTGAACACCAAACAGAAGATCACAGTGAGTTCAGCCACATCAGGGGCAGAGAGGGGACCAGTGTCGGCCTGAAGGTGAGCAGTTTGACATTTCAACAACACAGGAGCCGGAGGAAGACAGCGGCCCTCAGGTGGGCGTCCCCAGGGTGACTGGCAGTTTTCTGGGCAACAATTGTGGAGAGTTCTCCACAAAGGAGAGCGGAGGTGAAGAGGAAAAGTGTGTTTCCAGGATTTCTTCTGAGATGGGGAAAAAATTGCGGCTGCCCTGAGGAGTGGGGCCCCCAGAAGTATTCTCCAGCAGATGTTCAGTCTCCTCGTGTCCTGGAGCAACTGGAAGACTGGTGTGTGGCCCACAGAGTCACAGGCTTTCAGCCACAGGCTGGCACCTGGTCAAAGTCAAGGCAGGTGTTAGTCGACCGTCCCGGTTACAGAGGATGAAGGCTGACTGCGTGGAGTCTGCATTGCTCCCCGGGGAAGCCAGGGAGCTGCGGCTGTGGCCCAGGGGTGAGCAGCCTCTCACCGCCCGGATGCGGGGTGCAGCAGTGCCAGCCCCCGGCTGCGTGGCCCCTCTCATTTCCTCATTTTGGAGGAACCTCAGCAGAACAGCACATCCATTGTGTCCAGTGGGTACCACAGTGGGGACCTTCACGACCCTTGTTCTGTCCCTTCTTGTTATACAGCTTGGTCTGATTTTGTGTAGAATGAGGTGTTAAAAAGCACATATTTGTGCATATTGAAGTGACATTATAATAAAAATAATATGACAATGTTGGGTGTCTATAAAAATTGTTTTTCCTTAAATGTGTCTGTATACTCTTCAGGTCTGAGAAACCCAGATCATTTTATTTTCTTTTAAAATAATTGCATCTATATGCCATAATGCTAATATACCATAACATTTTGCTTTTCTCCTATTTTTTCAATGTTCAAAACTCTGCTTTTCATTATCAAAAAAGCCAGACTTTTTTATTCTATCCTCAGATCCACTCTGTAACATAAATAACATGACATTCCATTAAATTATCCTTCATAAAATGTTACAGTACAGTTTTTTAAAAAAATGATGAAAAACGGGAAAACATCAATGACTTTTTATCAGAGAAATTTCCTTCACCTCCGAAGAAGACTGGAATTAATTTACGTAGAACTGAATATAGAAAAGGGGGACGGACGGAACTGGCCAAGTTCTTTCTCAAATAGCAAAACTGAAACTCTCGAAGGTGGGTGTTTCTCGTAGTTCTCATACAAACAAGAGAGACCTCGAAGATCCGTCTTCACCTGGACGGGTTGCACCGTCAGGTGGACGGCTCGCGCTGGTGGGTGTAAAGCCAGCCTGCCCGGTGCATGGACCGGGCCCTGCTCAGAAGTCATGCCAGCTTTTCAAAGGAGATCACATCCCTTTGAAATTCCCTGACAGAAGAAATTCCACCTCTGCTTTTTATTATACTGCTGCATTCACTCTTCTATTAGGGTAAAAAGAAACACATTCTGTTCTTTAAACAATGGAAAAGGGAACTGTCACTCTCACCAGCTTGTCTTTCTTGGGGATTCTAATCCATTCATATCCTCAAAGGCGTTTTCATTCTTTGGGAACGATTTGAGGGCCAATTAATATCAGCCCCTTGGGGAGAGCAGTAAAGCTACCCACACCCTTGCATGAAGGAGGCTAGCTCAAGCCTCTCCCCAGCCACAGATGCCTTTGAAGAAGCTTGGGAACTAAACAGATGGGCAAAATGTCCAGGCAGTTCTGCAGAGAATGTTCTGGAAGGGTGGAACCTGGGCCCGTGGGCTGGAACGGGGGGGGGGGGGGGTCTGGCTCTCACTGTCCCTCCTCACTCGCAGGAGCACAGGAGGCCTGGTGTGGGTGTGGTGTGAGCAGGATGCAGCTTCCTTCTGCCTGACTCTGGAGTGAAGAGCCCTTACCAAGGGCACCCTGGGGGGAGGCTGGAGCCTTCAGCTGGGGTCCTGATTATTGTCACAACAGTCACGGGAACTTTTTGAACTAGGAAACTGGTTTTGAGTAGAAAGTTCAGGGAAGACTGAAAAGAATAGTGAGTGACTTAATATCGTCCTAAAGTCAGGGTTTCACTGGCAATAAGATGCTCTGTTTGCCTCGAAGTATGCCCCTTTCCTATATTGTACGTCTCCTAACCACGCTTTGCATTTCCATGTGCTTTTTGGAAATACTCACGCCCAATGTCTGGAATGCAAGCTAAGCCGTCCTCGGTTACCCTCGCACCTCGGTGCAGTGCTGCTGCGAGACATGCAAGATGCCGTGACTCGTTTTTGATCAGTTCCTTCACATCATTATAACAAGAACGTGGGTGTTATTGGTCTCCTCTCAGGACAGCTCCAGGCCAGACTCCGCACCCCCTTGAAGTTTATCTGTGAAAGTCTTGCTACCTCGCTAAGCTCTGGAGACGACCCGGCCGAGGCCTTCCGTTTAACCACAGGTGGCTCTCCCACTCTCCAGCTTTGCTACTGCCCTCTGTCCACCGAGCTCCCTGTCCACCAGCCTTCCAGACCAGCTGGCCAGGGGGAGAGGGAGAGAGGGACGTACAGGGCGCTCCGCCAGCCACGGCAGTGCCCCACACTCACCTCCGCCTTCCCTCTGGGTTACCCGGTGGGCTGGGAAGAGTCTGTCCACCGGCCTGTCCACCTTCACTCTCTTGTTATGTCATTGTAAGAAAGGATGCAACCAACGCCGGCCGTCTGCTCCACGGGCCAACCTGCCCCACTGAGGTGCCCGCGAGGCCGTGCCAAGGTCTCACCAGGTTTCCAGGGAGCTAAAAAACGGGACTCTGAGAACTAAAAAGGACCATGTCTGACATGAAAATTTCTCTGGGAGAAGCGATAGCAGGAGTTGTTCGGTGAACTTGAGGAAGAATAAATGGGAAGCATTGGCCCTAAAGAGTGAAGAGAAACCCGACGGGGCAGTGCGGGCACGGGAGTCTACGCAGCCAGTTTCAGGGCAGGCTGGGCTCTTCTCCAGCACCTCACATCCAGTCCTGCGCCTCTGCCTGCCTGTGAGCTGCACAGGGAGGACAAGACCCTCGTCACCCTGGGAGCCCCAGAACCAGGCGCAGCACAGAGCATGTATTCAGCCCTCAGAAAGCGCACGGTGAAGCGAGGGTGGACATTGGTCACAGTTACTTACAAGGTGAAGCAACTCAAATTCCCCAGCATCCAGAATGGCTGGGTGAACTCTGGGCACCTATGTGAGCAACAGATGACACACACTGGGAGCTTTACTTTTGGAGCATATTTAACAATAGAGAAAATTCCCCTAATATGGCATTAAATGCAAAGAGGAAAATTACATAGCTTTGTACATGATCTTGCTTTTTTGTACATTATATCCTTTAATTCATTCACTCAACAATGATTGCTAAGTATCACTGCTTAAGGTAGATGTGTGAGTGTGTGCATGTTGTGTGCGTGTGTGCACGTGTATGTGTGCATGTGTGTCTGTGTGCATGTGTGTATGTGTGTGCATGTGTGTCTGTGTGTGTGTATGTGTGCGTGTGTGTATGTGTGCGTGTGTGTGTGTGTGCATATGCATACATGCGTGTGTGTATGAGCCTGCTGTGTGACTCTGGGCAGGCCACAAGCTGCCAACCTAGAGGACGCCTTGGCTTCCTGTCTGTCCAGTGAGCGTTGCTGCCCACAGGCTGCTCTGAAGATGGCCTAGGGAAGAGCTTGAGAAACCCACTGTCAACTTTCAACCGGTAGAAACCCCGTGGGCTCCAGCGCATCAGTCCCTGTGTGGTTGGAGGGCAGCCGTTCTGATAATCCTGGGTACTACACAGTTTCCAGTGGTTTTCAAATCAAGACCCAGGTGTAAGGGGGAAGACGAATCGGGCTGGTGCCTGTCCCGAGGGCCGGTTCCTCGAGCCCCTCCTCCCTGTCCTGCAGCAGGCCTTGGGCCGCAGGCCGCAGGTCAGCCCTTCTTGGGTCCTGGGACGCGCTCCAGTGCTCCGAGCAGCAGTGACCTCACTACCGTGGCAGGTGGGTTGAGGAAAAACCCACTGCCCCTCATAGGGTCCTCACAGCTCCTGCGTCACTGCCCGTGTCACCTCGTCCATGGCTTTTGTGTCCCTCTCATTTCGTGGCATGAAGGAGGCTAGCTCAAGCCTCTCCCCAGGCAGAAGCTGTAAAGTCCTGGTGAAGGTCTTTCTGTGCGTTTTTGCCACCTAAGAGCAGGGTTGGAAAGGCCTCAGGAAGTCCTTCAGGGGAAGGTTGGTGAACACCCTGTGCTCCATTGTCTCCCACCTGTCACTGTGGGTCACTGCTGGTGAGAGAGGAGCACATGCCTGGACACGCATGTGTCCATCTGCGTGGCAATGACCTCTGCTGCTGCGCGGCCCTGGGTCTCATGGGAGGCTCCAACAGGCAGGACACTCTCAGGCCATTAACGGGGCAAGTTTACAAATTTTGACTTTTTACTGGTAAGTCGGGACAACTTACTGACCATCCACTTGTGATTTGGAGCAAGAGCCTGATTTCATGGGCCAGACCACGCGAATGCTGCAGACTGCCCTTACCAGGGACACAGCTGCCCTTCTGTGGGGGTCGGCTGGACCCTTGGCCTGCCCACCTCGTCAGCCCATCTGTTCTGAAGGTCAAGTTGCACCCCAGATCCAGGTGCCCACGTCTGTGCTAGAGAGCAGTGCTGAAGGGGACAGCTCCCGCAGGCCCACTGGCAGGAGGGGAGTCAGAGCTATGGGAGGCTTGGTGCAGCCTTCTCCAGCGCCAGGTGGAGGCCAACTGGGTAGAGGCCAGCAGCCACCGTGGGAGAGGTGCTCAGCATGGTCCCTGCCTGCCTGGAGCTGAGATGCCCCGTCCTGCCCTCGAGAGAACAGCAGCTGTCTACAACTGCTGTGTCTGCCCACGTGGTCTTACTTGCTGACCCCTCATCTCAGGCTCTGGTCCTGGATCATTCATAGAATAATGTGTGGAAACCAGATTCTAGTGTCAGCAGAGGGCCATGGGCAAGATGAGTGGTGAGTGTGGCCACCTTTCAAGACTCTGGGCGGGCTCTGCAGATGGCATCGTCTGCCATGGTCAGGCGCCTGCAGGCTGCTCCTCAGAAATGGGAGCAACAGGGAGGGCGTACCAATAAACAGCGTAAAATGAAAATACAAACAACACAGTTCACAATTATTAAGAAACAATTGTAAGGCATTAATTCGAAGGCTATCAAAAATATCTAACTTTCACCTTTGCTTCACAAATGAGACCTACAGGGTCTTTGTGATTCAAACACAAGGTCAACAGCGTGTAACTCAGTGCGGATGGTCTTGAGGGCTTCCTGGTGTCTCTGCTTGACGATGCCCAGATCCTCTAATATGGTCTCTATGCGTCTATCCAAATGTGTGAAAGCATCCTCAACAGCGTCGAGCTGTGTGGCAGATTACAAGGGAGACTGCTTGGCACTTGTTATGGGGACAACACACGCCATCAATAAGTTCATAAAATAACTGATGTAAAGAGAGGAGAGAAGACAGAGGCGGAAGGCGCGGCGGCTGGAGGGGGCTCTGGAGGGCTGAGCAGCGCGAGGGCTGAGCGAGCGGCGTGAGGCTCAGGAGGGCAGCGTGCTCCCTTGCGCCACCCTCTGGGCCCCAGCACCAGCCCCTGCTCATTTGGGGAATGAAAGCTGACATCTCTTTGCAGGGAGACATTGGCTGATGACCGCCGGGTCAGCGCGTGGAGGTCGGATGAGCTCAGGGCTCTTCCTAGGAGGGCCTCTGCAGCAGATGGGTGACGGTGTCGTGGTGCCGGGTCACGGAACCCGTTGGCCTAGGCTCTGTTTAGCTAACTCCTGCTCCCTTCTCCTCAGATCCCTTCATGGTGCCAGTCTGATGACCCTCCAGGCTGAGATAAAATGGGGTTAAAGAAACCTTGAGGAAACCAGGGTCCCGGGGACAGGCCGGCAGGCTCCCAAGGGTCCAGATGCTTGAAGGGAGAGCGGCGAGACTCGGGGAGGGACAGTTCCTTCACTCAGTCTCCTCCGTGGGCCTGCGTCCCCGTCTCGCCCCTGTCTTCGTAGACTCACAGTGGGACACCCGCTCTGACGTCTGTACAGCTCCTTAACATTGAGGGGGTTGAATATAAGAATACGGAACATAACTTTGCAGGTTCTTTTTGATTTGTACGTCTTTGTAGCCATCTTGAGAGGTGGTTGATCAAACCTCATTTTTTAAAAAAATTTTTAATTATTTAAATTTGTTTTAATTAGTTATACATGATAACAGATTCAATTCATTGTACACAAATTTTTCATTTCTCTGGATGTGCACAATGTAGAGTCACACCATACTGCAATCATACATGTACCTAGGGTAATGATGTATGACCACCATCGTTCCTGACCCCATCTCCCCTCTCTGTCCCTCTTTCTCTTTTGCCCAAATTCCTCCATTCTCCCTCGCCCCACCCCCATTATCAGTCAGCATCCACATATCAGGGAGAACATTCAGTCTTGGTTTTATGGGATTGGCTAACTTTGCTTAGCCTGATCTTCTCCAGCGCCATCCATTTACCTGCAAATGCCATGATTTTATTCTCTTCCATTGTGTATATGTACCGCAGTTTCTGTATCCATTCATCTACTGAAGGGTACCTAGGTTGGTCTCACAGTTTAGCTATTGTGAATTGAGCTGCTATGAACATTGATGTGGCTGTGTCACTATAGTGGATGATTTTAAGTCCTTTGGGTATAGACCAAGGAGTGGGATAGCTGGTTCAAATGTTGGTTCCATTCCCAGTTTTCTAAGGAATCTCCATACTGCTTTCCATAGTGACTGCACCAATTTGCAGTCCCCCAGCAATGGATGAGTGTGACTTTTTCACCATGCACAAAGCTCAACTCAAAGTGTATCAAGGACCTAGGAATTAGACCAGAGACCCTGCATGTAATAGAATAAAAAGTAGGGGCTGGTGTTGTAGAGGTAGTAATAGAGTGCCTGCCTGACATGTGTGAGGCCCTGGGTCCAATCCTCAGCACCACGTATATAAAAAATACATTGACAACTAAAAAAAGAAAGAAGAATAAAAAATTGGCCCAAATCTTCATGTTGCTTTAAGTTCTGACTTCCTTAACCGGACACTTAAAGTGCAAGAAATAAAATCAAGAATTAATAAATGGGATGGATTCAAACTAAAAAGCTTCTTCTCAGCAAAGGAAATGGTCAATGACGTGAAGAGAGAGCCCACAGAGTGGGAAAACATCTTTACTACATGCACATCAGGTAGAGCATGAATCTCCAGGGTATGTAAAGAACTCCAAAAACTTAACACCTTAACCAAATAAGTAAATAAATAACCCAATCAATAAATGGGCTAAGGAAATGAACACACTTCTCAGAAGATATATACAATCGATCAACAAATATATGAAAAGAATGTTCAACTTCTCTAGTAATTAGTGAAATGCAAATCAAAACTTCTCTAAGATTTCGTCTCCCTCCAGTCAGTTATCAAGATACCAGCAATAGTAAGTGTGGCGAGGGTGTGGGGAAAAGGCACACTCAAACCTTATTTTACAGACATCGGAGGCCTCGTGTCCCTCGGGTCCTCCCGCTCCACGTCCTGATAGACTTTTAGAGGAACCTCCAAGTCTGTGTACAAGTTGGCTGTTGGCTGAGGGATGCGCACACTCAGGCTGAGCATTGGCCCCCGGCCCCCCGTCTCCTGTGCTCCCTGCACTTGTGGGAGGACATGCGCCACCTGTGGCAGCTTGAGCAAGGGTGGCCCAGGCCACGTGCCTGTCAGCCGTGGGGTGGATGCTACTCAGCCTCAGGGCCCGGCGCTCAGGTCTGCAGCCTGCACACTCACGGTCTACGCAGGCCCCTCTGGGCCAGGACTACAATGAGTGCTGTCCCCCCGACCCTGGGAGCCCTCTTGTGCCCAGGCCTCTCGCCTCTGGCAGGAATGAGGTTGCCCTCCTATCTTGCCCTCTCCCTTTCCACCTTCTGAGCCTCTGCTCCACAGGACCCTTCCCCTTTTACAGTGGGCCCTGCAGCCTCCGAGTGGCCTTTGCCTCCCTCCTGCTGCTTCCAGACCCTCCTCCTCAGGGAAGCTCCCCCCCACTCTGCCCTGCACACTGCTGTGCTTAGCCCTTGAATTCTCAAGAACTGCCTTCAAGGCTGCCGACCCCCAGGCCCTCGGTGGTGGTCAGCCATGTTTTACCTTGTGTCTCCTGGAGATGTGACAGAGCTTAGTTCTGCACACAGCAGGGACGTGGGAGCAGCTCATGCCCCAGGGCTTGCTCTGGAGCTTGCGGGGCAGGACCTGGCTGCTGTGGGGTGGAGCGGGTTCGTAGAGTGGAGGCAAGCCCTCCTGTGGACGGCCTGATTTTTGGGACTCCAGCGTTTTCCAGCCCGTGTCTGATCCTGAGCGAGCTGCTTGCATTGCTTCTTCTAAACCTTCCAGATGATTCTTTTCTTGTTCCCCAGTAGTTTCCCCACATGCCTACCCTGGCCAGCACCCAGCTGAAGACTCACAGGGGGACCCCACCTGTCTTGGACCTTCCTGACCCCGGCTCCCTCTCCTCAACTCAGAGGACCCCGAGCCCCTCCTGCCCCTGAGCCCCTCCTGCCCCTGAGCCTGTCCAGTCTATAACTTCCCTCCAAGCCACACACAGAGGCCACTCCAGGGCCCTCCATCCTCAGGGGCACTGCCCTTGGGGCCTGAGGCTGAAGTTCTGGGAAGCCTTTTCTTTGTGTTTCTGAGGTTCTGATGGCCTCAAGCAGGGAAAAACTGGTCTCTCTCACTCCACTCTGGCTGGAAGCAGAAATCTGACCTCTGTTTTCATTTCTATGAATTTGACCTTTAGTTATTTGCTACAAAAAAAAAAAAATCTCATGGCTTTAAAGGCATAAAATGATTCAAAGAAAGTCCTGAGAATAGACATATCACAGTGATAACTTGAATCCAGTTGAGAAAGTAGTAACAGCATAGAAATTTAGTGTTTATTGTGATCTAAATAAATCAAATTTTTTTATAGTAAATAAGCTTTAACATATAAAAACATGGCTTTAAAATCTGTTTTGGGGTGAAGAAGATTTGGAACACATTTTCTTTTTAATGTCCAATTGAAAGTGATCAGGAAAAATAAATTATAAACCAACGTGCATTCTATGTTTAAAAATACTGTTTTCTGCTTGACGTTAATTTGTATAAAAATTAATTAAACCAAATGACTAATGAAAAACCATCATATCTTCAGAATGTTCATACCAACTGCCTGCTGATAGGATTCTGACGGACGATGCCACGGCCGAGGGGTGAATCCGGAGCCGGTGGTACTGCAGGCACACAGAGGCCGTGGCCGAGCCTCGATGATGGGACAGAGTCACCTGGGATCCAGGAAGGCACCACAGCAGCCAGCCCAGCGCCCTCTGCCTTCCTCTGCAGGGGGGGGGGACACCCCTCCTCTATTCTACAGGAAGTGAGGGCAGCGCAACTGGGCACAGCCCAGAGGGAGGTGAGAGTGGACGGTCCCTCCCTCGGCCCTGATGCTTCGTTCTGTGGGCGCCCTGCACGGGGGTCAGTTCCAGGTGGCCCGCTTTGTACTGTCCTGCCCTGGGGTATAAAGCGGAGGCCTTCAGTTTTCCCCAGGAGGTGCTGGGCTCTGAGCTTAAGGGAGAAAAGTTTTAAAAAGCAAGAGGCTGGGAGCAAGGCCGGCTTCAGGGAAGGAAGGGCTGGGGCCCCTGAAGCCGGCTCCTCCGTCGGGAAGAGGCGCTCCCAGGAGAAGCTCAGAGCGCCAGCAGCTGGCAGGAGGCCCAGCCGGGCAGGACGGCGACCGTCCCGCCACCCACACACGGAGTGTGTGCCCAGGTGGCTGTCCTCACCGTGAGGGAGGTGACCTCAGAGCTGAACTAGGGGGAACGGAGAACAGCGCTTTGCCTGGGAGGCAGGGGTGAGGGGTGCCGCTGTCTCTTTAAAGGTGGAGCAAACTTTTAATCATAAAATAAATGGCTGGGGTCTTTTCTCAGCCCTCGATGGGTCACCTCCTCCTACAGGTGCTTCTCCCATCCTCAGCGTCCTTCAATGGGGACATCAGCAGGGTCCTTCCTGGGAAGGAGTCATCATCGTCAGGACCCCTTGATCCTGCACAGCTTGCCGCGAACAGAGGCTGAGGTTGCCTCGTAGCTGATGGGACACCGCTGCCTCCGAGGGGCCCAGGTCAGTGGGCGGGAGGGAGAGGAGCTGCACCCAGGGGGACTGGGAAAGCCGCGAGTTCCCACAGCTGATGTCCAACAGGAGAGCAGGGCAGGGATGCGAGGGGCGGAAGGTGGCAGGGCAAGCCTGGAAGACCTCCCAGAGGAGGCAAGCCTCGAGCATTCCGACGGGAATCAGACTTGAGTGAATGTGAGGCCGACTGCGGGTGTGGACGTGCACACTGCTCCTGAACTCACTTGCTGGGCCAGGCGCTCCATCTGCTGCAGGACGGGCACAGCAGGGTGCCGCGCTGGGGACGGAGGAGTCAGGATGACTCTGGCCTTGGGGCACCAGAGGCAGGAGGAGGCCCATCAGTCAGCGGGAGTGTTAAGTCCTGAGGCCGCTCGCAGCCGTCAGTGGAGTCCCAGGGTCCTCTCAGGCAGGGAGGGTCTCCAGAGGTGAGCGGCACAGAGGCCCAGGGGCCGCACGGTGCAGCTGTGGGGCGTGTTTGGCTCAACCAAGTGAAGATGCTGACCTGGTGGGGGGGCTGTGACACGCAGGCCAGGGCTGTGGGTCCCCATCGGGAGGGAGCCAAGGCTTCCAGGACTGGGCCTGAGGGTGGAGGGGTCCACTAGAGAGCAGGAGGCTGCAGAGGGCTGAGGGGGCCGGTGGGCGCTGGGGGGTGCTCTGGTGGGACGGGGTGACGGGTACAGCTGGAAGAAGCCCTGCTGTGGGTCCTCAGGACATGGCCCCCAGAGAGCCCCCGGACCAGCTCCTCCTGCCTGGGAGCTTCATTTCTGACTCCCAGAGGGAAGTTCTAACCAGACACAATGTTCCTCAGAGAAGTGACCGCACAAGAGAGCACTGAAGGCCTGCAGGGGACCCCGAACGCGAGACCTGCCTTCCCACTGCGGCTCCATGGCAGGTCCCCAGGTCCTGTCCCCGTGGCCCAGTCGCCTGCTGGACCAAGTCTGCAGGGTGGGCCGAGGCTGCACCTGCCAGGCCTGCCCCTCGCCAGCTAACGGGCAGCCAGGACCATGCCAGCCGAGCCTTCCCTGGGGTGGTGCGGAACATTCCAGACCTCAGACGGGCTCTGCCTGGGCTCCTTCTCCAGCTCTCGTCCGTGGGGGTCTGTCTTCTCTTTCTGCAGCCACGGGTCAGCAGGCTGCTCCCTTTCAGGAGACGTTCACCGCGCCCTCGCAGAGAGCAGGTGAGAGGCGGACGCTGCTGCTCCGCCCTGGGCTGCTGGGAGCAGGGCATGGCTGGCAGAGAGCACGCCCGGTGTTTCCCGCTGATTCAGTTTCCTGCCAAGAAAAATTAACCGGAGCTGCCCTGCCCCTCTCCTGGGGCCAACATGCTGCCCCTCAGCCTGCTGGAAACTGTAGCCCCCCCAGTCGTTAGGCTGACCCCAGAGGAAGGCATCTTCTCCGCGGCTCATTGGCCGGGCTGGGGGTTCTGTTGGGTCCCTGATCAGGTGATTTGCTAAGTGGATTGGGGTCCAGGGTTCCTGCTTTGGGTACAGACCTTTGAGGTCTCCTCGGGCGCATCCAAGAGAAGAGGGGGCTTGGGGTGGCAGAACCCACAGGACGGGACCACAGCAGGACTCAGAGGCAGCTCTTCTTCCTCCCCTAGTGGGTGAGGCCCTTCACTGTCATGCAAACTGTGACTTTCCCATGCCTTTGACAGGGCCAGACACGTGTGCCCGCCTCTCTCGGGCACAGAGAGCAGAGGGGGTTCTGCACAGGTCGATGACCCCGGCGGGCTCCAGCTTGGAGGCCCAAGCCATGTGACAGGAGGTTTTTAGGGCACCCCACACAACCTCTGGTGGGAGGGCCCGGGGCTCTGTGTGGTCCTGGAAGCACTGAGTGTGACTCTACACGGAGCCCAAGGCCAAACTCACTCCAAACGCCGATTCAGCAACGGCTCCTGGGCCACGAGAGGCCAGAGGTCAGGTAGGCTGGGAGGCAACATTGTACGGTCCTTCCCCAGGGGCAGCAGTGCAGGAGCTGTGGGGCGGGTGCCAGCCCGTCACCTCCTGTGGGACCACATGGCTGGCACGTGTGACAACAGGAGCACCCGGCCTCGGGGGTGAGTGTGGGCTCCGGCACAGGCAGATACCCTGGGCTGGGAAACAGCCCACCAGGCTGTGTGGCTTGAGCCAGCTCCCTGCCTCAGCCACACGTCACAAAATGAAGAGCAGATTGCTACCCAGGAGAGTTGTGAGGGTCAACTGGAGAGACCCCAGCCATGGTGCCCTGGGCCTCTGGAGTCCTGGAGCCTCCCCAGGGGGCTTTAGTGGGCAGAGGGCAAGCCCTGTGCAAGAACACAGAAGAAGACAGAGCCTGCTGGGCAGGGGCAGTGGGGCCAGATGCCAGCTCTCCCAGCCCCAGGTCCCACTGGTCAGGGCCCAGCCAGGGGGGGCTGGCCCCAGGACCTGGACAGACCTTGCAGAAGAGCACTGCAGTTGGAGAGACACTGCCAAGTCCAGAGCTCAGGGGCAGAGACGGGGCCAGGTGAAGAACTGGCCTGGGCTCGTCACCACCTCCCGCCACCCTGGTGTCCCAGAGACGGCGTTTCCCTGATAATGTTGCGACTGCAGAAGACAATTAATTTAGGGGCCCCATTGGAAAGGCTTTCCAAACCCGTGTTCTTCCTTCACATCCCAAGCCACCCTCTCTCCTCTGTTCTGGTGGCCAGTCTCTCCTGAGCCTCCGTGACTGAGAGGCCCTGGCTGGGTCCCTCCACCGACCGTCTTGATGGGAAGCGCGGGGGCTGGTGGCTGTGTGTGGCAGTCTCTTCTGATAATACTGGTGCCCAGGAGACCTTGACCCCAGAGTGTCTGGATGGAGGGAGGACTTCTTGTTTCTGTGGCTTGGTTCTTGAACTTTCTGGCTATGCTTCTCTTTCCAGAATAGACCATGAGACGCTGCCACCTCTAGGTGGCGCCCAGGCGCCCGCCTGCTCCAGCCTCTGCAGAGGGTGGCCGCCTGTCTCCAGTTCTGGATGCTCTTTCAGTGGAAAGGGGACTTTGGGGTGAGTCTGACAGTCTGTGTCTTTAAAGGATCGTCATATTCATCTCAGACACTGGGTTCATGGGTGTACCGTTCAGGATTCCTGTGTTCTCGTCACATCCTCCCTGTTTGTTGAGGCTTGCTTTAGGGCTCACATGGTAAACACTCCAAGTGTTCTTCAAAATACTGTGGATCCTGTTGTTGCTTCGAGAATTCTCCAGAATGGTCAAGCTGACCGAGTCGCGAAGTCTTCCATGTCACTGTCGATTCTCGGTCCGTGCTCTACCAGTGATTGACAGGAGGGTATGGAAGGCTCTGAGAACCACAGTCTATTTCTCCCTGCAGGTCTACAGGCTTCTCGATGTGTTCCGATGTGACAATACCGTGCTGAGCGTTGAGGGCTGTCATGTCCTCCAGACGCACCCACCTCCCACCGTGAGCTACTGGGCTGCACCCCAGGGGAACTCTGAAATCTGCTTTCTCTGACATCAGTGCAGTGTTTCCGGCTTCTGGCTGATCAGTGATGGCATAGGGCACATCTATTTCTGTCCTTTTACTTTTAATCTAGTTGTGTCTTTATATATAAACTGGGTTTTTACTTTTATCCATTCTGGCGCTACCTGCATTTTAATTGAAGAATTTGGACAATTTGTGTTTCATACACTTATTGACATAGTGCAGTTTGTCTACCATCCTGATGTCTGTTTTCTACTCTACCGTCGGTCCTGTGTTGTCCCTTCTGGCCCTCTTTAGACTAAATCGTTGTTTTGAATCCATCTTATTCCCTTATATGGCTTATCAGCTGTAGTTGTTTAGTTACATCCTAGTATCTCATACTGTGTTGTTATTTTGTTTAAGCAAACAATTTTATTATAAAAAGGGATGTAAATAATAAGAAAGACCTGACTGTCCTTACTCATGTGGCCACTGTTTCTGGTCCCTTGTGAGGACTCACGTTTCCATTTGGAGCTGTTTTTCTTCTAGAAGACTTCCTTGAACATTCCTATAGTGTGACACTGCTATATAAATCCTTTCAGCTTTTGTTGAAAGATAAAAGAAAAATAACAGGTTTTGTTCTCCTTGGTTTGGGGGTGACATTATCGTCAGGTATAAAGTCTTAGGTTGTAGTGTTTGCCTTTGTAACTGAGCACGTTCTCCCACCGGCTTCTTGCCTGTACCATTTTTAATGAGGACCTGCCCGCGGGCTGTCACTGCTCCTCTGTATACAAAGTGTCATCGAAAGATCTTTCTGCCCATCGCTGGTTCTGAGAGATTCTGCTTGCCATGCCCCTGGTCAGTTCCCTTTGTGTGGTTTTCTCATAAATTAAAGCTGACTGAGCTTCTTGGGTGCACGAGTTTATAGTTTTCACCAAGTTTTGGGGGAAATGACCATTATTACGTCCTTGAAGACGCATGTGTCTCGTGCTCCTCTGCCCCGTTCCCTCCGTGGGCCCCGGTGACACATGTTAGGCCACCCGATGTCACTTAGACCTCACCGGCGCTCTTTTCTCTAAAAATCCCTTTTCCTCTCTTCTCCTTTTACCTAGTTTCCGTTGCTATGCATTCAAGTTCACTAACGTTTTCTTCTGCAACGTGTAATCTGCTATTAATCCATCCCGGGTGTTTTTAATTTCATACATTATAGTTTTCATCTCTAGAAGTTCAATTTGTCCTTTTAATATCTTCCACTCTTTACGGAACTTTCGGAACATATGGAGCACAGTCATGGTGACTTTTAATTTCTTTGTCTGCTAATTCTAACATCTGCACCAGTTCTGGCTCTGCTTTGATTGATTGGTTTTTCTCCTCATTAAAGGTCCTATTTTTCTGTTTCTTTGCTTGGTAGTCTTTGATTGGTTGCCAGAAACTGTGGATTTCATCTTGTTGGGCGCTGGGTGTTTTTATATTTCTGCAAATATTCCTGAGATTTGCTCCGGGATGCAGTTGAGTTTCTCGATCCTCTTGAGTCTTGCTTTGACGGTTTGTTAGGTAGGACCAGAGCCTCATTTAATCTAGAAGGGTTTTGCGTGTTGTTGAGACAAGCCCCGAGTGCCCTCCCTGATCCCCGCAGGGTTCAGCCTGCCTGGTAGTGACGGGACTCTCCAAGGCCTACGTGAAAGCTGGGCACCCTTTCCTCTCTTCAAGGTGATGGGGGGCAGCTTCCTCCCACGATGCCTGGGGCGAGCCTCTTGTCCTCTGGGAGGTTCTCTGAGGGTTCCTCAAACTCCCTGCTGGAGGGCTCAGCTGGCTCCGCCAGGGCCTCCGCCCAGGGCTGTGTCCTGAAAACGCAAGGCTGTCAGGGGGCTGCCAAGGGCCACCTGGTTTCTTTACTGTCCCACTGGGGTCCCCGTCCTCAGGGCTCTGATCACTGTTGTTTCTTATGATGGGTCTGGTTCTGTTCATTGCCGTTTCAGGAGGAAGGGCAAGTTTGGTCCCTACTGTTCATCTGTGCCAGGGCGGAGGTGACGAGGTCTTTGCCTGGGGCTCTCCCTCCCCCGCGTGCTCCCTGCCTCAGGGCTGTGTCCTGAGGGTTCCTGGGTTCCTGGGATGGTGCTGGCCCTTGGCAGGTGCTGAGGGCTGTGGGCCTCATGAATATGTGCCAACAGGAGTAACTGGGGCGGAGCTGGGCGTAGAGGGCTGTTCACGAGCTCCCGGAGCGAGCAGAACTGCTGCCTCCTGCATGTATTTGTGCACGAGTCTTGCTTCTCACAACGACAATCACCAGGCCGAGGGACCCCTAATCCCACCTCACAGACCCCAAGGCTGACCGACCTGCAGCCCGAGGCTCTAGCAGTGTGGCTGGATGAAGGATCCACACTGGGACAAGCACCCCTGGGCGGAGCAGACCTGGGGTAGTCTGCACCCCACGGGCCTGCGTGGCCCCAGCAGCACAAGGCCTTGGTTCAGGGGCTGCCCACTGACCACCAACAGCACCGGGTGGTGACTGACTGTGGGACAGCTGAATAAGGCACCAGCCTGCAGGACGGCCCCCCTCAGTGTTTCCAGGTCACTCAGGAAAGGGAGGCAGCCGGGAAGTCAAAGCAGGAACGGAGGGAGGGGCCTGGAAGATGCACCTGGATAAAGAGACAGTGTGACTGCCTGGGAGACAGCTCTCTCCAGGGCCTCAGGAGCAGCTGGCCAGGGCCAGGGTCAGGGCCAGGGTCACGGCACTTTAGGAAGCTCTCAGTCCCCACAGGGCGGCTCACTAGGGGCTGTGCCTGAGGAGCCAGGACCAGGCTGATGGCAGGGGCTTCCGAGCAGCGGCGTCAGGGAAGCCTCAAGAGCAGATATCAGCCTTGAAGAGAGGATCACACCTGCTACAGGACGCAGGAGCCTGTTCCCACCCAGAGGACTGACTGCACTGTTGGACAAGGGACAGTGGGCTGGGACACAGGGCACAAATGAGCCCATAGAGTGGGTCAAGGCAGAAGTACCAAGACAGAGGAAGAGCGTGCTTGGGAAAGGGGCTGTGACGGCCAGCTTCTCATCACTGTGACAACACGCCTGAGGAAAGCATCGGAAAGGAGGAGAGGTTCATTTTGTTCACGGTTTCAGAGGTTTCTGTTCACGGTTAACTGACTCCATTGCTTGGACCTAATGGGAGACAGAACCCCATGGTGGCAGGGCATAGCAGGGGAGCTGCTCAGATAGTGGCAGCCAGGAAGGAGAGAGAGATGGAGAGAGAGAAGGAGAGAGAGAGAGAGAGGGAGGGAGGGAGAGACATGGAGAGATGGAGAGAGAGAGAGAGGGAGGGAGAGAAAGAGAGGGAAGGAGAGAAAGAGAGGGAAGGAGAGAGAGGGAGGGAGAGACAGAGGGGAGGGGAGGGAGGGGAGAGAGGGAGGGAGAGACATGGAGAGATGGGGAGAGAGAGAGGGGAAGGGAGAGACAGGGAGAGATGGGGAGAGAGAGAGGGAGGGAGAGAAAGAGAGGGAAGGAGAGAAAGAGAGGGAGGGAGAGACAGAGAGGGAAGGAGAGAAAGAGAGGGAAGGAGAGAGAGGGAGGGAGAGAGAGAGGGAGGGAGAGAGGGAGAGGAGGGGAGGGAGGGGAGAGGGAGGGAGAGACATGGAGAGATGAGGAGACAGAGAGGGAAGGAGAGAAAGAGAGGGAAGGAGAGAGAGAAAGAGAGGGAGAGAGAGAGAGGGAGGGGGAGATGGAGGCAGGGTAGTGACCCCTAAGGCATGTCCCCAGGTGCACTCTCTCCAGCCAGGCCCCACCTCCTGCAGTCCCCACCACCTCTCAATAGTCCCTGCAGCTGTGAGTCCCTGGATGGGTTGACCCCCTGATGAGGTCGCTTCGCTAACCCTCCCCTGAACAGGCTGCAGGGGACCAGCCTTCAACACAGGAGCGTCGGGGCGGGTGGGGGGGCGGGGGAGGGACAGTCCACTCCCAAATCATAACATGAGCCTTTTCCCCCTTTTCATGGTGACTTTGCCCATTTCTGATCTGGTGACAGAGAGAGTCTCTGACAGTCGGTAGGTGGCAGGTCACCTCTGGTGACTCTGAGCTCCTGGTGGCATGCGCCAGAGGCCCTGGAGCAGAGGGGGGCGTGAGCCGAGCTGTTTAACCCTGCGCGCTCCCGCCCAGATCCCGTGCCCTGTAATCAACAGGAGGCTGGGCCAGGTGCCGCGGTCAGTGTTGCTGCCCCGTGGTCCAGCACCTGTGAGCTGGACTTTAGGGCTGGAGTCTGAGCCCAGAGAAGACCCCGGAGAGACCTGGGAGAGAATGGCCACTGGGTGAAGATTGGGCTCTGCCCCGCCCGATGGCACAGCCCGCGGCGCCACTGCCCTCTGGTGGCCACGCGGCAAGCAGATGGCTCCCAAGGCAGGACCCTGATCCACACTGTGCAGGACAGAGCTGTGCTCCGTCCCCAGGACTCAGTGTGTGCCCTCGCCCGCAGCAGGGACCCAAGGAGGCACTCTGTGGTGCTCCCCTCTGTCACTGGGATAAGGGGAGCGTTGGATCATGCTTATGATTTGATCTTGGAACTGTAGATCAGGATTGAAAAATCACAAGGTGTCGGGGCTGAACAGCATCCCGGGGATGATTGTATTGAAGTCACTCTTTTGTAAAACTCTGGGGAGATGGAGACCAGAGAGGTGGAGTGACGTGCCCAAGATCAAACAGCAGATTGCCGGTGGCTCTGCTGCCCGCTGCGTGGTCTGATAGTCAGACATCAGGAGACCGAAGGACGCTGGTGGAGGGAGGAGGTTGGGCCCTAATGGTCCCCTGGACGTGTGTCACTGTTGCTGTCTCTGTCCACCCCCTTCCTGAGCAGGGACAGTCTCTTTCACAAGCCTGGGGTCAGGCCCTTGGAGGAGGACAAGGAAGGCCCCAGCCAGGTCCCAGCAAGAGCAGGGCCAGGGCCAGGGCCAGGGACCTGGACGCTCCATAGCCAGTGCTCTGTGCAGCTCTGGCCACTTCTCCTCAACAGAGGGCCCAGTCGGACGGCCTGTGGCCTGGGCTCCTGAGATCTCCTGTGTTTTCATTCTGGTCAAATACATGGACAGTGCCCCTCTGCGTCTGCCCCCGCACCCAGCTCCACCCACCTCGGCCTCTGGCCTCCTCCCAGACCTCGCCCACGGGCACGACTCCCTCCTCAGCCCGGCGGCACCGCCCTGCTCCCCGTCTCCACGAGCCAGGGGTCCCTGCCTGTGGCTCCCTGCTGGCCGAGCATGGGTCTTCCTCTGTCACGGCACTGCTCAGAGTCCCTCCTCCCAAGGCCACCCAGCGTTGCATGGTGTGGCTGCGTCAACCGGGCTTCTCTGTCCACCTGCCCTGGACGCTGGTGTCTCCGCAGCTCATGGACTTCGCTGAGTCCTGGCACTGAGCACTGTCCCTCTGCAGGTAGCACGGCCCTCATGAGGTTGGGAGCCGAGCTGGAGTCCTCCTGCCCACGCCGGCTGGGGTCCCCTGGAACACAGCTTGCAGTTGGTTGACAGCCGGTGGCTGTCACCCAGGGTCACTAGAGTTGGGCGCATCCTGGATCCCTTCCTTACTCCAGTGGAGCTCTCTGGACCTGGGGCCATGCTTAGGCAGCAACCCTGGGCCAGATGCCATTTGAAATTTGGGATTGAATTCAGAAGGATTAGGAAACCGAAATGTCTTTTCAATTGATCTAAAAGCATAGAAAAGGTTCTGTTTTAACTAAAAGGACTATTCTCAAATGGAAAGCTCCCACCAAATGCACCAGGCAGAAACATCATCAGAGAGCTTGGGTGACGCTGTCCTGTGACCTGAAGTTCTCCTGCTGGGGCCGTCAGGAGGAAGGCCAGGAGGCACTGTGTGGCTGTCAGATCACCTGCATCCTGTGCCATTCTCTGGCTCTCCAGGCTCAGAGCTCCATAAACACTATAAAACCACTGTTGTAACACTGTGCTCATTCTGAAGTCGTCTCCAAACACCCCTAACCTGTCACCTCACTTTCCAGCCAGGGAAGCAATGCCAAGGATGAGATTTTGAAATTAATTACTGGTTGAAATTCATGCCGAGGAGAGGATATCATGGAGTCATACGCGTTGGTTGTGGCCCCCCAGTGGTGTCTGCAGCCCTCGGGTCCCAGAGCCTTGGCTCTTCCTGTGGTGGCATTCACACAGCCAGGCTGCTCCCGGTCCTGACTGTCGCGGGCCTCCAGGCTCAGCCAGCTGCTGCCTTCCAGGGCTCAGAGCTGCAGGTAAAGCCTCCTCTTCTTTCCTCACAAAGGCGGGATCCCCTGTGCGGCACAGCTGTGTGCAAGCAGGGAGCCAGCCGGCGGCCAGGCCACCCGACAGGAGTGCACCTCGCCCTCCAGCCACCAGCAGCAGAGCTCTGCAAACCCAGCACGCAGAGGGTCACCTCAGTGCAGCCCAGCTCCTCAAGTAGCCGAGAGACGGGAAAGGCAACGGGAAGCCCACTTCCAGTCCCAAGAGCGAAGCGAGCCGTTATTCCCTTTTTACGAACTCTAGCAAACCGCTTCAGAAAACGAAAGTGCAGAAAAGAAACATGTCCCAGGACCAGGGCACCCTGTGGAGGTGGCCACAGCGGATCCGCTGGCTGAAGCCTGCGGCGTTTTAGGCTCTAGCTGTGATGAATTAGGGCAGGATTTTTTTCAACAAAATTCCAGTTTTTGTGCCTAAATGGTATTATATCTCAGCCTTTCAGAACACATTTTTTTAAACTGAAAATGTGTTCTGTTAGCAGTTCCTTGCAATTTCTAATAAACCCAATATAGACCATTTTGTAGTTAATGGAATTCTTTCTTTAATTACTTTTAAATTCTGACCTATTTGAGCTCCTAGAAACCTAACATTGCTAAGTTAACCGGAAAGAAATTCCCTCTTTATAGCAGCTAGGAAGGCACCAAAGACTTATCAAGCAATTTCACATTTAATTTAAAATAAAACTAATTTTAAAATCATGCAGGAAAGGGCACTATGTAAACCACAGGCTTCTCTCTGTGTGTCGGGTGTTCCACACTCTCACGTGCAAAGATCCCAGTAAAGAAAACCTCGGAGGGGACCAGCAAATCTGACGCCAGGTAGGTATGAGTCCATCCCACCGTCTTGTCTTCAATAAAAAGCCCCAAACCACTGCTCTATGAAGCTCTCGTTACTGCTCCTAGCGGGTAGCGATGATGCAATTCTGTGGCAAAGGACACAGTAGACCTCCTGCCTTCCCACCTTGGGGCAGCGATCTCGACACAGCATGGAGACAGTGTGGGTGAAATGCTTGTCTGTGGCTTCCAGGCCTGTCTCAACTTGTCTGATAAAGGAGAAGGACAGAAGCCTTTTTCATCTGCGATTTTCTTAAGCTATAAAGCATTTTGATAAATCTGTATTAAATTGGCAACAGAAACAGTATTCTCTATCTCTGAACATGTCTAGATGGAGAACCACTCCTTTTCTCTAACTGTGAAGCACATAGACTTTTACTCATCATCTAAACCACCTTACTCCAGGTACACAGACACAGCGCTGCAAAGCAGGACGTCTTCCTAAAATACAAGCCCACGGCGTATAAACAATAAATGTGCTTGGCCCATTAGAACTTGTTATAGGAAAAAGACTTCCTAAAGAGTTGGGCTTGGGACCGGGGTCCTGTCCCTACGCTTTGTGTCCTGAGAAAACAACGTGACAGTGAACACCTAAAGACGCTGATTTGACACAATCTTCCACTTGACATTGACCATTGGGGGTAAAGATGAACACACTCACCCACACCCAGCCTGACCTTTGCAGGTAAGTGGGCTGCACACTCGCTCTTGGTGCCACAGTCCAGGCCGCGGCCAGCCAGCGCCTGCTGCTCAGACCCGAGTGCCTGACTGGACCTGCCATGTCCTGGGTGCCTGACCACAGCAGGCTGCACAGTGTGATTTTTTCCTGTGAGTGCTCCAGACAGATTTATGACCGTGACACACCTGGCTGTCCCCACCCAGACACCTCTGCCCGGTCGTCTCTGTCTTTGAGGGAGCACGAGTCTGTGTTCTTCCTCCGAGCTCGTTACTGGTTGGCCACCCGAGCCAAGGTCAGGGGCAGGGGCTCCCCTCGCAAAGCCTGCAGGTGTGTGGCCTGCTGTCCAGCCCCAGCACAGGAACCCAGCCTAGGGTCCCAGGTAATTAGCAGGGTCTCCCTTCCTCCTTTAATCAGCGGCTAACACCTCCTCCCTCTTGAGTGTCACAGGGAGCACTCTCACATGAAGGATGTGCTCTTGAAATAATTAAAGAAAAATCCTCTGCTTAGTAACAAACATGAAATCCATCATTATTCAATACAGAGGAATTTTGTGTTATTGTAACGAAACATGGGGCTTGGTCCTATTCCCTGTGCTTGATTCTGGTTGTGGGATTTTTTTTTTTTTTCTTGGACAAAGCAATTCCTCTGTACAAGGAAACATTGTATCTTTTGTTTATTTTCATCCATCTGATCTGAGACAAAATACACAAACTCTCTTACCCAAAAGCAATCAGTCGTGCTCTTGTTTTAGAAAATGGCTGCACGTATAGATTTTAAAAAGGGGATATTCCTCCACACTGACTGAAGGTTGAGTCATAAACATGACTTAGAGGTCATTTTCCTCCAGCAAATAACCGTAATTCTCTTGAAATCTAGCTCTTTTGCGTAATTAAAGTGACTTATTTATCCGAGGACTTGAATGCACTTTAACATTTTAAAAGCCCTTAGCGTCTGGGTGAAGTCTGACATTCGGAGCCTGGGGTCGCTAGTGTCACTCATGCCACCTCACCAGGTCCCTCCAGGCACTTTGGTGCTCCTTGATGGTGGTTTTAAAGCCACAGGCCCAGGGGGGAGCAGGGCGGTCCGTGCTCCTCGGGGCTGGGGCTTTTTGGGTCGGGTGTTCTCCCCGAGACGAGTGCCAATGGCTGATTTCTCCCAGTGAGGCCGAGCGGGGGTCTCTGAGCGGGGTCTCAGGGAGGGGGTCTCCGAGCGTGTTTATTGATACAGAATGTTGGAGCTGACAGACGGGCCTCTGCTCTGAGGGAGCGGCTAGCTGTGCAAATCTTATGGAATGTGGCCTTCCCGACTTTAAAGGGAAGGGAGGTCGCCATGGCAACGGCACATGGGGGCTGGAGATGGGGGCTCCCCTTGAGAGCTCAAAGGCCAGCAGAATTTTAAGCATTTGCAACTTGAAAAAGACGGAGAGGAAATCTCCACCACTCTGCCAAATGTGTCTGCAGACGTGGGACTTGCAGAGGTTCTCCAGAAAGATCCAAATAAACACAGCTAGGAGCCCGACGACCGAAGCCAAGGGGCGAAACCAGCTCAAGACACTGCAGTCCTGGCCCCCTCCAGGGAGGAGGGCGACACGCGGCTGCTGAAGGTCCAGGGGGGTCTGGGAAAAGGCGGTAGTGAGTGGACAAGTGTCCCGGTCCCGCCTTCCACTCCTGGCCCCAGGCCCTGCTGTCGCTCACTGGAGAAGGCTGGGACCCAAAGCAGCCCAGACACCCAGCTGAGTGTCATTCAGAGCCCCACAGCCTGGCAGAGCCATCAACAGCTGGCTCATGGTGCCCAACATGCCACAGGTCACCTGGAATCCCACATCGCCCTCATAAACCAAGGAGAAACAGGTGCAAAGATGACTCCAGGTGGACGTGACTCGTGGTCAAGGTGTCTGCAAGAGGACGGCCGACGGCCTGTGTGTACATAAGTGGGGCGACCCAGACCCACACAAGACCCGTGGCCCAGCCCCCTCTCCAGGATCTAAGAAGCTGAGGGTGGGACGGACTGAGGGTCTGTGCATGCTGCCTCTGGTGCCTGGGTGGCCCCGCAGCAGCTGGACAGTGACCTGGAGCCTCTGCAGGGCTCAGAGGGACAGTTCAGGCAGTAGACGTCAGTGGACACAAATGCTGCAGATATTCCCCTGGAAACGACAGGCAGCAGTGGGGGGTGCCCGCGGCCGGCTCCACGCCTCTCCTGGCTGTGTGGATGTTCATGCAGAGAGAGGGCAATGCCCACCAGAAAGCAGCTGCTATTCTGGGTCCTTGCAGGGAGGTTAGGTGGCCTCTGCACGTGGGCACACGCCAGACGCGACCATACTGCAGTGCAGGGACGCACGAGGCTCAGCTGTTTAAACACAGGTGTTTCCAGGAGATAGGGTGCTCCAGATTCAGGTCCCCAGACCCCAACCTCCTACAGGAAGGCCGGGCAGGGGGACGCTCTGGAGAGCCCCAGGGCTTGGCTTGGCCCCCACAGGACTGCAAACTAGCTGCGACCTCGGGTGACTCACTTTGCCTCCCAGAGCCTCTGCTTTCATTCCCACAAAGTGGGTCTAAGAAAACCTCTCCACCTGCAAGGACGGGCAGGAGAGGGAGGGACAAAGGGGGTTTCCACAAATGACCCCCATTCCCTTCTGATCGATAAAAATGACACGAGGCTCCCATAAGGTACTTAAGAATAAACCGACACAAGGAGAAATCCAGGCAGCACCCACGGCCTCCTGCGTGCCGGGTGCTGTCCCTGCCCACCTCTCCACCCACTGCCCCCACCCTCGCGGGGCTCCCTGGGGCGGGCAGTATCGCCATCTGCCTTGGTGGCCAGGAATCAAAGCCTTAGGCCAGGACAGTATATGAAGTCCCTCGGCTGCCAGGGCACGGCCAGGATGTGACCCAGAGCCAACCCCTCCTACAGTCACACCAGGGTTTCTCCCAGTGGTGGCCACACAGCGGCAAAGTCCACTGGATGCGGGGGCACCTTGGTAAAAGCAGGGAGGACTCTGCAGACCCCCCAGTGAGCATGCACTGATTCGCCTTTTGTTTAGTTTTAAGTCATCTTAGTGATGTTTATTGTGCTGTTCACTTGGTGAGGACATCACGAGGCAGCTCAAGGCCGAGTGTGTGAGACCCTCCCTTGGGGACCTCGGTGTTATCTGATGAGCATCTCCCTTCCCCGGCCGCGGGGGGTGCAGCTGAGCAAATGAGTGAGCCACCGTCCCCCAGCCCTCAGGCCAGCTCTCCTCCGGCCCCAAAGCATGGCCCTTCTTTGATAACCGTGGATGTGCCCTTGGATCCTGGCTCAGTGCAGAGGTGAACGCGGCTGCAGGTGGGCTCTGGAGGAGTCTGCACACCGGCTCTGCGTGTGCCCAGGACGGACGTCACACGGTGCGGCAAGGAGAGCTTGGAGATGCTGCGCGGGACCGCCTGGCCGTGCTGGCGTGCTGTGGGCAGAGGCCCCGTCCCGGCCTCCTGTGCCCCGCTGGCTGCCCTGGCCGGCTGGTCTGCTGAGGCCTCCGCACTAAGCCAGATCGCCCGAGCCTCTCCCCCTGACGGTGACTCTGCTCCTCTGGAGAGGGGCTGCAGCTCAGCCTGGGTGGGCACCGCAGGACGGGGGCTGCGAAGTGCCTGTTGGCAGAGGCGGAACTCTTGGGTGGCTTCTGAAGGCAATTTTGTGAATTAGCGTTGCTGGCACTGGACACACGCATTCTTTCTGCGGTTCGTTCCCACATTCTGAGCAGACTCCGCGTGGTGGCTGGAAGGTAACCGTGAGAACCTTCTTCCACACAAGCTTTTAAACACGGCTCCTTTTCCATGAGCCTCTGCCCGTGGCCTCCTGGCGGGGGCACGGGGATAGCCCAGGGACGTTAGTGGAGGAAGTCGGTGGACTTATTTTGTGATGCGGGCAGCTGGACAACGGTGTGCTTTTGTTGCAACCAAAAAAAAAAAAACCTTTTGCCAGTGTGAAGGGTGCCTGGGGACAGCTGGGGACGCAGTGGTTTCCACATGGGGAGTCCAGCAGCGGGAGGGTGGGGCCCTGTGGCAGTCACGGCACACGTCTCTTTCTCTTCCACTGATTGAGTGACCGTCTCAGGAGGCCTCAGCTTCGGCCAGGCTGTGGGTGCACACTGTCCTCTGCTCCCCAGCCAGACTCCCCCTTCTGGGAGCCAGTGTAGGCCGGCTGCCCGGGCCTGGGGGGCAGCCTGAGACCTGCAGGCCCAACCAGATCCCTGCCAGGAGCCCGGGGGGCACCGCCTGGCCGAGGCCCCATCTTGTGAAAGACAACACGTAGGACAGAGGGTGGAGTGGACACCTGAGAAGGAAGAGACGAGAGACAGGCCCAGGAGTGCTGGCCTCTCCTCCTGGAACCAGCCCTTGCGGACTCAGCTCCGGTCCACAGTGGACACCGCCCAGCGGGGTCTGTTCTCTGTGCTCACCAGCCCTGTGTGGACCCCTGGCCCACCCTGCCCAGCGTGTCCTGGGCAACACGAGGGCCCTGTCTGCTTGGGAGCCACACTGGCTTTCCAAGGTGCTCTTACAACTTGGCTCTGATCTCACACGGTTTCCTCGGCCATCTCGCACCGAGACACCCCGAGGGACGCATGTGAATGTGGGCGAGTCCCAGCGCGTCACAGGGAGGGTCCCACTCGGGAGTCCCCTTGGCCGTCTGGGGCTGCACCTCTACAGTTTCAGTCACCGACTCTGGAAGGCAGGTACAGGGGCCGGTGCTGCCCGCAGGGTGTCTTGAGGAAGGGCCAGGAGGCGGGAGCGGCACTGGCACTAAGCGCCCAGTCCTGGTGGCCGCGTTTCATCCCTGGCTATTATTGTGCCTGATTCACAAACCACACCTCAGGGCAGGCACAACCCTGCGGTAGGTATCCCATGTCCACTGGGGCCACTTCACGCGGGTGTAACCTCGCAGATGCCATGGGGTCCCCCGTGTGAGGGGCAGGGGTGGCCAGCGCCCTGGGAGCCAGCCTCTGAAGTATGAGGGATCTGAATCCCCCCAGTTCTCTCCCTCTCTCTCTCTCCCTCTCCCTCTCTCTCTCTCTCCCTCTCCCTCTCTCTCCCTCTCTCCCTCTCTCCCTCTCCCTCTCCCTCCCTCTCCCTTTCCCTCCCTCCCTCTCCCTCTCCCTCTCCCTCTCCCTCCCTCTCCCTTTCCCTCCCTCCCCCTCTCCCTCCCTCTCCCTCCCCCTCTCCCTCTCTCCCTCCCTCTCTCCCTCTCTCTCTCCCTCTCTCCCTCTCTCCCTCTCCCTCTCCCTCCCTCTCCCTCTCTCTCTCTCCCTCTCTCTCCCTCTCTCCCTCTCTCCCTCCCCCTCTCCCTCCCTCTCCCTCTCTCTCTCCCTCTCCCCCTCTCCCTCTCCCTCCCTCTCCCTCTCCCTCCCTCCCTCTCCCTCTCCCCCTCCCCCTCCCCCCCCCTCTCTCACAGTAAAGGCATATTACTTTTGTACGGGAGACTGTAACCTCCACAGCCAGTGGGATGGGATCCCAGGGATGGAGGATCCAGACCCCACCGGCCTGCTGCACCCTCCGCCCGTCTCTCGGGAGCTCTCTGTGGCCCCGGAGTGGAGTGCAGGCCCTGGCCCAGGCCTGGGTTTGGTCCCCAGCACAGGAGACAGACAGATACGCATCCCGATGTCCCGGGAGAAAATCCAGGCCAGCATGACGGAGAAGCTGACTGGCGTGGACCGTGGGTCCCTTGAAGCCCAGGCCAGCTCCTGCTGGGACGTGGGCAGGTGGACACCCTGGAAATGGGAGGAAAGCGCTGCCCCTCGGGTTGGGGTGCTGCCTGGAAATGGGGGCCTGGTGGCGTCCTTGAGATGATGCCTTTGCTCCTGTGCCCACTAAGGAGAGAAGGACCTGGATGGCAGGGTGTGTGTTGGGCCAGGCCGCGTGGGTGGCTGCGGAGAGGCCCGGCCAGTCTTCACCGCCTTCCGGGAGGCATGGGGACAGGTGGGTGGTCTCGTGCGAGGCCTTCTGCCTCCAGGTGCAGCGAGGGGTGAGTGCTTACTCCTTCCCGTGTTATCGCCAATGCAGATGGCTCCGTCCAGCAACGTGCCTGGGTGTGAGTCTGTCTGCAGGTTACCAGTCCAACAGATTTGGTTCTTGTGGAGGGGATCTTCAGGGTCTGCACACGAGGCCAAGTCCTAGGATATCTCACTTCTTTCTTCCACTTCAGATGCCCTTTGCTTGCTCTGTGCTGAGGCCTTCTGTTCGGACATCTGCACTGTGCTGGACACAGAGGCCTCCCTGGCCGGGTCCTGATCTTGGAGGGAAGGCTTCCCATCTGTCACCATTGAGTGTTATGCAGAGGTAAACAGAGGTTCAGATGAGGACATCGCAAAAGTAAAACAGGGAAGGATTCTGCCCCTTGGCACCTGAGAGCTGAGACTGTTGGCTCTGTGTGTCGAGAATCCCTTGGCCACAGATTCGACCCACTGTGGCAGAAACCATTTCTAAAAGCCCAACTACGACACCCTGTACACGCCCTTCTCCCCTGCCATCTGTCCCTCTATGGTGTAGCTCTGATTTGCTGGCCTTCACGGTGGGTTAGGTATCATGACTAATCTGGTGAGGACTTAAAGTATATGGAGGGTTGCACAGGTTACGTACAAACCACACACCACTTTCCACGGAGGATTGGGCACTGTGGATCTTGGTATCTGGGGGGTCCTGGGATGAACGGGTCCCTGGCAGAGTTCAGTTCAGCGGAACTCCAGGTGCAGCACCACGCCTGGCACACAGAATGTGCTCAGTAAATATTTTTTATTGGTTCTTTTTAGTTATGCACAACATTAGGATTCATTCTGACATAATTGTAGAGGCATGGAGTATAATTGGGTCCAGTTCAGTGCCCAGCACTCCTCCCTCCCTCCCACCCCTTCCTTCCCTCTTCCCTGCTGATCTTTCTGTTTTTACTTTTAGTTTTTCTTTTTAAATCGGTGCCTTGTGGCTGTGCACGATGGTGAGGTTCACAGTGTCTCTTCCCAGATGCAGGTAGGAAAGTGGGCTCAGGCTCACTCCACTGCTCTCTCCGGTTCCTTCCCTCCTTCCTCCCTCCCTCCCTCCCTTCCTCCCTTCCTTCTTGTTACTTTGGACTATCCTCCACATATCAGAGAAAACATTTGACCTTTGACTTTCTGGGTCAGCCTTACTTCACGTAGCATGATGGTCCTCAATTCCATCCATTTACTGGAAAATGCCCTAATTCCATTCTTTTTTATGGCTGAGTAATATTCCATTGTGTAGACATACCACATTTTCTTTATCCATTCTTCTGTTGACAGGCACCTAGCTTGGTTCCATCTGAACTCAGTTGAAAGGACGTCATAGTAGCTTGCTGAAGGTCCCAAGGGAATCCACGGCATTTTGCCACCTAACTTGTTTTGCCATTTCTGGAAGGGAAGGTGAGCAATGTGCAGATGGTTGGTGTACCTGGAATTTTGATCACTGTCTGGAGAGCCTCAACCAGACCTTTTGCCGCTCCGACTCCGCACTGGAGCCAAGAGATCTTGGGTGGAGTAAACCGACTCCGGTTGGGGCGTTACTCAGCCCTCTGGTTTTTCTTGGTAGGGTCCCTTGGCACCCTCTGAAGGCCAGGGTGGGCCTCTCCCAAGCACCTGCTGCACCTAGGACAGCCGCCTGTGGCACACGACAGCCTGCCCTGCAAGTAACGTGTCGCCACTCCTGAGGTCATTCCAAAGCCGAGTGGGTATGAGATGCTGGGTCCTTCTCCTCTCTTCTCCTCCTGAGCCCAGGGGGACGCAGAGGTCAGTGCAGCTGGCCGGTGCTGGCAGCAGGCAGAAGCAGGCATCCAGGACTGGACGAGACACGGTGCCCCCAGGTCTGAGTCCCTGGAAACCCCAGGCTCCCGGTGCTCCACGGGGTCTCCTTCAACACGAGGCCACAGAGCATTCAGGGTGCAGGAGACAAAGCACCCTGGGTCACAGGACAGGGTGGGTGCCCTGCCTTCTTCACCTCCTCAAGATGACGGTGAAGCCAGTCCCTAACTGATGGAATCCAGAGAACCAGGGTTGTCCACGGCCCCAGGGGTGTTGGCACCGGCTTCCCCCCTCCCTAGAAGGAGCAAGGAAAAGCTTTGCGTCCAGGAAGGGAGGGGGGCACCCAAGGGCAGAGGAGGCCTGAGGCAGCTCCTGCTGCTCAGCAACTCCAGGAACCCCAAGACCCTGGACCGGAGCAGGCTGCGAGGGGAGGAAGTCCCTCCACCTGCGGCCCTGGGTCCGCACCAGCCTGGTGAGAGGCGGCTCAGGCAGCGGGGCGAGGGCTGGGTGAGAAGAGCCCCGGGCGGGTGGCTCTGGAGGCAGCAGAGGCAAGCCCTCTGCACAGAGCTGGCTGTGAGGTGAAGAACCAGGCTCTGGAGCATCACCTCCCCGTGCAGGAGAAGGAGGAGGAGCCGGGGAGACCCACCGGACAGGGGTCGGTCAGCTCCTGGCCTCTGGGAGGGCAGGGGACGGCCCCGGGAGGAAGGCTCGGCTGGCTTCTTGGTCTCGGGTCTCCGTCCTCCTGCACTGGACTCCCTCGTTCTGGGGCACAGCCTCAGGGCGGAGCACGTGGTGGGGACAGCTGCCCACCTCAGGGCGGCCAGGAGGCGGAGGGGGCCAGAGGAAGACATTCCTCCCAGACACGCCCCAGGGCCACTTCCTGCCACCAGGACCGGTCCCTACAGTTCCCACCACGTCCCAATAATGCCACCAGATTATCAGCCTAGGTCGACTGACTCACTGAGGGGTCAGGGCCCTCACGGCCCAATCTCTCCCACTGAGATGTCCACTCTGGACTCCGCTGCCCTGGGGACCAGGCCGGCAACACGTGTGCCTCCTGGAGACGTTCCAGATCCAAGTCCCAGCGACCAAGGAGACGGAGAATGAAAATCCAACCCGTGAAAAGTAGTGATGGCTGAAAAAAAGAGAAGACAGGAAGGAAACCAAGTGATAGCCACCTGAGCTACTGAAGTCACCCGGACAGTCGAGGCCAGCAGGCTCCAGTTCAAAGCCAGCTCCAGCAACTCAGCAAGGTCCTGTCTCAAAAATAAAGAGGACTAAGGATGTTGCTCATTGGTTAAGCCCCCGGGTTCCCTTCCTGGAGCCCCCTCCCCACAAAAAGAAAGTGCTTTAAATACCCAAAGAGCCCAGGGAGGGAAAGAGACTTTCCTGGTCCATTTCCTCCTCCCTGTTCAGGAGGCTGGAGGTGCAGATCAAGGTGCCGGAGATCTGGAGTCTGGCGAGGGCTGCTGGCTGCTTCTGAAACGTCCCTGGCCACTCTGCTCTTTGTGGGTAGGAACCTGTGTCCTCACATAGCAGAAGGGATGGAAGGCTGGTTCCCACATGCTAGAGAGGGCAGCAGGGGGCAGTGGTCTCCAGCCTCTGTCACGGCGGCCTCGGGGCCTTATCATCACCTCGCCAGTCAAGTTTTAGCACATGGGTTCTGGAAGGAAACATCCGTTCAGGCCACAGAAATCCTTAAAGGGAGCTGCTATGACACAAGATTGAGCAAATGTGAAAAGTTACGAAAATCGGTTTTAGAAATTTCAGTAGTGGAAGGATGCAGCTGAAGAGAGAAATAGTCAAGTGGAAAGAAATCTGAGAACTCATCAGCATGGAACCCAGGGAGACAGAGGAGTGGAGGGAGAGAAGGCCAAGGTCAGGTGTGCGTCCACAGGAGATCTAGGGGAGAGCAGCGGGCAGCCTGTGCCTGGGGGGCCATGTGCCTGGGGGGTTCCCAGGACTGAAGGGCTCAAGAGCATCCTCCAGGACACAAAGCAAACTCTCATGGAGAAGGAGCAGAGGGAAGGCAGGGTGGGGGGGATAAACAGAAGGACGGGAGAGGAGGTGTGGCCGCGAGCAGCATGGCCATCCCCACTGCAGGCCAGGTGCCAGGGCGCCGCGGAGGAGACCCTGTCCTGACGTTGGCTAACACTGGTCTGAGGACAGACGGGGAGGAACTGAACAGAAAGAGGGAGACAAAGTGAAAGTCAGTAGACGTCCCCAGGCAGTGACGACTGGGGGCAGTGGTCAAAAACAGTCTCCGCATTGTCATTTAGAAAACCCCACTGCCCACTGGATCAGTGATATTAAAGAATCAATTTAGAAATGACAATAGTACGGAACGTAGTAACAGGGATTGAAATTGAAAATCTGACAGTAAGCCGCGGTAAGCAGAGAGCCTTTTAAACGTGGACGCCCACCTGGGGGTCAGGTGCAGAGTGACCTGCCTGGGCGCAGATGACCGGCAGAGGGGGGTTCAGAGAGAGACCTTTGGAAAGTGATTGGGAGCATATTTAAATGGCCAAGTGCCCTGCCTGTGGCGGGCTGCCATCTGACTCAGGAAATCACGAGGAAGGGCACCATGATCTATGCGCAAAGAAGCTCGTCACCACCTCATTCATAACTATGGAATCTGAAAATGACCACAGCGTCCATCACCAGAGAGATGTCTTCAGATAAATACCAGGAACTGAGTGATGAAATCCTACACCGTCGTGTAGACTATTGGCCAAGGGTTTAGTAATAGTAGAAAACAGACGGGGGGGGGGGGGGGGGGAGGAGGCGTCACCGTGTGACTGTGTGGGGGACATCAGCAGGGGGTAGGCCCTGTGGTGTGGGGGTCACCTGTGGGGGGTCTGGGGGACCCCCACTGTGCCGGCAACTTCGCTCATCTTTTCCAGTTTCCTACAGGACACATGGCTGCTCTATCAGCACACGATCATGAGCGACGGTGGAACAATCTAGAACACCCAGCGGGGCGAGAACCCAGGGTCTAAAGGGCCGCGGTAGGCGACGCCGTGGACCCTGCTCCCTGGTTGTCAGGAACCGGGTCCGAGGCGAGAGGGGCCCAGGCGCTCAGCGTGTGCCCTGGAGCGGGAACTGCCGCCACCTTCGCTCCTTTCCCCAGCTCAGAGCCCCGCCAGCACCGAGCGCCCAGAGCCCGATTAGTACAAAGTAAATACTTCTCCACAGGAAGATGGACGCTTCTCGGGTGGCTGAAAGCAACCCAAGGCTTCCTGCACCCTGGGCCAGGGCGCGTCCCTGCGAGCTCCCGGGCGGCCGGCAGAGCCCTTAGACCTCCACATTTATTTACGGAGCTGATTTTGTGAGTATTGCTCTCTCGTATTTCCGTCAGTAGATAAAAAGCAGAGATAATGGCTTGGCACTGGACGGATGCCTTGGGAGCCCCTTGCGGGGACCACTTTAAAGCCCAGCATTCCCGGGGGACGGCTCTGAATCAGAGTCAAGGAATTCCCCCCACCGCCGCCTTCCTGCGCGATCCGATCCGTGCAGGGGTATTGGCAGGATCTCCACCAGCTGTGGGGCAGCTCTCCCTGCCCAGGCCAGCACTTCCCCCTAGTCCCCGGCAGCCCCTCAGGGCCCAGCTCCCCACATCCCAGTGTTTCCTTCCAGAACCTTCGCAGATGACGTTCTGTGAGACGGTCCCCGTCTCTGTGCCCTCGAGAGCATCCCAGGGTTCCCCCACGCCCCCTGCCACAGACAGGCTGCCAGGACACTTGGGGGTCGACCGGGAACTCGGGAATCGGTCACAACATCTGCTCCCCTGCCTTGGGACCTACCATTATTACCTGAGACAAAAAATCAAAAGCGAAAGCTTACACTCATGGTGGAGAAGGAGTGGGTGGAACAAGAGATGGTGACTTAAGGTATTTTTGACCTGATCAAAAATGGGATGGTCTGTTTGTCCTCCTCAGAAGTAACTGCTGCCTCCAAACCTGAAATTAAAGGGCAGAGCAGGGCATGGCGGCCAACTGTAGTCCCAGCAACCCAGGAGGCTGAGGCAGGAGGATCCCAAGTTTGAGGCTAGCCTGAGCAACTTAGTGAGACCCTGCCTCAAAATAAAAAATGAAAAAAAAAAAAAGCTGAGGATGTAGCTCTGTGGTAGGGCAGCCCTGGGTTCAATTCCCAGCATTCAAAATAAATAAAATAGAATACCAGAGCGAGAAAGGAGCTACCTGTTTAGAGATCTAAAGTCAACTCTGTTATTTCTAGAATTTAGGAGAGTATTTTCCCAACTCCAAAGCAGTCGTCAGCTTCCTCTAGGAGTTTCCGGGGTACTGACCTTTTCAGTTTAAGGGACTCAGAGAAATGTGAGACGATGGGTTAATTCAAAGTGCCGCATCAGTCAGCTGGGCAGTGGGGACTCACGATATTGAGGAAAACTGTCTCCCACAGGGACAAAGTAGCCGTTCCCTGCTACACCTGTCAGGGCGTCGGGCCAGGGCCAACAGCTTGAGAAAATCAACCCGGCGATCCCAGGAACCGTGAAGCCCACTGTGCGCTGTGCTGGGTCATGAACACAAAATGGACAGACTTCCGACAGGGTCGTCCTGCTGTGAGACGCTCGCAGGTCCCCGAAGCCTGCGAGACAAGACGGCAAAGAAGGAAACGTTCAATTCCAATTTTCAGACACATGGGTCAGTCTGGGTGACCAGAGGACAGCTGGTCTTGGGTTGGTGTGTCTTCACCCCCACCCAGGGGGCCTTTGCCTTTGCTCTCCTTCAGCTCTGCGCATTGGTCACGTCTCAGCGCTGGCCGGCCATCCTGTGGCCGCTATTGTCACAAGCACGATCTCATCCACGGAGCTGAGTCATCCACGGAGCTGAGCCATCCACGGAGCTGAAGCCATCTGAAGCCGCTAGACGTGATGGTCGTGAATGTCCTGCGGTCCTCAGGGAGGAGGAGGAGCTGCCTTTGAGCACCTGCCGCCAGTCCTGGGAGATGCAGGTGCGCCAAGGCTGACCGCGTCAGTCCTGGGGATGTGGAATCCCACAGCCCTGCGGGCTGCACACCTACTCTTTGACCCTACCCCAGAGGTCCTGGACCCCGTAGGCTTTCCAGGAGTGCTGGGCCGTCGCCAGCAGAGGGTGGCGTTGGTGAGACCTGACATCTGAACCTGCGCAGGGCTGCAGCCTTTCTGGAGCCCTAAGCCCGGCTCCTGAGCCCCTGTGCAGAGAGAAAGGCTCCCTGGGGGCACCAACTGTGACACATGGGCACCTGACACCTTTCTGGCGTTACTGCTTTGGTGACACACACGACCCACCCCCCCCACACACACACACACTCCAACAAAAATTTCCAAGACCACTCCAAGTCCAACACACCAAGATCACTGATGGGGAGGAGTGCCCAGAGTCAGGGACGGGCTGCTGGCCACAGCCAAGGCACAAAGGTCGCCCCCTAGCAGGAGTCAGGAGGTCAGCAAGGCAGCTGACCATCAGTGCAGCTGGTCAGTACAAAAGGCGGGGTCATCCCCTACACCGTGGAGAGGTTACCAATTCAGAGACCTGTGGAGGAGCCATATGGAGGGAGGTGGACACTCCTAGCCCTTCCCTTCTCCCCTCCAGACCCCAGCCACTAAGGAGGTGGACAGGGTGGCTCCTCCAGCTCCTCAGCAGGAGGAGGTCAGGTGGGACCATGCTCAGAGCCAAGGACAGTGACCTGCACACTCCACCTTCCTGCTCTTGATTTCTTCCCTGGGACAACCTGCCTAGCCCTTTTTCACACAGTCTCCTTCCTCGCTGTGCCCTCTCAGGGCCCGTGGCTGAGCTGACCCCAGCTGCTCCAGCATCTCTACAGAGGAGAAGGTGGTTTGCCCACGGTGCAGGCACCAGGTGCTTGCCCTAGCGCAGGACCTATGGTGCGTGACCCCTCGAGCCAGGTGACGTCACAGCCCTGTCCCCACCTGTGGCGGTGCGAGTTCCTTTCCCACGTGAAGGTGTAGTTAAGGTCCTGACAGGCTTCTCAGAAGGCGAGTCTCCAGCCGTGCAGAGCGGCAAGATTCCCTGGCAAGTGAAAACTGCCTGTTCTATACTGGCTGCACCTACCTGAGCACAGATGCACCCAGGAAACAGACCCCCTGCCCCGGGAGTCTCCCCAGGGGGCGGCCCTGCCGGTCTTCCTCCCTCTTCCAAGTCGGTCTGGTCTTAACAGCTAACAGCACAGACAGTGTGTGGCCAGAGGTGTCTTGTCCTCCTGTGAGTGAAATCAAGTCCACGTCTGCTGTGCATCTGGCTTTGCTCACTTCACATTGAGTTTGCAAATTTGTCACCTGTAGAGGGACACTGATCCTTCCCAGGGCTGTCCAATGCCATGGACACCACAGTAAATATGCTGACGGGCAGTTGAGTATTTGGAATTACTACTAAGGATGTCCACATTAAACAGACCGTTGGCCATTGAAAAGACAAATGAATATAAACTGCAAATTCCAACTCCCTGTTTAAGAACTGCTCACTGGAATGCTTCCCCAGAGCCCATGTCGCCAAGGCTGTTGCCTCATTGATACAACATGATGACCAGTTCCCAAACCACTGACCACAGCTTTGTTTTTACTAGACTGTAAATGCTGTGTGTGTGTCTCTGTGTGTGTGTGTCTGTGTGTGTAACTGTGTGTCTGTGTGTCTGTGTGTAAGTGTGTGTCTGTGTGTCTATGTGTGTGTGTCTGTGTGTCTGTGTGTCTATGTGTGTCTGTGTGTGTGTCTGTGTGTGTCTGTGTGTGTCTGTGTGTCTATGTGTGTCTGTGTGTCTATGTGTGTCTGTGTCTATGTGTGTGTCTATGTGTGTCTGTGTGTCTATGTGTGTCTGTGTCTATGTGTGTGTCTATGTGTGTGTGTGTCTGTGTCTATGTGTCTGTGTGTCTGTGTTATGTTGGGGGGCAGCGGGTGTGGGGGGCTAAAGCATCTACATTTATGGTCTCACACACTGTGGGTCAGGAGCCTGGACGTGGCTTGCTGGCCCCCTTGGCCAGGCTGCCTGCTCACCTGGAGTTGAGACTCCTCTTGGGAGCCCACTCACACTGCCGGCAGAGTTCCCTGCAGTGAGGGATGGAGGCGCCCCACCATGGCAGCTCACAGGTGGCCGTTCCCTTCTTGGGTCAGCAGGAGACAGTCCCTGGCCTCTGGGCCTGGTGTGTGAGCTGGCCTGCTCATCTCCCATGCTCCCGCAGTCGTCTCCCTGGAGCAGGCCCCGTCCACCCTTGGGAGGAGGGGATGTGCAGTGTGAGCACCAGGACTCAAGGCCTGTGTGCACCACTGTGGACGCGGCCTGGTGTGGCCTCTCTGGCCTGGAGACTGGCCGCACGTTGGCCTGTTCCAGGTTCCGCCCTCCCAGCGCCCTCCTCCCCAGCCCTGAGCTCTCCCTCCCTGGCTCTGCCCAGGGCTTCCCTTCACCTTCATCTGGGGAAGACTTGCTCTTGATTCTCTTCCTCTGAGCACACTTTTTATTCTCCTTTCATCTTTTCGTTTTTAGAAAATGTTTGTTTAGCTGTAGTTGGACGCGATACCTTTATTATACCTTCATTTCATTTATCTATGTTTGGCTGGTGCTAGGCGAGTGCTCTTCCGCTGAGCCACAACCCCAGACCCTGTTCTATTTTCATTCTTAAAGGATGATTCTTCCAGATACAGAATTCAGGATTCTCACTTTTGTTTTTT
Source organism: Marmota flaviventris (assembly GCF_047511675.1). Classification (NCBI taxonomy): domain Eukaryota; kingdom Metazoa; phylum Chordata; class Mammalia; order Rodentia; family Sciuridae; genus Marmota; species Marmota flaviventris. Next base: position 2,255,463 of record NC_092508.1, on the reverse strand, counting down.
TTTTTTTTTTGTATTCAGAAAATGCTGTTCTACTTCCTGTTGACCTCCATAATTTCCGTCAAGACACCTGCTGTCACCCAGAGTGCTGGTCCCCGAGCAAGGCTGACTCAGACTGCCTAGTCTGTGGCTGTCTTGAGTGTGGCTTGACCTCCTGACGGGGTCTTGGAGTGTATCTTGTCTGGGGTTTACGTGGTGCTGAAGTCAGCCTTTTCTGTGCTGTGGCCAAAAGACAGAACAAGAACAATTTTAGAGGAGATAAGTCTCTTTAGCATCATGGTTTCAGAGAGCTCAGTCCACAGATGGCCAACTGCACTCCTGGGGCTGGATGAGGCAGCGCATCATGGCTGAGGGGTGGCAGAGGAAAGCAGCTCAGGACGTGACACCAGGAAGTCACACTGAGCTCTGGGGGCACTGCCTCGTGTCTAAACCTTAGTGCTCTGCTTCTCGAATCTGCGGGTCCATGTTTTTGGCCACATTTTGGTGATTTTCGACCACTATTCCTTTGAACACTTATTAAGAATCTCCCTCTTTCTCCTCCCTCGAGGCCTCCGTGACCCGATAGCTGACCCTCTGCACAGTCTCCGGGCCCCGGGGCTCTGCTTCCTTCCCGTTCGTCAGACGGTCAGTTTTCTGTTCTCTCTCCAGCCGTCTGCTTCCTTTACCCTCCTCTCACTGAGCCAACCCACTCGGGTTTCTATTTGGCTTTCCAGTTGTGATTCCAAGCATCAACTGAATATTCCTATTTTAAATGGACCGTGGATGCCTTCTACCTGATGTCTCTCACTGGGTCCTTCCAGCTGCATGGCGAATGATCCAGAAACACTAAAGGTACAAAAACCAAACCTCTAGATCTGATGTCATTCAGAGTGGGCAGGCTCTGCTCTGCACAGAGGGGGGCCAAGGACCCCGGGCTCCCACCTGTGACTCCCAAGGTGGGACTTCTGTGGCAGGAACCAGGCTCCTTGCTCAGGGGCCTTGGGGATCAGACGAGCCATAAGGTCTCCTCTCTATGGCTAGGATCAATCCTAATTCAAAGATCCTAAAAATGCTGCCTGGAGTTCTGGGGAAATCCCCCTTTTGGATCTGGGTGCCTCCCGGAAACCAGCAGTGCTTTACGATGCACTTTCCTTAGCTACCAGGTCCCCCGGCTGGCTGCAGCCCGCGGGTCTTAAAGATGAAACGGCTGTAACGCCCGGACTTGGGTCCAGGTCCTCACACCCGAGTGTGAAAGGCAGGACCGTGGTCCACCTTCAGCTGTGTGTTTGTAAAGGGCCTGTAGGTCATTTGTGTCCAGCAATAGTCCAAAAGGCCCAGTTTCTCTAGCTACATGTGCAGATCCCAACTTCAGGGACCCTAAATTGGCATCCTGTGGCCTGCTTTGGGGCAGCTGGGCCTGTGCCCCTGTGTGGACCCTGAGGGACTGTTGCTGGCCCCACTGATGGCTGCGTTCGACCTCCTGTCCTGTTCCGTGAGTAGATGGTCAGGTGGACCTCCCCACCTCTCTGCTGCTGGGTCCCTGGACGCTGCCAACAGGATAAGAGCTGGTGACCCATCAGTCTATCCTCCAGCCCTTTCTTCCTCTCCCCCAGAGGGTCCTAGGGACAGGAAGGTGACACAAAGGTCTCCTTGTCTCCGTCATCTGTGTGGTCGTTAGAGCCTATGTTAAGTCAGTACCACAAACCTGGTGACGTCAAACAAGAGACGTCGAGCCCCTCACATTCTGGAGGCCAGAAGGCCAGAGCCAAGGTGTCCACAGGCTGTGTCCCCTGAAGCCCGGAGAGAGTCCTCCCAGGCCTCTCCCAGGCTCTGCCTCGGGACACTCCTGGGTTTGCTGGGCGCACGTCTCTGCTCCATGTCCCCACGGCCAGCTCCCCTTCTCTCTGGTCTCTCCTCTTCTATTCATAAGGACAAGTGTCATTGGATTTCGGGCCCACCTGATGATCCCTTCTTGAGGTCCTTGACTTAATGACATCTGCAAAGACACTTTTTCCAGGAAGGTCCCACTCACAGGATCCAGGTGTTGAAATGTGGACGTATCTTTCAGGGGCCGTCATTCAAGGTGCCACAGGGCGCAGAAGGGCGGGATCTGCTCCAGGTTCACCTCGGGGACCAGCCGCTCTCACTGGGCCCCCCGGACCTGCCCCTCATCTCCAGACCTCCATGTTGGTGGCTGGGTCTTTCCCGTTCCCACTGAAGACCCGCCTGGGGGCCCCCGGCCGGTTTCTCTCGGGCACTGCCCCACGCACGTGGCAGGAAGCTGGGCCACCCAGGGCCGAGATGAAGACTCATGAAGTGATAAAGCTGCTGTTGTTCTTCAAGCATCTGGAAGTCAGAGGAGAAGGTTCTCAGTTCTGTGCCACATCTGGGTGTGAGTGATTCCCGAGGACACTGCCTTGTCCGGGCTCTCGTTCAAGGGATGTTTACAAGGAGGCTGGGCGGCCGCCTCTCCCAGAGTCTTCTTTGGTATACGGCCGCTTGCTTCTCACAGAGCCCACTTCGCCGTTTAAAAACAGAATAACATTTTCCACCACCGTATCTTAGGAAACATTGAGAGGATTAACAAATTCCTATTTGCAAATCAATTTCAGACCCACCGGTCTGCAAATATAAGATGTTATTTTATTTGCTAATTAAAACCATTTCCCTGAAATTTTGTTTTCCTCCCTAATTTAAATAACAAAGAGAAACAGAGATAGAACCACATCTGTTGAATCTTCTCAAATATTTCTGAGTTTGGGGTGGAGGGAAAACATGAGACACCAAGAGCATGACGCACAGTCACTGAGGAGACGTCGGCGTGCGGACTGGCAGGCGGTCCGAGCCAAATGAACAAATGTGTTTCTATTTCTGCTCTCAATTAAGCCTTAGCCCTCCAGCCTCCAGGGCCGAGACGGACCTTTGTTCACTTTTCCTCCTTGATGACAAAATTGAGTCCGGGTCTAGGTTCATTTTTAAGTCCGCCTTCTTCCTTCTATCTGTCCCCAACGCCAATTTTTCAACTCAAAAATGTTGATCACATTCAAAAAGCAAATGCAGTACGTAGGTGAATGCTTCATGTGATGTTTGACGAGGTTGAATCTAAACACGTGAGAGGCCCCACATGCCATCCTCCACCATCCTGAATTCAGACAACGCAGTTTGGGATTCTAAATGAGCCGGTGAAGGCATACCTGTCACTGCTCCTTGGCCACCTGGCATCTTAGACACCAGGGTCCCATCTGACTCTCAAGGTCTCCGCTCAGTCAGGCCATGGACCCGAGCGGGACCACAGCATCTTTGTTCAGGGGATGCATCTTGCGTGTTTGCAGCACGGGAATCGCCCTCCCCGAGGCCGGGGACCCTGGGTGGGCTGCCCCGCACAGGGGGTTGGGGCTCTGAACTGCGTGTGTGTGCGTGTGTGTGTGTGTGTGTGTGTGTGTGTGAAACTCTGGGTGAGGAGCCTCCGAGACACACCTCTAGAGGAGCCTGAAGGCTTGGGATGTGGTGACCAGGCTCAGAAGAGGAGCACCCTGGGGCTTGGGGGACAGGGCGGAGGCTGGGGGTCGAGCGCCTGGGATGCCTGACCTTCTCCTCCCTGTCCTCAGCCCAGATGAGCTGCCTCTGCCCCACCCTGGGCATGACTGGTGCTGTGTGTCCACCTTCGATTCCCTCCTCTTCCAACCTCAAGGGCAACTTGTCACCAGGCCCCACTGAGCCTGGTGATCCTCACTGCCACCCCCTTCTTGGTGGGTGCCTGGGGCCTGAGGGCCACACCCACGCATGCTCTGAACACTGGGGGACGCGTCACAGCAGGAACACTCAGCTCCCCACAGGGAGGAGACTGTCCTCACCCTCAGCCTGGGACCGCCCTCCCGGGCCCTGGCCTGCTGTGCAGCCCCAGCTGTCCTGCCCCTCTGGGCCCTCGCGTGCTGCTGCTGATCACGCTCCACCCAGCCCGGGACCCCTGCCTGACCACCTCCCAGGGGTGTCTCCAGGACGCAGAGACCCTCTGCATTTGCCGCTCCCATCACTCTCATGGCCCCGGAGGCGTCCTGTGTGACGCTGCCTCTCCCCCCACTAGCCGTGACTGGCTGAGGTCAGGGCCCACATCGGCCTCCTGGTCCCCCACAGCCCTTTCCTGCCCTTTCTCACCCTCTACCGTCGGGCTCCTGGCAGCTGGCTCAGAGGAGCATCCCCATGTGAAGGGACACACTGGCTGCCCCTAGCGGGCTCACCTCTCCTTACCACTGTCCCGGGATTCTAGACCGTGCTCTCTGGGGGCCCCAGCAGGAGGGCTGGGGCCCAGGTTGGTAGGGGGTCTGAGTCTGCGTCCCCACCTCCCACCCCCTGGGCACACAGCTGCTCCATAGCTTGGCTCTGCCTCTCCCCTCCACCTGGTTTTTGGGAAATAAAGTCCTCCTCTGTGATCCAGAGGGACATCAGCCCACCCCAGGGGTGCTGGGGCAAGGGAGCCAAAGCACAGGGACCTCAGCTCCGGGATGGACGAGCCCGGGAGGCCCCCACCGTCCCTCCTCCTCTCAGAGCTGGGACTCTCACGGAGGTCACAGCACGTCCTTGGCAGGAGTTCTGAGCCAGCTGAGGCCAAGGCAGCGGCTTCCTTCTCCACGGCTCTGATGATGTGTCCTCGGTCCGTGGAGACCAGCAGCGCCCCTCCCTGTGGAGGCACCTGGCCGTGGGGCAGCCTTAGGAGAGCAGAGTGAGCGCCACAGAGACCGGCACCCAGCCCGCCACCTCCCCCCACCGTGAGCCAGGTGGCCCCGAGCCTCGTGCTCTGTCCCCGACGAGGCCAAGGCCACTGACATGGCGACAGAATTGAGCTCCTGCTCAGCCCCTGCCTGGACCAGCACGGTCTCCAGCAAGATGCTGACTTCCCCCCCAAAAAAGGTGGAGCAGAGCGAGCACGTGCCTCTGGCACCAGCCCCACCAGGAATCCGATGATGCGAGCCGCGAGGAAGTCAGGAGCACGCGCACAGGGTGGGGCGAGCAAGACCGCGCTCCAGCACTGGATCTTTCTTGGCATCGAAGCAAGAAGACTCAGACTCCAGCCAGAGCTCGTTGGCAGATGAAGCCAAACAGCGGAGAAGGACGATCTGACCACGGTGGGGGTTCCACTGACAAAATATGTCCGTTATCTGCCAGGAACAGGGGACAAGGCCTGAGGCAGGACCAGGGCCGCCCAGAGCAGGTGCTTGTTCAGAGGGACCTAGTCCAGGACCCTGAGGATGGATTTTTATAGCTTTTTTTTTTTTTTGCTTATTTATTTGTTCCCTTTATTATTCTGTTTTCTTAAAAATTTGGAAATTTTTTTTTCTCTTCCAAATGTTCTGAAAATTTTGATTCCAGCATCGTGTGTGATCACTTTATTCTCTAAGGGCCACTTTCTCTGTTCCTTTTCTGTATCCTCTTGTTCTTGTTGCAAAGATGAGGCTATCAGGTCACTCTGAAGGGACAGGTAATTTGCTGGAATAGTCTTGTTTCTTAAATCCTCTCCATTCCTCCTCAAGAGCAGCTCAAGAGTCGCTGCTGAACGTGGGGCTGTGCCTTCCTCCTTCTCCACCATGCCTGATCTTCCAGACAGCACGTCCACATTTAAGATCTGGGGCTTCATCATTTTGTATTCCTTATGTAGCTGGACCTAGTTTCAAAAACGGTCTATACCTTAGTTAATTGACAGATTTCCAGGGGAGAGCCCCCTTTGTCTACAGGGGACTCATCCTAAGACGTTTCTCAAGTGCCCGGAAACCCAGAAAGGACCAGGTCTGTGTGCATGATGAGTGGTGAGGTCCATGAACCAGGCTGTAAGAGGTGACAACAATAAAATGATCAATTACTGGAATACTCTATAACTAACGTGTTTTATTATAGAACATATGAAGCTAGATCAGAATGGCGGGGGAAGGAAGTGTGGAATTCCATGGAACAAAGAGAGATCAGTGGGCTGAGGAAGGGGAGAGGGGGCAGGAGGGACCGGGAAAGGGAGGCCGGTGGAAGGAGACTGAGCCACCAACCTCCGGAGAAGCAGTGCGGGGTCGCCCCGGCTCACCTGATTCCACCCGCCTGCCACCCTGCTCTCTCGCTGACTTTGAAGAGAATGTTTTTTTGAACATCTTTATTTGCCCAAAATGGAAAGAGTGACCTCACTGGGGCAGAGCCGTGATTTCACCCTCCCTTCAGTGGGAAGGATAAACTGGCTCCTTGGTAACAAAGCCCGTTAAACACACGTTCGCTCATGGTGATGGACGTTGGCAGCGCCTCTGTCATTCAACTCCACATAAACACGTCCGGGGAGCGCCTGGCAGCTTCCCACCAAGGACCTGCGTCTGACCCCTCCAGGGCCGGGGTCTAATGAGCCTCTCCACGAGGTGTGTGCCTCAGCCCCCATCACAGTCCAAAGGTGTCCATGTAGAACACACGACATGTGAGGAGTGGGCGACGCCCCTGCAGGGAGAGTCCAGTCTGGTGGAGAGGACGCCTCGTGTCCGGTCATCAACAGCAGTGATGGTCTTTGTCAGGACAGCAGCTGCACTCACCAGGGCTTCCTGCCTCAGGTTCTGGTGCAGGCACACTCCAAGGACACCCCAAGGACCCCTCCGTGAAGGTCAGTTATCACGCATCAGACTTCCCTGCTGGTCAGTGTCTATGCAAGGGGCCTGTCCTGATTTGGCCAGTGACAAAAAAGACACCACAAATCATCTGAGCCTGGAGAAGGGGCAGCAGCTTCCACGTGGGTGGACTCCCCACGCCCCCCAGACTCACCTTATCACCTGGACACTTTAGCTCCCAGGGAGGGCAGCCCAGCAACACAGCTAACCTCTGCGGCCGAGTCTGCTTCCCTGAGTGTCCCTCCAGGCCCATCTGCCAGGTGCCCGGGGCCTCAGAGCAACAGGGACAGCTCAACCCCATGCATTCAGTTTCCTGAAACGGCAGCTCGCGGCTGGTGGTGGGTGGGGACACCAGGTTGTGGGGACTCCAAGACCACCTCTCTGGAACCCGACTGCGGTTCTCTCCTTTGCTGTCCTCAGCTCTGCAGGAGCTGGCTCGTCCCTCCTGTGCCTTGCTTTCATATCAGACAGAAACTCTGGCTGTCAAACCAGAACAATTCAAAGTGACTTTAGATGAACGTAAACCAGTTAGCTGAAGTGTCATGATTTTAGGAAAATGGTGGAATGAGGACATCATTACTCTAGGTACATATATGACTGCACAGATGGTGTGACGACATCGTGTACAACCAGAGAAACAAAAAATGTGCTCCATTTGTGTACAATGAATCAAAATGCACTCTGCTGTCATGCATAACTAATTAGAACAAATAAAAATGAATAAATCAAAAAACCCAATAAACTAGTTGGATTTCTCTGCCAGGAGAAATGTCACAGCTTCCTTTACCCCAGGTCCTAAAAGCCACTAATGTTCTCCTACATTGTTGTACCCGTGGCCCTGGGGGCTGGGAAGTTGGGAACTGGGCCACAAGGAATGTGTTAACAACGTTGAAAGAATCCCGAGTGGGACAGCGCAGCCCAGGGCACCACGCACAGGCCCCCTGCCTCCTGCTGGGGTGGGTTTTGTGGGTGGAAGGACAATTCTTGACCCCAGAGGCTCCCACACATCCATCAGGCCTGTTGTCACATCTGGTCAGAAACCTCACGCGGGCCCAGGCTGGGTGAGGCTCACAAGGAAAACTAAGCAAGTCCGACAATTAAGCAGAATAAGCAATTAAGCAAATCCAGCTGCTGCAGACGCAGGATCGCAGACCAGACCCCAACAGGCCCAGGGAAGAGGAGCGTCTTGCCCTCAGCCTCATGCCCGGCCAGAAGGAGCTGGGTCAGCTTCCTGTTGGTGCTGTGACCTCGCTGCAGGCTGGGCTGTGTAGGACAGCACGGAGGTCAGCAGTCCCAGGTGGGTCTAGGAGCCAAAGCTGGAGTGTCCACAGGGCAGTGTCTTCTGAGCTGGTCTCAGGAGCTGGGGTCCGAGCATCCACAGGTCTGGTACCTTGTGGAGCACCCATTTCCTTGCCTTCTCCAGTGTCCCCAGGTCTTCTGTGTCCCCCAGATCAGAGCCATGTCACATCACCCAGGCTCCATCTCTCCGTCCCTGAGCCTCCGGCTTCTCACTTGTAGAGAATCTGTAGTGACTTTGGGCCCAGCCAGGATGACACCCCTGCAATCTCAAGACCTTTAATTTGCTCACATCTGCAAAGTCACCTGGGCCACATAGAGCCACCCATGTTCTGGGACCAGGACGTGGAAATCTCGAGAGCCATGTTCTGCCTCCACAGGAGCACTGTCCTAGACCCTGTGTTTCTCACTGCACAGGCCGAGACAGGCACTACTCTGCCCCCAGTGTCCTCTAGGGTGGATGATGCATGATGGGGAGCCCCTGAGGGGACTAGATTGTACATGGGAAGGGTCACACATGGAAAACCCTAGCAGTCTCACCTTTAAGAAAGTGCACAGCCTCTGCCCGACTTGGAAGATGGGCATTATGACTGACGGAGACTCATGAGCTGCAAGTGCAAGTCCTAATTCCTAGTTGCTTTATTTGGCAAAATGGTCTCTGCAGAGACAATTAAACTGAAGATCTCGAAATGAGGTGCGTGAGAGGACACGGCCCTGCATCTGGTAGAAAGTCCCCCTGAGAGAGACAGAGACACACACACGCAAGAAGGGTGGCCTAAGGTGGCTGAGGTCAGAGGGAGGGGCCGCTCACCCAGGAGGCCCGCACCCTCCAGGAGCCAGGAGAGCCAGGAGAGGACCCGCCCGGATGCTCTGTGGTGTGTGGCCTCCTGAGGCCTTGCTGCCAACCCCTGCCCCACAGAGCGAGAGCAGCAGCCTAGTAACTGCACACACAGGGGCTGCGTGGGAAGCAGAATCCTGGTGATTCTAGACGCAAGGGCTGTCGCACTCACCCACCAACCGCTTTCCCGGGGCTTCTACCAAGCTCGCGCAAGAAAGATCGGAAACAGAAAAAGACCCAAGGGACGCTGGAGGGCACAGACACGAACCCCACAGCTTCTAGACCCTTCTCCCCGGTGCAGCAAACAGAATGCTGGGAGGGCCAGGCCCAGGGCCCAGGGGAAAGGCTCTCCTCTTGGGGCTGTCCTCCCACAGAAGGGGCTGGAACCCAGCGTAGCGCCCTGCACTGAGGCAAAGCAGACGCCCACTGCCCACCACTGGGGGATGGTCAAGAAACTCCACCACCTCGACTTCACCTGCCCACGGAGCAGAATGTGGCTTCAAGGAAGAAATGCTGAGAAGCCCCATCCTGAAGGCGCAGAGGCCCCCAAAACTGAGGCTGAAGTGAGAACTGAGAGACCTTCCTGGCCTTACCCCAGGGCATGCATCAAATAGCAGCCAATGTTAGGCCCCCTGGTGAGGGTCCAGGATATGGAGAAGCCCCTCACTCTGGTGGAGGTGCCAGGAACTCGAGGGCCGAGTGTGGCAGAGCAAGGAGAGACCTCTGTGCATTCCAGCCCAAAGCAAACCCAGGGAGCGACACTCACCCAGGGAGGAGACGGGAGTCCACGGGTACCAAGGTGATTCTAGCAGCAAAACTTCCCACCCACCCACAGCCCATCAGAAGACACAGGCCCATTTCCTCCACAACCACTGTTTATAATCAGTCCCCCTGGTCATCTTCTGTACAAAGGCCCACACTCAATAAATGTACCACGAGACACACAGGCTGTATCAACAGATGACCACCGTCAAGAGAGAGGGCAATCAGCCAAGCCAGGCCCAGAGATGATCTGGGTCTCGGAACTCTCAGCCAGGGATTTAACCTAACTATGATCAACCGAAGATAGAGGACAAAACGAACAAGACATGTAAAACAGAGAAATTGTAGCAGAGAAATAAACAGTATGCAAAAAGAATAAAATAGAAATGCTAGAAGTATTTTTAAAAAATCCGAGATGAAGAATTCCTTCAACAAACTTATCAGACATTTTGATACAGCAGAGGAAAAAATGTCACTGAACTTGAAGTTAGGTCGATTAAAACAACCCAAGAAAAGACAAAAAGGAAAAGAGACTAGGGGAAAAAAGAAAAACAGAACAGTTTCCAAGAGCATGTCAAACACTGTACTGCGTGTGACTGTGGTCCCAAGAGAAGAGAGAGGGTGAGGCCCTGGGCAGAGGGTCACCCACAACACAGCAGCTGAGAGCAGACCCAGACCACCAGCAAGCAGCCCACCCCGGGGACCACAGGCTGAGACCAAACGAAAGACACTGAACACACCCTACCTGGCCAAATATTAGAAACCAAAGAGAACAACGAGACTCCGAAGGAAACAGAAGAAACGTGTTCATTGCACACACAAAAACAAGAGTCAGAACCAACGTCTTACAGGAAACTCTGTGGGCCAGCGGGCAGTGCAGGGCATCCATGCTGTCCACCCAGAATCCCACAGCCTGCGCAAGTGCCTTTCAAAGCAGAGCAAAGGAAAGACTTTTAAAGATGAATAAAAGCTGATTGTTTTATCCTAGGTATTAGGATGAAATACCACTACTGCAAAACATATTTAAGAAAAGTGAGTATCATTTCAGGCAGAAACAGTATGATACTCATGATAACAGAAGCATCTTTGAATCCACACACATAAATGAGGAATGAAGAAAATCACAGAGAATTTTCATACAATCTCCTAGAACAAGTGAGGTCATGTGATCAGAGGGTGCAAGGTTAGTATGCAGACTCAGTTTAATGTTGTACACCTTCAACAGAGTCAGAAATAAAGAAAACTAAAAAGTACTATCTGAAATAGCATAAGCTAAAAACAGACAAAAGTGAATGCCTATATCTAAATCTATCAAGACATATTCAGGATCCATATGCTTAAAACTGTAAAATACTGATGAAAAAAACCAATGAAACCTTGTAACTGCAGATACACTAAGTGCATAGATTCAAAGACTCTCTATTTCTTAGATCTCGGCTTTCACCAAACTGATCTATAGAAGCGATGCAATCCACAGCAAAACATCACAGACTATTTTTTTTTTGTAGAAATTCAGATTCTAAAATGTAAAGAAATGAAAATGCAAAGAACCTAGAGGATCAAAACGAGACCTGTAGAAGAAGATGCAGGAGATCTTTTTGAGAGTGAGACAGTCTTCTTAGATATGATATCAAAGCACAAGTCATAAAAGAATCAGTGTTAAATTTGACTTTATCAAAATCTGTCAAGAGCCAGATTGGAACACTCCTACTCTCTTATTCAGATTGGGACCTACGAGAGAGCTACAGAAATCTCGACTGCGGGCTATTGCTGTAACGGAGGTGAATACCTTAACAGAACAGAGGGGGCAGTTCAGAAATAGCCCTAACATGGATGGTCAACTGACTTCGGGCAAATTGGCAAAGAAATCCAATTGGTAAAGAATATTCTAATCCACAGAACAAAATTCTGAAGAAAGATGAACCCCAGCTATGACTCACATTGCATGTAAACATTAGCTGGAAATTGAATTTTCAACTGAATTCAGACCTGCAGAAGAATAGGCAGGAGATCTCTCCGCAGGTGAGACAGTCTTCTTAGGTATGATATAAAAGCATAGGTCATAAAATAATAAGTGATAAATTTGACTTTATCAAAATCAAAAATTTAGTTCTTTTAAAGACACTGCTAAAATAACAAAGTGACAAGCTGCAGCTGAAAGAAAATATTTGCAAGATTTGTACTGAATAAAGAACTTGTATAAAGAATTAATAAAGAATGTTAATAATTCAATAATAAGAAGACAAAGTATCCAGTTTAAAATAGACAACTATTTGAACAGACATTTCATCAAGGAGGACATAAAATAGCTGCGTTAAAAGATGTTTCACAAGTCTATGCTTGTTTAATGCCCAAGGGAAGGCAATGTTCCAAACACGGCGGGGGCATATCGAAGGACATGGGTGTCCACGTGGGGTTGGTCCCAGTGATCGAGCAGAGGCAGTAACAGCAGTAAATAATGATAGTTTTGGAATGCAACCCATCATATAAAGTAATACTGTGTGAATAGACAGTCAAATAAAAAACTGAAGACAAAAAAACACTCTTCCTTAGAGTAGGATTCCCACTGAATGAATGTAGAAGAAACAATGGAAAGAGAAAGATCAGCGCTGGGCAAGTGCCCCAGTAATAGCTGCTCGAGGAAACCTGACTAGATAGGAAATGACGAAGAGGAACAGGCTGGAACGAGGCTGTGCCTGGTCTGCAGGTACCCACAGGTTCTTATCAATGCAGGCATGGATGATTTCCTCCGTAAAGAACCCTCAACCAAGGCATCAGAGAGGCCTCCCAGGTGACAGGACAGGTCAGCACCTGGCACCTGAGGGGACAGATTGCCTCAGAAGCATTCTCATGCAAAATGCACAACCTAAGTCTATTTATATAGCACAGTAAGTTCTTAAAACTGACTGACTGCTGTCATCAAAGGCATCAGACTAAGACCTGTTACAGACTTGAGGGAATCAAGGACATTTGCCACTTAGAATTAGATCCTGGTCCAGAAAAAAAGAAGTTAGTGGGAAACTGAGTGAAATTTCCTCGAGTCTGTAAGTCAGGTCATTGCACTGGATCGGTGTGACTTTCCATTGTACCTTGGCTTTGTAGGATTCGAGGACACTGAACGGGGTGCATGCAGGAGCTCTCTGCACGAGTTTTGCAACACATATGAATCTAAAATTATTTCAGAATAAAAATGACACTTGGGAGAAAAATGCTAGTGTGATTAGTCATTGGGGAAATGCAAATTTAAACTGCAGCAGGATGCTACGCACCTACCTACGGGAGTGGCTCGCATTGGTGACACTGTGATAGCGGAGCTGACAAAGGTGGGAATAAGCTGAAGTTTCAAAGTTTCTGTATTGTGCTCAAGGCACAGAACACACGTTCACTCTTGGAGACATTCTGCACATCCGCAGGGCTGCAGCCACAACCAGCAACTGCCCAGCTCCAGGCCACCTATCAGCCCAACGGAAGTCCCACACCCATCCAGCAGCCGCTCCCGGATCCCCACTTTATAACATGTGGGATTGTCCTAACCAGGCATAGCACGACACTAGGCACAGAAATGACAGTCACGAGTCCCTGGATCCACCAGGCATGGATGCCAGGCAGGACCACATGGGGAAGCCCCAGGAAGAACCGGGAGGCAGAGGAAAGTGTGTCGGAGTCTCGACTGTGGTTTTCCTGGGAAAGAGCAGGGAAAGCACGGCATGCAAATGAGCAGCTAGGGTTGTGACAGTCTGGATGATTCCAGCAGGCTGGGGGGAGGGTGGCCCTGCTGCAGTGTTCTGGGCTGCAGGAGCCTGATAAGCGGAGTGGGTGGGAGTCTCGGTTGGCGCATATGAGACATGCTCTCAGGCAAGCTGTGTGCTGTCTGGAGGAATTAGCTAACTCTGGGAGTGGCAGTCCCTCCCTGGGTCTGCAACAAGCCAAGATGTCAAAGCATCATATGATACAGAATAGAAAAGCCATGATTAACACACTCCCTTCTCCAGCTCCTGCAACCGCTAACCTGCTTTCTGTCACTTTGGATTGGCCTATTCTGGACATTTTTGTAAATGGAACCATACAGTCTGTGGTCTTCTGTGTCTGGCTTCTTGCATTAACCCAGGGTTTTCAGATCCCAGCCTCCTTGTAGCGGCATCTCTCCTGCCTTTCCATGGCAGCATAATACTCCGCTGGGCAGCTGTTCCACACGTGGCTTATCCGTCCAGCCCCTGGTGGGCATCTAGGGGTTCCCACATTCCTCTGTAAGGAATAATGCTGCTGTGAACATCTCTGTGCACCGTGTTACCTGGACACCTGTTTTTGATTTGGGTGTGTGCTCCACGTTTACCTTTGAGGCACTGCCCACGGGCCACCTCGTGGCTGTTCCAGTCTGCAGTCTCGCCAGCAGGTATGAGGACCCAGGTTTTCCACGTCCTTCCAGACTGGTTATGTTCTGATTTCATTTGTTTATTATTTATAGCCATCTGTGGCCAGACTTTGTACATTGCTGGGAGGAAGGACAAATGGTCCCGCCATGTTGGAAAATAGCTGGGTGGTTTCTTCTCAAGTTCAGCATATGCACACCCAGGACTGAGTAATGGCCCTCCTAAAGAGATGAGATGAAACACATCTGAGAGGAGCCCAGCAGAGATGAAATACATGTCTACCCAAAGACCCAAGTGCAATTCTACTTAAAACCACCCCAACCTGGAAACAACCCAAACACGTCCATCAACCAATGAAGGGATAACAGAGCCTGTGCATCCAGATGGCACGCTCAGCCACGGAAGCCAATCAGCCACTGCAGCCTTGGGAGCCGATCTCCAGCATGGTTCTAAGTGTGCGAAGGAGGACGGATGACTTAATTCTTTGGACCTTCTGGAAAAATCAAAACAGAAACAGAAATCCTATCATTGAGGGCCAGTGGCTGGGGAGGAGCAGGACTGGACTGCCCAGGGGCTGGCTCAGGAGGACGTGCTGGAGTGATGGAGATTTTCTTGATCGTGGATGTGATGGTCACTTTGAATGGTCAACTCGAAGCCAACAGGCTTCTGGGTGTGTCAATGAGGGTGTGCCTAGGCATGATGGCAGGTGGGGCAGGGAACTGCCGTGGAGACCCCTGGGCTGTGCCCAGTGCTGTGGAGTGTGCACTGAGGAAGGCTACGGGAATGGAGCAGAGACAAGCCAAGAGAGAGGCGAGGGCTGGAGCTACCAAGCCAGAGATGCCCGACGTGGAGCTACAGGACGTGCTTGCCCACCTGGGGGTCGGGCATGTTTCGCCGCAGCCCTTCTTTCCGGGCCCCTGTTTTTGTGGATGGAAATGTTCACTCAGTGCCTTCACCTACTGGACCGTGTCAGGCACTTGTGATCTTTACCGGAGCTCCCTGTGCGAGCTTGCCCCGAGTCTCAGAGACGACTTTGGACTTGGACTTTTAGGCGATCTTGGAACTGTTGAGACCACGGGGGCTCTGAAAGGCACAACATGCATTTTGCACTGTGAGATGGTTGTGAGCTTTTGGGGGCCAGGGCAGAATGTTATGGTTTGGATGTGAGGCGTCCCCCAAAGCACACATGTGGGACAATGCAAGAAGGTTCAGAGGAGAAACAGTTTGGTCATGAGAACCTTAACCCAATCCGTGAATTCAGCCCCTCATGGGATTAACTGACTGAAGGCAGGTGGGTGTGGCTGGAGGTGGTGGGCACTGGGGTGTGACTTTGGGGTACCTATTTGTATCTGGCCAGTGGGTCTTTCTCTGCCTTCTGATCTCCGTGTGAGCTGTTTCCCTCTGCCACACTCTCCGCCATGATGTCCTGCCTCACCTTGACCCTGAGGAATGGAGCCTGCCTTCCATGGACTGAGGAAACTGAGCCCCTAAGGAAACGTCCCCCTCTACAGTTGTACTGGTCAGGTCTTTTAGTCACAGCAGCGAAAAAGTTGACGTAAACAGTGGAGATAGTTCTGTGTTTATCAAAATGTACCGAATCTTAAAATGGGTGAATTTTATTGCAGGTAAACTCCCCCACAAAGGTGCAGGAGACCCAGTTCTCTATCCCACACTCTGGAAGGATCTGTGCCCTGTTGCTTCTCCCAGAGGATGGGCAGCTGCTCGCTGGCTGAGGCTCTCACAGTGTCTGGAGATGTCCAGGGAGTGCAGGGACCATGTTCTCAGGGGAAACTGAGTCAGCGCCCACAGAGGCAGCACACACACACAAGGCTGCTTTTTAAACTTGGTGTTATGGGTCACCTTCTCCCTCTCCTCTCTTCTTCCACCTCCCTCCTCATCAAATTGACTTTTTCCCCTCTAAATCTGAGCCCAAAGAAAAATAATCTAGTTGTCTGAAGGTCTGAAGGTAGTTGTATGGTTATTGATTATAGAGCAAAATATTATTCACGGAAACTTCCTAGAAGAAAATACAGTATTCCAGGCTCGTTACACAAACATTTTTAAAGAAGAAAGATTAGTGCAGACATTTTTCCCCTTAGGCATTCCAAGCCTCTGGACCTCCACGTATCTCCCCTGGCCAGGGTGTGTGTGGCTGTGCCCAGCTGCTCAGATTAAGTACAGATGGATTGGGAGGGAAAGGGAGAGAGAAGGGAAATTGCATGGAAATGGAAGGAGACCCTCAGAGTTATACAAAAGTACATACAAGAGGAAGTGAGGGGAAAGGGAAAAATAATACAAGGGGGACAAACGAATGTCAGTAGAGGGGGCAGAGAGAGAAGAGGGGAGGGGAGGGGAGGGGAGGGGGGATAGTAGAGGATAGGAAAGGCAGCAGAACACAACAGACACTAGTATGGCAATATGTAAATCAATGGATGTGTAACTGATGTGATTCTGCAATCTGTATATGGGGTAAAAATGGGAGCTCATAACCCACTTGAATCAAAGTGTGAAATATGATATATCAAGAACTATGTAATGTTTTGAACAGCCAACAATAAAAAATTAAAAAAAAAATAAAAATTAAAAAAAAAATAAAGTACAGATGGATTAAGCAAGTGGGAGTCAGACCCGCCTGCGGCCTTAGAGTTGGATCACAGTTTACAAGTGAAATGGCCCTGCGTGGCCCAGGGCTAGAAGCTGACTCTTACCCTCTGAAGCTGGGGTCCGTGAATGTTCCTAGGGGCCTGGGGTGGGGTGGGCTGGAGCAAGTATCTGTCAAAATAAAAAATAAATAAAGCTAGTTTCACTTTGTTCTCAGAGTTCAGACAACATCTCCCGGGGATTAGGTGTGAGGGACTTTGGAAGAGGAGGGAAGAAGAATCCTCAGTGTAGATGAGGACAGAGAACTTGGGAAGAAGCCTCGTGTGGCCCCGTGAGGCCCTGTGCACTTGTGGCCAGATGAAATCCCGTACCCTCGGCGGCCAGTAGAGGCGGGAGCTAGGTACCCCTGAGCTGCTATTAATTCTCCCCTGGGAGACACTAAGAGGGAAAGTGGAGTAATTAAAAGTTTTTAAAAATGTAAAACCTGGGGCTGGGTGTGGCTAGGCAGTAGGGGGCAGGCTCCGCCCCGTGAGAGGCCCTAGGCTCAGGCCGGGCACTGGGGGAGAATGAAGAGATGAAATGAAAAGCACAGCCCCCACGTCCCTGCACAAGCGCGCGCGCGCGCGCACACACACACACACACACACACACACACGAGTGGGCAAGCCACACACGCCTCCTCCAACCAGGACATCCAGTTGAGCCCTCTCCTGGTCCCTTGGGAGGGGCCTGCAGCCCGCGCCTGCCTGCCCTGGTGACCTCCATAAAAGAGAAATTTGCCATGTGTCCAGAAGGGCTCCCCGAGCAGATGTCTTTGATGTGTTTTTATATTCGAGATACAATCAGAGTTTTGACACACAAGTTTAATTCCAAGTTTATTGCTTTAAACATGTTAGGTCAGATCTGTGTGTTTATTTAGATACATGTGGAGGAATTTTCAAACCAAATTCTCAACTCATGGATTTAAAGTTTTCTGAAGAACATTTTGAAACATGTATAAAGTTTTTAATTTAAGATTTGCTAAAGCTCAAAAATTTCATGGGGAACAGAGACCACAACTTGTAATTATAAAATATAGGGAACAATAAATTCACATGACCTTTTCAGAAAGTTTTGGACGAGGTCACCAAGGAGCAGGTCCCTTATGAAGGTTGGGCATTTGTGGCCACCGAAGACCCCTGCACATGCTCAGAGCTCAGAGGATCACTCTGCGTGTCCTTCAGGGTCCCTGCCTTTTAAAATGCCACCAGCATGGGAGTGTGACAGGCGCTATGTCCCTACGTCCCTGCCAGGGGCCTGGGGTGCTGAGACATCTTCCTGTTGGGGAAGGCTGAGGGTCCTCACCCAACCTAACTTCACAGTGAGAAACTGAGTGTCCCTCTGGACAGGGCCCTGCCCAGGGCCACCCTGGTAATGGCAGACACAGGACCCAGCTCCTGCTGCTCATTTGTATCCCCTTTCTGCCCTATTTGCAGACCTGCTGTGACTGGTCGTGTAAATATTTTTTTCTTGGGTGGTAAAACAGCATTTAAGTGGCTTGCCTTTCTGTGCTTGCCAGAGCCACGCTAGAGGATCTGGTCTACCACCCCCACAGCAGGGCTGGCCCCTGGTATGCTCTGTGCCCTGAGTTAGTGGGACCTGTAGCACCCACGTCCATTCCTAACCAGTTAGTTAGTCTCCACTCTCCATCTGGAATGTTCCACAGAGGGAGCATTTTCCGCATAGCTACTCCTCTACTTGAGGCATGTTCAGTAAGAAAGGTTGGTGCTTAACTCTTTTCCTTCATTCGCCAGTTCTCAAAACCATGAGTCAATTTCCTAGCAACAGCAAAAAGTTACCATTAAGATTTTTATCTGATTACCATGAGAACCTGCAGATTTTACTGTTGGACGCGTTCCATCCGGGCAGTTACTCTTCGCGTAGATGCTCAGCACCCCCCCATCTCTTTGTGTCTCTCCTGGTCCTTCCGACGTGACCCCGTAGGCACTGACCTCCGCCCTGCCCTCCCCGAGGAGACAGCCGGGGTTTGTCTGGTTCAGACCTGGCCCCAGACCTTAAGCCAACCATTTCCTCCAGGCGAGAGTGGGAGCCCCACCAGCAGCGAGGTCAATGTTCAAGGTCTGCTCAGGGATCAAGACCAGGAAATCACTGTTTAATAGAAAGTGCATCCTGAGTCTAGATGGATGATCCAACACATTTAGAATTACATTTTTACTTATTTTATGTTTGTATCCATTTTCCTTGAGCCGAAAAATCTTAATTCCCAAAGACATGGACAAAATTACTTAGCTTACGACATAGTCTCAGAACAACTAAAACTATTTCACCTCTTTTGCAGCCACTTCTGCCTTGGGAGGGCACCCACGAGGGTCTAGATTAAGTGACAGTGCTTTAAAGCTATCTTGCAGTATTCCTATAAGTACATTTGAATTTGATTTTGACTTTTTAGGGATTCCTACTTTTTTCTTTAAATTTTGAACTAGTTTGTTCTAATTATGTAAAATATTCCTATGGTTCCAAAGCCAAATCCACAAAACAAAGGAGCCAGCTTCTGTTCCAAACCCCTACACCCTATTCTTTCTCCCACTGCTTAATGTCTGCTTTAATCTTTCCATTGTTAATTTTAACTGAAATCTGATAAACATTGCAAATTTAAAAATCAAATGAGTTTGTTGCAAGAGCAACTTTGATCGGATTAAAGACGTGAATGTGTGTGCCCAAGGCTATTGCTTGTCCCACATTGCAAGTGGCTGTCAGTGAGGTCAAGAAATCCATGTGGTGTGGGGGACCCTGGTATTGGCCCTGCTGACCAGGCTGTCCCCATCAGGTTCCATTACAGCATAGCACCCATGCTGGCTAGTTCAGCAGGAGGTGACTTGTTGGAGGACAGGAGGGAACCTTCTATGGAGTCGCACTGATCTCAGTCCTGCTGTGGAATGGGAGATACTGCCTTGTGCATCAGGAAAATGGTGATTCTGGACCCACTCGGGGTGGAGGAGCTTCCCTCTGCAGGAAACGGGCACCCATGCCATCTGGCCAGTAGACACACAGTGCAGGATGCCGGCCCCCAGAAGACCAAACAGCTCCGCCCTGGGGCTTGCCAAGGGCAGCTCCCCTCCCCCTTTCCACATGCCCAGGAGTGCCTCTCCCAGATCAGGGCTGCCAGGGCCCAGGGAAATCATCCTGAGCTTCCATCCACTGCAATTCAGGAAGAAAGGGGGAAAGAAGGATGGACAGGAGGCTGGGGCCTGGGCACGGGGGCGGGGTTTGCTGTTAAATACTTGTGATGGCAACATGAGTGGTATGATGACAGGACCCCAAGGTGAAGTCATGTCGTGTGTCCCGAGTGAACTCTGGGGGACATTTCAAGATGATTTATTTCAGGTGAGTCTTGCCTGCATGTGATGTGGGCCCTGGACACTAGGTTCTCGCCCTGGGTGAGTGCAGCTCCATCCTGCCGCTGCTCCTGCTGGGATTTAGGCAGGGGATTGGCTCTGGGTTTTGACTTCCAGAAAGTGTTCTGAGGCTTGTCACCAGGAATAAGTTGTGTTGTACACCAGACTTGAGGAGCATCTTCATTCTTAAGCCCTGAGTTTTAGGATTGAAGACGGTTGCCTTTTCAGCCATGGTCCCCCCACTGGTGGCTTTATGGCCCAGGGAGCACAAAGCATTGCAGAAATCGAGGTGGGAGTATAAGGCCAGGAGCTGTTTGTCCACGCAGAAACGTGTCTCCCACATTCAGCAAAGCAACACAGGGACCCCTGCTATTAATACAGACATGCTACAACTTCCGCACGATTCTCGAGATTCTCCACTCCTGGAACTTGGAGCTCCTGAAAATAGTGGGCCACATTCACTGTCACTGGATCTAAATAGAACAACTTCAGATGAAGGTGCTCCAATGCCTGTTGTGCACGTGTAGCGGGTGCTGGGTCTGTGGGGGACTACTGCTAACAGGGAAGCAGAAGAAGGTGCCTCGCTGAGGACGTGCTGCTTGGGGTCCATCATTAGCAGCCTCTAGACACATTTATCTAGAGGACTGATTCTGTCACAGGAGTGCAGGATTCTGTCATCAGCTCGAGCTTTGCAAAGTTCTAAGCTCAAGAGGAGATAACAGCCCACCAGATCATTGGGGAATGCACACTGGAGCCTTGTAAAATACCTGACTTACGTCTCTTGGCTCCATCGAGAGCCTCATGCAGCTAAACCAGACAGCGTCTGCTGGAGAGCACGGGAGCACTCACCTGGGCAGGTGTTTTGACCAAAGGTAGCAGCAGTGGTATTTGAATGGATAAACATGTGGTTTTACATAGCTCCTGAGGTTTGTAATTATTTTTCTGATTTGATAACTACATATTTTATTATCCTCATTAAACCCAAGGGCCATGTAATCCTGTCCTAGTATTGAAGACTGTCCCTCAGTGACAACTCAAACATTGTCACATTTTAGCACAGCAAAATCAATGCCAAGTGAATAGCTGTCAAGTTCACATGAAAACATGCCAGCTCCTCTCCCTGCTGCTCTAAGGACGACAGGCAACAGGGGGATCTTTCAGAATAACAGATCATTTTTTTAGAAAGTCCCATGAAATAAAGTACTTATTTGAATACATGATTTTCCACACACAATAAAGAATAAATATACCAAGAAGTACATTTCCTCCTGAGTCCTCACTGAATGGCATTCCACACAGGTCAGAGTGAGCCTGGGTGTCCTGCTATAGATATTCTCGTACAAGCACAGTTTTGGGCTCAGGTTATTAATACATCAGTTTTATTAGCCCCATCTTGATTTTTAAAAGAAAAAAATCCAAACTACATCAATAACATGAGTATCGTTTCCTGCATTCATTACTTTTTCCTTTGCATTCCAACTCTGCCAACCCAGGAACAGGACTGAGCACGACCTCCCCCCTTCCCCACTGCTGGTGGCCTCCGAGGTACTCCTGAATGTCACCGCCTCATTTACTTAGGGAAGTGGTCCTTGGTGTCCAGGTAAGGACCTTGAGGAGCTGACCAGCAGCAGACAAAAGGCATTCTAAAATCCCCCAAGGAAGGCTTTCCCCACCTGCTCACCAGCATCCCAAACGCATGTTGTAATTTGCTGAAGTATTTAAATCTAGAAAAGATGGGACACTGAAGGTGACCAAGAGTTGAGCTGAGCTTCTGGCTGTGAAAGTTGCAAGGGTCCACTGACATCTCAGAGGGAATCCTCCACATCCATGTCCCCAGGCAAAAGAGAGCCCCAACCTGTTCTGAGCTCTCTCTCTAAGGCACCCTGGCCTCTGTCCTGCGGGCAGGGAGACCCCTCAGCTGCTCAGGATTCTGGGCTGGGCTGCTTTCCGTTCCTCTAAACTCTGCCTGGTGGAGCTGGAGGAGAAAGAGAGACAGAGAGCAGCACACAGAGGCGGAAGGTGGGGGTGGGGCGGGGGCGTGCCCAGCAGACCACAAGCGCAGCTCTTCTTGAAAATGCCTTCAGTCTGGAGCGGGGAAGGTGCACCCAGCTGACTTCGCCCAGGCAGACCCTGTGGCTCCTGGGATTCCCCAGCCTGAGCCGCAAGGTGGTTGTTAAGGAGTAGCAAGTCCCTGCCCTGGGGCTCTGAGCCAGCGGGGAGAGAGGCCAGCTGTGGAAGGGGCAGGCCCTTTCCATCCTCAGGGAGGCTGTCCCCAGCATGGGACGCGGGGGACTTGGCTGCAGCTCTTTTGTTCCTCAATTTTTTATTTGAAAAAATTGTAAAGAAAGGGAGGAGGAAAGCTACTTTGCTGGTCTGGATGAGCTGTGGAGTGGAGGAAAGAGTGCCATCAGGCCGGGTGGGGCTGGGTGGGCTACTGTAGAAGGACCCTTTAGTCAGGGGATGGTGAAACCCTGGGTCTCCAAGAATCTGCAAATAGCGCTGTATGAGGGCCTGCTCTCCACAGAGCGCCGCCTTCCTTGAGGACTGTGGAGGAAGACGTCCTTACCGCTGCCCGAACCCTGGCCCTTGGAGAGGGGTGCAAAGGGCCTGCCAGAGCCCTCCACAGGTTCCCTTCTGCTGGTCTCAGCCCGCGGGCCCCACCTCGCGGCCCGCTGCCTGTCCCCAGGACCGGCCTAGGCCGAGCACTCATCAGCCCGGGTTCAACTTCAATAAAAAGGCCCCGTCTGCCCCGGATCACGCGGCTCGCCTGACAGCCCCTCTTAGGCCCGGGCCTAATTGAGCCCGGGTCACCTGGGAATAGGTTCAAAGGCCTCGACGCTGTAAACCACCTCCAGGCCCCGAGCCAGAGGGCCGGCGAACAAAGAGACCCCGAACCACTTCAAAAGCGCTGGCGCTCGGCATCCAGATGGCGCGGGGCCGGGGTCCACGGTGTCGCCCTCCGAGGCAGAGCCCCCAAGCTCCGCAGCTCTGCGCTCTCCTACTCAGAGCTGCCCCATGGCGCCGGCGTAGGGGACGCTGGGCCCTGGCGGCCCGCGCAGCTCCCAGAGCGTCCTCTGGCCGACAGGCGAAGTGAAGGGAGAGAGCGGAGGCAGGGCGGGTCAGGCAGGCCGGGCGGGCGCCCCAAGCAGCGCCCAGCACCGTGCCAAGACCCGGTGGGCCGCGGCGGCGGCACCGCGCACACAGGAGACATTCGCTGTGGCGCTCAAATGCTAAAACATTTAAGGGGAAAGCTCGGGAAGACGTCGGGGACCGGGCTCCTCAGCAATCGGGGTAAGAAACGGTCCCCAACACGTGGACTGGCCCTAGCGGATGGCGTCTCCAGGGATCCTGAAGTTCGGTCCGTGGGGGTGGGCTTCTCTGCGGACACCCGAGTGTCCGCACCGCCCCGGTGAGCTCCGCTCTTTCCAGGCCCCAGTGTGTGGACCGCGGCGAGGACTCGCTGCGCGCCTGGGGGCAGCTAAGACAACTGGAATCTGGGCTCCCCACAGGCTCCGGGTGCGTCCTCACGTCCCTGGAGCGCATCTGGGGTGGGACTTGCCCCCTGAGCCTCTCACGGAACTCTGCGACCCAGCAGGGCGGATCTCCACGGTAAGGGGCAGACAAAGCCAGGCCTGGCTGGGCCTTAGGCTCAGGGAGGCTGACGGGCGGTCGAAGGGGATGCCGGCAGCTTTCAGGGAGGAAAAACGGCAAAACTGAAAGTGCCGCGCCGGGGGGCGGGGGCGGCCGGCGAAGGCCCCAGTACTCGTCCTGCCCCCGGCCATGGTGGCCAATCAGCGCGCCGCTCTTGCTCCTGACAGCTATTTAGCAACCCAGCCGGGCTAGAGTTTCCAAAAAAGTTAGAATAACTTCCTCTCCCGGAGACCTCGGTTTTGCACAAACCGGCCCGAAATCAGAGCCTTTCCAGCAACCCCCGAGAGCGTGTGCTCAGCGGCCGCGGGCTTGGCCAGCGGCGCCCGGCGCCTCCAGCCCCACGCGCGCCGGGCGGGCGTCATGGAGGAGGGCTCCAGCTCGCCCGTGTCCCCCGTGGACAGCTTGGGCACCAGCGAGGAGGAGCTCGAGCGGCAGCCAAAGCGCTTCGGCCGGAAGCGGCGCTACAGCAAGAAGTCAAGCGAAGATGGCAGCCCGACCCCGGGCAAGCGCGGCAAGAAGGGCAGCCCGAGCGCGCAGTCCTTCGAGGAGCTCCAGAGCCAGCGCATCCTGGCCAACGTGCGCGAGCGCCAGCGCACCCAGTCGCTCAATGAGGCCTTCGCTGCACTACGCAAGATCATCCCCACGCTGCCCTCGGACAAGCTCAGCAAGATCCAGACGCTCAAGCTGGCCGCCAGGTACATAGACTTCCTCTACCAGGTCCTGCAGAGCGACGAGATGGACAATAAGATGACCAGCTGCAGCTACGTGGCCCACGAGCGCCTCAGCTACGCCTTCTCCGTGTGGCGCATGGAAGGCGCGTGGTCCATGTCCGCCTCCCACTAGCGCCGCGCCACCCACCTCCGGACCGGCGCACCAGGGTAGGTGCTGTGCGCGCGATTGGGCGCCCTCCGTTGCAGGGGCGGGCGGGTCGACCCCAGGGTGTCTGGGGCCTGAGCATCCCTCCTAGTGGAGGCCCGGCGGGCCGCGGCAGGGTGAATGGGGTGCGCTTTCTCTCCTAAAGATGGATGAGGGGCAGCCCGGCAGTTTCTAAGACCCAGAGGCACCCTGGAGGCCTTTTGCAAAGCGTGTCAGTTGGGGACCCACAGACTGGTGACTTCCAGCAAGGTCCAGGAGTACCTAGAGGAACTCTTGCATTTCCCATTCTTGGTGGTGTGTGTGGATGTCTGTGGATGACTGTAGGGGAGACTCTCCTAGGACCCGTCAGGGCAGGGAGATGGTGATCCTTTTCACCCCTCCGAGCCAGGGTGGCCAGGGGAGCTGCTGAGAGAGTCGTGTCGGACTTGTTGCTCTGCCCTTGTCGGATGGAGCGGCAGAGTGCGCTCTTCGTGCGGACACTCAGAACTCGCTGGCTGCTCCTACAGGGAGTCCTGGCCTGCGCTTTGGGTGGCCGGTCCAGTGGGTGCAGAGATGCGGGCCTGAGGCACTGGGGTTTACCCTCGGTGGACAGGAGGACGCTGTCCTGCGCTTGCGCCTCGGGTGTCAGAGGGGCGCAGAGCGGAAGACAGGCTCTATCCTGGAGCACAGGAGACCCGGCCTAGCGCGCAGAGCCGAGGGTGGAGCAGACCTGGCGGCTGAGAACGCACGCCCGGCCGCGGATATGCAGGTGGAGGGGAGCTAAGAGCTGGGAGCCTCGGGGTCCGACCTTGAAATTTGGAAAGGAGGGCAGGGGATCCGTCTGTGTGGGTCCAGCGTACTGACCCGCAGGCAGGCGCTGGGGCTCCAGGCTGGGAGATGATGGGTCTGGGGGAAAAGAGGCAGTGTGCGCCTGGCCCTGCGGGGGAGAAGACCACCGAGATTCGGGGCAAAGACTCAGGTCTGGTTTCCTATGGAAGAGCGCTCAGGGCCCCCGCATCCGCTCCTTCTCACCAGACACCTACCCAGTCCCGTCGACAGATTCCAGCCGCGGAGGCGCCGTCCTCTCGCCGAGGCTGTGAGGCAGTGGGCACCTCTTCCCAGGGCCTTCGGCGGGCGGTGGAGAGGATCAGGATCTCTTCTTGCCGGGGGCGAGGTGGGGACGGAGAACGCGTTGAAAACCTTCTCACCTAATATGTTTTAATTTTCCGTCTTTGTGATACTTTTTATAAAAGTCTCTGCTTCACCCAGAAAGAATTAAGACAGATCTAGAGCGGGTCATCCATTCTCCCAAAAGTATCCATTTCTTTTTCATGTGGTTTTGTAATATCAGCGGGGGTCCTGCTGTGGCAACAGAAGGGTCCAACTGCTGCAGGTTGGTTTTCTTTCTTTTTCCTTTTTCTATTTCTGCATCACTGAAAATTTTCTTGACAAAATAGCCCCCTAAGACAATGACAGTTTTATCGTTTTAAAGAAGAATTTTTAACAGAGAATAACTGTGGGAATCTTCTGTCTTTGTCAAAAACAGATGGAAACTGTCTCAATCGCCTATTTCTCTAGGAATGAAAGTTTGGATTGGCCAAGTACTAAATGCTACAGAAGGATAATACATTAATTCTGGTTTTTGTTGCCTAAATTATGCGCTTTCATTAGTGACTTCCATTTACCCTTTATACCATCCGCAGTTTACACCACATCTGAAATAAGAAGAGACAGATGAGGAATGTCATCCTTTAAACACACACACACACACACACACACACACACAGCTTTGTTTAAGGAGAATGTCAACAGCTTTATCCTTAAGACTACCCTCCAAAAATTACTGAAAAAAAAATGCCAGGAGATACTGTCCCAATGAAAAATTCTGCAGGAACATTTAAAATTTATTTAAAAAAATAATCTCACTCTGTAAAACGTAAGAGAGTCAATCACAGACCACAATTAAATATTAGATAAATACAAAGCACAATACCTGTGATAAATAAATGAAAACTGTTAAAGGCTTGTTTGGACAAAAAGCCCTTCATGTGTTAGATAACACACTTAGTTGGAGAGCAACCGATCTTTATGTGGGCATGTTTATTTTTTATATAATTGAATGTAATGGCTAAGGCAGATAAACCCCGCTCTTTGCATAGTTGATACTGCGTACAAGAGGAGAGAAGGGTGCAAGGAACCGTCTGAATCCTGCCTGCTTATCACCAGCAGGAGAGGCAACAGCTTCGTCCTCTCTCTTACCTTTTTTTTTTTTTTTTTTTTTAACTCATTTTCTCTTTCAGCATACTCAGTACTAATTTGTTTGACTTCTGGAAATGTTGTTCAGTGGCGTGTGATTTATTTGTAATATTTCCAAGAAGCATTTATTACATGTATCAGCAAAACGTGTCTGGATATTTCCATACTTGGTAGGTGATCTTATGTCTAGTGAGAGATTTTCACGCACAGGAAGGCTGTGTGACCAACAGCAGGAGCAACAAAAGCCAAGGATGGGGGGCTCTGCAGGTGCTCCCCTTCACCTCTCTCCTGCTGGTGTTGCCCAGTCAGCTGGACTCAGGTAATTGAAAAGTCCCCAAAGGAGTGCTGAGCGTTCTGGTGAAATGCCTGAGCCTCTGAGAGGGTCAGAGCGCCTGGCTTGGAGGCGCGTGGAGGCCACCACTACCTACCAGGCGGAATGCGCTTGTTCTCGGCTTCCTCATTACAGAAATCGTCTTCTCTTACCTTCTGCTGAGTTAGACTTGGCAGGCTTTCAGTATGGGACGCACTCAACAAACTCATTGCTTTTCCCTTCTGACAACTCTTCTCCTTTGGAGAAAGCACCCGATCCTCTTACCACCCAATACACGAGAGCCTCCCTTGCCCCTCAAACTTGGTGTTTTGGAGATGCTTGTTAACTCCTGTATTGGGGATGCCAGCTGGTCTCAAAAGAAATTTAATTCCCTGTGGAGAAGAATGGAAATGCAGATCCCAGTGGAGCTTTTGACTGGGAAGAAGTGGCGGGCACGGCCGGCCGAGCTGCTTGGGACATGAGCAGTGAGGTTGGAGGAAGGATCGGCCTCCACTGGGTGCTTCCTGGCCCCTTAAATATCAGTAGTTGTTTTTCCAGTCTGGTGTCAAGGAAGTCTTGCTACTTACACCTCTGGCCGAGTGGGAGCTGTGGGGACGGGACCTGTGGGTGGCCGTTTGAGGCCATTTGAAATAGAAACCTTTATTGAGGTTTTTCTGAAAACACCTATTTTCCTGACACATCATGAGCCTGAAAGAACTGCTCTTGTCGGCCTTGCTCGCCTGTGTCCCGAGTTGCCGGCATGGATGCCGGATTCCTTTTGCCTGGCAGAAAGATCATAAAGTAAACTCCTTCGGTGCGGAGTACTGTAACGCATAACTTGAGTTTAAATCAGGGCTTTAAAAAAAAAAACACAAATATTTTAATAAGTCAATTTTAAAGGCTGAGCTTTTATGACAGTTTTTGAGCTGAGTATTTATATCAATCTATTCTCACTGGTGTCTTTAAGAACCCTGGGCATGGAGGCTGGAATGTCTGTTTATGTTTGTGTCTTTCCTGGGAAAGGATAAATGTGCTGCAAAAAAGCAAACCAAAAGCAAAGCTCTCTGCTAGCAAAGAGTTCACAAAAGAGGCCATAAAATTCAAAGAAGAGATGGATAAGTCACTGTAGCCAAGAAATGGACAGAGCAATAAAGAAGAAACAGGATCTGAGAGACACACACATGGGTGTTTTTAAAGTAAAGCCAAGACGAAACACTGAAATCAGAAACTGCTGGAAAAGATGTTCCACGTGGTCACCTGAGTCTGCACGTGTGCTGAGAACGCATAGAACTAAGCACGCATGCACACGCACGTGCACACGCGGGACCGTGGCACCTGAGCAAGTTCTGGGGAGTGTATCAGTGGGTGGGACCTTGTGCTCTCGTGTGGCAAGATGTTGTGAAGAGGGAAGGGGTGTCTACATTAATTTATCAGTAGCCTCATGAGAATCCACAACTATCTCAAAATTAACATTTTTAGAAAAAATATTCCATAAAATTTTAAAACTGTATTTAAATGAGCAAATTTCACAAAGAACTGTTACCGTGCTTTATTTAAGAGTAATTAACTAAAAATCTACTTTAAGCAAAATTTCATGCTTTTTTCCCTGATAGCATTTGCATACATAACTATACATCTCTTCAAAATGTGGGAACTCTTGATGTATTTTCAATAAATAATCCATTAGAAGTGATTTCTTCCATTCTTAAGCAAGGAGTGGCATCCCAGAAACATGGAAGAAGAGGCGCTGATTCCAACAGGAATACGTTTGTTCCTATTCCAATAGAGAAAGTATTCCGCAAACACAGTGGGGAAATACTCACCTGGAACTGATATACATTTTATTTTAGGGTATTAAACCTGTGTTCACTTTTGTCAAGTACACACAAAATTCTAAAGCAAATGGTGTGTAAAAAAATAATTCTCCAAGTAGCGTAGAGATTGAAGTTTTTGTACTTGGAGTCGCACAAGGTGAGAGGGAGAGGGCGGGGTGTGTGGCAGGGAGAAAGAGAACAGGCCCCGACCTCAGTCCCAGGAACCTGTTCTGCATCTCTGCCCAGTAGTGAGCCTTTGAATGTGTCTTAATGGAACGTTTGCTTTGGAACGGGAACAGTGACAGTGACAATGTGAGTTTCATGCTGATGTAAACTGAGGCACAATGGATTTCTTTCCTTCAGCGATTACTGACGGTTGTCACATCAGAGGGAGACTTGGATCTGAAGCTGGAAAAGCCAGCACATAACTTTATTCCAACAGGAGGGAAATCTTTAGTGGTTAGTTGAAGAGTCCTTTGAACCCAAGCCGTGTTGACATGCTTAGGACGTCTGTGTCACTTCAGCTGCGGCTCCGCTGTTTGGAGTAGGTGAGGTTCCTGTGATTCCCAGTGGGACGGACATGGTTTTGAGAGGGCTGCGGCTGCTGCTTAGGGACCCTCCCTCTGCCGTTGACGGGACGAGCCTCTGGATACCCAGGTGCTCCTGTGGAGCTGCGGCTTCCTTCTCACACCCCAAGAGCACTGACTTTAAAAGTGGAGAGACTCCTCCTTTGGTGCAGGGTCTTCGCATCTGTTACTTAAGCTCAGGACAGGGTTGAGCCCAGGGCTTCCAGCTATCAGAGTCGCTGTTGTGAGAAGGGCTTCTGTCTGTCTGCTCACAGCTGGCCTTCAACGTGGCTGCCAGGGTCTATCTTTGGGGGAGAAATAGTCCGGTTGGTTGCATTGCCTGCATTAGATTCCTGTTTATCACAGTTTAATTGGACAGCAAGTTTGTGTTTGTGGATGTGTAGGTCTGGGGTGTCACCGACAGGAGGATTTGGACAGATCCCCTGGTTTTTATTAACCCTTTGACTGTGACCACGTGTTAAGACCCGCCCCAGCCCGGGGCTGAAGTTGGTGTGTGGTCACAGCCTGAGCCTTCCTGCAGCACCAAGCAGGGTGGCTCAGAGAGGGGAACAGGCAGGGTTTCGCCTTTTGCTGTGAGAGGGCAGAAAGGGCAGGGAGAGGGCAGGGCCCGGGGTCCTTGTGCTGCCTGCAGTGGAGAAGGCAGTGCCCAGAGTGCCCGTGGCTATGCTGTTCTCTGTCGCTACACAGACAAAAGCCCCCAGCCTTCCGTTACCTCCCTGTGACGGGTCCTGTTCTGCAGGCTCCAGAGAGCGCCTGCTTCTGAGGCAGGTGTGGGCTCCTTGCGGGGTGGCTCATAAAACAAGCAGACTCCCTGGAAGGCAACTCTACTGAGGGTTTCCAGGCCTGGCTCTGCTGTGTGCAGGGTGTTTCTTTGTGTCTCACTCTGATTTAACATGCTGTAGCGGACATGTGGGGCAGGCAGCATTTCCTTGCTGTCTCAGATCTAGCAACAAATTTTCCCTTAGTTCCTGTCCAGATGATCTGGTTTGAGGGGCATGCAGAGGAGTCAGAAGCCCAAGGCTGGTTTCATCTTTGACTCTCTGACCTGGGGGTGGAAGAGCCTGCCCCTGTCATTTACTCCCTGACTCCAAGGTGGGGCGTGAGCCAGGCCAGCTACTGCAGGTGGCAAAATCACACTTCTGAGTCCCTTCTGGTAAGCACACGTGAATTTTTTTTTTTAAATTTAATATTCAGTTTTAGTTTTTGGCAGACACAACATCTTTATTTGTATGTGGTGCTAAGGATCGAACCCAGTGCCGCACGCATGCCAGGTGCGCTACCGCTTGAGCCACATCCCCAGCCCTAGGCACATGAATTTTAAATCTCATTCCTAATGATTTTGTCTTAGTAAGTAAACAGTAAGGTCATCCTCGTTTCTTTGGGAGATGCCTGGGTGGCTGGGATGAGAGGGGGTAAGGCTGCTGTTTCTGTCTCAGGTTGGGCATCCGCGTGGCTCTGTGTCCAGCAGCGGAACCTCCTGACGTCAAGTCCTCGTGAATCGCAGGCTGCGCGTGCACTGGTTCCCTGCTGGCCCAGACCCTCAGTGTGGGCCCAGCCTCGAGCGTCCTGTCTCCTGGGTGTGATCCTCTGTGTTGTTCCAGGGCTGGTGACTGTCTTCTTCAGCCGCGCTGTCCCCCCGTCCCCAGCCCAGCCCAGTCTGTCTCATGGGTTTGCTGCTTCTTCTCTGGGACAGCATCTGTTCGAACATTAATCTCAGAGGACCACATGAGGTTTCCCACCCCCAAAGCCCACAGTCAGGTCCCCAGAGCAGCACGAGGGACAGACACCTCCCAAGGGTCCTCAGTGCTCTGCCAGCTCTCTGAGGCACAGAGGGGTGCACCCCATGCCCCCACCTGTGTCCCTGGCCACTGCTCTCCTTAGATGTCTTCACCACTGTTTTCTAGAAAATTTGTCATTTATCCTAGAGCAAAAATACAGTGAACCAACATCTGTGTCCCGAGAAGCCTGACGTGCCCTGTGTGTAGATTTGTCCCTTGTGAAATGACTGGCTTAGACTATGCCAAATCTGCAGGGACTTGGGTGACCTGCCAGAGCTGCCCAGGGCTGGAGTCTGTGGTGCTCTCGGGTGGGGCTGGGGTTGCCGCGTGGCCTCTCTGTGTGTCCACCGGGAGCCGCGAGCAGGCCGCGATGTGGGGCGAGTTGCGGCCGGGCGTCCCAGCAGTGCAGGTCCTCGGACTCTGACAGCAGAGATGGTGCTGTAGTCGGGAGGCAAGCGGAAGATGAGCGGGCACGGTTCCTCTGCCCCTCCCCATGTCCCAGAGCCCTCCTCACGTGTTTTGTGGCTTTTCAAGGTGGAAACTTTGTGCTGTTCCGGGGTTGGATGGTTTCGCCTCCTCGAGAGTCCCAGCAACCCCGCACACGTTGGCCCGCTCTTCACGAAAAGAAGAGCTTTTTCAGGAATGGCAAAGCAAAAGAGAATATTGGGACACGAACAGGAAAAGTGATACAGGAAGAATTTCACAAGAATCTGGGGCACGGGGGGGGGGGGGATTTGGGCCTCTTCCTAAGAAGCCAGGAGAGTGCAGGCTCATGTGGGGCTGGGGGCCCCTCGGCTGCTGGCTGCGGAATCCCGTCCTCTCTGCCCTCAGAGCTCCTCAGAGACCTAGAAGAGAAGAGTTTATCAGAACAAGCCTTCCCAGAAAAACCAGGCTTTGTAAAACTCCAACAGGGCCACCTCCATGCCGCGGCAGTGCTACGCGGGCAGAGGCCAGGCGCAGGCAGAGGCCAGGCGCAGGCAGAGGCCAGGCACGGGCGCTTCAGCAAGGCCCTGCCACATCCGTCTCCCATCTGCTCCCAGACTTCAATGCTGCCTGTGACGGGGCATCCAAGAGACCACTGCAGTGCCTGCCTCTGAGGACCCTGCCAGGATCGTAGGGGCCTCAGGTGCCAGAGAAGGCAAAAAGTCCCTGGAGCTGGGTGGGCAGGGAGGGCATCCAGGAGGAGGGTGCCGAGTGGCCCGGGCTGCTCAAGGGAGCTGCAGATCCCCTCCTGATGGTGGAGGAAGAGGAGGGGACCCCGTGAGCTGCCCTGGGGCTGCTGGGCACAGTCCCCTCTGGTGGCTCAGTGTCTGAGTGTGAGCCCAGCCTGACTGGGCCCTACTCAGGCTCAGTGTCCACCAAGGCCAACGAGAGGTCAGAGGTCGCTTTAAAAGCCTCCTGGATCTGAGGTGGCTTCCAGAAGATGGTGCCCAGCCATGGCTGAGGTTTGTGGAGGAAACGGAACCAGCTCTGCTCCGAGAGCAAAGCCAGCGCCGGGGTCGGGCGGCACGGCCCGCAGAACGCAGGACTCCTGAGGGGGCCAGACGTGCCCTCGGCAGCGGGCAGCACACAGTGCGGGTTCAGGGACGCCTGGGCGGGCGGCTGGGGCCTGCGGTTTTCTGAAACTTGCGAGTATTGTTCAGTGGTCATTACATAACCCCAGTGTTTCTGACCAAGGAGGAAAGGGAAAGCGCGGGGCGGAAGGGCGCTCCCTGGCCGCCCCCCTCACTCCAGCCTCTCAGTAAGGTTCTGAGAACATGTAAATGCTGCGGCTGCGTCCAATCAGCCCGACTCTTCACGATGGCTTTGGCCATTAATTTAAGTCACTGTTTCCAAATCAATCATGTGTGACCCTTCCCCAGAGTGAACATCTCTGACTTGGTATTTTTCTAATTTGAGAAATTTTAATTAGACAGAGACCAAAGGCCATCGTCTCTGTAGGGGGCCCTTGGGAACCAGGCTGTGCTGGGCCAAACCCGCAGTCTGCGTCTGGGGTCAGGCCCGGGTAAGACCGCACTGCAGCCAGACGCGCCGAGAGCCCCCCCCTGCTCTCGGCCCTGCATTCTCTGTGGGCCCAGGGAATGGCCTCTCTGGCTCTCAGCTTCCCGTCTGTTCAATGGTGGATTTCTAAGCACCGGGTGACCCCCGACACTGCTGTCCACGGACACCCAGAGCCTGAGGAGTGTGCAAACAACCACCTGTGCACGCTCACGGTAGCACTGCTCACCGCAGCCAGCGTGCAGACACGGCAGGGTCCCCGCTGAGGACCGACAGATCAGGGGTGCTCCATGCCCGAGAGAACAAGACTGGGCCACGAAGGGCAGCGCCCGTCCTGCTTCCTCATAGACAAGCCTCCAAACACTGTGCTAAGCTCGAAGCTAGTGGGAGACCAAGTCTTGTACGAGTCCACTCCTAGCAAGTGTCTGGAGTGTGACCTGCAAGGCCGGCAGCTGACTGGCGGCTGCCAGAGGTTGGGGGCGAGAAGGGCAACAGGTGCGGCATCTCTGGAGTGACCACGAGCACTCAGGAACTCGATAGCAATAATGTTTTCACAAGAATGTAAAAGCACTTACTGAATCATATTCTACCAAATGGTTCAAATGATAAATTCTATATTATGAATATTTCTGCCACCACCACCAAAGATCTTTCTAAAAAATCCACTGACCCAGGCTGCAGGCGCCTCTGGTAACCCACAGGTCCTGAGGGTGAGGCAGGCCTTCAGCTTGGCCGCCTTCCCAGAGGCATGGCCCAGGTTACCCCGGGAGTCAGTGCTCTTCAGCGACTCTCACCTCCCCTTTCTAACTCCGCCTCCCGACAGGTTCCTTAACGCACACACGCGCACACCAGCACCTCAAAGCTTGCCAACAGCACGCTGCTTCTTTGCGTGCCCGCTGGTTCCAGTGCCTGGCCGATGCCTCGGAGCCCCTTGGTGGCTGGCTGAGTTCTCGTACTCCAGGGGGCGGGAGCTGAAGGACAGTGGCCCAAGGCTCCGTGCTGCTTGTGACCTACCTGCTGGACAAGAGCAGGGAGCATTTCCACGTCAGTGGTGGGGTGGCTAGGACCTGTCCTGCCTGCCTCAGTGACCGGGAGGACCCCTGGGGTGGCAGGGAGCGTCATCCACCCGTCACACCCAGCAGTGAGCTCTCCAGAGCCCAGCCTGTCCTTCTGGGGCTGAGATGGTCTTGGGCTGGTCCACGGGCTCAGAGACCATCCAGGGCTGGGGGCCATCACCACAGATGTGAGATTCCTGCTGTTCTTGTGTGTAGGTGCTGGTCCCAGAAGAGAGGGACAACAGAGGGTGGCACTAAGTCATTCTGGGTGAGTGGTTGGTTTTCTCTCTTTTCGTCTTTTTCTTTTCTTCCCTCCCTGGTCTGTTAACCCTTCATATGCTCTTGATCCACCTGTGTCCCCACGACATTGTCACAACCACCCTCAAGAGGGGGGGGCGAGGGGTTTGCTCTCAGCTTTCTTGGCCTAGATTCTACCCCATTTCTCTTCATCATCACCGCCTTGGTGGCACCATGCGATCAGGTGCCAAGGTGCCACAGAGGCCCAGTGGTAGCGTGGGCTGCAGGAGTGTTTGGATGTGCAAATCCAGACTGAGGCTCAGGAGCTCTCAGAGCAAGTCTCAGCGAATCGCGACGGGGTGAGCCAGCAGAGGAGAGCCTTCGGTTTGGGGTTGCCGTTCCCCATTCCTGGCCCTCTGCCCCCAGCTCAAAGAGAAGCCACCAGGGAGGGAAAGACAGAGAGGAAGCTGGTGGGAGGGCTGGAGAGGGGGGTGGCCTGGCTCCTGGCCTCTCCCCTGGCAAGCTGAGCAGACTGCTGGACCAGGCCTGGGCCTGGTCTCTCGGCCTCTACCCTTCCCGTGGCCTGGCTCCTCCCCTGCTGTGCGGCACAGAGCCTCCGGCAGAGCACGCAGCCCAGATCCGTTAGCTACTCACACGTCAGCACAGCACCCCGACTTTCCCTGGGGACCCTGCTCTGCTTTCTGACCACCTTTGCTCTCTCGTAACTGAACCCGAGGCTCTGCCATGTCCTCCCACTGGCAGAGAGGACAGAAGGGGATTTCTATCCTGTGACGTTCCCACTGTTTTTCAGAAACACCCTCCAGGGAGCGTGAGCTAAGTTGGTGCCTTGGGCTCAGAGTGCCCCTGCTCCCCTCTGTTCCCTGTTCCCAGTCCTTCTCCCTGTCCCCAAAGCCGGGACATTTGCCTCCACGGAACAAATAGCGAAGTCCTGCTTCCGGGCAGATCCCCGAGGCATGCATTAATTATGGCCCTTTGAGGTCCCATGGCTCTGTCCAGCACAGATGGTCACCGACAACTGTGGCCACACTGTGGACAGAATGCAGAAGCAGAACATGGACCACTGTCCTACAGGTCCTGACAGTGACCTCCGTGAATTGAGTGATGTGGGCTGATGTGGACTCTACTTCCGGTTTCCCCAGTATGGCGAGGACAAATCACCAAGGAAACAGTAACTCCAACCCAATTAAAATCTGAGCTTCTGTATGCTAAAATCCCATACTCTGAGACTTTTAATGAACTGGGAAGAAAGTGTTTGCAACCTATTTTACAGCAATAATTTTCATAGATAAAAGAGACCTGAAATTTTTTTCAGAAGACGGTCACATAGTAGCCTACACAGGCAGAGAGTGTGAATTCACAAAAGAAGAGAATCGTTTGGCTATGAAACGTGAGAAGTGTTGAACTTAACAACAAAAACAAAACCGAAACAGGAGGACACTCTGTTACCCAGTGTTGAGGGCGGGGAGCCATCGTATCCCTGCCAGTAGGAAGATAAACTAAGACTTTCCTAAAAACACTTCCATAATAGATCAGAGAAGGTCTTAAATTGGAAGTGCCCCGTGAGTGGGCAGCTGCCTCCAGGAGGCCCCTGAAGTGAGTCTGGCAGGTCCAGCAACAGGGAAGCTCATTTCCACTCCCTGAGGTCAAGGGGGATTTGCAGTGTCCAGGAAGCGCTGTGTCCCCGCACTGGGGCCAGGCAGCAACTGCTGGAGGAGCAGGCCTCACCGCGGGGCAGTGGCCACAGACCCGCCTCACCTGCTTCAGGTGGAAAGGGAAGGGCGGGTGCTTGCGGGGGGTGGGGGGGTGGGGGGGTGGGGGGTGGGGTGGGGGCGGGTCCAGGAGGAACCGAACTGCCAGGGAGGGCTTCCTGTCTTCTCTGGGTGTCACTGCAGCTGCCTCCCTCATCTGTAGGGGACACGCCCAAGACCCCAGCCGATTCCTAGAACTGCGAGCTCCTAACCCCCCCCCACACCATCTGTATTCCTGTGCCCAGGACAAGGGTATTTTATAAACCAGACACCGGAGGGCGTTACAACAATACACTTAGCAAAAACAACGATGCATTGACATGAAGGTCGCCTGAATGTGGTCTCTCTCCCTTTCTCAGAACACAGGTAGCTCACCTCTTGGCCCACGGCACAGAGGGGTACCAAGGCGCAGAGTAGTATCATTGTCTAACCGCGATTGACTGCAGGTAACTGAACCGTGGAGACTGAAGTCCGGGATAAAGGACAACTACCATCTTTTCTAGATTTTTTACAAATGCCTTGCAAACGTTTGCAACTTGACAAGACAAACGCAGAGGTGGCCCGTGCGTTTTAGAGGTGGAGGGGCACAGGCTCACGCTAGTGCCCATCTCCAGGCCCACCTCCACCTGCACAAGTGCGCCCGAGAGCCCTGGAAGTGCCCCTGGAACTTTCACTCAGTGTGACACTCTGGATTCGCCTGAAGCAGCACAGGAGGGTGGCTCGGTGGCAGGACACCTGTCAGCATGCGGAGGCCCTGGGTTGAAGCCCAGCACTGTAAAGAGAAGAAAGGTCCTCACAGAGCATGCCCGGGCACCGTCTGCAGTCCTCTGCCGCATGCCCGGGCCCGGGCCTCCTGTGGGGCCTTTCCTGCCAAGGTAGGGGAATGTGTCGTCCAGAGGGTCCCAGCAGGGCCCGCTCAGCTCCCTGGTGGAACCTGTAGGCCCCCTTTGGCCACGAGGGCCGTGCATGTTCCAGGTGCCCTTGCGATGGGAAACTGCTCAGGTGCAGGACTGAGCTGACCATCGCTCCTGGCACGCGCGTCCCGGCAGAACTCAGCGCCTTCCTTTGTCTGACTCTGACCCTCTGTGTGTCTGGGGACAGGTGTCCTTGATCATAAGCCAGTCCAGACCTGTGGAAGCCAGGGGTGAGAATGCAGTGAACTCACCAACTCCCGTCTTGACTGGAACCTGGAAGAGGTGCCTTCATGCCGACTCCCTGGCGGGAGCAGGAGAGGAGTCTCTCACCTTCTGCAGGGACCCTGTTGACTCTGCACTGGGGTAAAATGAAAGGCTTGCTCGGCGCCCCGGTCCCTGCCCCTGTGATGCTCAGAGAATGCTCAGGCCTGAGGAGAGGCTGGCCAGGCGCGGACCAGGCATCCTATGCGTGCCCTTCTCCAGGACCTGGTCGGGTCGGCTGTTTGCAGCCTCCTTCTCATGGAGTGAGTCACCAGCTGCGCCTCTCTAGGGGCTGGGGACCAACCCGGCTCTGCGTTCCCCACTTCCTTCAGATTCTTAGCCATAATCTAATTTCCGTTAGGCCTTGACTTCTTTCACACTCTGGGCAACATCTGACACATATTCTGGCAAGTTCTGGGACCATACTTGCCAAATGACCAAGTCCTTTTGAGAGTGATGCCTGACACATTTCTGGTGGGAGTGGCCAGAGGTGAGGGAGTCCCGCACACTCCAGGCCCCTCTTCTCGGCAGCCACCACAAACACACCGGCTCCGCTGATCTGCACGTCAGCCCCAGCTCCAGAGCACACAGGCCTTCTGCTGTGGAGACATCAAGAGACCAAGAGGTTAACAGCCCAGGGTCAGTCCCCACATCGGGCCTCCATGAATCAGAGCCGGCTGGGAGCAGGGGTGACTCAGAGCAGGGCTTTTTGTCTTTTGGCTGTGTGGATAAACAAAGCAGGAAAGTTTGAATGGGACGCCCTGCACACAGGAGGGAGGCGGGCTCCCAGCTCCAAGGGCGCCCACCGCACCCAGGGCAGGGCCCCTCTGGGGAGGGGAGAGGGAACAAAAGCTGGCCTCACTGGGTCCAAGCCGGCAGGACAGGGCAGAGAGGCTGGTGCCCAACGGGTGCTGCAGGCTGAGAAGATGGGGTGGGTAGTGTGCGGCCTCAGGTGCTCAGGGGAAGCCGACCACGGGGTCCCCCTGCGCTGTGGCCTGCCCAGGTCAGACTGCATGGATGGGGCAGGAACCACCCTGGGAAAGGCCCCTCCAGGATGCCCCCTTCCTTGAGCCTTGGGACCACTGAGGAGCAGAGGGCTCCTAAAGACAGGCACAGAGGTGTGAGGCTCCGGGGGCCTGGCTTCCCCCAGCTGGCCACAAGGTCCGGTGCACCCTGGTGGGGAGTGTTGGGGGAACCCGGTGAAGCGGCCCTTTTCTGCTGAGGGAAGTGTGCTGAGCAGCTGGACGTGAGGCTTGAGCATGGCAGGGCAGTGATTCACAGGAGGCCCCATGTCCCCAGCTACGTGCACAAAGCGGGCAATGGGAAGGGCAGGAAGGGACCCAGGCAGTCTCTGCCTTAGCCCATTGTCTAAAGGTGACACTCCCTTGATGTGGAGCACGGCCAGCCTCGATTGAGGCACGTTGCTGTCTCAAACATCAGATAGCCATCCCCAACGGGGCAGGGGGCTCCCCGAGGGATGCAGATAGGACAGGTCCCAGCCACCTGGCAGCATTTCCTGTACTTTTACCAATTACTTCCAGGTGGCCAGGCTTGCACACCGCCGGGTGGAGGCTGGTCCCGCATCCTGGCCTCTGCTGGGACCCACCTGGGCAGGACAAGCAGGCGTCAGCCCAGGCATGGGAGGTTCCCGGTCTAGAAATGGGCAGAGAACCCTCACCTCCCCTCTTGGCCTGGCGTCCCCTGATGCCTGCACACCGAGCCCTAGAGAAGCCTGGCGTGTCACAGGTGGTCTGCTGTTACCTGCTGTGGCAGTATGCCCTCCTAAAGCCCTCACTTCCCTCGATGGCAGGCCGTGGAAACGTGTGGTGTCAATAAAGGGGCAGATTTCCATCCCTCAGTTGGTAGAGGACACTTCCCACGGCGTATGTCACATCCGCGTTTGTGATCAAGATGTCCATCTCAGGCAGGGGACATCCCGTT
The DNA here is from genome assembly GCF_047511675.1 of Marmota flaviventris. NCBI lineage: Eukaryota > Metazoa > Chordata > Mammalia > Rodentia > Sciuridae > Marmota > Marmota flaviventris. The sequence goes on along the minus strand of NC_092508.1, from coordinate 2,216,173 downwards.
TCCGCAGCATCCTGCAGAGCCCAGCAGGGCACAGACAGGCCTGGTCCCTGGGCCCCACTCTTGCTGTTCTCGGAATAGTCAGCCAGGGTCCCTGTCCACACGCCACTCTATCACTTAAGCCGTCAGTGCAGTACCATGAGTCACATGCCCTGGGTGTCGGGCGTTACCTGGGCCTGCCAAGTGCCTGCTCCCTTACCCCCTCTACCCTGCGTGGCCCTCGGCCCTCCTGCTCTGCCGCTCAGTGGCAGCTGAGGCCTGGCTTCCAGCTCTGTGGTGTGCTCCTGGGCCAGGAGCGTGTCTGCCCCCTGCACAGCTGCTCTCTGGAGCAGGAGCTGGCATGGGCAGGTGCCAGGGACGGAGGTGGGTGGGCAGACCCAAGGGCTTGCCACTCCAACATGACCGTCTGACGTTCCGTGTGTTTGAACTGCTGTGCCTCGGCAACACGGCCCCCCACCCCTCCTTCTGCACCCGCCTTTGGGGCTGCCTCCCGGGGCAGCCAGGTGCCATTCCTCCTGGTGACATTTGTGGTGGCCGTCCCCTGTTCCCTGGTCCCTAGAAATCCCCTAGTCACAGGTTGTCAGCCATGATGTCTGGTGGCCTCTCTGAGCACCATCAGGACCATGTCTTGGCCACACCCAGCATATCCTCTGTATGTGGGAGAATTCGTTGGGATGTGAAAATTCAGGGGTGGAGATCCCAGGGCCCTCTGTTCCCTACCAGTACACAAGGAGACCGCGCAGCATTCAGGATGAGAAAGCATGTCCTGCCTGATTTATAACTCCCTGGCTGCTTCCAAGGAGAGCACAAGAGAGGGCCTCCTCTTCCAAGGGGCCTTGCCCATTCTACACACCAGTGACCATGGGAGGGTGGAGCCTGCAGAGGTGGAGGACCGCAGTCCCTAAGTTTCTCTCTACGGGGCGGGGGGGCACAGTTGACCCAGCAGGGGGCAGTGTGTGGGGAGGTGAGACGTTTGGACCTGGGACAGCAGAGAGTGAGGCACTGTGGGAGGTGTGACATTATCTCCCCTGCCCCCTTTCTCACACAAGGTCCTCAGCCAAACACGGCTTCTCAGCCGGCTTTGTGCATTGGTGGCTTCCGGGCTGTGGGCCCCACTCTGGGCAGTGTGGGCTGAGGGAGAGGCTATGGAGGGAGCGGCCATGGCTGGGCACTCTTCCAGGCAGCAGAGTGCCCACCCGAGCCCTGCTTAGGCCTGGCACCAAAGGAGCCACCAGCTGATGTGCCTCTGAAGGTCAGCTGCGTGTGCCGAGGGTAGCCGAGTGTCCCACACAGGCCGGCCACCAGGCATAGGCTGCATGTGACCTCCCACAACCAGGAGCCAGAACGCAGTGCCCCATTCCTAAGGGTGAGCTGGGAGGGCAGGACAGAGGCTGTTAGCCTCCCCAAGGCCTGGCCGTCCTGAGAGGAAGACGCAGGGAAACCGGAAGGCAGGGCAGGGCCAGGTGGTGCCGGCACCAGAGGAGGCTCAGCAGAGGCTGCTGGGACACGGGGCCAGAGATGCTGGTCAGCATCAGAGGGCCGACCAGAGGAGACTGCGCAGGTGTGTGGAATGAGTGGGTGGTGGGAGAAACGGCCCGTGTGCAATGGAGTGCCCAGCCTGGGGAGATGGCCGGCATTCCTGAGTCACCAACGAAGACTGAGCCCCACGGACACCAGGCCCCAGGCCCCCTAGGGTCATCCGCCCAGTGCTGGGCTTCTTGCACACGTCTCTGCAGGCCCCCGTACCTTCTTGGGGTGGGGCTGGAGCTGGTGGCCTCTGGCCTCCAACCTTCCCACACCCAGAGTCACCCCATGGGCTCCGGTTCCCACTGGGCTTCCACCCATAGTCCGCAGTCGGGCAGGATTTGGAACCTAGAAGACACAAGCTGTCCTCTTTGCCATCTCCGTCACCACACCTAGGAGCACACTCCACCAGACCTGGATCTCCTCGACTGCACCCTGGGAAGCAGAGCCAAAGGGTGCCATCTGCCGGGTGGCCTTCAGGGAACACTGGCTGTGACTGTCTGTGGGGTGAGCCACGTTCTGAGGCTGGGGACCCTCCGGGATCACCCCCATGTACCCAGTCATCGCTGGAGGGCACTGCTGGTGGGGGAGGGAGGCCCACGCAGCACGGAGGGCACGTTCCCATGCTCAGCCAGGTGCAGCGCAAGGCTGGCAGCCATGACCCCACGTTCCAGCCAGGGGGCAGGTGATTGACGGCACTTTCTAGAGGCAGGACATGACCCAGAGGGGTCAACAGGCACCAGGCAGTGGACTGCGAGCCCGTCTGCACACAAGGACCCCAGGTGGTGCCTCTTTCCAGCCTGGAGTCTCCCGTGCTCAGGGAGGAGAAGGCTCACTGTCCTGCGTCCCAACCAGCTGTCTGATGTCCTATGACCCCAGTGGTTTGGGGGTGTCAGGGATAAAGAGGGAACAATCTCGGCAGCTCTACCTGGCCTTGGCTGAGTGATCAGGTGGGAGCGGCGCCCCTGGGGCTGGCCCTGAGGACTGAGTGGCCGAGTGGTAAGGAGGACCCTGTCACCTGCGGCAGTGGCTGCTATAGATGGGCACAGGGAAGATGGGCTTTGTTGTTTCCTTGCAGAGGACCCCACAGAGGGGGACACCAACCTGGGCCCGTCCAGAAGTGAGCCAGAGGGCACAGAGGAGTCCGTTCTGAGCGTGCGGGCATCTTAAGGAAGGGGCTTCACAAGGTGGCTGCCACGGGGACGGAGCTTCATACTTCCAAAAAGAACCATCGGGATCTCTTGATGAGACTTTCAGGGGACCGTAGGAGACGCCAAGCCTGGGAACTTCTGTGCCCCGAAGGCCGCACCAGCCTGAAGGGGCAGCCACGGAGCAGAGAAAGTGCGGCAGTCGCCGGTCTGGTCAGGGGTCCACACCCAGAATGTGGAAGGCCTCCAAGAATTCAACAACAAAACGGTCACCTGGATTGTAAAAATGGGCCAGACGCGTAAGACGATTCTGCACAGAAGGCAGCAGGCCCACGGCAAGAGGCTGGCTCGATCTCACTCCTCCCTAGAGAAATGCAAGCCGGAGCCCCTCTCCCCCTCAGGATGGCCACCATCAAAACCAGCAGAACTTGCCAGGCGTGGTGCACACCTGTGATCCCAGGGGCTCAGGAGGCTGAGGCAGGAGGATCGCGAGTTCAAAGCCAGCCTCAGCAAAAGCGAGGTGCTCAGCAACTCAGTGAGACCCTGTCTCTAAATAAAATACAAAATAGGGCTGGGGACGTGGCTCAGTGGTCAGGTGCCTCTGAGTTCAATTCCAGGTACACCCCCCCCCCAAAAAAAAAAAACCCCAGCAGAACAAACAGCTAGCGTCAGGGAGGAGGACCTGGCCCGGGAGCCCAGGAGTTCCCAGGACAGTGGCAGACACCCAGGTGCCGACTTCAGGAAAGCCCTGGCTGGCTGTTGGAGTGACAGGGAGGCGTCTGGCAGGGAGAAAAGGTCCCACAGACGCCAGTCCCTTTGGAAGACGCCAGGGTCACAGGCCTCCTCCACCTGCCTCTTCTTTTGCAAAGGAAGAACATTCAGTAACCAAATTGGACTCTCTGCGACCCAGAGAGGTGGGACCAGGGAGGAGTCGGTGCGAGACCAGGAGACCCACGGCAAGGGGTGGAGGGTGGCCCTTCAGATCGCCAGGCTCCGAACTCGATGGCACAGGACAGCATGAAGGGGTCCGCTTTGTACCCGAGCTGTGCTGCCTTGCACAGGGCGGTGTGGCTCCCTGAGTCCCTGCCCTCGCCCATCATTCGGGAGGATCGTGGCCTGAGTGAGTTCTGCGGGCTCAGAGTCCTGCCTTCCCACCAGCTGTTGCCCTCAGGATGCCGCGGCCAGGGGCAGATCTGCAGCAAACTGTGCTCTTCCTTGATGACATGGGGCCAGGCGTTCAGAAGGGCCGGCCCCTGGTTTTGAGCAGAAGCCCCGCAGTGTCCGCATTCCCAGGCTGGGCGGGGTGGGCTGGATGGCAGGCCAGGAAGCGCTCCCAGTCTCCAGAGCCAGACAGGGCCACCTCCTCACTGCTTGCTTTCTGGCACCGAGACGTCTCAGAACGTCCCGACAGGCCCACTTCCCAGACCTTCCAAAGACGAGTGGCCCGGGGCCCCGGTCTGCCCATCTGGGTGGCACCCCCAGGCTCAGGCCTAGGCCTTCTGCCCATGTGCACCTGGCTGGCCCTGTCCTCAGTGGGACACTGTGCATGTCCCCGGCTCCCTCCTGGGCCCCAGCGATCGCAGTGCCTCCCTCCTCCGCGCACCTGCACCCCCAGGCTTGCAACCCCTGTACCTGGGACTGTGTGCCCACCACTCCTAGCCCCATCTCACCAATCCTGAGTGATCTGCCTTCCAGTTCATGGGGACTGGACAGCTCCTGGATGTTTTTTTTAAATTATAAAATACACATAACATTAAATTTTGCCGCAGTCCGGCTGGGCAAAATAACCGGGAGGTGACAAGCAACTTGAAGGGTGAAGCGGGAACTGCTTTGTTGCGGGACAGCAGAGGTATATATACCTAACTGATGACACCCAGCTGGACTCAATCAGCATCATCCAGACACAGCAGTCAGCCAATAAGGAACCCCTCCATCTTAATGGCTTGGTGGCGTGGCCTCACAAATCACTCCTCCTGGCAAACCGCCAGGCGCCATCTTGACTTGATTCGCGGCCCCCAACACAATTTGCCATCCTGGCCACTCTGGTGCCCACGCCCACGGCACTGGGTACACCACACTGGTGCAGCCGTCACCACCATGGTTGCCAGAACTTCCGCAGTGGGCTCCCCCCGGGGGCACCCGTCCTCATCCAGGTCTGTGGATGACTAAACGTAGGATGCATGATGAGGAGAACCAGATGCAGCCGGTCGAGGAGGCACTGGTCGGAGGCCTTGGGAGAACAAGGGCACGTGTTCAGCTTGAATCCGTTTTTTCTCTTGCCACCAGAAGACTCGGAACCACACAGAAAGCGTGGAATACGTTCACTGACATTCCTGGCTCTTGCGTGGCTTGATCCAACAGGGCAGCACTTCTGGTCAGTCACCTTCTGGGGCCACAGAGGGCACAGCTCTGCTGTTCTGCTGGGCATGAGACGTGATGGACACTTGGCCTCTCAAGGAGCCCAGACAGCAGAAGAGAGGGAAGGTCCAGCAGAGGAGAAGACAGCTTCCGAGACTCCTGTGCAGTGCTGCCCGCTGGGATAGACGCATTACTGTGCTTCCAGCAGCTCCCTCTCTGGGGGCATGGATTTGGCCAAAACATCAAAGAAGAGGAAATTTGAAAGTATATGTGACTCTGGCCAAGCCTCCTATACAGGGGTCCCTGTTACTCTGTTTCCCACGTGGCTGCAACAGGCTGTTTGTGTGGAAGTGTGCACAGCTCCGGCACCTTGTACCAGGGCCACCCTCCAGGGGGCTGGAAGTTCACCAAGACAGAGGAGCTGAGAAAATGCTATGAGCTGTGGATCCCTGATGAGGTCACAGGCGTGCCACCATCAGACCAGAAAAATGCCACGAGGCCCATCCATCACTTGGCTGAGTTTCTGGGACTCACAGGTCTCTGCGTCTTTCTCCCCCATACTGGAGTCCCCCAAATAAGTGAATAGATGAAAAGGTTACCTCACAAATCCTTGGCAGAGAGCCCTGGGATAGCACCACCCTGTCCTGAGCCATAGTTTACTTCAGAAGATTCCGATGCAAGAGGAAAAATAAATAAAGTCAGTGGGGGGGCAGCTGCTCATGGGCTCAGTTGCAGGGAGCCCTGGGATACGGGAGCCAGGCCGGGTTCAAGTCCTCAGCCACACACCAGCTGCAGGCAGAAGGAACATCTGTGGAGTGGATAGCTGTGCTGGCTCGAGACCCTCTGAGCCCTTGGGGAGGTGTGTGCAGAAGGCCAGGGGCCATGGGGATTTGGTGACAGGGAGCCCCCAGAGTGGAATCAAGTCAGCAGAAGGCAGGTCTGTGGTGGCCCTGGGGACCTCAGCCACTCGTCACTCTCCTTACTTACTCCTAGGCGGTTCAGGACCGGGATGCACAAAGCCTGGGAGAGCTGATGGCCAAAAGGCTTCAAGAAGGGCATCCAACGGACGTCCAGCTCAGGCCTGCATCTGACGGAAGCCCCTCTCCTCTCCAGGGCTCATTCACCTGACCACTGGCTGTCAGCTGAGGGTGCAGCAGTGGGAGAGACCAGGACCTTCTGAACCGACCGAAACCAGATCGGGAAGACTGCAAACCTGGGCAAGGATCTGTCCCCGCAAGCTGCTAACGCCCGCCCAGGATAGAACAATCATCTCACTGGGAGTGTAGACAAATCCTAGATATAAGAAAAATAAATCCAGCAATATTTGAATAGAATAAGTAACCACGAACAAGAAGGGTGTATTTATGGAAATAAGGAGAGTCTAACATTCAGATACCTTCACTGGTTTTGGACACTCTTCGGCAATGTTTATTAATAGCATTCGAGTTGTTCATGTTCCTAAGTGATGGCAATTTTTAAAAGACTCTCACATACACAAGCAATAACTTACTAGTCTATGTAATGAAATAAACATAAAGATATGTGCCACCTTATATACATTAATGAGAAATTGGAGACATCTCTGACCCTCTCTCAGCCGGGGAATCAATCCACAGGATGCATTTTGAATGAGTACCTGTACTCGCAGTGAGGCTGTTGGGGACACATATCTTTGTGTCATTTCCTAGGCCCCAAATCACATATTTAATGAAAATGTCCAATTCAACAAGGTTATGCTCCGGTGTGTGTGGAGGCCTGTCCTGGGCAGCAGACCTCTCAGGGCGTTCACAAGGGACGGAGGTTGGGGGGGGGGCTGCAGAGACCGCCCTCCAGAGCACCAGAGTAAGCTCCTGGGGGTCGAGCTGGGAGCAGACGGGAGATGGGACGAGATGAGCTCGGAGCTCAGGGGGACCTCTTGTTTGTCATCGCAGGGACTAGGTAAAGGGGACAGTACGCCGGGGTGGGGAGGGGGCAGATTATGCATATTATAATTTTGAAAAGGCTGGTGCTCAGCAGACCCAGGCAAAGTCAGGTTGTTAACGAGCTGGGGTTCTCCGTTGGCTGGTAGACCACCGTGGCCAGCCCTCAGGTCGCCCACCCCTGCTGCCCCCATCCCTGGTCCACCATCCAGGATGGGTGAGTCAGGTCTTGGCCTCCGTGTGGGCCTGGTCCCTCTGTCGGAGCTGTTGCTAGCCTGCACCTTCCCTGCAGGCCTCCAGTCCAGAGCTAAATAGCCACAGAGCAGAAGCCTCAGACAATCACAGGGACGAGCCTGCAGCTCCTCAGCCAGCCCAGCAGGGCCTCTGAGCTCATTCAGGCCATGGGAATCCGCAGACCCGCTCAGTGTCCTGGGTCCTGGTGATGGTCAGAGACCAGCCGGCGGGGCTGGGGTCACTCCTGGCCCTCCCTGTTGAGCTCTGACCCAGCACAGGAGCAGGATGGGCTTACCTTTTTCCCACTGTGATGCGGGGTCTACTCCTTCAGTGGATGATGCAGAATGAGCACATTTCAGGATAGCCACTGCACGCATTTCCTTCTGAGACACAGATGCTGGAGAATGGGGAAGAGGTTCGCATATTGAACTCACCAAACCAGGGCACAGGAGCGTATAGCCAAGGCCAGAAGGCCCAATAACAAAAAATGAGACCACAGTTAGAAACAGGAGATCTGAGTCTGTAATGTCAGGTTGCAGCGTGTGCTTCGTGCAGAGGAGGACTGCAGACATGGAGGGCAAGAGGAGTCTCGTCCCACGGGGTGGAGGTGGTCTCCTGGCTGTGTCCCCACTGAGACTGCCCCTCTATAGTGGACTGACCTTGCCTTACCCTGCCGCAGGCACCCTGGAGAGGCTCAGGGTCAGAACCCTCTTGTGAGGTCAGTGACCTGGCCCTGTTGGATGGAGTGCCAGTGGAGGGGTGGAACTAGCCGCACTGTCAGTGAGGGTGGCCCCTGCCCTTCTCCCCAGGCCTGTCCCTCGTATTCTCCAAGGTGCCGATTATGGGTGCCCTTACCCCCTGGACTTGCTTTACGTGATGAGCAGATGGCCATTCTGTCCGGCACACGTGTGCACACGTGCCCTCCCTTCCCAGCACTTCTGAGCACTCTGTGGGGCTGCTGCTCCTTGGAAGGCTGTGCGTTCGGAAGGCTGTGGGGTTTTCTAAAATGCCCCTTCCTCCCTGCCCTGCTCCAGCAGCCTCAACCCAACGTGCCCATCAGGAAGGCGGGTGCAACAGCCACACGGCCTGCAGTGCCTGGTGCAGATGGGGATCAGGAAGGGCTTGCTAGAGAGGCAGCTCTCATAGTTGGAAGGGCGGAAATAGCTACCGGAGGGTCAGTGAGTGCCGGTAGACAGCCCTGGCTGACCGCTGCTTGTCCAGTGGAGGCAGGGCTGGCTCTCTTCCTCCTGGACCCCCAACACTTCTGCACTCTGGCTCATTTACACCCATGTCCTCAGTCTGCCTGGTGCAGGCAGCCGCTCCACAGTGAGGGTTCCAGGCAGGGCTTCTCCAGTGGGGTTTGGAGGACGCTGCTCATCTGGAGAGGAGCAGGCAGGGCTGGGGGCTGGGGTCTCTGCCCAGCTCAGCTCAGCAACCCTAGGTCCTTAGGCCTGAGCAGGCCCGTGGTGCTGTCCCACACATCCCGTGTAGGGAAGTGTCTCTGGGAGGAGCCACCTGGCGTTGAGCTGGCAACACTGGGCATGGTGGGCTGCAGGGAGCAGGTGCCATCCTCCGGTGCCACGCTCCCCGGCCAGTGAGCCCTGGGCCTCACAGCGGCTCCACGGCGAGCTGCTGACTCTCCACTCTCTGTCTCCCACACTCCCCCACCTCCTCTCATGGAGGGTGCTCGCAGTGAGTCAGGATTTAAGTCAGGGCCTCTGGCTCCTGGGCCCTGTCCCTGCTCCAAGCCCCACTCTGTCCCCTTCTTGGGGGCTCTTTTCCTTCCTTTCTCAGCAGCAGCAGCATGGGTCCTTGTCCTGGGGACACCGTCCTGTGGACATGGCTGTGTACATTTCCCGCTGGTGCGGGCCCTTCTCTGGCCCTGGGGCAGGGGCGGCCTGCGCTGACCGGCCTTCTCAGCACCTCGCAGGCTGCTAACACGGAGGTGGCTGGAAAACACATCAGTAGGTTTTCCACTTTGATGCTTCGGGGCCGACAGAATGCCAGCACCTGGTGTCCTTGCCCGTGCCAGGTCCCCTCCCTACAGAGCAGCCCTCGGAAGCGAGTGTGAACCTCATCTGGGGGTTGACGCTCATGCCCTTGAAGCACCCTCTTGCCTGGATGCCAGCGACACTCAATGTCCCCTCCGTGCCCTGGCCTCCCAACCAGGAGTGACGACCTGTAGAAACACTTCCCCAAGGGAAGACACATCGTTGCAGCTTAGAGATCAGTTTTGTTCCGTGATGAGGGATTCACTAGGAGCCAAACTATCTGGAGCACCAGTGCTGAGAACTCTAAATTAGAAAGTTCTCCAAGAACAAACTTGTCTCTTTTCTTTTCTTTTTTTTTTAATAAAATGGAATGATCCTTTGGAGTTGATCTTCCTGGGAGCCGGGGCACTGAGGCTGAGGAGCAGGCCAGGTTTCCTGGCCCAGCGCACCCAGGACAGGGGAGATGGGGTGCCAGGGTCCAGGGCGCCGACTCCAAGTCCTAGGGGTTCACAGGCTCCTGACAGCAATCCTTCTGCTTTGGATGGGATGGGCAGGCACGTTCCTTTCAGGACCCTTTCCCCAGGTTCTCTCTCTCTCTCTCTCTCTCTCTCTCTCTCTCTCTCTCTCTATATATATATATATATATATATATATATATATTTTTTTTTTTTTTTTTTTTTTTTTGCTAATTTTTGTAGAAATCTGAGAAAGGCCTTAGTGTTCTGAGTCTTCATTTCCTTTTTCTTTATGGCGCTGAGCACAAAACCTGAAGTTTCCTGCCTGCCAGGCGAGTGCTCTGCCACTGAGCTACACCCACCTCCTCTTGCCACTGTGGTATTCCCTAGGGGACTTTGAAGCACTTGGAGGAGGCCAGAGTATGAGCACGGTCCTTGTTTTTCTGCTTGGACGGGGCTGGTGGTGACTCTCCCTCCACTGGAGGCCACCCTCGTGGCCTGACATCTCTCTGGGAGTGCAGGACCCCTGTACAGTGGAGCCGCAGAGCCCCAGCCTCGCACACGGGGGTGTGCACATGACTCATTTTTAAAATTCTCTGCTGATTTAAAATCCACTTGCACTCACTTCTGCAGCTGCACGTCCCTGAGGAGCTGAGCTGGTTTACTTGACATTAAACAGGAAAAATAGGGAGAGAGAGAAAACAGAGAGGGAGAGGGACAGGAGATGGCCCGAGACCAGGCTTTATCACTCCCCGTCCTTCAGTTCCAACAGAAAGAGAAGGACTGGGATTTTGAAGGAGATCAGGGAAAGCACTTAGCATTCAAGCAAAAGAATTTTCTAGAATCCTGGCCAGGGAGGAGCTCTGAGCACACAGAGGGAGTTGGATAAAATGCATTCCCAGCTCCAAGGGCGTTGAGAGGACCCTGGGGAGAGGCCGTTGATTCTGTGCCTTGCCGGGGAGGGAGCTGCAGGCTCTGCTCTGGTCCCAGCTGGAGGATGGGCATGACTGTGATGTCTGCTCCTGCCTCCGCAGACTTCAGTGACTGATGGCGATAAGGCTGCTCGGGTGGGCGGGCAAAGCACAGGGCTCTGGTTTCAGCCCACCAGCCTCCTCTGGTGTTTATCTCAACCCCCAGCACCCCCCCCACCCCCAGGAATCTCTCCATCCCCTCCCCCAGGCTCTGAGTGCTCCCGCTGCCCTGCACTTTGGGGGAAGACAAGGGCTCACTCCACTCCGGCTGTTCTTGGGAACACATTTGTGCGGTGACTGTGTCTGGACTCCCCACGAGTGCGTGCCTGCCTCTCCCTTGGGTTCCAGAATGCAGGGCCCTGAGCACGAGACCCACAGGCAGGCCTCCCTGCCTCCACCTGGAGACATGAGGCCCCCCAGCAGCAGGTGACAGAGGGGAGCTGGGAGGGCTGAGTGCTCCTCCGGGATGTCCAGCTAAGCGCGGGAAGATTCTAGGTCTGGACTGATCTGTGAGCAGACTCAGATGTGGTCCCTGGCGCAGGCCTCCAGGCAGGACCTGCTGCAAAGGTCAGGGCTGTAGGAGGGCCTCTTACTGCTGGTGAGGGTTGAGTTGAAGGGTCCAGTTCTGCCCGTCCCACTGCCCAGCACACCTTTCTCTAGCCAGCTGCTCATGGCTCCCAAGGGAAGATTCCAGTGCTGACCGGCATGTGCCATTCACTCTTCCCAAGCCACTGGCCACCAAGCGAGTCCAGCTGTCCTGGGTGGCAAGCCTAACAGGGAGGCTGGGCCTTGCCAGGGAAGCTGCCTCCCCACGGAAGAAACCAGCTCTCTCCTGAACCCGCAGAACCGCTCTGTGTTTCAGGGCCTGTGGAGACCTTCTGACATCCGAGTCCCAGGCTGCTAGTGACATTATTGCCCAAGTGCTGTGGACACGGGAGGCCCGGCTCTGCTCAGCACCAAGTCTGCCTTCGACGCAGCAGTGAAAACACTGAGACTCAAAGTGGACGATTTTGGGGAAAAGCTATTTTTTCCCACATCATTTTGGTTCATTAAAAAGTTTCATCTATGAAACTTGAATGGAACCACCATTTGACCCAGCTATCCCACTCCTCAGTTTCTACCCAAAGGGCTTAAAGACAGAATACTACAGGAACACAGCCATATGGATGTTTATAGCAGCACAACTCACAATAGCTAAACTGTGGAGCCAACCTAGACGCCCTTCAGTAGGTGAATGGATCGGGAAACTGTGGTGTATATACACAATGGAATGTTACTCAGCAATAAAAGAGAATAAAATCATGGCATTTGCAGGTAAATGGATGGAGTTGGAGAATCTCATGCTAAGTGAAGCAAGCCAATCCCCAAAACCAAAGGCTGAATGTTTTCTTTGATATGAGGATGCTGACTCATAATGGTGATTGGGGGGCGCATGGGAGGAATGGAGGAACTTTAGATAGGACAAAGGGGAGGGAGGGGAAAGGGGGGGCAGGGGGATAGGAATGATGGTGGAATGAGTTAGACATCATTACCCTAAGTACATGTATGAAGACACGAATGGTGTGAAAATACTTTGTGTACAAACAGTGACTTGAAAAATTGTGCTCTATTTGTGTAATATGAAATGGATTGCATTCTGCCATCATGTATAACAAATTAGAATAAATACATAGTTTAATTTTAAAAAGTGGGAAAAAAAGATAACTGGGTGGGTGCACTACCTGGTTTCCATAGTAACGTCCTTGGGTGTTCGAGGCTCTGTGTTTACATGAACCTGGACCTTATCTCAGTTAGCTAGCACCCAGGGTGAAAGGAACACTGGTTAGAGTGTAGTCACTGGTGGTGGGTAATATGTGATCTTTTTTGGGTTAATAAAGATGACGACAGAGAGGGGTAGGCATCCTTTGGTCTTCCATCCTTCTTTCTGTCTGCACCTTCAAAAACAAAAAGTTTCATTTATGGGTTTCTAATCCATGGTACAAAGCTTGAGGGAGAATTCAAATTCATCTCGAAGATGTTAGTGGTTGCAATGTTTTAAAGATGAGCGCACACCTAAGTGATAGTCCCTATCCTGATTATGAGCTCACCTTACCCAAAATCTGAGCGGGTACTTCTGGGCAGCCTTCTGGAAACTCAGGGATGGTGGGTGCCTGGGAGACTCCAAGCCACCATCTTGGTGTGGCAGAAATTCACTTCAAGGAGAGCGGAGATGAGAGTGCGGCCTCTGTCCAGTGGGGCGGCCCAGGGAGGCCAGCATTATAGTAAGAACATGCTTGAACGCCTTGTGATAACTCAGGCAGAGAGGCCCTGAGGACGGCAGTGACGGCCTCCCCGTTGGTGTGTCTTGGAGTTGTGTTGTGGGTGCAGAAGGGGCATCTGCACCAGAGCCTGAGCCCATCACCTGGACCCTGCGGCTCCCTCCAGCCCCGTGAGCCCCCCAAGCCTTGGTGCCCAGGAACCCTCCAAGTGAATGACACTAGCACCAGCTGTTCTGAGCACGAGGTGGCCCATCCCTCTCCCCAGGCAGAGCCCACACTCCCTCTTCCACACCACTATCTCATCTCAATAAAGCACAGTCGTGATTTAATGAGTCCCACACCATTGTTATCTATTTAAGATGTCTAAATGTCACCTTGTTGTCTGTTTTGCCCTTATTGTGATTTTAACAAATATTTTTGGTAAGTTCAGTTCTTTCACAGGCTCACTCATATCCTGATATCCACACCTCTCTCCCTAATGCTCGGACTTCCCCAGCCATGATTCTGCTACATTAATTTTCTGGAATGGAATCTTGGCATTTGGCAGAGATCATTGTAATTAAATCACCAGACAGTTTCTCAAATTCCATCTATAAATTACTTTTTTTGTTTGTTTTAGACAATCCTTTGTTTAAAACTCTTGCTTTGGCACTTGGGCAGACTCCATGGCACACCCCTAAGTTGAGTCTCTTCTTCTAACTCCTGGGAATCACTGTGGTTAGGCAGGACCTGGTGGCTAGTTGCAGCCAACGGACTTTGAGAGGAAGTGACCTCAGTCCTTCCCAGTTACGTATGGAAGAACCACTGTGCACCATTGTGGTCTCTCTTCTGTCATCCTTGGTGCCTGGAAAGACAAGGAGTTCTGAATAGTGCCACCATAAGACCACGGAGGTTGGGAGCCTGAGTCCCTTTATGACATGAGGACCAGAGCCCCTGACAACCTGAAGGAGCCAGTGGTAGATGACGGTGGCATCAAGCCGCTGAGACTCAGCTTGTTGTTGCAGTGGAGCCTGCCCTGCCCTGACTAAAGGCTTCTGTACTGTGTCTTGTGGGGTCCTGGAAAGCTTGTGCAGGTGGACTTTGCTTTGTGAAATGAGTATTTTCTGGGGAAAGTTGTTTGAAACAAGTCACTTAATATTGACATTAAAGGAGCTCAGTTTCCAAAGGCACTTTTCACTAAAGCTTTTACAAATTCTAAGACTTTTTCAAGGTGTAGTCATGACTTCCCTTGTTTGTTTGTCAAACGTAAGTCTCTGAATATCAGATTTCCTTAAAGTGACTTGCACTAGAAAGTTGAAAGGTTCAGATCATTTTGCACTTTCCCTAACTGTGATTTGGATCTTTACCTTCGGTTCAGGCTCCATTTGCTTATTTTCGGAGTCCTCGTCCACTAGGGTTTTGTTGGGTTCTCTTCTCTCTACTGACTTTCATCCTTTTTATTTGATTGCAGGGTAGAGTTTTGTTTTAAAGTGAATCCAACCTGGATTCTTTAAAGCTACACCAAACATCTGCATTGCATCTATTTATTGACCAAGCTTGATTAAAGAGGACCGAGAGGGGAAGGTGGTTTCTGGATCAGGGGTCTAAAGTAGATGCCTGCATTCACTTACAGACGCGGACGATGAAGCCGTTTTGCATATCCATGGGTCTGTCTTGACAAACTGAGTCACCGTCGGGTGTTAAGGCAGAGGACGACTCTCAACTAAGTGCATTAAAAATGGGCAGCTAAGGGAGGAACGATTCCCACGGAAGGAGTAACAGCCTTGGATCTGTGGAAATGTTACAGATATCTGCAGCGTTAGCTTGCTAGTTCAAGGCTTGTTTTACATCCTAGATCCTCACTCTGCCGTCCTTCATATGAACCTAGTCACTTCTGACCCCCCAACCCCGGGATACTGTCACAGTCCATGGAAGATGCTCTCACACGTCCCACCCGGGCTTCCTGGGCTGCTCTCCAGAGGGGAGAAACTGGAGGGTCTTCAGGTGGTCCAGATGCTCTTGTGGGCGTCCAGTGTTCTCCCCGGGCACCTCTCACCTCCCGCCTCCCGGGGCTGCCGCCAGCTCTGTCGTGCAAAGTCTCCGTCTCCTGGCTCTCAGGCTGGTGGCCCTCCCTGGAGTCCTGGATCCAGCAGAGACACTGTGGTGGCCCGTGGAGATGAGCAGCCCGGTCTGCCTGGACTGACTCAGGTTCCTGCACTCACACCGGCTTCCGGACGGTGGGCTTCACACACAGCACGAGTGTGAAGTCCCCACCCCAACCTCGAGTTCAGGAGGTCAGGATTCAGTAACAGACAAAGGAGGAGAGATGCTGTGTGTATGGGCACACGCACACACGCTCTGCCTACATATGGCCTGCGAACGCGGTGCGTTTGTGCATACAGGGCCCACACACATGCATACACATACACATGTGTGTACAGTGTGTGTTCCGCAGCTGTGAATTCTACCAACCTAGGATTGAAAACATTTGAAAAAACACTTTTATCTGTCCTGAACGTATACAGACCTTTCCTTTATAATTATTCCTGAAACAAAACAAAACAAAAAATATGACGACTGTTCGTGCAGTGTGTGCACACACCCTGTGGTCACCCAGGGGCAGCTGGGGGTTTTGAATATACAGATGCCCAATGCACAGGGACACCAGACACACCTGAGCCCCTGCCTATCTGCTCTTGGAGAGACCAACTCTCTGTCCCTGTTTCCTGGTCCCAGAGCAGCGACGTGCACACTCTGTGTGTAACATGTTCACTGTAGGGTGGCTGCGTCTCTAGGGACACTCCAGGTGGATGTCTGCCTTTAGGTTGCTTAAGTTGTTTGACTGCAGTGAAGGGTCACAGAAAATTCCAGTGAAGGTAGCATGTGGGACATGGAGTGGCCGTCAGTCCCTGGGGCCCGTGGCCTCACCTGTTGTTGATGGCTCTGAGGCTCACGGGCACTTGGAAGTCTTCTCAACAGGAAGTGAGCACTGCCATGTGTCAGGTGACCCTGCTGCAGGGCAGGTGGTACTGGCCACATTGCAGACGAGGATAGGTTGCAGAGGAGACATGGCCAGTGTGAAACCTGCCTGCTCTGGAGGGCACAGGCATGCAAGAGTGGACAGCAGCCTCCTGGGAGGCTGGCCCAGCCAGCCTGGCCTTCACAGAGGGAGTGCCGCCCTCCTGGGCTCACTGTGGCGGCAGCCTTGTGGCAGCATAGAGCTGCCCCTGCCCAGCCCAGAGCCGCTCTCCTGCGCAGGAAGTGAGTGTATGCACAGTTTCCAGGGTGGCTACTTGTACCTGGTTCATTTGGAAGAAAAAAAACAAAAAAAGACTGCTGGGTGAAATCGACGTGGGTGAAGTCACTTCTGTCAAAGTCTGGCATTTGGTAGGTTGCCTGTTTTATTGAGAATCAATCTGGGGAAGCAAAAGCTGGCACTAGTGATGGCCAGTTCACTGTCAGTTGCATCGTTCCTCACAGAGGGCAGGTGGCCTCAGACCCTCTTTCTCACTCAGTGTCCCATGGCGGTGTGCGGAGCGCCTGGACACCTGGTTCCACCTCCTGGCTGGTTGTCCCTCCACTCTGTGCCAGGGCAGCTCACTGCCTCGCAGAGCCTGGGTGCCCTGTTCCATGAGCCTGTGGAGCGCCTTCAGCCAGACCCCACGGACGCTGGGCCCAGCACGCCATCTGCCAGCCACCGGAGTGCCAACAGGGGGCGCTGCCCACCAGCCCTCCCTCCTGACTCCCACCTGCCTCCCCGCACCCACGGCCCTCAGTAGCCACATCCTCTGGTTCTTTCACGGCAGGAAGCGCAGGGCTGGGGATGAGCCTGCCGTTGCAGTCCCGGGCCTCGAAGCAGATCATGGGGAGCAGTTACCCACTCCTGGGAGGTCACAGGGCCCTCACCAGCCTGTCTCGGGCCCTCGGCTGAACGAATGCCAAGCTCCACGTGGCCCCCCCGGGGTCTTGTCATTGCCCCAGAGGGCTGCTCCGTGTCAGACCACCCAGCTGGCCAAGCCCCACCTCTCACCACGCGGCATCTAGCTGACCAGCTCTCCACCTCCTGGGCCACTGAGGGACCCACCCCTGGGTCTTTCCCTCCTGACCCAGGTTTTCCCTGGGCTGCAGACCTGGTCACACTTCACACGGCCTCCCTTCACACGGCGTGCCCATCTCTGGCCCCTTTCCAGACTGACCTCTCCCTAACCCTGCATCCTCCGATCCCTGTGGCCTGCCCAGCCTCCCCTCTCTGCCTGTGCGCCCCCTGGGTGTCCACAGTCTTGATGCTTGATCCTTGATTTGTTGAAGAGCTCCTCAAACCCCAGAAACCAACTGCCACCTTCCCTGGACTCTTGTCATGGGCCTTTCCATACCTGTCCCAGACCTCGCCACCCCTGCTGCCATCACTTATGTCGTGACATGCACGTGTGTGTCGCGGCGAGAGCCTGGGGCGCTGCGGCACTCTTACTAGACCACCACTGGACACTGACTACGGTTTCCCTTGGTCTGTGGCGCTGTCTGTCCCCATGTGAGCGGGGCTGGTTGAGGACAGGGCCCGGCTGCAGTTGTGTCTGCATGTCACTGTCCCCGGGGCGCCTGTCTCCAGCCTCCCGCAGGCTCTCTCGAGCACCTGGCTCTCCAGGTCTGCACTTTCCTTTTGAAGACAGGGACCAGGTGAGCCCTGGTTTGGGCTCCTGTGTCGAGTGCTGTGGATACCCATAGGGCTTCCACCCAGGGTTGATTCTGCACCTGCCCCGTGGCCGGGGGCCCTGGTCTCTCCAACTCTGAAGTAACGTCACTTGACTGGATGGTCTCTGGAGGAGTGTTTGCACCACCGACCTTAAATCACCTGCAGGGGGCCCCCCAACTTGTGGGTCTGCTTGGGAACTGCCTTGGGAACCCTGGGGAAGTCCTCCTGGTGTGGGGGCCCTAGGAACAGGGAGAGGTCAGGACCCTCTCAGCCTGTCCCTGGCTCACCAGCCCTGCCATTTCTGAAGCTCGGGAGGGCCCCTTGCAGCCTTCCCATGGTCACGAGGGGAAATGCAAAGTCCTCCTAAGCAGGAGGCTGGACCGGTCAGCGTGTGTGGTGTTATGGTTTGGAGGTAAGGTGTCCCCAAAGCTCACATGTGAGACCATGCCAGAAGGTTCAGAGGATCAACGACTGGGTTACGAGAACCTTAACCCAGTCAGTGAGCTAACTGATCAGTTAACTGATGGGATTAACTGGTGGCTGAGGGCAGGTGGGGTGTGGATGGAGGTGGGCACTAGGGACCCAGACCGCTGAAACCCTGAGCCCCCAAATAAATTTTTCCTCCTCCACAATTGTTCTGGCTGGGTCTTTTAGTCACAGCAGCAAAAAAGCTGAGTGATATACCTGGCCACTCTGTGTGGCTCTCACTGGAAAGGACGGGCCAGCCTTGGGAGCCTTGGGGCTTCGGGGCTGGGGGCTGGCGGGCATCTCTCCAAGGCCAAGACAAAGGCCCAGAGCAGAGGCAAGCTGCCCTCTGCCCTGGCGGCCTGCAGGCTGGCTTCTCCTCACCAGATAGGCCATTCCAAACATCGGCCTGCGTCCCCAGAGCCAAGCCCCGGGAGAGGGACAGCTGCTTCCAGTTGGCCCGGAGGTCTGTCTTCCCTGAAGAAGCTCTGCCGATGGTCCGGCTCTGGGCCACTCGGGGTGGTCGGCACCAGCCAGTGCCACAGATGCAGCCCTTCCCAGCAGGACTCCTTTCTCACACATGGCCAGCAAGCCAGGGTGGACGCATGCGTCACGGAGCCAGAGAGAGGGACAGGGATGGGGAAGACGGCTACAACTGCCTGCCCAGCTTCACCCTGAGCCCAGCTGAGAAGTCCCCCCAGTGGTGTCCAGAAGCACTGGGATGTCGTGGGTGTAGAGGGCTCAGGGGGCCCAGGCAACGTCAGCCTCAGGGAGCACAAATGGGACACTGTCCCCAGGAACACACGGGGCTGCACCAGTGTCAGAGCTGCAGGTCCCCAGCCACTGGTACTGGAGAGCCCCGAGGTCAGCGAGTGCTGCAGAGAGCAGGCGGTGTCTGGCGCATCTCTCCGCATGGCTGAGAGGTGCTGGGAGTCTGCTGGTGCCCTGGGAGCTTTATGGGTGCAGGGGGAGGTGAACTCTCACCCACCCAGTTATTCCTGGTCCGGCCTGACTCTCCAAGGGGAAGGGGGCCCACACCTCCCCATAGGCACAGAGGGCAGCTCCCGGGTCTTCAGTCTGGCCCTGTGTGCAGGGCGCCGTGGCCAGCGTGTGGACTCCTCACACTCGCTGGCCTAACAAGAAGCACATGGCTGTGGCTCCCATTTGGCTCTTTGAAAAAAGGGCCCAAGAGCCTGCAAAGGGACCCCAGAGGGTCCTGCAGAGCAGCAGGTTGATAGAGTGCTTCAACAGCCCTTTAAAGGGTAGGGACCCCCAGGCGAGGGGTCAGGGGCCCAGGCACAGCCTTCCAAAGAAATGATATAAAAACAAATTAATCTGAGAAGTCCCGTTGCGCCTGGATCTGTTTGCCTGGGAGAGAACAGTCTGCCTTTGTCCCTTCCTCCTGGCCTTGCCATCATCCCCTGGTAATGGTCACATCTCACCCTCCTCCTGGGGAAGGTAAGGGGTCCACAGCAGAGGCCCACCTGCAGTGGGGTGCCCCATACATCCCTGCTCCCCAAGTCCCCAGCTTCAGAAGCCGATTACTGCACAGTGTGTAGTCCTCCTCATGGGGTCGGGGTCCCTAGCTCTGCTTGCCATGTGACTGCCTGTCCTACTGTCCCCGGGCAGGTTGGTGGGACTGGAGGGAACCTCAGCTTTATCCAGGAGTGGACCCATCCCAGCACCCCACGGGGGGCTGGACCTCTGGCTCCTCACTTGCCAGGGCCCCCGCACCCACTGAGGCCTCCCAGGCTGCTGAGTGAGCGACCCTGCCCACCCAGCCCCGGTGCTCCCTGCAGCCTGCGCTGGGCAGAGCTGGCCACGAGGCTCCATGGTCTCCTCTGACAGTGAGAACCTCGTTTCCTCCTTTCTGCACAAGGCGTTTGTCCAAAGGCTGCGTGGGGTGCGGCTCTGGGCTGGGGAGGGCCGGCTCTAGCTGGCAGCAGGCGTGGCTGCCCACAGCTGGCCCACACTCGCCCAGGGGAGTCTTTGAAGCCCTCAGCCAAGTGGGAATGACGCTCCCCAGGCCTCTCTGCACCAGTGGCTGGGGACCAGCGAGGGTTAGGGGACCTGCTGCTCTGACACTGGCGCAGTCGCTGGCCCCTGACACCTGCCTGTTCAGGTGGGTGGTCAGTGGGGTGTGGCCAGCAAGGTCCATTATGTGTGGGCCTGCCCCCAGGCCCTCCTGCCCCCTGAGGCTGTCCCAAAGGGTCCCAGGGCTCCTTGCCTGGACTGTCAAGGCCTCAGCATCAGGGCCCACGGTGAGGCCAGGGTCACCCAGGGAGCAGCACCAGGCCCACATTCTTGCTCCTGCCTTGGCTGTAAGCAGCGTGTGACATGGGACCTCCCAGCCTGTTTCCTTCTCTGAGCAGGGCTGAGGCTGCAGGGTGTGGCTGGTAACTGGCATCTCCGCCAGCGCCTTCTGCCTAGGAGGCCTCGAGCTCCCCTGGATGCGTGCAGGTGCTGGCCCAGGTCAGGCAAGGGCAGGGAAGGGCCCTGCTGATGGGCTCCCTGGTCCTGCTGCTGCTGCTGGTCACACCTTCCCCACGGCAGGACCTGGCAGAGCATGTGACTCAGTCTGTTCTGAAGGATGCAGATAGCCCAGGCCTGGGTGTGCTGAGACACAGCTCTCTGCAGGTGGTGGCTGGGGAGGGCTCCTGGGTTCCTGGGGGGTCCCCGCTGGTGCTCTTCCTCCTTCCTCTCTGCACAGGTGGGGGCCAGTGCTCTGTCCACCAGCTGAGAGTAGGCGTCCTACTGGCCCAGCCTTACAGGCTACTCTTGCAGCCTGTGTCCCCCTTTGGGGTGGCTAGGGGGAGGGGCTGGACTGACAGAGCCCGGGAGGTCCCTGCAGCCCTCCACTGCCCAGGCTTGGTCAGCCGCACCTCATTACTTGGGAGCCCATGGTCAGGTGGTCCAGCAGCCCCTCCCTCCCAGTGGCCTCCCCCATGGTGACTGCTGGGTTCTTTGACAGACCTTTTGCTTGCCCCTCTTCAAGCACAAGCACCGGGGTCAGAAGGCAGGGGGTGCCCTGCCTGTGCCCTCCAGTGTCCTGTGGGCACCAGCACAGCCGGCCCCCTCCCTGCTGTGGGTCATCCTCTCTGACCCCCGGTCCCCTGCTGGGTCTGCGAGGTCTCGGGAGCCAGGGTGCTGCACTCCAGGTGGACGGGCCTCTCCTCTGTGGTTCGTCTCCCAGCACTTGCTGAGCACCTGCGTGTGCCAGGCGCTGACTGAGGCCACAGGAAGCAGCTGGGGAAGAAGCACCCTGCCCTCCAGCTCCCTGGTGGTGCCAGCCAGGACCCAAGGTTTCCACGGGACACAGCGACTGGCCCTCACTGCACCCCGCAGAAGGTGCTGTCGTTACCCCCAGTCGCGTTTCAGACGAGGAGGCTGAGACCCGGAGAAGCCAGGCACTTTCCCTCGGCCCTGGCCAGCCTGCAGGCCTGTGCACCAGCTCCTGTCTTACCAAGACTGGGG
Organism: Marmota flaviventris; assembly: GCF_047511675.1. NCBI lineage: Eukaryota > Metazoa > Chordata > Mammalia > Rodentia > Sciuridae > Marmota > Marmota flaviventris. The sequence goes on along the minus strand of NC_092508.1, from coordinate 2,194,710 downwards.
GCTGCTCTTGGGGTCCAACAGGTGTGCCTGGCCCTCCTGGCAGCAGATCCCAGGGTGCTCACCTCTGCCTTCCTGTAGCTCAGATTTCTTGGTCACCTGGAATCGATTCTTTAAAACGGTGGCTTGATTTGCTGATGTCTCTTAGGACGCTGGTGTTTAGACCCTCTGGCGATGCCTGTCCTTTGTCCTGGGGCCACCTGGCAGCAGTTGGTGCTGGTGTTTCATGGGGGAGTCTGTATGGTAGGGAAGGGGACAGGGGGTTGTTCCCAGCAGGTGCTGTCTGATGCCCTGTCGCCACCCGGGGCCGTGATCTTTGTGGGACGTGCGCCCTCCGCCACCTGGCTGGCCAGTTTATCTGGCGGTTGATGCTCCTGGTTTCTGCCTCTCCCTGGGTTTGGGTGACTGGACACCACAGGAATTGAGAGAACCGCGCACAGGTGGGACTGGCTGGCTCAGGTCTTGCTGGTTTTCCTTCCCCATGGTGTGACCTGGGCCAACTTGGGGGATGGGGATCCATGATGTGCCCGGCGGGGCCTGGGCCCAGGGCTTTTTGCTTCCCCACTTCCTGCTCTCACGTGGTCTGTGGTTTCCCTGCTGGACACGTGCCCGTCTTGCTGTGGAGGTAGTTGGGTGTCTGTGGCCCTGGCAGTGGCTCAGCTGCGTCCTGTTTTGACGGGCATCTTCCACCAGCGTTTCCTCAGGGTGCCCGGTGCCCCTCCACATGGTGAGTTCCCCCATGTGCCTGCTCTTGGCACAGGAGGACGCCAGGGTGGCCCCGCATTTCCATCAGCACCAGGGACATCCTGGGGTCATTGTTTGGTGGATGGGGGCACCTGTGGAAGCCATCACAAGTCAGGATGCTCTCGCTTCTTTCTCTGAAGTCCTGTAGGAGGTTTGCCTCATTCCAAGAATCCAGAAATTTCCTTGTGATGTGGCTCAGTTTTCCTTCCAGAAAACTTCCCCTTTAATAGGAAGACGCACTCTTTCTGGAACCTGGGACGCCCCGTGCTCTCTGCCCTGGTGGCCTCTGCCCGCTCTGAGTGCTGGGAGACCCCGTGAGGGTCTGACCACGAGGCTTGCTCCCAGGCTGGTCTGTGGGGGGTGCTTCTGTGCTCAGGAGACCTTCCATTTTCTGTGCCTGTCTCTTCCGAGAGTCGGCCCTTGGCTTCCACTTGGTCCTCCTCCGTGGGAGCAGCCTCGGCACCTCGTCCTCACGTCCCCCGAGGAGACTGCAGTGTGAGGGCTGGTCCTCCTTCCCCGGGGAAGGGCAGGGCACCGAAGGCCTCCTGGAGGACAGTGCTCATGGGATGCCTTAGAGGGAAGAAGACAGGCCAGGCGAGACGGGGAAGGCCACCAAGACCCTGCAGGCCACGTGGCTTCAGCTTCTCCATCGGTCTGCACAGAGTCCCTCCAGCCTGGCACTGCCCAGCCCCAGAGGACTGCGATCCCAGGAGTGGAGGGGACGTCTGCTGCAGGTAGTGGGGCCACAGAGGGCCAGGCAGAGCGGCAGGGCAGCACTGTTGGAGGAAACCGGGCAACTCCAGGCCCCGAGACGGCCAGGCCTCTCCTCCTCCCGCCAGGAGTTGAGAAGCAGGTAGAGGTGGAGTGGCATCCAGGGTGTCTGTGGGGCGGGCACTGAGGTGACAGTCACACCCCACAGTCTGTGGTCAGCTCCCGCCTCCTGCCCTTCCTCAGGCTGCAGCTTGTGTGTGTGTGTTTCTGTGTGTGTGTGTGCACGCGCGTGCACGCTTTGCCCTTCTCTCCCTTTGCAGAGTCCTGCTGGTGCCTCCTTTAGTCAAGCATCTGCTCTGCACTCTAGCTGTTGACACTTTCCCTACCTGCTCGACTTCTCTGATTCATTTTGACTTTTTTTCACATTCAGTGCAAAATAGATGGACAATGTATGTTGGAGAGATGGATGGATGGATGTTTACATGGAGGTGTGTTTGGATGGATGGATGATAGATGGGTGCATGGATGAGTTTGCATGTGTGGAAGGATGGATGGAGGATGGAGGATGGGAGGGAGGGAAAGATGGAGGGAGGGAAAGATGGAGTGAGGGATATTTGGTTGCATGTGTCAAAGGATGGATGGATGCACAGATGGATGGAGGGGGATGGATGGAGGGATGGAGGGAGGGAAGGAGGGATGGATGGAGGATGGAGGGAGGGATAGAGGGAGGGATGGAGGGAGGGAGGGAGGGAGGGATGGAGGGAAGGAGGAAGGGAGGGAGGAATGGAGGGAGGGATGGAGGGATGGAGGATGGAGGGAGGGATGGAGGGAGGGAGGGATGGCTGCATGGACCTGTGGCAGCATGTGTGGAAGGATGGATGGGTGGTGGGTGAGCAGATGGGAAGGACAGGCAGGGTAAAGCCTCAGCGGGGGGTGGATGGAGGGCTTCATGACAAAGCTCCTCCTCCTAAAGCCCTGTCCCACTTTCTGGAGACTCTTCATTGGCGTCTCATCTTTGGTTGTTCCCTGGGATATAGAGTTGAGCAAGACCCTTGCAGCTTCTTTGTGCCCGTGCTCTGGTGGGGGACAGGGGATTGAAGGTGCCCTCTCGGTCCAGCTGCTGCTCTGTGCTCCTTCCACCACCCCTCCCGGGCCAGGCAGGCAGAGGCGGAGCGAGCTGTGTGCAGGATGCTGCCCTCGGCTCAGGTGGCGTTTCGGTGCAGGAGGCAGACTTGAGCCCAGATGTTTCACATTTGTTGCAGAGAATGCCGTCCATGTCAGGAGACGTGGCCAGGGTCAGGGTGACATCGAGGGGGCCAGGCTCTCGGTCAGGAAGACTAATGAACCTGCCTGAGCCTGGGCCCCGCGGGCACATGAAGCAAACCCACCACTGGTTGGAGACAGCCCCTGTCATTTCTGGCTTTTCATGGATGATACTGTATTTCCCCTTGGAGAGCTGGCTCGGCTCATATATCAAAAGCTGATGTAATTATTTCCTCCCACTGAGGAAGGCTTCCATTTAGCTCTCTCCAACCCCCCCCCCCCTTATTAATTATCTAATTACAACCACATTCTCCAAAAGAGAGCAGCCTTTGACTCTCTGCCCAGGACCACTTAAAAAGGCTCAAATATTTGGAGTGCTCTGAACTTGAAAAAAAGAAGTGTGTGTGTGTGTGCACATGCACACGTGTGTGCACACATGTGTGCACTAAGTGTGCGTATGTGCATGTGTGTTTGCATGTGCATGTGTGTGCAAGTGTGTGTGCGAGTGTGTGTCTATGCACATGAGTTTTAGGGAAAACCTCTCAGCCTTGTCAGACCTCTGTCTTGATTCAGTAGGGAAACGGCACCTGGGAGCCTGTGAAAGTCCCCAGCAGAGCTCAGGTACCCTGGAGGACAAGGCCATAACTCTGGATCAGGGTACAGTGACCTGGAAGGGTGTGTGCTGACACTCAGCAACACGTGGCAGTCAGACATGACCTTGGCCACAGCCACAGCCTGGGGCGGGTGCTGGGTGGGCTGGGCTCGTGCGCCGTGGCTTCAGCCTTCACCTGGAGCACATTCCCAGCACGCTCAAGGGTCCCCGCACAGCTGTGTCGGGGCGCCCCTCCTGCCCCCTGTGCTCCTCACACTGTGGCTCGACTGTGGGCCTACAGCAGCTCACCCGCTGAAGTCTGTGCAGTCCGTCATCTTGCCAGCACATCTTCAGTGAGCAGGGGGCGGGTGCAGGTAAAGGCCTCAGGGTCCTGGATTCCGGGTCGTCCCTCTGCCTGGGTCCCCTCTCCTTGGGGCCCACCATTCCGTCACAAGCACACTCAAAGCAGACCTTCGCTGTGGAGCACAGGTGTTGTGTCTGTGTGTGCACATGTGTGAAGGGTGGGTGTGGAGCATGTGACATGGCCTTGTCCCTGGCTGGTTTCCCACCTGCTGCCCATGCAGCTGGGGAGAGAAGCTCCTGCAGCTCCCCAGAGGGGTCCTCACCAGGACGCTCAGGGACCCGCGGGCATGAAGCAAGTCAGGCCCTGCTCACTGCGACTGGCCCTGTGCATGTTTAAAGACCAGTTGTGGCACGAGGGGACTTTGTGGTGATGGAAGAGTCGGGTGTGCTGGTGACAGTCGGGGTACAAGAATCCGCACATGTGATGAAACTGCCTAGAGCCCCCCCCGCCTCTCACACACACACCAGGCACATGATGAGCTCTTGTGCAGCGCCGACGTGACCTCCTGGTTGTGTCTGTGGCAGGTGTACGTGATGGTGCCGTCAGGGCAGTTGTGAGACGCATCCGCCTCTCCTGTCCTGTCCCCACCCCTTCTCCTGCATGTGGGATCATTTCGACAGTACAGCTAGCGCTGTCCCGTTTCTCTGTGTCCTCATCCCCTGACCCCAGCCCTGGACGCCCATCACTACAGGAAGTGCCAGCCGCTGCCTCCAGGCTGCCCAGTGGGTCCACGCAGAGTAGCCCTTTCCCACATGCAGCCAGCTGAGGGAGGCTTGTGGAGCCAGAGGGCTGCGGAGCCCCAGGAGTCGGGTGGGGGTCAGTCTTGAGGGGGTCTGGGAGCTCTGGCATGGCCTGGACCGTGGGGGCAGCAGGGTGTTGGCAGGGGCCACCTGTTAAGTTTCATCCAGAGGAGGCCTGAGGCAGGACAGCCAGGCCTCCGTGGGCTCCCTGATGTGAGGCTGTGCTGCTCCCCAGGACGCTGAGCAGGGCCCCAGCAGCTCATCCCCTCTCTGTCTTCCAGACCCCCTGCGTGTCTGAGGCCCAGTGGAACTGGAGGGTCCACACCCGCGGCTTCTGAAACCTGGACAGCACCACGACGGCCCCCGCGCTCCAGCGGTGTGCAGAGGGGGACAGCAGCAGGGGCAAGGCCGGAGCCCCTCCTCCCAGAGACCCCCGCCTGGGAGGCCACCCCGCCCTCCTGCCGTGACCTCTGACTTGTCATCTCGTCACCATCTGGAACTTTCTTCTGGGTTGTGTTTTGGGGGGGTGGACTTATTTTTTCTGGAAATCTCTAGATTCAGGAATGAGCTTATGAGTACCTGGATTTTGATTTGTATGTCTCTCTAAGTGCCTTTTTTAATGTATATTTTTTTAATAAAACAGAAATGCATTCTCGTACCATCTGTTTAAACTGGACCAAGGCTCTCAGAAAAGGAACCTCAAGTTGCCTCCGACCCCCGCCTCTGCGCCAACTCCAGGAAGCCCGGAGCCCTTCTCACAGCTCTGCCCTGCTCCGTGACTTGCTCAGCTAGCCATTTTTTATATTCCCCGTTTCAGTGTATATGTTGCTTATTTGTTTATTTATTGAGATATTTTTACAGCCTAAGTGACTGCACTGTGCTGTGTATACTGCTCCCCGCCAGGAACAATAAAGATGCGGCACAGCCCTGGTCTCCGCCTCTCTTCCTGCAGCTCAAGGGACGGCCTGAGAAAGCCGGTCACAGAAACGACCGCTGCTTCACCCTAAAGGGAATGAGAGAGGATGGGAGAAGTCTATGCTGTAGGAGCCATAGAAATTTCTAGAAGCTGCCAACTCTAGTGTGGTTGTGAGTGTTAACAGACCCCGGCCTGGGCAGCAGTGGTTAACCACTTTCCACCTCTGTGACAAAGTACCTGAAATCAACTGATAAGAAGGAAACTCATTTTGGCTCACGGTCCCAGAGTTTCAGGCCACGGTCGGCCAGCTCCATTGCTTTGGGCCTGTGATAAGGCAGGACACCAGGGCGGGAGCCGGGTGATGCAGCCCAGATGCACCTCATGGTGACCGGGAAACAGAGAAGGAGAGGGCAGGGAGGGGCCGTCCCTGTCCCCCCTTGCAGCCTGAGCCCCTGTGTCCCCTGCACTGTGACCAACAGCATAGACCTTCTGGGTGCACACCCATGCATTCACAAACGTGCGCACACACCTCACATACCCATGTACATATGTGTGTACACGCCTCACACACCCATGCATGCACACATGTATGCACATACCCATGTACACACAGGCCTCTCATACCCATGCACACACATGTGTTTTACATGCCTCACACACCTGTGTGTGCACACACCTCATACATACGTGTGCACAGTGTGCACATGCACATGCAGCAGGGGGCTTGTGCACATATGCCCATATGTCCACTCACTCCACAGCACAAGCATGCACACACCTGTGCATGCACACACCTCATACATACGTGTGCACAGTGTGCACATGCACATGCAGCAGGAGGCTTGTGCACATATGCTCATATCATGTCCACTCACTCCACAGCACAAGCATGAACACACGTGAGCATGCAACCAGCTCACATACAGACACATGCACACCCGGTGCACACACCTAAATCCTTGGAGGGGCTCTAGGGAGACCAAGAGGGAATCTAGCCCTGCGGTCTTACGGAGCCTCAGGAGGATCCCAGTGTTGGGTGGCCATGAAGCCTGAGAGGCCTCTCCCCTAGTGACCCCAGACAGGCCTCTGGTCACGTAGGACAGAACGTAGAGATGGGAGGGTGGGACTCCCAGTGTGGCTTCCCCACTCCAGAGCTCACACTGCCCCAGCCTGAGCCCTGCCTGGCCTGCCTGCTGAGTGACCACGTCTCACATGAGGCCTGGCCCTGGGAGCCACCTACACCAGGGCTGGTCAGGGGACACCCATGGGGGTGAGTGGACACCCTGGGCCACCTGGGAGGGTCAGGAGTGAAGTCCACTGGTCCTCAGAGTCCAAGAAGAGACCTGAGAGGGCATCCCCAGTCTGGGGCACCCTCCACCTCCCCGGCCCCCATTCCCAGCCAGACAGGAGTCCACTCCTGGGCAGCCCCTCAGACTGTCCCTGTTCACAGCCTCCCAGAGGTGGCCTCTCTGAGCCTGCAGGCTGCACCCTGCCCGCTGCTGCACACCCAGCTAGCACAGGAGGGCCTCGCTGTCCCCAGGCCTCCCAGGGTCTCTCCCAAGGCCCTAGCTCAAACTCTGGGAGTCCCTGGAGCTGTGCAGGGTCACATGGAGAGGCGCAGCCGTGATCACTGGATTCCTGTCCTCTTCCCACCCATCCACATCCTAGATGAGGACCCTGAAGGACAGGCGCTCTGTTGGGGGTGTGTGCACGCTCCCAGGGCTCCGTGTATGTCCGAGTGTGCTGTGCCCCGCTGTCGGCTCCCGGGGTGCAGCTCCCCTCCCGTGTGTGCTGGTGGCTCGGGCCCCAGCAGATGTGTGTCCCGGAGGTCACTGCTCCATGATGACCCTTGCTTTGAAGCCCTGCGGCTGCTCTCCAGGGCAGTTAGCAGCCTGTCAGCCATGGCTTGAGGACAGACCTGGAACAGGCCACAGGGCAAACATGCCCAGGACATGGCTCCGCTGTGGCCTGAGTCCCTGGAACGGGAAAGCCTGCCCCAAACACCCCACCTCATACCTGGCTTCAGGGAGAGTCCAGAGGAAGCCCTCAGAGCAAAGAGCTGGTGGGGCACCAGGCAGAACCAGGCCAGCATGCCGAGCGGGGACCTGTGGGGACAGTGGGCACTGGCAGACCCCCACCCTGGGCCCAGTCACACTAGCATTGCAAACAGCCTAGCAAAGGGGCCCTGGCCCAGAGCAGGAGGAACTTGGGCTTGGATTCCATTCAGGGGCAGGACCACACTGGGGGACGTCCCCTGTAGGATCAAGGCCCAGACACTGCCTCAGGCAGGAGCGCTGGCCAAAGCCAACAAGACCAAATGCAGAAGTTCAGCTCTTTGCTTTTAAAGGCCACTGCACAGGCAGGGAGACATCCAGGGCCTCGCTGCCTGCATGCCCACTCCGTGGGGGACAGGAGCTGACGAGCCCAGGGAGGCCCAGCGTGTTCACAGGGCGTGGCCAGAGAAAGATCAGTGTGTGCCTGGAGCTGCCAGGCCCTCTGCAGGACGTGCTTGACCCTGAGAGGCAGGTTGCGATTTGGTTGAGCAGCCTTGAGCACCCAGAGTGGGTAGGTAGCCTCCCGGAGGACGGGGCCATCTCTAAATGAATGGGCAGAGCCACGATGTTGGCTCTGGAAAGGGAGGCCTAGGAAGAGCCCCCACTATCCCACACTGCCCACGCCACATGCAGTCTGCATTTAGTCCCCCCCCTCCTCTGTGGTCTCAAGAGAGGATATGTCCGTGGTAGAGATGGCGCCGGTGGACACTCCACTCGTCACCACAGCGTGAACGTGCCCACAGCAGCTATGCGTGGAGGCCGAGCTTGGACCTGGGGGCTCTGGATGCTCAGCTGTCTCCAAGCCACAGACCCAAATGAGGGCATTGCATTCTCTGCAGTCAGGGCCATTGGCAAGGGGCGGGGGGGGGCGGGGCTGAACAGCCTCTGGTCAGAAAGAAAGAGCAGGACATGGTCCTGCCCAGGCCCCATGCACCCTGGACCCTGCTGAGTTTCACCCTCACTTCTGGCTGCCACACAGGCCCTGAGCGGGGGGTAAGATGAGTCTGGCTATGTACAGAGCCCAGGGCCCTCTGTGCATGAGGCACCATTTCACTGCCCACACACCCTGGCCATCTGCGGTGCAGGAGCCACAGCTGGGCAAGTGAAGGCATGGCGCACACACCGCCGTGGACAATCCCGTGGAACTGCGGGCTAGCCCCTGGTGCACCAACGCACAGATCTCAGGACCCAGGAGGCAGACAGACCCCTGACCACAGCCAGCAGGAAGACTGCCCGTGTCCTTGACCAGAATGAAGCCTAGCCACAGGGGAGGTCCCCTGCCCCAGATTTCCATGCTGCCCGCTCCTGGTGCCCTGCACCCTGTGGCCCTGGCCTCCCTGGGACGAGGACCCAGCTCCTGTCTCTGCACACACTGCTGCTGACTGACAGGTGGCTCCACGCTCACTGGGGGACTCCTCTTCCTGGCCTGGCTGGACTTGGGGGTGGCCTCTGCCTGCTCCCTCCGAGGCTGCGCAGATGGGTCCGAGGCAGGTGTCCTCGACTGGCCGATTCAGGACACAGGACCCAAGAAAGGGAGCAATGAGGAGACCCCAGAAGAAAAGGGGGGCTGGGAGGGGCTGCTGGGGGACATTGGCCAGGAACCATGACAGGTCGGGTCGGCCCCCAGGGCCTCCAGGAATCAGGAGTGGAGGGGGCAGGGCGGGGCACTCTGTTCATTAAACTACTTTGCAGGACACCGCGGCCCCATGGGCATGCCTGTGTGTCAGTGTCCCTAACCCTTAGTGGCTTCGTGCTGGAACTTGGCCCTGCACAGGGACCTTATCTGCAGAGTCTCTGCAGATGTCACTCAGTCAAGAAGCTCAGGAAGAGCGCACCTCACTCTAAAGCCCAGTGACAGCCACACTTCTGAGAGAAAGGCAGAAGGGGACTGGAGAGGAGGCCCTGTGGGGACACCGGCAGAGGAGCCACACCAGAGCTGGGGAGGCAGGATCGGATCCTCCCGCGCAGTCCTTAGGTCAGCCGCCCTGCGGGCCCCGGACCTTGGCATTTCTGCTATTTTGGGCACCTGTGGCTGGTGGACGGTGGCAGGAAGCCAGGGCAGCCTCCTGCACTGACGGTGGCCATGAGGTGTGAGGAGACTGGAAAGATCCCAGACAGGACGTGAGAGGCGAGCACAGGGCCACTACTCAGGGCACCTGGGGGGCAGTCAAGTGGCCCCTGCAGGAGTGGAGCAGCGAGGCAGGCTGCCCCAGAGGGGCTGGGACTGCAGGTGACAGAATCTCGATGCTGATGTGCAGGGCTGGCGGTTGGTCTGGTCTGCGGGAGGCGCCAGGGGACCGCGGCCACAGAGCAGGCCCCTGCCCTCCCTGGTGACTCCAGCACCCAGCCTGGCCTCACCGGGAAGGCTGGAGAGGCCCTCGCTGCTCCCCCATGAATGGACAGCCCCGAGGAAGGCCGGGCCAGGACGAGCAGAAAAGGAACACAGAGGAGGGCAGAAGGCCTTCTCAAGCTCTCCCGTGTCCCCAGAGAGGGGAGACCCCGCGCCTGAGGACACGCTGAGAACTCCAAGGGAGGCAGAGTCAGCCCGGGGTCCCCAGGGCTCTTCAGGTGAAGATGGAGCTGCCGTGTGGGGGACGAAGCGCGGGGTCCCACGCAGCAAAGCCAAGACAGAGGAGACCAGCAGCAGGAGACTCAAGCCGCAGACCAGGAGTCCCAGCAAGAGAGACGGCGGAGTGGAGGGTCTTAGGGGAAAGACCCAGGGTGGGGCCAGCAGAAGACCCGCCCTGGCCAGCCTCCCCGCACTCCTCTCCTCATCAGGTGCCGGGCACTTGCAGGAGGTGGCCGCCAGCATGAGTCGGGTGATGTGTGACCTACGTGCTGAAGGGTTCTGCCACCTGGAGGTGTCCAGCCAGAGAGCGGTAGGTGAGGTCACGGAGAGCTGGTGGCCTCCCTCCCTGCTGCTCAGTGCTGTCCCATAAACCACAGGTGGACTGGTAGAAGCCACTCTAGTCTGTCAGGGATGGAACTGTCCCCCATGCGGAATCCTGATCTCCAGCACCTCGGAAGTTCAGTCCCCGGTGGCCCCCTCCAAGAAAAAGTCTCCAGTTAGAATGGGGAGAATTAGGTCCATCTCCTCGGCTATAAAGAAATCAGGAGGCTTTTAGAAGAATAAAGTTTGACATCACAATCAGCAGAGGACAGCAGCAGGACTCCGGAGGCTGGCTCGCGTCCTGTGGCTTGCCTGTGGACCTCAGTCCCTGTGACAGGGCGTTGAAGGCCCAGGGCATCTGACTCTTGTCCAGCAGCCCCAGGACCCTGACCCAACCCTGTCCCTAACCCAGGAACATCATCAGGATCGTGGGATTTCTCTGGACTAGACATTGGATGTGTCCTGCCTCCCAGTGTGTGGTCAGTTCTGGCCACATGTTTTATGCTGAGAGTTTTCTGGACATAGGTCTGTGGGAAGGAGGCTCGGAGTGGTGGCTGGGAGCTGGGGCTCAGAAGCCCACTCAGAGAGGGTTCAGGCTGCAGAACCCACCAGTCTGTAAAGGATGGAGGGGGGAAAGGAGTGGCATTACGGAGGGAGGGGCTGGGACCTGCCACCCGGCCCCGCCTCCACCATTTCAGCCCCTCCCAGGACAGCGCCCAGTCGCACCCTAACACCCTAACCCTAAACCGAACACCCTAACCCTGTCACCAGGAGAAAACAGGGAGACTGACCGTGACCATGATGGTGGTCAGAGCAAGATAAAGGGCAAACCAGGCAAAGACCCAGGGCCTTCCAAGGTCAGGTCACTGATCAGAGCCCACAAAGAGGGCAGAGGCCCAGGGGCCCAGAGACAGGGACCCTGGGACCCGGGGTCAGGAAAGCCTCAGCCCCTGCAGCCTGCACTCCTGTGGCTCCAAACACACTTCCAGGCACAGGGAGGAGAGGCTCAGCCCCGGAGAGGGTTGGCACAGAGTGCAGCCCCTCCCCACCCCTGGACGGCACCTCCACGAGGATGATGAGGACCAGCACCACAGCGCCCACTGGCCAGCCTACGCCCTCTGCCTTTCACTGGCTTCCTGCTGCCCTGGCATCAGCTCGATGCTCATGCCCGTCCAGGTGTCTGAGTCCCTCCCTGGCCGCCCACTAACCTGCTGGGGAGGCTGCGGTTCGAGCAGGGAAAGCGAGGGGCGGCCGCTGGGTCTGGGGATGGGGTCTCTGTGCCGAGCCTGCTCCTGGGCTCCTGGATGCAGAGGCCCTGGGCTCCCTGCTCTCGGGGCAGGTGGACCCGAAACCCACCAAAGAGTCTCTGTCTGTCCTGCATTGGGGCTGCAGCAGGCCAGGGCTTGGGGGACAGCCATGCCTGGCCCTGGGAGAGGGACTTTGGCCCTCAGGGCTCAGTCTCCAGGCCACATGGCAAGGAATCCAGCAGCCGAGATGCTGACCCGGCCATGCTGGTCCGAAGGAGAGTGTGGGCAGGTGGGAGCAGGCTGAGGGCCCCCAGAGGGGCACACGGCAAGGTCCCCGAGCAGCCTGAGGACGGTGCCTCTTCCTGAGGCCCCACCCCACCCTGTTCAGATCTCTGCATCCAGGGCCCCTGCAGCAGGCGGCTTCCTGACCGTGCTCGGAGATGGCCACTGCAGTCTCCCCATGGCCCCTTTGGCCTGGTGAGGAGCCTGGAGGATTACCCTGGGGGAGGGAAGGGCCAGAAGGGGCTTGGAGTGGACCCCGGGAGATGGGCTTGCATCTGGGTGCCCTTTGCAGACCTCCTGGGGCACTACTAGCAGCCGCCGCTGATGCAGATGGGGGAGGTGCTCTAGGGCTCTCAGGTCCCACTGCATTACTGGTCGGCTGGATGGAACTTCTCCTGAGGGCTCTGAACCTCCGGTCTCTGCAGGGAGGTGAGTATGTGGTCCTTGTTGTTTATGTGCGTTGGGCTGGAGTCCCATCTGCTCACAACACAAAACACTCAACACTTCACCAGAAACAGAAATGAGATCCCTGCTAAAAACGCCCGTGCTTGCAGAACGAGGGAGAATAAAAGACCTTTTGTGACATACCCACGCCATCCTCCTAGCCCACCAGCAAGCAGCAACCTGCAGCCAGGTGTAGCATTCTGGGAGTCCAGGTGAGTGGGGCCCTGGGGGTCCCTCTGGAAGGCCTTGGGGCATCCCTGTAAAGAACAGAGAGGTCGTTTTGTGATCTGACAAACACAGCAAAACAGCAGGAGCAAGAGCCGCTGTTTCCCCTCATCCCCTGACCTGGAAAGACGTGGTCCTGGAAACCAGCCCTCGGGGCCACTGGGGGTAGATGGCGTCTGTGACCTCGGATGAGTGACCCTGCGCTCACGGTGTTCACGGGGCGGTGTGGATGCTCCACCTTCTCAATGTGCAGAGAGCACTGAGCGCTGAGCACTGCCCCAGGGTAGGTCCTGCGGCAGGGTAGGTCCTGTAGGACTGCAGGGTGAGGAGGACTTTCTTTTCTGACTGACACACGAAAATAAGGTGCTGGAGCCTCCACCGAGCCCCGTGCCTGCAGCCCACCGTGGGGCACCCCCAGCAGCTGCGAGAGCTGCTTGGACAGGGTGCCGTGGCTGGGTCGGGTGAGATGCCAGCCCCTTGGTCCTGCCCACACGGAGAGCCATCCTGCCCGTTCTGTGTGGGTTTAGAGCGGACTCTGCACCCAGTGCCTCTGCCCAGTGCTCCCCAGCCTTGCTCCTTCAAAACTGGCTGCTTTGATTTTGTCCTGATGTTGAAACGCTTGGTTTTGATGCCAAGATGAACAAACGCGAGTCTTTATCGTGTTGGAATTGACCCAACAACTCACAGATTAAAACAAAACAAAAAACAAGCTAGTGAGCTGGAACGCTGCACGTTCTGTGGGTCAGACGGTCCTGCTGACCTCACGGGCCCAGGGCCTCCCATCGTCCATTTTGGGGAGTCGGAAACCAAACGGGAACTGCCAGCCCTCATGTCTGTGCCCGCGGTGTGGACAGTCTCTGGCCCCTGCTCAGCAGCCCTCTCCATCCCTGCCCCTCAGCTGCCTGGGTGAGGGAGACGCTAACTTAGGCGGCCAGGCAGGGTCCTCCTGGGCTTGGGAACAAGGCTGACCTCATGCTCTGAGAGCCGAGGACAAGAGGAGAGACCTATGTGGAGCTAGAGTGGGGGCGAGGAGGCAGGGCCACGGAGGCCAGAGAGCAGGGGCCAGGAGGAGGCAGGGCCCAGCTGGAGAGCAGCCAACAGGGCAGCGGAGGTGACCAGGCTGCTCCGGGAGCTCCTGGAGAGAGGTCATGTGGCCCTGGATGGCCTCTGCTCACACACGGGTCAGCCTGTAGTACATGGCTGTCTGCCCATTTTGTAATTCATAGAAAACAGCAGTTCATTTGGCTCACAGGTCAGGAGGCTGGGAAGTCCTGGCTCTGGTGTCTGGTCCACCTGGTCAGGGCGGCCTTCCTAGGGGTGACGTGGCTCTCCACATGACGGGCTGAGACAGTGAGCGTGCTAGGTCAGGCCTCTCCTCCTGTTCTTACGAAGCCACCACAGCCATCCCAGAGCCCACCCCGTGGCCTCATCCAGTCCATCCCAGAGCCTACCCCGTGGCCTCGTCCAGTCCTAGTCACCTCCAAAGAACACTCCTCCAGACACCACTGACATGAATTTGGGGGGAGCACCCAAACCATAAGCCGTGGCTATGTCCAGACGTGGGCAGGGTCTCTCACGGCCCCCTGACCCACCTCTTTGCTTCAGTTGTTGAGAGCAACGAGCAGTGTGCAGCGTGTCCTGGTTGTACCTCACGCAGTGTCCAGTAGTTCTCACCCTCTGCCAGGCACCCTGCCACCAGTTCTGGGCACACCCAAAGGCGAGAGTGCAAGGGGGTTCATGTACCCTGGAGCAACTCGTTGACGATAAATATGCCTCTTTCACGTTCCAGAGAATAAGACACTTGTGAGCCCACTCTCCATGACTGCTCAGAAGGCCCCCGGCATAACGGCCCCTCTGTCCACCATGGTGACCAGCTCAGCAATGGACCTCGGATTATCTTTCCCTCCTTCCCTCTACACTTGACCAGCGCTAATCCTTTATTCCCTTATTCCAAAGTGAGCTGTACATATAAAAACTTTGTCTCAGACTCTGTCCTGAGGGAGAATAAAGCAAAGTATTTGAAACTTTTATTTCCACAAACATGGCAAACACTTGCTGAAAACAAAAACTCTGGAAAAAAAAAATAGATCTTCTTTTTTAAAAAGTGAAGAGCAAATGAAATAGTAAGAAATCAACTGGATGAAATATAAAGACAAATGGGTTCAAGAGAAAAACCAAGTATGTGCCCCAAGGGCATTTGAAGGTCCCGGCAAATGTGAACTGCAGCAGCTTTGAGAGGTCCCTGCAGGGTGCAGAGACCTCAGAAAGTCTAATAAGAGACTTGCTACACATTGATCTGAGATCAAAATTCCCCACCACATTCCTCTTGCCACACTCAGGGGATTTTAAGGAGCAGTATCATAATGCTGAGCAGACTACAGAAGAAAACTCACCTGTGAGAAGTTCTAAATACTAGACAATCTAATTCAGGTTTGTACACAAATTTGCATCACTTCAGTGAAAACAAAACAAAAATGGAATTCTAAAAAATGTTCAAATAACCCACAAAAAAACAAAAAAAAAAAAAAAAGAGAAGAAAAAGGAACATTGAAATCCTAATTCATTAATAATCACATTAAATGTAAATGGTCTAAATTACCAATTAAAACAGAAATTACCATGTTGAGATTTAAAAACAAACAAGCAAACGAACATGACCCAACTATATAGCTATCTTAAATATGTATATAACAAACTACAGAGTTCCAAAATATGTGAAGCAAAAAAACTAATGGAACTTATAAAATAAATAGACAAATTCAAATTGTAGTTGGGAATTTCAGGCTCCCAATCAATAATTGATACGACAACTAGACAAAATAACATCAAAGATGTAGAAGAGCTCAAGTACCATCAGGCAATAGGATCCTGTCAACATTGGAACAGTCTCCCAATAACAGCAAAATACATATTTTTAATTATTTTTCATCGGTGCAACATAATTGCACATAATGGTAGAATTTGTTGTTACCTATTCATACATGTACACAAAATAAACATTTTTTGAAGTTCTAATAGAACATATGACAATGTGTACTACATCATGGGCCATAAAACAAACTCAACAAATAAAACCAATTACATAAGGTATGTTCTCTAGTCATAATAGAATCTAGACATCAATGATAGATCATGGAAAAACACAAAGTTCAAAAACTAAAATAAGACACACATGGATCAGAGGGGAGGAGTAGGGGGGATAGGAAGGGCAGCAGAATAGAATAGACAATATGACTGATGTATGTACATTCCATGTATGTATTATATGTCAAAATACATTCTGCTGCCACGTATGGCTAAAAAAAATAAAAATAAATCGTATGGTTAAAAAAAAAAGACACACATGGATCAAAGAGGAAATAGCAGGGAAATAAAACTACATGAACCAAGAGAAAATGAAAATACAACATATCACATTTTGTAGAACACAGTTACAGCTGTGCTGAGAGGGAATTTATAACACTAAGTGCATATATTAAGAAAAGGAGAGTCTCATTTTGATAATTTAAGCTACATCTGTAGAACCTAAAAAAGAAGAGAAAAAGTAAACAGAGGAAATAGAATAATAAAGATAAGATCAGGTAGAATGAAACGGAAAACAGAAAAGCAATAGAGAAAATCATCGAGACACAGGGTAGTGCTCAGAAAAAAATCAATAAAATTGAGAAGCTTTTGTTATAATAACAAAGAAAAAGAGAAGATAAAAATTACTAATTTCAGCGATGAAATGGAGGTTATAAGTACAAGTCCTACAGATGGCAAAAAGAGCATAAGAAAACCCTGTGACAACACTCCATAAATTTATTGACCTGGATAAAATGAACCAATTCAAAAACAAACAAACAAAACAAATACACCATAACACATATAATATGAAATAAATATCTTGACTAGCCTATAAAAATCAGGGTAATTAAATCCATAATTAAAAAAATATCCCCCTAAATAAAGACAGAAATATTCTGACATAGATGATTTCACTGAGGAATTCTGCTAAATGTTTAAATAGCAATCAATACCAATTCCATACAATCTTTTCCCCACCCTTCCAAAAATACAACAGGACTGAGTAATTCATTTTGTGAAGATAGCATTACCCTGTTACTAAATAAAACAAAGATACAAAAAAAAAAAAAAAAAGAAAACTAAAGACCAATACTTCTCACAAATGTATGTAGATGAAAAAAATCCTTAATAAAATATTGGCAAATAATATTCACTTATATGTGAAAGAGAATTATACCCCATATCCAAGTAAAATCTATTCCAGGATGCAATTCTGTCTTGAGATTTAAATTTAATCACTATAAGCCTCTATATTAAAAGGCTAAAGCTGAAAATCAATTGACCTCTGAAATGATGCACAGGGAACACTGGAGAATACTCAATACTCATTCATAATAAAAACAAAACCCTTGGAAAATATGATGGTTTGGACGTAAGGTGTCCACCCAAAGCTCACAAGGGAGACAAGCTCACCAGGGAGAGGGCAGGAAGGGTGTGGACCGAGAGGCGGGCATTGAAGGGCTGGCTTTGGAGCATAAATTTGTACCTGGCAAGTGGAGGCCTCTCTCTCCTTCCTGATCCTTGTGTGGGCTGCTCCCTCCCCACACTCTTCACCATGGAGTCCTGCCTCACCTCAGTCCCCAGGAATGGAGCCTCTATCTACGGACTGAGACCTCCGAAACTGTGAGCCTCCAAATAAACTTCTCCTCTACTGTGGTGCTGGTCAGGTCTTTTAGTCACAGTGGCTAAAAAGTTGACTGAAACAGAAAATATGAAGAGTTCCTCAACTTGATAAAAAGCGATGAACAAAACCCACATCCATTTTTGTACTTGATTTTAATAGAGGACGCTTCCTACTCAGGGCTGGGAATGAGGCAAGATTTCCACTCTCTCTACTTCTACTTCTTATATTGCTAGAAGTCTCAGCCAGTGTAGTAAGTCAAGAAAAGGAAATAAATAAAATGCATATATACACTGGCAAGGAAAAATAAGACTGTTTCTGTTTGCAGAGGAAATGGTTGTAGACAATGAAAATCCAAAGGATTCTATAAAAATTTTCTAGAACAATGAATTTAGCAGCTTTCCCAGATACAAGATAAATACAAAAATCAAGTGTATTTCTATGTACTCGTAATGAACTCATGGCACTAAAATTAAAAATGCAATACTAGGACTGGGGCTGTGGCTCGGTGGTAGCACACTTGCCTCGCATGTGTGAGGCACTGGGTTTGATTCTCAGCACCACATACAAATAAATAAAATAAAGGTCCATCAACAACTAAAAATATTTTTTAAAAATGCAGTACTATTTATAATTTCTCAAAAAAATGAAATTACTAGGTTTAAATCTAACAAAACATATACAGGAGTTACATACTAGAAATCACACTGTAGAGGAACGTGATCAAAGGAGATCCAAATCAACGAGGGACACACCATGTTCATGGATTGAAAAAGCTCAACAGAGTAAAAATGTCAGTTCTTCCTCAATAAATATACAGGTTTAAGACAATTCCAATAAAACCCCAGCAAGATTTTCTTCTAATTATAGACAATGTTATCCTAAAATTCATATGGAAAAGCAAAGCTACCAATAGCTAAAACAATTTACAAAAGAAGGGTAAAGTGGAAGAGACGGGTACAGCCAGTTGCAAGACTTGCTGTGTGACAGCAGCAATCAAAACTGTGAGATCCTGGCCAGGGGCAGCCCCACACACCAGTGGGACAGGACAGAGAACAAACGCAGACTCCCACAAACCATGCCCAGCTGACTTTTCACCAAGGTGTGAACCCACTTCAAGGAGGAAAAGCTGCCTTTCTGTCAAGTGGCACAGGTGGACCTCAGGAGGCAGAGCCGGGCCACCACCTGTGTCCCCTCCTCACAAACAGCTGCTCCAAATGGACCACGGACTTAGGTGGAAAGCTTAGATCTACAGTTTTTAGAGGGGAAAAGGACAATCTTTAGCTTTAGAGCTGGGCAGAGGTCTTAGCCTTGACACTAACGAGGTGCTGTATCAAAGGAAAAGTTGCTAATTGGACTTCATTGGGACTTAAAAACTTTTGCTCTGTAAACCATGTTAAGAGGTTGAAAAAACAAATTACAGACTGGGAGAAAATATCTGCAAACCACACGTCTGACAAAAGACTCGGGTTTAGAATATATGTAAAGAACGTTCCATACTCAACAGTATAAAAGAATCAGACAATTCAAATAGAAAAGGACCAAAGGTGAGTGACCATCTTACAGGGGAAAGTGTACAGAGTGCCGTTGAGTGTATGGAGCCACACCAGCCTCATCAGCCACCAGGGAAAAGTTTAAACACAGCTGAGCTGTGCCCTCACTCGTCAGAGTATTGCTACCAGCAGGACGAGCCCCCGGGATGGCGTGAGGAGGACCTTGTCATCTGCACGTTCCTGGGTCTGTGCGGCTCTGAGCTACTCCACCACCTGCCATCCCCCTGTGCGCATGCATCCTGGAGAGGAGAAAACCCAGCGTTCCAGAGAAAACCCGTCTCTCCTGCCTCACAGCAGCTGCAATCATCAAGCCAAAAGTGGGAAAGGACCAAGATTTGGATTACAGGGTGGAGAGTGGAACCAACTGCCTGTGTCCAGAGGATGCCACCTCCTCGAGGAAAAGGAGCTTTGGAGTGCGCACTGGTGCGTGCAGATCTCCAGTTCCAAGAGACTGCAGGCTGCGAGGTTCTGTTTGCATATCATCATCTCTAAACGAACAGTCCAGAAACAACAGAGGAGGCTCAGTGGGGAGGGAAGCAGGCCTGGCTACGGCAGGGTGCCCTTCAGGGTGGGTCTGCCGAGCTGCTGGGGGCTGCACAAGCTCAGCTCCGGCTGTGATTCCAGCTTCAGCTTCCTAAGATATGGCACTGGGGGGACGCGGGCAAAGGGCGCATTATTTCTTACAACTGCATGTGAATCCACAGTTACCTCGGAATCAGAGTTTTAATTTAAAGCGAGCAAAAACACTTACAAATCTAATTATGTAAAGAGGATGCTCACGGGCATGAGAGAGGCGGTGGGCACGCTGTGATCAGGAAGGACAGTAACAGACGAGGGTGCCCAGGGTCCAGTGGCACCGGAAGGGCTGTGACCTGCAGACGCAGCTCCTGGCCTCCCTCTGAGTGGGCAATGAGAGGTCTCAGGATTTGGAAAGCCTTGGAAACCTTGTTCCTTCCCTGTTGGGAACCCAGTGCAGGCCCCTGAGTGTGTCAGTGTCGTGAGCTTCTTGAGCCTGGTCCTCCATGAGACCCCAGGACTGGCTGACGTTGGAGTTCCTTTCTCTTTTTGTTTGTCCGTCTCTGCCGATTGTCACTCAAGCCCTGCCACGGTCTGGTCAAGGTCTGGACAAGGTCTGCAGGGCTCCCTGCTGGCCCTCCAGTCCCCAGGGAGGTGCAGACACACAGTGTGTGCCAGCCAAGTGCTGAGTCGATGGGTGTGTGTGGCAAGACCCTGTTTCACGGAGCCATCCTGAGCTGCCCGTCCTGGGGAAGAGCCCGGCCGCGCAGGGGCACCCTCCCCAGCTTGGAGAGCTTCCGCCGTCACTGAGCCCTTGGCTGGCTTGGAGGAGGACGTTCGTTCTGCCTAAGCAGAAAGCAGTTCTTACCTGTGTGCACACCCTTCCACAAGGACACGGCTTAGGTGACTGCCTGTGCTGTGTGGTGTTTGATGTCACCCAGCGGGAGGGCTGGGAACTCCTGTGCACACCAGCAAATCCATCCACAGAGCTCAGCCACAGTGCCTGTCCCCAACCACACAGTGCCTGTCCCTGACTACACAGTGCCTGTCCCCAACCACACAATGCAACAATGAAAGAAACCTGCTGTCTCCTGACTCAGAACCTAGAACTGTGACTTTCAAAGAAGCCCCAAGCTGTGGGTCCTTGGTGGCCCTGCACATGGCAGTCACCTGGGCAGTCCTGGAGTCCAGCACACCAGGACGGACTGTCCCTCCTCGTCATGGGAGGAGAAGAGGTACATCCTCCTGCTTGCTCTGCATCCAGGTCAGGATGCTCACGGCGTCTCCCTCCTCCACTTCTCCAGCATGTGACAGCAGCCCACGACCCTCTGTCCTCCTCCAAAAAGCAAAGGTGGAGCACAGCCCCATTTAGCCACAATGGCCCTGCACATTTGAGTCCAGTTGGATGAGTGACTTCAACTTGGGTGGTGGCTGAGTTGGGTGCCCGGCAGCTCCCGCAGCACAAGAGCCCGCAGTTTTCCTGAGAATCTAAGTCCCCGAGGGCCTGAGGGCCATCTTGTGAGGAGATGGGCTGCCAGATGTCCCTGCCAGCTCTTCTTGGGAACACCCACTCCGACCCTGTGCACGAGTGTGCATGTGGTGAGTGTGTGTGTG
This sequence comes from Marmota flaviventris, assembly GCF_047511675.1. Classification (NCBI taxonomy): domain Eukaryota; kingdom Metazoa; phylum Chordata; class Mammalia; order Rodentia; family Sciuridae; genus Marmota; species Marmota flaviventris. Next base: position 2,173,871 of record NC_092508.1, on the reverse strand, counting down.
CTCACGGCTGGGAGCCCTGCCCATCATCCGCCTGACCTCCGGCCAGAGCTGCCCGATCAGAGGCGATTCCCACCGCAGGAGGCTGGGAGGCTCCTCAGCTGGGCGCACTGCAGCATGAGTCACTGTCCGCCTCTTCCCCTGATGAGTGTCCGGGGAGTTGCTGGTGTAACTCTGGTGAAGTCCAGAGAAATTAATCAAAGGATATCTTCACTTGAAATGCCGTGAGACCCGCCATCCGGCCGCCCCCCGCGCGGCACCAGGGCCCACCCAGCCTCCCTCCTCTGGCTGGTTTGTTCAAACATTGATCCACGGTTTCCCACAAGCTCAGCACTTGTCCTCCTTGGATCCGGCACTTCCCTCTGCCGTATTTGTTCTCTGGAAGTTTCCTGCTTGTTTTTCTAGCTATGGCCATTTCTCAATCCACTACATACCATTCGTCCCCATAAAACAGTTCTCATGGAGCCCCAGGGCCCCAGAAGGGCTTGGCCAGATGCCTCTCCTTGGACACGGCCCCTGTGTGTCTGCACACTCCCCGAGCCTCCCTGGTATGTGGCCACCTGGGACACAGGGCAGAGGAAGTCTCCATCCGGCCACTCACCAGCCCCCACCCGCTGCTCTCCAGCGGGTCCTCCAGCCTCAGGTGCCGGAACCCGGGGGCTGCTCTGGGAGGGGTTCCTTCAGTCCCAACGTGCCCCCACTTTACTTCAGAGGCTGAAAACACCAGTGGACGCTGGCCAGTGCAGGCTGCACACAGAGCTCTGACCCCCACTGCTGCAGCCAGCCTGGGAGGCCCCACAGACGGCCCGGGAAGAAAAACGATGACTTCTGCAACAACTGGCCCGAGGCACATTAATACCCGCCAGCCGCCCTGACTTCTGTCCCCACTCCCAACTTGGAGGCAACCAGGGAAAGAAAACACTCCCCTCCCCTCGCATGGGAGGCCCGGCTTCCGGAGCCCGCCTGCTGCTCCCCGAGGCCCCAGGGCACCCGGCATCCTCTGCTCCACGGTGGAGCCCACCCTGCCTGCCGCCCTCCCAAGTCTCTGCCACACACAAGTGACGGTGGCCACCTCCCTGCAAGTGCTGGGGAAACAGCCGTGGCCTCCTCCTGGGGCCTGGCCTCTCCTCACACTCACACCTCTGGGGTCCACTCTGTGGGCGCTCCTCAGGGCCGCCGCCGGGACCCTCGTGCCTCCTCCCCTAGCGCGTCAACAGCCCCAGGCTGCACCTGTGGCTGCCTTCCCGGTACCTGCCACCCATGTCTAGCACTTTTGGAGGGTCATTGGTGGCTCTGGAGAAGACCTTCCTTGGTGGCATGGGGCCAGGAAGTCGGAGCTCGGTGCCAGAGGCCCGTGGCTCCATGGTTGTGTGGGCCTGACCCGCTCACACCAGGCCTGACCTCTGCAGCCGGCCTCCGCCTCACGCAGCTGCACCTGGCACACCCCGACTAGGACTTGGCCATGCTCAGGCTGGCCCTACGGCTTAGCTGGCCTCCCCGCTTTCCCACCTGGCCACTTCCTGCACGGTCCATGACTCCTTGTCCTGGAAGCCACCCTGAGCTCAGGTGAGGTCCCCAGCCTCTCCTTCTCCAGAGCCCCCCGCCTCTTAGCCTCCAGGCAAGACCCCCCCTCCCCATCCCATCTCTGCACCCTTGGCCCCAGCGGGCACCAGAGCCTCGGTGCAGGAGGATGGAGCCTCAGACCGACTCGCGCATCCAGGAGCAGCTGCCCGGCCACCACACAACGGCCCTGCCACATGGTGAGAGGACAGGAGGGGTGTCGGAGCTGAAGGCAAAGGGAGGGGTCCTGCAGAGCCCAGGGGAGCCCCAGGGCTGGAGGGGACAGGGGAAAGTTTCTGAGTCCTCCAGAAAGGACCTGCCCTTCCAATGATCTTTTAGAAGACAACTCCATGTGGCCTTAGGGTCCCCCCCAGTGGCCTACACTGTCCCCATGGCACAGTGCTCAAAAGGACCAAGCGCCTCACACGGCTTGACAAGGACCCTGCAGCGCAGACCACCTGTGAGCAGGGCCCAGGGGCTCGTGCAGACCAGGCCCGCTGACCGCGAGGGCACTTCCACCATCACACCAGGACAGGAGCCTGGACCGGAACCCCCCCCCGGCCAGATGGGGAGCTGCTTGCTTCAGGGCCAGAGCCACTCACAGTGAACAAGTCTGCCTTGGAGAAGGGAGAACAGCCCTGACATTCGCATCAGCGACTGCACAGAGGGGCCCGCAGGGGCCGGGTGACCGCCTGGACGTGCTCTGGCCAGAGGCCTGGGCAGCCTGGGACGAGGAGCAGGACTCAAGACGATGCCCTGGCCCAGCTTCCACACAGGCAGAAGAGCCCTTCCCAGGTGTGGGCTTCCACAGGCCTGGACACCCAGGCTGGGAGGGCGGAGGGCCTCCCGGGACACAGCGGCTGGACGCCTGGCCCCGGAGGCAGCTACACAGACACCCCCGCACCCCCCCACAGAGCGGGAAGCAGGCAACACACCAAAGAGCCCTGCCGAGGACACACCTGGGGTCTGAGGAGACCCCAGGGGCTGCTTGGTGACCAGGGAACTCAGGGGTCACGGCCCCCTGCAGGGTGGGCAAGGGCAGCTCTTCTGCTCAGGGACTCCCTTGGCTCCTTGAGCTACCCCCTTTCACCCAATTAGGTGACAGTGTGGATTTTTTCCCTGAGATGTAACCATCCTAGAAGTCATGTGATCAGAGATTCTGTCCTCATTATTCACTGGACACGCTCTTTCAGGTGCCTGTTTCCAAACGCCAGGTCTCCTCCCGCTGGAAAAGGGACTCAGAGTCCTG